>NC_091283.1:590591013-591791013 GCF_032444005.1 Ranitomeya imitator
TTTACTCACTGATATAGAACCATTAATTCCACAGCGCTTTACAGACATCATCACTATCCCAATTGGGGCTGACATGTAAATTTGCTATGAAAATGACATTAGCCTGGTCTTTGATTCCTCAGTAGTATGGGGAATGGTGTTGGGGAAGCATTTTTTTGTGCTCTGCAAATCAAATCTCAAAGGCTTCAAATTAGCATGAAATAAAACAAATTTCAGGAAATTCAGCTTGCACCTGATCAGTTCATCTGTGGATTCATATCTAAAAATAAATTGTTCTATTCCTCAAATACAACTGAAATGAAAAAATGCACAAGGACATTTCTTATTTTACCATTTTAAGCCATAAACTAAATCACTATGATCAACTGACCACATCAGCATAAAGGGTAAGATATCCGTTGAATAGTACCATGGAAGCAGAAGATATTCTTAACACACTTATGCAAATTCTAAAAAGGAACATCAATATTGCTAAAGTTTTCCTGCTAAACGTCAACTTAGAAGAAAAGTGATGTATAGCTGAGGTCATTGGCAAGAAATGGATGCACTCTCTAGTTTTATATCATGAACTACTCTAATAAACATCAAACTATGGAGTAGAAAATACATGTAATTTACATCTGACTTATGTATTTTTAGAATATCTCAGTGGGGCTGAAAAAAAAGCAATATTTAATTTTATCTTTATTCCACTTAAATATTTGATTGCATGAGTAACTTAGGAACTATATGATGCACATACATATCTCACCATGAAGATGTCAAGGAAATATCTAATGGAAGAATGGGAAATAGTTATTTCCTAAAGGATCTATGGAAATATGGTATATCTCCTCCAAAAGGAAGGAGACTGAATTGTAAGTTCTATCCAGGGGTGGACATACCACCTCTGAAGCCAATTCAGTTACACAGTGGACCAGAGGTAGAAGCGGGACAGCATCAGAAAGTTCATTAGTATGTCTACAAACTTTAAAAAGAGACCTAATAACTTTGACCTTCAGGCAGCAGAATGTACACAGGATGCATATCTTCCACATACTCTCATTTAGAAAACCACAGATGAGGCATGTATGCGGTATATGCAGTATATATGTGTATATATGTGCTCTAACATATATACTTACCTAAGCTAACTCTTACTCAGTTTCTGCAAGCAGCATGGGCCTTAACTACACTTCCAGCAGCACAGACACCATAACCAGCTATATAGATAGAGGAGGAGAACACAGAGCACAGAATGGAGAAGACTGTAACCTGAGCTTCCTCTTCTTTTATTGGTAGCCTCTGAAGACCATCAGTCAACCAGTCCTCCATCTCCCTCTCTTTCACCCTCTCTTTCCATTCCAATAGCCTCTAGCGATATGGAGTGGCGCTAACTTATGACAGTATTCCAGAACCGTAGCACAACATTCTGCTGCCTGAAGGTCAAAGTTATTAGGTCTCTTTTTAAAGTTTGTAGACATACTAATGAACTTTCTGATGCTGTCCCTTCTACCTCTGGTCCACTGTGTAACTGAATTGGCTTCAGAGGTGGTATGTCCACCCCTGGATAGAACTTACAATTCAGTCTCCTTCCTTTTGGAGGAGATATACCATATTTCCATAGATCCTTTAGGAAATAACTATTTCCCATTCTTCCATTAGATATTTCCTTGACATCTTCATGGAAGTTATATGGAATAACTTCTCTCAGGATGATCGGATTAGTACCGTGGTGGTACCAGAGCATGTGGTTTGTTATGCCGCTCGTATAGGGATCAAATCTGGACCCATTCAATCGCTGTGGGAGGCTGATCTCTATATCTCAGGTCCAGAACTCTCACTGACCCGGGAGTTGCATTGTCAGATGCGCAATTTCTTCAGGGCTATGAGGATATTTTTTATGAGCCTGTACCTCGGACGATGAGTCCATAATTCATAATTTTATGTTGTAGAGAGTCCGGCTGGGAAGACAATAGACGTGTCCTCCTGTAGCAATCTGACATGTATGCTTTAATTGAGCCCCCAGGCACCTCCATGCCCCCTGCTGGCGTGGCTTCCTCATTCAAGCTTTGAAGTACCATCCACCTGCCACACTGGTTTCAGTCCATTACCATACTAAAGTGTCTTCAATCAAGTAGGGAAAAGGTGGGGACCAGGAGTGCTCATGTCCCTTCAGACGTGTGACTAGGTGAATTTTGATATGAGACAATGGAGTCAGACCAATCTATGATAGGAGGCCAGCATTATGCCCCATATCCAAGATGGCGACTGCTCCCTCTTCACAGATAGTATTCAATGTACATACTAAATGTATCAGTAATAGGGATGACTGGGAAGTCAAATTCTCAACTGCTTTATACTTGAACTGAGCAATTCCTAATGTTCCGGTGATCCTTTAAAGTAACGAGTATAATGGGAATCAATGGGAAAACCAAGCATTTTTTCTAGCAGATCTTACAAGGAGGTCTGGGGGGCAGTGAAAAGTTGTAATGGATGGAAAAAGTGCTGAATGGAAGGGAAGACCCATGGAAGTATCTCTGACTCACAGTTTGATACTCAGTGACTATCAATGGTGTCACATTTTTATTCCACTTTAAGTACTGACAACAAAACATTCAAAATCGATGAAAAAGAACAGGAAGAAAATGTCAAGACACATTTTTTTCCTGAATAATGACTTGTATATAAGGAAAAATTTAAAAAAAGATTTAAAATATAAATCATTTGGGTAATCTACTGTAACTGAAATTTGTATAAATTTTTATTATTTTTTATTAAAAAATTGGAAATGTCAGTGTTATTTATGAAAGAAGCAAGAACTGCCAAAAAATTAGATGGAAGAGGGACTAAGATAAACCCTGTATTAGACATTAAAGAGAGCCTCATGCACATTATGCTCAAATTGTCATGTAGTGGTATTCGTAGACTTCTAAAGGCTATTCACTAAGCGCAAAGCCTGCCGAAAAATACAAGCAGGCCTCGTAAAAACATTAACAAAGTGTAGTTAATATAATTCTACACTCATAAAGTTGCACGAAGTGTAAAGCCAGGAGAAACTATAAGGAGGGTCATCCATACACACTTGAAGGCACCAAGTAAAATGCCTCATAAAAAAGTGTAGTTATGGTATTTCTACAGTCATAAAGACTTTGCACATAGTGCAAAGCCAGAAAATAATTCTAAGGAGGGTCATCCATACACCCTTGGAGTGCCTCATTAAAAAATTAACAAAGTGTAGTTGATGTACTCCTACACTCATAATGGCTTTGCACAAAGAGCAAAACCAGAAAAACATTATAAAGAGGGTAATTTATACACCCTTGAAGGCAACAACTAGAGGGCCTCTTTCAAATATTGAACAATAAAAACACTTTATGTGCTGCGGTCATCTGGTGGTGTGGAAAAGTCCAGCCTTTGCTCATTTTTATCATAGTTACACTGTCAGCATTCTCTGTTGACAGGCGAAAGTGCCTGTCTGTTATGAACCCCACAGTGGCACTAAAAGCCGCTCAGACAAGACACTAGTGGCAGGGCAGCACAACATCTCCAAGACAGAGATGGACAGCTCATGCCAGGTGTTCAGCTTTGAGATCCAATAGTTGAAGGTCGCAGAAGAATTAGGTAGTACGCTGGTTTGGTCGGCCAGGTATTGCTTGAAAATCTTTAAAAACTTTTCCCTCCTTGTAAAAAATACTCAGTCATGAGGCCAAGGACACTGGGATGGTGTCATCAAATTGTCCCAGACCTTGGACAGTGTACCCCTGCCTCTGCTGTGTTTCTCCCTCGCCTCTCCTCCTTGGTTGGGCAAATAAGCTTGCCTCCTACCACTAGCCTTGTCTGATGGGAATTTTTTCAACATATAGTATTTTCCTCAATGATCTTTTGGTATAGCACCAATTTAAAAGACCTGTAGGATTCAGGAAGAAGAAATGCAAAGATCTCCTTGTAGGGTGGGTCTAGAACGGTGAACAACCAGTACTATTTTTTGGTCAAGATATATATAATGCAAGGGTTACGGGAAAGGCTGAGGTAAATAAGGTTGGCCATATGTGCCAAGCTCCCTACAGCCAACACTTCCCTGTCTCCATTATGATGATGACTCTTTATGTCCTCCTCCTCCTACCTCTCATCATGCTTCTCCTCCTCCTCAGCCCATCCATGAAGGAGAGATGGTGCAAAGGTTGTGTGGATACTAGCCTCTGTTGCACTAGCAACCAGCTCCAAGTCCTTCTCCTCAGCCTCCTAATTGTTACCCAATATGCACTGAGCAGATGAGATGAGCCTGAAATGGGTACTATCTGCCATCTCATGTCTTCCTCTTTCTCCACCTTGTCCACATGCACAGCTTTATGTTTTTATTGTGAGGAGTGACTGTTTAAGTAGGCACAAAAGTAGGATAATTTCACTGACTATGGCGTCATCGTCACTCACCATTTTTGTGGAGTCCTCAAAGTCTTGTAGAACCACACAAATGTCAGACATCCATGTCCACTCTTCAGTTGTTATGTGAGGATGATAACCAGAGTACCACAGGGCATATTGGAACTGGTATTCGACAACTGCCTCTGCTGCTCACAAAGCCTTGCCAGCATGTGCAGTATGAAGTTCCAGCATGTGGTCACTATGCACACCAGTCGGTGAGTTTGCACTTTCATGCAGCACTGCCACATCAGTGGCAGCTGTAGCTGGCTCGTCTTCCACCACTACACTCGGCTCCTCCTCACTTGGTGACTTAACAACCTGACTTATCAGTAACAGTGCATCATCTCATCTTGCTCCTTAGACAAAATTTGTTTCTCACCATCATCTTCTTGTGGTCGAGGCTGCTTTAAGTTTTGTGTATCACTTAACAGCATATCTTCCTGTACCTCTTGGAACATGTAGGGTGAAAGGTCACAATTAAGAAATGATGTTGTAAAGAGCTCTTTGGAGTATCCTTGTGTGGGATCACTAGTCTCCTGGGACTCAACATGGTGGGAGTAAGGAGGGTCAGGGTGAGGATTAAGTGATCCAGACTATTGGCTGGTGAGCCTGGAAGACAGGGTGGTGCTGTCAAGAATGCTGGACCATTACCTGCTATCCAACCTACCACCAGTTTGCACTGGTGTGGGTTCAGAAGTGGTGTACCGTGCCTCCCTGCAAAATGGGACAGGAACTTATGTGTTGTGAATGGGCTTGTTTTTGTGCTCCAGCAACAGGTGTAATAGCACCTGCCCCATATCCTTGGCGTTTGCATGCACCATCGTCAGCACTTCCCCTTTCCTGTCCCTTTCCGCACGCCTTATGCATGTTCTAATTGCTAGGTGTCTTGTAATCATGTTTCTTTCTATTAAAAAATAAATAATTGGCGGTCACCTGCAGCCGTAAAAGCATTTTTTGGAGGTTAATTCCAGTGTAATGTAACACAAAGCACGTAAAAATGTATGAATAATAATTCCATCAATGGATGGAATTTTAAATACAGAAAGATTTTTGAACGCTTTATTGGAGTGTTATATAGCACCAAAAATATATCAGAAAGCAAGTAATACTCTATGGATGATAGTTGAATCCAGAAAAATGTTTGAATTCTTCCTTGGAGTGTTATATACCACTGAAATGCAACACAAACCACGTAATACTCTATGAATGACTTATTGAATTCATAAACATTTGTAATGCTTTTTTGGAGTGTTATATACCACCGTAATGTAACACTAAGCAAATAACGCTCTATGAATGACGGTATAGTCAATTTTTTTACCCCCCCCAAAAAATAAAATAAATAATATGGTCACGTGCAGCAGCTACATATTTAGCAATGGATTGCAAAGCCCTTAACCCTGCCTAGAGGCTGTATTCTGCCACTCTCCCTGCTCCTGCAACTGTCCCTAGGCTAAATGCAGAATCTATCTGATTCAAACAGGAAAGCACTAGATTAGCCCTTAGAAGGACTGTTAGTATGATGGTTCAGCATCAGAACCAGTATAAACACTACAGGACTCTAATTAATTAAGTTGTGCATACAGAGGCCTGGATAACTGCTCTCTCCCTTCAATCAGAACTGTCCCTGAGCCATGCAATAGTATCAGTGAGCTGATCGCAGCAGTGCCAGTCCTTTTACAAACTATGATGAGGTAATGCAGCCAGCCAACCACAGTAATGCCACTACCAAGTTAGCTACGGCATTACTGTGACTGGCAGGCAATCTTTGCAAGCTTTTTGGCTGTGTAACAGACGCCAAACATGCGGGGCGGGGAATCGAGCTTCAAATCCGAGCATCAGCCAATGCTCATTGAGTACCGAGCACATCCGAGCACCCAAATACTTAAGTAATATCCGAGTATCACCAAGCACGTCCGCTCATCCCTAATTAGTAACCTTCTATTGACAGACAGAGGCCAAAATAGTATCCTTTTATCATCTATCAGGCTAATATGTATACCCCCCAATAAAAGTTTTAGAATAAAGCAGTAGATGACACTGCAGTGTTCTGTAAGAGAATCTAAAAGTTTATCCATAATGTCCCATGGGTAAAAAAAGTCAATATCATTAAAGTGAACTCGTCAGCAGGATTGTGCTGAGTTACCTACAGACACTGTCAGGTTGGGGCTGTTATACTGATTAAAATGATACTTGGGTTGATTAAATCCATCCTGTGTTTGTTTATCTTTATTTTCAGTTAATGAGATTCTGATGTTCTGGGGCGGGACTGTGAAGGGGTCTTTATGTGGTGATCTACTTAGGCATTCATACTGATCGCTTATAACTGGTCACTGATCTCTCAGTGACCTGACCCTATTTTACATACTAATTATTAGAGTTGAGCGACCTTGACCTTTTTAGAGTCGAGCCGGGTTTTGCGAAACCCGACTATGTCCAAAGTCGGGTCGAGTGAAATCGGCCGATTATGACGTAAAGTCGGGATCGACCGAAACACGAAACCCAATGCAAGTCAATGGGGCAGCATAGTCGGCAGTGAGTGGGGGCCAGGAAAACACCTAGAGTGCCCATTTTAATGTCAAAACCATCCATTCTTCTTAATGAAGCTTGTCAAGCGTAATTTACCTTATAATAATTGGAAGGCATTTGAAATTGGGGGTCATTTGGCTAAAGTTGTGGGGGGTAGGGCTGGTTCAAGTAATTAGTGGGCCCAGGAAATCTGGACCACGTCACGGCAGTGGAGCAGGGAGAGGTAAGTATTTCAACTTTGCAAGTGCTGTGAACCTGAGCAAGCAGGGGGGGCCCACTCGTTGGCATTGGCACTGGCACAGGGCCCCTCAAAGTACAGCGGTGTGTTTGCACGGCGGGGGCGCCTCCCACCGGCAGCAACACTTTTGCGTACTATGAGAGGCCCTGTGCCAGGGACGTCGCCAACTAGTATTCCTCCCCCCACCTGATGAAGGAACCTGCACTTTCATCTGCACCTTCCTCTTTGTCCCCGTGTAAGGTGGTATGGTATGCGGGAAGAGCAACCTGACTTTCAGCAGGGTCACAATATTGTTGTGTAGCGTGCACGGGGAATGTTGCGTTATGGGTCAATGTACCAGCAGACTCATCTATCACTGGCTGGGCAATGGGCACGATGAAGTGGAAACACAGATATAGGCCCAAAGAAGAAAGTGGGCTAAATGCAGTTCAAAATTGGTAACACAGGAATAACCAGGGGGCATTGCAGTGGAGGACAACTGGAATGAGAGGCTGACACAGAGAGTAGGGCCAAATCAGTAAGTAGTCGAAATGCAGTTCAAAATTGGCAACCGTAGTAAACAGGCGGCACAGCTTTGTTCAGTGGAGGAGAACAGCAAGGAGTGGCAGACACCGATAGTAGGCCCCAAACCAACTAGTACGCCAAATGCAGTTGTTCCATTTAACCACAATTTAATGAGAGCCTGAAGATAGAAGCTCAGGAAAGGCAACCTGGGGAACACCTTGGAGTGTAACACACCATCTCTCTCCACCCCATACCCATTTTGTATGGCCTAATGCAGTGTACTTTTCTACAACTACTAAACGAGAGTCGGAAGACCGAAGCAATGGCAAGGAAACCTGGGGAACACCTTAGAGTGTAACACACCCTCTCTCTACACCCCATACCCAATTTGAAGGTCTAATGCAGTGTAGTTTCCAAGAACTACTAAACGAGAGCCGGAAGATCGAAGCTCAGGAAAGGCAACCTGGGGAACACCTTGGAGTGTAACACACCCTCTCGCTACACCCCATACCCAATTTGAAGGCCTAATGCAGCGTAGTTTCCAACAACTACTAAACGAGAGCCGGAAGATCGAAGCTCAGGAAAGGCAACCTGGGGAACACCTTGGAGTGTAACAAACCCTCTCTCTACACCCCATACCCAATTTGTAGGCCTAATGCAGCGTAGTTTCCGACAACTACTAAACGAGAGCCGGAATATCGAAGCTCAGGAAAGGCAACCTGGGGAACACCTTGGAGTGTAACACACCCTCTCTCTACACCCCATACCCAATTTGTAGGCCTAATGCAGCGTAGTTTCCGACAACTACTAAACGAGAGCCGGAATATCGAAGCTCAGGAAAGGCAACCTGGGGAACACCTTGGAGTGTAACACACCCTCTCTCTACACCCCATACCCAATTTGAAGGCCTAATGCAGTGTAGTTTCCAAGAACTACTAAACGAGAGCCGGAAGATCGAAGCTCAGGAAAGGCAACCTGGGGAACACCTTGGAGTGGAACACACCATCTCTCTACACCCCATACCCAATTTGAAGGCCTAATGCAGCGTAGTTTCCAACAACTACTAAACGAGAGCCGGTAGATCGAAGCTCAGGAAAGGCAACCTGGGGAACACCTTGGAGTGTAACACAACGTCTCTCTACACCACGGAAGGGATGATTCTTAGGAAGGAAGGCTGTTGGAAATAAGCATTGCGCGTCCGAGGGTGATTAGATTCTTATTAGGTATATACTCACCCTCGGACGCGCCCTGCTTCTTTATTTGGAATGAATGTTTATTTGCAATGTGGTGTTGACTTTCTCTATTATTTTGGTAATTAATGATTTTATTATTTTCATTATTTTGCATCTTATCGGCAATAATATAAAGAAGACGCGACAGGACAACACTCGGTGGATGCCATATGTGTGTTTTCAATTTAAAAAACCTTTCAGTTAACTACTTGCAGGAGAAAGTAATTGTAGCTGGTGGCCATTTTTAGTACTGTACCAGATTTTAGCTGTTTGTTTGTTTTTAATGTCAAAATGTCTGCATTTGATATCTCACCAGTATTTTCTTTTTTATAAGCAAAATCCTTTTTTTTTTATTTTATGATGTTGGTTCAAGGGGTACACGGGCAGCAGTAGACAGGTCAGTGGAGGCCTAGTGGAAGGAGGGACCGCAGACAGGCTTCGAAGCCCTAACATAATAAATTGGGCTGCCTGTAGGCAATTTAAAATTGGTTCCAGGGGAACACGGGCAGCAGTAGACAGGTCAGTGGAGGCCTAGAGGAAGGAGGGACCGCAGATGCGCCAATGTTTCCCCCATACCAAATTTGTAGGCCTAATGCAGTGTAGTTTCCAACAACTACTAAACGAGAGCCGGAATTTCGAAGCTCAGGAAAGGCAACCTGGGGAACACCTTGGAGTGTAACACACCCTCTCTCTACACCCCATACCCAATTTGAAGGCCTAATGCAGTGTAGTTTCCAACAACTACTAAACGAGAGCCGGAATATCGAAGCTCAGGAAAGGCAACCTGGGGAACACCTTGGAGTGTAACACACCCTCTCTCTACACCCCATACCCAATTTGAAGGCCTAATGCAGTGTAGTTTCCAAGAACTACTAAACGAGAGCCGGAAGATCGAAGCTCAGGAAAGGCAACCTGGGGAACACCTTGGAGTGTAACACAACGTCTCTCTACACGACGGAAGGGCTGATTCTTAGGAAGGAAGGCTGTTGGAAATAAGCATTGCGCGTCCGAGGGTGATTAGATTCTTATTAGGTATATACTCACCCTCGGACGCGCCCTGCTTCTTTATTTGGAATGAATGTTTATTTGCAATGTGGTGTTGACTTTCTCTATTATTTTGGTAATTAATGATTTTATTATTTTCATTATTTTGCATCTTCTCGGCAATAATATAAAGAAGACGCGACAGGACAACACTCGGTGGATGCCATATGTGTGTTTTCAATTTAAAAAAACTTTCAGTTAACTACTTGCAGGAGAAAGTAATTGTAGCTGGTGGCCATTTTTAGTACTGTACCAGATTTTAGTTGTGTGTTTGTTTTTAATGTTAAAATGTCTGCATTTGATATCTCACCAGTATTTTCTTTTTTATAAGCAAAATACTTATTTTTATATTTTCTGATGTTGGTTCCAGGGGTACACGGCCAGCAGTGCCCTGGTCAGTGTAGTAGTAGTTGAAAGAATGGACCGCAGACAGGCATCGAAGGCCTAAAATAAAAACACATGGCTGTAGGCAATTTTAAATTGGTTCCAGGGGTACACGGACAGCAGTGGTGTGGTCAGTGGAGGCCTAGTGGAAGGAGTGACCGCAGACAGGCATCGAAGGCCTAAAATAATAACACATGGCTGTAGGCAATTTTAAATTGGTTCCAGGGGTACACGGGCAGCAGTGACCTGGTCAGTGTAGTAGTAGTTGAAAGAATGGACCGCAGACAGGCATCGAAGGCCTAAAATAAAAAAATTGGGCTGGCTGTAGGCAATTTTAAATTGGTTCCAGGGGTACACGGGCAGCAGTGGTGTGGTCAGTGGAGGCCTAGTGGAAGGAGTGACCGCAGACAGGCATCGAAGGCCTAAAATAATAACACATGGCTGTAGGCAATTTTAAATTGGTTCCAGGGGTACACGGACAGCAGTGGTGTGGTCAGTGGAGGCCTAGTGGAAGGAGTGACCGCAGACAGGCATCGAAGGCCTAAAATAATAACACATGGCTGTAGGCAATTTTAAATTGGTTCCAGGGGTAGACGGGCAGCAGTGACCTGGTCAGTGTAGTAGTAGTTGAAAGAATGGACCGCAGACAGGCATCGAAGGCCTAAAATAAAAAAATTGGGCTGGCTGTAGGCAATTTTAAATTGGTTCCAGGGGTACACGGGCAGCAGTGACCTGGTCAGTGTAGTAGTAGTTGAAAGAATGGACCGCAGACAGGCATCGAAGGCCTAAAATAAAAAAATTGGGCTGGCTGTAGGCAATTTTAAATTGGTTCCAGGGGTACACGGGCAGCAGTGGTGTGGTCAGTGGAGGCCTAGTGGAAGGAGTGACCGCAGACAGGCATCGAAGGCCTAAAATAATAACACATGGCTGTAGGCAATTTTAAATTGGTTCCAGGGGTACACGGGCAGCAGTGACCTGGTCAGTGTAGTAGTAGTTGAAAGAATGGACCGCAGACAGGCATCGAAGGCCTAAAATAAAAAAATTGGGCTGGCTGTAGGCAATTTTAAATTGGTTCCAGGGGTACACGGGCAGCAGTGGTGTGGTCAGTGGAGGCCTAGTGGAAGGAGTGACCGCAGACAGGCATCGAAGGCCTAAAATAATAACACATGGCTGTAGGCAATTTTAAATTGGTTCCAGGGGTACACGGGCAGCAGTGACCTGGTCAGTGTAGTAGTAGTTGAAAGAATGGACCGCAGACAGGCATCGAAGGCCTAAAATAAAAAAATGGGGCTGGCTGTAGGCAATTTTAAATTGGTTCCAGGGGTACACGGACAGCAGTGGTGTGGTCAGTGGAGGCCTAGTGGAAGGAGTGACCGCAGACAGGCATCGAAGGCCTAAAATAATAACACATGGCTGTAGGCAATTTTAAATTGGTTCCAGGGGTACACGGGCAGCAGTGACCTGGTCAGTGTAGTAGTAGTTGAAAGAATGGACCGCAGACAGGCATCGAAGGCCTAAAATAAAAAAATTGGGCTGGCTGTAGGCAATTTTAAATTGGTTCCAGGGGTACACGGACAGCAGTGGTGTGGTCAGTGGAGGCCTAGTGGAAGGAGTGACCGCAGACAGGCATCGAAGGCCTAAAATAATAACACATGGCTGTAGGCAATTTTAAATTGGTTCCAGGGGTACACGGGCAGCAGTGACCTGGTCAGTGTAGTAGTAGTTGAAAGAATGGACCGCAGACAGGCATCGAAGGCCTAAAATAAAAAAATTGGGCTGGCTGTAGGCAATTTTAAATTGGTTCCAGGGGTACACGGGCAGCAGTGACCTGGTCAGTGTAGTAGTAGTTGAAAGAATGGACCGCAGACAGGCATCGAAGGCCTAAAATAAAAAAATTGGGCTGGCTGTAGGCAATTTTAAATTGGTTCCAGGGGTACACGGGCAGCAGTGGTGTGGTCAGTGGAGGCCTAGTGGAAGGAGTGACCGCAGACAGGCATCGAAGGCCTAAAATAATAACACATGGCTGTAGGCAATTTTAAATTGGTTCCAGGGGTACACGGGCAGCAGTGACCTGGTCAGTGTAGTAGTAGTTGAAAGAATGGACCGCAGACAGGCATCGAAGGCCTAAAATAAAAAAATTGGGCTGGCTGTAGGCAATTTTAAATTGGTTCCAGGGGTACACGGACAGCAGTGGTGTGGTCAGTGGAGGCCTAGTGGAAGGAGTGACCGCAGACAGGCATCGAAGGCCTAAAATAATAACACATGGCTGTAGGCAATTTTAAATTGGTTCCAGGGGTACACGGACAGCAGTGGTGTGGTCAGTGGAGGCCTAGTGGAAGGAGTGACCGCAGACAGGCTTCCAAGGCCTAACATAACAAACTTGGGCTGGCTGTAGGCACTTTTAAATTGGTTCCAGGGGTACACGGGCAGCAGTGGTCTGGTCAGTGGAAGTCTAGTGGAAGGAGTGACCGCAGACAGGCTTCCAAGGCCTAACATAACAAACTTGGGCTGGCTGTAGGCACTTTTAAATTGGTTCCAGGGGTACACGGGCAGCAGTGACCTGGTCAGTGTAGTAGTAGTTGAAAGAATGGACCGCAGACAGGCTTCGAAGGCCTAACATAACAAACTTGGGCTGGCTGTAGGCACTTTTAAATTGGTTCCAGGGGTACACGGGCAGCAGTGGTCTGGTCAGTGGAAGTCTAGTGGAAGGAGTGACCGCAGACAGGCTTCCAAGGCCTAACATAACAAACTTGGGCTGGCTGTAGGCACTTTTAAATTGGTTCCAGGGGTACACGGGCAGCAGTGGTCTGGTCAGTGGAAGTCTAGTGGAAGGAGTGACCGCAGACAGGCTTCGAAGGCCTAACATAACAAAATTGGGCTGGCTGTAGGCACTTTAAATTGGTTCCAGGGGTACATGGGCAGCAGTGTATGGTCAGTGGAAGTCTAGTGGAAGGAGTGACGGCAGACAGTCTTCGAAGGCCTAACATAACAAAATTGGGCTGACTGTAGGCACTTTTAAATTGGTTCCAGGGTAACACGGCCAGCAGTGCCCTGGTCAGTGTAGTAGTAGTTGAAAGAATGGACCGCAGACAGGCATCGAAGGCCTAAAATAAAAACACATGGCTGTAGGCAATTTTAAATTGGTTCCAGGGGTACACGGACAGCAGTGGTGTGGTCAGTGGAGGCCTAGTGGAAGGAGTGACCGCAGACAGGCATCGAAGGCCTAAAATAATAACACATGGCTGTAGGCAATTTTAAATTGGTTCCAGGGGTACACGGGCAGCAGTGACCTGGTCAGTGTAGTAGTAGTTGAAAGAATGGACCGCAGACAGGCATCGAAGGCCTAAAATAAAAAAATTGGGCTGGCTGTAGGCAATTTTAAATTGGTTCCAGGGGTACACGGACAGCAGTGGTGTGGTCAGTGGAGGCCTAGTGGAAGGAGTGACCGCAGACAGGCATCGAAGGCCTAAAATAATAACACATGGCTGTAGGCAATTTTAAATTGGTTCCAGGGGTACACGGGCAGCAGTGACCTGGTCAGTGTAGTAGTAGTTGAAAGAATGGACCGCAGACAGGCATCGAAGGCCTAAAATAAAAAAATTGGGCTGGCTGTAGGCAATTTTAAATTGGTTCCAGGGGTACACGGGCAGCAGTGACCTGGTCAGTGTAGTAGTAGTTGAAAGAATGGACCGCAGACAGGCATCGAAGGCCTAAAATAAAAAAATTGGGCTGGCTGTAGGCAATTTTAAATTGGTTCCAGGGGTACACGGGCAGCAGTGGTGTGGTCAGTGGAGGCCTAGTGGAAGGAGTGACCGCAGACAGGCATCGAAGGCCTAAAATAATAACACATGGCTGTAGGCAATTTTAAATTGGTTCCAGGGGTACACGGGCAGCAGTGACCTGGTCAGTGTAGTAGTAGTTGAAAGAATGGACCGCAGACAGGCATCGAAGGCCTAAAATAAAAAAATTGGGCTGGCTGTAGGCAATTTTAAATTGGTTCCAGGGGTACACGGACAGCAGTGGTGTGGTCAGTGGAGGCCTAGTGGAAGGAGTGACCGCAGACAGGCATCGAAGGCCTAAAATAATAACACATGGCTGTAGGCAATTTTAAATTGGTTCCAGGGGTACACGGGCAGCAGTGACCTGGTCAGTGTAGTAGTAGTTGAAAGAATGGACCGCAGACAGGCATCGAAGGCCTAAAATAAAAAAATTGGGCTGGCTGTAGGCAATTTTAAATTGGTTCCAGGGGTACACGGGCAGCAGTGGTGTGGTCAGTGGAGGCCTAGTGGAAGGAGTGACCGCAGACAGGCATCGAAGGCCTAAAATAATAACACATGGCTGTAGGCAATTTTAAATTGGTTCCAGGGGTACACGGACAGCAGTGGTGTGGTCAGTGGAGGCCTAGTGGAAGGAGTGACCGCAGACAGGCATCGAAGGCCTAAAATAATAACACATGGCTGTAGGCAATTTTAAATTGGTTCCAGGGGTAGACGGGCAGCAGTGACCTGGTCAGTGTAGTAGTAGTTGAAAGAATGGACCGCAGACAGGCATCGAAGGCCTAAAATAAAAAAATTGGGCTGGCTGTAGGCAATTTTAAATTGGTTCCAGGGGTACACGGACAGCAGTGGTGTGGTCAGTGGAGGCCTAGTGGAAGGAGTGACCGCAGACAGGCATCGAAGGCCTAAAATAATAACACATGGCTGTAGGCAATTTTAAATTGGTTCCAGGGGTACACGGACAGCAGTGGTGTGGTCAGTGGAGGCCTAGTGGAAGGAGTGACCGCAGACAGGCTTCCAAGGCCTAACATAACAAACTTGGGCTGGCTGTAGGCACTTTTAAATTGGTTCCAGGGGTACACGGGCAGCAGTGGTCTGGTCAGTGGAAGTCTAGTGGAAGGAGTGACCGCAGACAGGCTTCCAAGGCCTAACATAACAAAATTGGGCTGGCTGTAGGCACTTTAAATTGGTTCCAGGGGTACATGGGCAGCAGTGTATGGTCAGTGGAAGTCTAGTGGAAGGAGTGACGGCAGACAGTCTTCGAAGGCCTAACATAACAAAATTGGGCTGACTGTAGGCACTTTTAAATTGGTTCCAGGGTAACACGGCCAGCAGTGGCCTGGTCAGTGTAGTAGTTGTAGAAAGAAGGGACCGCAGACAGGCTTCGAAGGCCTAACATAACAAAAATGTCAAAACAATGGTATTGTCAGTGCCAGGCATTGAAGGATGTCAGCGCCTAGACTACACATTGGTGAAGCTGTGAGAGATAATTTTGCTAGTGGTAGAGCACTGTTTGAGCTGGGGGGGGAACTGTCTTGTGGCCGGCGTTACAGGCACAGGGCCCCTCATATTACAACGGTGTGTCTGACGTTGGGTGCGCACCACCACCGCCAGAGACACTTTATTGTACTATGAGGGACCCAGTGGCAGTGCCGTCGACCAAAAGCGGCCACACCCACCTCTTCAGACAAACAGCACTCTCAAGGGTCCAAGCGCAAAGTGGCGATAGCACGGCCCCGTGTGGGGAGTTTGGCCATTTCGTGAGGTGGAAACATGTCGTATGCTGGACAATCAGGTGAAGAAAATTACGAGATTGGAAAAGTCATTCAGAATAGTCCACAGGCAAGACCTTTTCATAGGAAAGCTAGGTGTCAGCCGGGCAGGGTGGGGCAAAAGATTTTGAAATCCAGTTGTGGTTCATTTTAATGAAGGTTAGATCATCTACATTTTGGGTAGCCAGACGAGTCCTTTTTTCTGTTAGTATTGAACCTGCAGCACTGAATACTCTTTCTGATAGGACACTAGCTGCCGGGCAAGCAAGCTCCTGCAATGCATATTCTGCCAATTCTGGCCAGGTGTCTAATTTGGATGCCCAGTAATCAAATGGGAATGACGGTTGAGGGAGAACGTCGATAAGGGATGAAAAATAGTTTGTAACCATACTGGACAAATGTTGTCTCCTGTCACTTTGAATTGATGCTGCAGTACCTGTCCTGTCTGCGGTCATAGAAAAATCACTCCACAACCTGGTCAGAAAACCCCTCTGGCCAACGCCACTTCTGATTTCTGCCCCTCTAACACCTCTGGTCTGCTGGCCCCTGGAGCTCGTGTGAGAACGATCACGGGCGCTGTGTGCAGGGAATGCCAGAAGCAAACGGTCAACAAGAGTTGATTGTTTTGTTGCTAATATTAGTTCCAAGTTCTCATGTGGCATAATATTTTGCAATTTGCCTTTATAGCGAGGATCAAGGAGGCAGGCCAACCAGTAATCGTCATCGTTCATCATTTTTGTAATGCGTGTGTCCCTTTTGAGGATACGCAAGGCATAATCCGCCATGTGGGCCAAAGTTCCCGTTGTCAAATCTGCGGTTGTGCTTGGTTGAGGGGCAGTTGCAGGCAAATCTACGTCACTTGTGTCCCTCAAAAAACCAGAACCCGGCCTTGCCACGCCACCAATTTCCCGTGCCCCCGGGAAAGCTTCCTCATTAAAAATATACTCATCCCCATCATCCTCCTCATCCTCCACCTCCTCTTCGCCCGGTACCTCGTCATGTACACTGCCCTGACCAGACAATCGCTGACTGTCATCAAGGCTTTCCTCTTCCTCTGGTGCAGACGCCTGATCCTTTATGTGCGTCAAACTTTGCATCAGCAGACGCATTAGGGGGATGCTCATGCTTATTATGGCGTTGTCTGCACTAACCAGCCGTGTGCATTCCTCAAAACACTGAAGGACTTGACACATGTCTTGAATCTTCGACCACTGCACACCTGACAACTCCATGTCTGCCATCCTACTGCCTGCCCGTGTATGTGTATCCTCCCACAAAAACATAACAGCCCGCCTCTGTTCGCACAGTCTCTGAAGCATGTGCAGTGTTGAGTTCCACCTTGTTGCAACGTCTATGATTAGGCGATGCTGGGGAAGGTTCAAAGAACGCTGATAGGTCTGCATACGGCTGGAGTGTACAGGCGAACGGCGGATATGTGCGCAAAGTCCACGCACTTTGAGGAGCAGGTCGGATAACCCCGGATAACTTTTCATGAAGCACTGCACCACCAGGTTTAAGGTGTGAGCCAGGCAAGGAATGTGTTTCAGTTGGGAAAGGGAGATGGCAGCCATGAAATTCCTTCCGTTATCACTCACTACCTTGCCTGCCTCAAGATCTACAGTGCCCAGCCACGACTGCGTTTCTTGCTGCAAGAACTCGGACAGAACTTCCGCGGTGTGTCTATTGTCGCCCAAACACTTCATAGCCAATACAGCCTGCTGACGTATGCCAGTAGCTGCCCCATAATGGGAGACCTGGTGTGCAACAGTGGCAGGTGCGGATGGAGTGTTTGTGCGACTGCGGTCTGTGGACGAGCTCTTGCTTCTGCAGGAGGACGAGGAGGAGGAGGAGGAGGGGGTGCGAACGGCTACAGACAACTGTTTACTAGACCGTGGGCTAGGCAGAACTGTCCCAAACTTGCTGTCCCCTGTGGACCCTGAATCCACCACATTTACCCAGTGTGCCGTGATGGACACGTAACGTCCCTGGCCATGCCTACTGGTCCATGCATCTGTTGTCAGGTGCACCTTTGTGCTCACAGATTGCCTGAGTGCATGGACGATGCGCTCTTTAACATGCTGGTGGAGGGCTGGGATGGCTTTTCTGGAAAAAAAGTGTCGACTGGGTAGCTCGTAGCGTGGTACAGCGTAGTCCATCAGGTCTTTGAAAGCTTCGCTTTCAACTAACCGGTAGGGCATCATCTCTAACGAGATTAATCTAGCTATGTGGGCGTTCAAACCCTGTGTACGCGGATGCGAGGCTAAGTATTTCCTTTTTCTAACCATAGTCTCATGTAGGGTGAGCTGGACTGGAGAGCTGGAGATCGTGGAACTAGCGGGGGTGCCGGTGGACATGGCAGACTGAGAGACGGTGGGAGATGGTATTGTTGCCGCCGGTGCCCTAGATGCAGTGTTTCCTACTACGAAACTGGTGATTCCCTGACCCTGACTGCTTTGGCCTGGCAAAGATACCTGCACAGATACAGCAGGTGGTGCGCTAAATGGTGGTCCTACACTGCCGGAAGGGATGTTGCGTTGATGACTAGCTTCATTGGCCGAGGGTGCAACAACCTTAAGGGACGTTTGGTAGTTAGTCCAAGCTTTCAAATGCATGGTGGTTAAATGTCTATGCATGCAACTAGTATTGAGACTTTTCAGATTCTGACCTCTGCTTAAGGAAGTAGAACATTTTTGACAGATGACTTTGCGCTGATCAATTGGATGTTGTTTAAAAAAATGCCAGACTGCACTCTTTCTAGCATCGGATACCTTTTCAGGCATTGCAGACTGAGCTTTAACCGGATGGCCACGCTGTCCTCCACCAGGTTTTGGCTTTGCCACGCGTTTTGGGCAAGATACGGGCCCGGCAGATGGAACCTGTGGCGATGTTGATGCCTGCTGCGGCCCCTCCTCCTCCTCTGCTTCAGAACTGCTGCCGCCTGCACCCTGTTCCCCCAATGGCTGCCAATCGGGGTCAAGAACTGGGTCATCTAATAACTCTTCTTGTACCTCCTGCGCAACTTCGTCTGTGTCACCGTGTCGTTCGGTGGTATAGCGTTCGTGATGGGGCAACATAGTCTCATCAGGGTCTGATTCTTGATCAGCACCCTGCGAGGGCAATGTTGTGGTCTGAGTCAAAGGACCAGCATAGTAGTCTGGCTGTGGCTGTGCGTCAGTGCACTCCATGTCAGATTCAATTTGTAATGGGCATGGACTGTTAACTGCTTCACTTTCTAAGCCAGGGACGGTATGTGTAAAGAGCTCCATGGAGTAACCCGTTGTGTCGCCTGCTGCATTCTTCTCTGTTGTTGTTTTTGCTGAAGAGGACAAGGAAGTGACTTGTCCCTGACCGTGAACATCCACTAACGACGCGCTGCTTTTACTTTTACCAGTTTCACGAGATGAGGCAAAAGAGCTAGAGGCTGAGTCAGCAAGATAAGCCAAAACTTGCTCTTGCTGCTCCGGCTTTAAAAGCGGTTTTCCTAATCCCAGAAAAGGGAGCGTTCGAGGCCTTGTGTAGCCGGACGACGAACCTGGCTCCACAGCTCCAGACTTAGGTGCAATATTTTTTCCCCCACGACCACCTGATGCTCCACCACTACCACTACCCTCATTACCAGCTGACAATGAACGCCCCCGGCCACGACCTCTTCCACTAGACTTCCTCATTGTTTTAAAAACGTAACCAAACTAACGTTATTTGTTGCAGTCACACAACTTACACGGTGAGCTATAACTTCAGTATGATTTAGCTACCCCTTTACAGGTTGGTGAGACCACAGCGAAAATCAGGCCCAATGTTACACACTCTTTTTTTGGTGGCTGCAAATTAGAGAGATGCCCCACACGCAGGACTGTCACTGAAGCACAAATGTTAATATTAATGTCACACTATTATTTTTTTTTTATTTTTATTTTTTTCAGGAACACTTTAGAAACCCCCCCAAAAAAAAAAAAAAGATTTTTGCAGGGAGAATTTAGAAAACAAATGTAACAAACTATATGCTTTCTATGGGCCACTGAGTGAGAGATGACGCACACAGGAATCAGGAGTGGCACACAAGCCCAGAGGCCAATATTTTTCTACCAATGATTGATGGAGTTATTTTCTCTGGTAGATTTTGGAACCCAAATCAAGGAAAAAAAATGTAGGCTTTCTATGGACCACAATTGGAGAGAGAGAGAGAGAGAGAGAGAGATGGCACACCCAGGAGTCAAGACTGGCACACAAGCAGAAAGGCCAATATTAATCTCCCACTGTTTTTTTTTTTTTTTTTCAGGGAGACTTTAGAAAAAAAAATAATAAAAAAAATATGATTTTATCAGGAAGAATTTAGAAACCAAATAAAATAAAATGATTTTTTCAGGGAGAATTTATAAAACAAATAAAAACAAAAATAGGCGTTCTATGGCCCACTGACTGAGAGATGACGCACACAGGAGTCAGGAGTGGCACACAAACCCAGAGGCCAATATTTTTCTACCAATGATTGATGTAGTTATTTTCTCTGGTAGATTTTAGAACCCAAATCAAGGAAAAAAAATATAGGCTTTCTATGGACCACAATTGGAGAGAGAGAGAGAGAGAGAGAGAGAGAGAGAGAGAGAGAGATGGCACACCCAGGAGTCAAGACTGGCACACAAGCAGAAAGGCCAATATTAATCTCCCACTGTTTTTTTTGGTTGTTTTTTTTTTTTTTTTTTCAGGGAGACTTTAGAAAAAAAAATAATAAAAAAAATATGATTTTATCAGGAAGAATTTAGAAACCAAATAAAATAAAATGATTTTTTCTGGGAGAATTTATAAAACAAATAAAACCAAAAATAGGCGTTCTATGGCCCACTGACTGAGAGATGACGCACCCAGGAGTCAAGACTGGCACACAAGCAGAAAGGCCAATATTAATCTCCCACTGTTTTTTTTTTTTTTTTTCAGGGAGACTTTAGAAAAAAAAATAATAAAAAAAATGTGATTTTATCAGGAAGAATTTAGAAACCAAATAAAATAAAATGATTTTTTCAGGGAGAATTTAGAAAACAAATAAAACCAAAAATAGGCGTTCTATGGCCCACTGACTGAGAGATGACGCACCCAGGAGTCAAGACTGGCACACAAGCAGAAAGGCCAATATTAATCTCCCACTGTTTTTTTTTTTTTTTTTCAGGGAGACTTTAGAAAAAAAAATAATAAAAAAAATGTGATTTTATCAGGAAGAATTTAGAAACCAAATAAAATAAAATGATTTTTTCTGGGAGAATTTATAAAACAAATAAAACCAAAAATAGGCGTTCTATGGCCCACTGACTGAGAGATGACGCACCCAGGAGTCAAGACTGGCACACAAGCAGAAAGGCCAATATTAATCTCCCACTGTTTGTTTTTTTTTTTTTCAGGGAGACTTTAGAAAAAAAAATAATAAAAAAAATGTGATTTTATCAGGAAGAATTTAGAAACCAAATAAAATAAAATGATTTTTTCTGGGAGAATTTATAAAACAAATAAAACCAAAAATAGGCGTTCTATGGCCCACTGACTGAGAGATGACGCACCCAGGAGTCAAGACTGGCACACAAGCAGAAAGGCCAATATTAATCTCCCACTGTTTTTTTTTTTTTTTTCAGGGAGACTTTAGAAAAAAAAATAATAAAAAAAATGTGATTTTATCAGGAAGAATTTAGAAACCAAATAAAATAAAATGATTTTTTCAGGGAGAATTTAGAAAACAAATAAAACCAAAAATAGGCGTTCTATGGCCCACTGACTGAGAGAGAGAGAGAGAGAGATGGAACGCTTAGTACTGGCACACAAGCCCAAAGGGCAATATTAATCTCCCTTTTTTTTTCCAGGGAGAATTTCTAAAACCCAAAAAAAAAAAAAATAGGCTTTCTATGGCCCACTATTTGTGAGAGAGATGGGACGCTCAGGACTGGCACAGATGGCACGCTCAGGACTGGCACAGAAGCCCAGAGGCCAATATTAATCTCCCTTTTTTTCTGGTAGAATTTATAAAACCAAAAAAAAATTTAAATAGGCTTTCTATGGCCCACTATTTGTGAGAGAGATGGCACGCTCAGGACTGGCACAGATGGCACGCTCACAACTGGCACACAAGCCCAGAGGCCAATATTAATCTCCCTTTTTTCAGGGAAAATTTATAAAACAAAAAAAATAAATAAATAGGCTTTCTATGGCCCACTATTTGTGAGAGAGATGGCACGCTCAGGGCTGGCACAGATGGCACGCTCAGGACTGGCACACAAGCCCAGAGGCCAATATTAATCTCCCTTTTTTTCAGGGAGAATTTATAAAACCCCCAAAAAAAATAAAATAGGCTTTCTATGGCCCACTATTTGTGAGAGAGATGGGACGCTCAGGACTGGCACAGATGGCACGCTCAGGACTGGCACAGAAGCCCAGAGGCCAATATTAATCTCCCTTTTTTTCTGGGAGAATTTATAAAACCAAAAAAAAATTTAAATAGGCTTTCTATGGCCCACTATTTGTGAGAGAGATGGCACGCTCAGGACTGGCACAGATGGCACGCTCACAACTGGCACACAAGCCCAGAGGCCAATATTAATCTCCCTTTTTTCAGGGAAAATTTATAAAACAAAAAAAAAAATTAAATAGGCTTTCTATGGCCCACTATTTGTGAGAGAGATGGCACGCTCAGGGCTGGCACAGATGGCACGCTCAGGACTGGCACACAAGCCCAGAGGCCAATATTAATCTCCCTTTTTTTCAGGGAGAATTTATAAAACCAAAAAAAAAAATAAATAGGCTTTCTATGGCCCACTATTTGTGAGAGAGATGGCACGCTCAGGGCTGGCACAGATGGCACGCTCAGGACTGGCACACAAGCCCAGAGGCCAATATTAATCTCCCTTTTTTTCAGGGAGAATTTATAAAACCCCAAAAAAAATAAAATAGGCTTTCTATGGCCCACTATTTGTGAGAGAGATGGCACACTCAGGACTGGCACACAAGCCCAAAGGCCAATATTAATCTCCCACTGTATTTTTATCAGGGAGAATTTATACACCCCACAAAAAAAAATACAGAAAAATGAAAAGGCTTTCTATGGCCCACTATGTGAGAGAGATGGCACACACAGGGATGGCACTCTAGCAGAAATGCCAAATTGCCAATCTTAATCTCCCACCAAAAAAAAAAAAAAAAAAAAAACAGGGAATGTCCTACAATTACTATCTCCCTGCCTGCAGTAATCTCAGCCAGGTATGGCAGGCAGCTACTATCTCCCTGCCTGCAGTAATCTCAGCCAGGTATGGCAGGCAGCAATAAGGAGTGGACTGATGCACAAATGAAATAAAAAGTGTGGACAAACAAAAAAGATAGCTGTGCAGAAAGGAAGGAACAAGAGGATTTGTGCTTTGAAAAAAGCAGTTGGTTTGCACAGCGGCGTACACACAGCAATGCAGCTATCAGGGAGCCTTCTAGGGCAGCCCAATGAGCTACAGCGCTGAGGGGAAAAAAAAAAAAAAAAAAACTTCCACTGTCCCTGCACACCGAGGGTGGTGTTGGACAGTGCAAATCGCTGCAGCACAAGCGGTTTTGTGGTTAATGGACCCTGCCTAACGCTATCCCTGCTTCTGACAAAGCGGCAGCAACCTCTCCCTAAGCTCAGATCAGCAGCAGTAAGATGGCGGTCGGCGGGAACGCCTCTTTATAGCCCCTGTGACGTCGCAGACAGCAAGCCAATCACTGCAATGCCCTTCTCTAAGATGGTGGGGACCAGGACCTATGTCATCACGCTGCCCACACTCTGCGTTTACCTTCATTGGCCGAGAAATGGCGCTTTTCGCGTCATTGAAACGCGACTTTGGCGCGAAAGTCGCGTACCGCATGGCCGACCCCGCACAGGGGTCGGATCGGGTTTCATGAAACCCCGACTTAGCCAAAAGTCGGCGACTTTTGAAAATGTTCGACCCGTTTCGCTCAACCCTACTAATTATTATATGTATTGAAAATAAAAACAAATCACATTCAGCAGTCAGGTGCGTCAAATCTATTTGTGACTAAAAACGTAAGTAAATTTGAATACTGTGTTGCTCTGGGACTGGGACAGAGCAGATCAGCTGTCAGCCGTGGCACCGAAGTGCAGCGGCATGATGACATCAGCATGCTACTGACCTCCTCACACTGCTGCCGGCGCCATGGCAGCTGGACTGGTGAGGAGGCAGTGGGCACTTGTAAGCACTCCAGGAGAAGCCAAAGAAAAAATGTGCTTCCATTTTAGAAGAAGGTGTCGAGGGATGGAAGGTAAGGGTTGGGGTTCCTACGAGGGTACATTAAGAGGAAATGGAGCACATTATGGGGCAATTGGAGGATTGTGAAAGAGGGCATAGTATATCAAGGGGCAGGGGGGACATTATGCAGAGAGGCATTCTGGCTGAGATATGGAAAGGGGCAGTTTGAGGTGATATTTTGGAGAGGTGCAGTGTGTGGGGGGATATTATGGAGAGGGACAGGAAGCACGGTGGGGGTCAATTATTTATTCAGGGCCACATCATGTTAGATATTTCGATTTATGGGGCAGTATAATGGCACTTTTATTTTTAAAGGCATCTTGTTGGGAAGTTCTGCTTAAGATGGAGAAGAGGGAAATCTGCAGAGATGAGCTTTGGGCCTGGAATCTCATCATGACATCTGGACAAAATAGAGAGAAGAAAAGAAAGAAAACAACTCCAATCCGAGAAGATATAATCTATAAGGTACTGGATGTAATTTAGATGTTTATTTGTGATATGGACTATATCTCATCAGTACTGTGGTTCTTGTGGGGTCTACCATCTGATGATTACTGATAATAACAGCTCCCAGTATCTCTTTATTGAAAAGAATTCACTGGGATTTATAGGTGTATGTTATACAATTATATATGGGGCTGACCTGACATTGCAATTGATCACTGTACTAAGCTTGGTGCTATATACATGTACTGATGGTGGTTATGGCACTCCATTCATGTACTGACGGTGATTGTGGTTCAACATTTATGTACTGACAGTGGTTCTGGCACTTCATTTATGTAATGATGGTGATTCTGGTGCCACACTCATGTGCTGACAGTGGTTCTGATTTTGTACACATATAGCAATCCATAACGTGCTTCATGGCTATGTAAAAATGTAAAATTCCTGAAAAATTAGAGATTTGTGACTATGAGTAGGATTTGGCCAGCTCCTGCTCCCAAAACTCAGTTTAAGTTAGGGTGGGTTTTTTTTAGCAGATACTCTCCAAATCCTTGTCAGATACCCAAAGCTTGGTTCTGGTGATGTTTTAATGTGCTGATGGTGGTTCTGGTGATATATTCATGTAAGTACCCCTCTAACTTATTTTGCCGCCCATTGGATTGGTTCAGTATGGCAATGTGGCCCTTGGAGCAAAAAAAGTTGCTCACCCTTGGTCTAGAGGGTGGTTTCTTTCCCCATTGTAGTTGATTTACAGGTCTCCTTGACATGTGTACATTGGTAGGCACCTGTAAATCAAGTGTATTGTTGCCTGGAGAAGAGGGCCTGGTGCGGCCACAGATTAGTCTAATCTATTCTACGGTCCCTATAGTATTTATGGGAGTATTGTGCCCAAACATATTTCTTGCACAGGAGCCCTTCAGTGTCAACCCCTTATGCTATCTCTAGGCAGCTACCCTGTAAGTCAGTCTTTGACACTAACTGGGTAGCCACGCACATAGGTAGTACTAGAGGGACAGTTTGTTTCTTGTAGAGAAGATATAATTTGCATTAGTATTCCCAGTAAGCATTGCCTTGAAGACCCCCCACCAACTAAATGAGCACCCTCATAAATGATCCACAATCAGGGAGTAGGGAGATTATACAAATGCAGGTTATAAAAGAAGAGCAGATAATATGATTCCCAAGTAAATATGCTAATGATAGTACAAGTTCTTGGAAATCAAGATATGGTGATAATGTGAGCAGATATTTCTTGGACCTCCTGTAGGTTATTTAACAAGATATCTGTCATTTCATATGCATCCTTTTAAAAAAGGTTAATGAGATTTCCAATATATTCAAAGCAAGAATAGCTTAATGCAGAATGAAAACATGAGCAAAGTTTGTAACCATGCACAAAATTTGTACCCTTGCAACAAGGCAGGCACAAGTTGGCACAGGAGCTCTATCCACAAAACAATAGGATTTTTTAAATGAAGATGATATGCAAAATTGTTTTTTTTTTCAGGAACAGAAAAAAATAAATGTAAAGTGACACTGATAAGCAATTAGATTCAAATGTGGCTACTAGAGAGTAATTAAAGGGAAGGTGCCGTGATTTTAATTTTTGTATTAATAATTATTGATTATACAATCAATTATTTTTAATACAAAATTAAATTAACTACTTTAATAGTTTTTTATTTATTGACATTTGTGTGTGCCACTGGGGGCTGCCATTTTGACTAGTGGGGGTGTGTGTGTCTGGGAAGGACACTTGCACACCTCACTTACGGCACACATGGACATAGGAGCCAACAGTCGGACCCCGACCGCATCTCTTACATTGAGGCCGCTCCTCCTGCCTCTCAGCTGTGACCTGGACACGCCCACTGAGCTGCTACGTCACAGCTGTGAGAGGAGCTGTGAGAGGAGATCGCGGCCATTTTGTTTGCTGTGGGCTGCGAGGACAGAAGATGTTGAGGAGAAGCTGCTGGGAGCGAGGGTTTGGGGTAAGTATCTGCAGCATTAGCAGTGATCACAGCCTGTACTTATTACAGTACAGGCTGCGATCACTGCCGACCTGCCCTGTGTTGCTGAAAGCTTCCTCCCTCAGTCCAGGGGCAGGAAATCCCCCAGCAGCAGCAGTGTGTCTCCCTGTACATGGAGCGTTATGTGTGCAGCACTGATCTGTGGCAACACTTCATCACCCCACACAGTGACTGTCCCTGTAGATTGCAGCCTGGAGTCTGAAGCCCCATGATTCTAAAAATAGAGCGATTCTCTGCAGCAGGGGATCCCTCCTGGTTACAAGGGGCGGCACCCAGGCTGGCCTGTAATGGTTAACCCTTCCCTGCCTGCAGCTGTGCATGGTGCAGGGGGATCAGTGTGCAGGCAGGCAGCAGCCTGGGGGCTTCACCTATGGATCAGGTGGGAGGGCTGCACAGTGTAAAGAGGTGGGCTATGGTTGGCACAGTAATAGTGTTCTAACATTTGGGCTATGGTTGGCACAAGGAAGCAGACCCAGGGGGTGATGACACTCAGCAAGCTCTAGCTGCTGTGTCACTACAAGTCCCAGCATGCCAGGACTGAGCTCCTAAGTGTTGTAGTCCTGCAGCTCCTCAGGTCTCCTGCCTGATCGTCCTACTATACAGTGCAGAGCAGAGGGCAGGTGGTCTGAGACTAGTGATCCAGGGAGCAGAAGAGGAAAGACTGAGACTGAGCCCTGACACCCACCCTAAGCTCACTGACCCACCCCATGCCCCCTGACACCCATCTCCTGCTCCCTGAAACCCACCTCAATCTCACCGACACCCCAAGCCTGCTGTCTTTCAGGACAAGCTGTGAGGATCGTCACCAGGGGCGTACATACAAATCATAGGGCGACATAGCATAAGGTCTAATTGCCCCCCCCCCAAAAAAAAAAAAATAATAATTGTGGGGGTCACAGAAGGGCATAGCTCACAACTTTCCTGCCTTTACATAATAAATATACCGCCATATATATTTATTACATAATACTGCCATATAGGTCATACATAATGCCGCCAGATATATCTATTACATAATACTGTAATATGGACGGAACGTAATGTTGCCATATATATATTTTTTGCATACTGCTGCCATATAGATCAAACATGATGCCACCATATAATGTATATTTTTTACATAATGCTGCCATATAGACCACACTTGATGCCGCTAATTATTATGTGTGACCTGTATGATGGCATTATGTGTGATCTATATGACAGTATTATATGTAATATGTATGGTTGTATTATGTTTGATCAGTATGGTGCAATAATATAAGAACTATATGGCGGGATTATATGAGAACTGTATTGTGGGATTATGTGTGATCTATCTATGTGGCAGTATTATGTGAGAATTATATGGTGGTTTTATGTGTGATCTACATGGCGGTATTATGTGTGATCTGTATGTCAGTATTATATTCAGAAAGCGGACCCATTCTAGGGTGGTTCTGGCTGAGCACCTGCACGCGGGTCTGGGGTAATAGAGGGGACAGCATGACCTCCAGTTAGGTGTAGTCAGGGGAAGGCTGGTGAGGCAGCTGAAGAGAGGGGTCTCATTTTTATTGTTACTATATGGCTACATTTCCTTCCCAGCGTCACCCCGACTGTGCCTGTCGCCTTGCTTTCACACATCGCCAGGACAGGATCTGAGGAGGGGAATGGGGTCTGCATGCAAAGTCTGGATCAGAACAGGCCATCAATCCTCAGAAATGTTTCCTGGATTTCTGTGGAGCAGACGGTCCATCCAGGTGTGTATAAGACAGCGCTCTATGTACAATCCCTGGATGCTCCGCGCACCAAACAGGGGGCCCCTATAGACCAGCACACTGCTCTCCTGAAATACTCTGTGCTGCTGTCACCCTGCTCCCTCCACCACATATCTCCCAGAATCCTTGCTGCCTGCCATGGTGACTGTCTACTTGTCAGTATAAGGCTGCTTTCACACTAGCGTCGGTACGGGCCTTTCACAGTGCGTCGTACTGACGCATGCTGTGAAAGAAATGCCCGACGTGGGCAGCGGAAGCAGTCTTGCGACGCTTCCGTTGCCCCATTGTAAGGTCTGGGCATGAGGGGGCGGAGTTTCGGCCGTGCATGCGTGGTCGAAAATGGTGGACTCGACGCACAAACGTTACATGCGTCGGTAATGTTAGTCTATGGGGAAAAACGCATCCTGCAGACAACTTTGCAGGATGCGTTTTTTCTCCTGAATGACGCATTGCACCGTACAGCCAAAATCGCTAGTGTGAAAGTAGCCTAAGGCTGCCGTCCACGCTCAGTATTTGGTCAGTATTTTACCTCAGTATTTGTAAGCCAAATCCAGGAGTGGGTGATAAATGCAGAAGTGGTGCATATGTTTCTATTATACTTTTCCTCTATTTGTTCCACTCCTGGTTTTGGCTTACAAATACTGAGGTAAAATACTGACCAAATACTGCTAGTGTGACGGCAGCCATACTCTGCAGTCACCAACAAAATGGCTGCTCACTGGGTTCCTGAATATCATCCTCTCTAATCCCTTAGCAAACACCCAGAAGGGGAGGAGACATCACACACGTCAGCAGACTCCGCCCATAATTACTGCAGTGCTGTAATGTGAGCTATTTGTACACTAGGTTTTTCTGAAATTTCAGCAGCTGCTCCCCCTAGTGTTGAAAAGTGGAAATTCCAAAACTTTTCAAATTATTTTTCATATTTTACTAAATTATAAACAAATGATAATATTTTTTAAGAAAATGTAATCATTAATTCTTTACATTTTTACAATTTCTGAAAAATTTTTTTTTTTTATGGCACCTTCCCTTTAAGTCTTAATTTAGGGGAACTTATCTGAATTATGTCCTATAAAGCAAAAAATTTGACCTTTTTACGCATATAAAGCAAAACCATTGCTTGCTTGACTTCCTACACCAGCTGGATTTATCTAAGGAGCTGCTTCAATGTCATAATTTGGCCAATCAAAACTCTACCCTGTACTGATAAGGAGCAAGAACTGTTTATAGATTGATTTCTCTGTTTTAGCTGATATCTCTACATGTGGTACTGGAGAGGTAGTGTTTATTTCCCTCTAGAGAGGAATTTTGCATAATTCTTTCAGGTTGCATTTCCTGTAAGACTTCATAGAGAAGTTGGATCCCTGCAAGGAGAATCAGTTATAGGAAAAAAAAAAGTAAATACGGCATTTGTCTTTTATGTTAGTAAAAACTTCACCATTCTTTATTGATCCATTAAAATCTTCAAATGCAGGGGAATAGAATCTAAAAAATTATATTTTTCCAAGAACCACAACATAGCCAACATGGTTTGAACCCCAAAATTGAACAGGTTCTAAGTCATGGCAAAAAAAGGAGTTTTGCAGAGTTTTGACATAGAAGCGTGTGGCATGTGATATGTTACGTAATTGAATGAACTAAATCTTTTGGTCTCCAAGATAGTAGTGTCTCACAGTATAAAACTCTCCATATACTCACACTCCCTACAAGGCACATGTCTTGAATTTAATTGTCAACATTTCTTTAACAAATATACCTGCTTAAATAATGGTATGCCTCTCATATTTATCCTTGAAAAAGGGGAAGGAAAAAAAACGGCAAATTGCACATGTTCATTGATACTCTGTATCAGGGCTGGACTTGCCATCTGACAATTCTGACAAATGCCAAAAGGGCCTGTCTGGTCATGGGCCGCCTTGTCTGCTATGTTGTTAACAGAATCGGTGTTCTCAAGACACCCATATTGTTAATAGTTGTGAGTAGGGTTGAGCGAAACGGGTCGTTCATTTTCAAAAGTCGCCGACTTTTGGCAAAGTCGGGTTTCATGAAACCCGATCCGACCCCTGTGCGGGGTCGGCCATGCGGTACGCGACTTTCGCGCCAAAGTCGCGTTTCAATGACGCGAAAAGCGCCATTTCTCAGCCAATGAAGGTAAACGCAGAGTGTGGGCAGCATGATGACATAGGTCCTGGTCCCCACCATCTTAGAGAAGGGCATTGCAGTGATTGGCTTGCTGTCTGCGGCGTCACAGGGGCTATAAAGGGGCGTTCCCGCCGACCGCCATGTTACTGCTGCTGATCTGAGCTTAGGGAGAGGTTGCTGCCGCTTCGTCAGAGGCAGGGATAGCGTTAGGCAGGGTCCATTAACCACCAAACCGCTTGTGCCGTAGCGATTTCCACTGCCCAACACCACCTTCGGTGTGCAGGGACAGTGGAAGCTACATTTTTTTTTTTTTCTCAGCGCTGTAGCTCATTGGGCTGCCCTAGAAGGCTCCCTGATAGCTGCATTGCTGTGTGTACGCCGCTGTGCAAACCAACTGCTTTTTTCAAAGCACAAATCCTCTTGTTCCTTCCTTTCTGCACAGCTATCTTTTTTGTTTGTCCACACTTTTTATTTAATTTGTGCATCAGTCCACTCCTTATTGCTGCCTGCCATACCTGGCTGAGATTACTGCAGGGAGATAGTAATTGTAGGACACTCCGTTTTTTTTTTTGTTTTTTTTTTTTTTTTGTGGGAGATTAAGATTGGCATTTCTGCTAGAGTGCCATCCCTGTGTGTGCCATCTCTCAGTCAGTGGGCCATAGAAAGCCTATTTATTTTTTTGCTTGATTTGGGTTATAAAATCTACCTGAAAAAATCACTACATCAATCAGTGGGAGAAAAATATTGGCCTCAGGGCTTGTGTGCCACTCCTTACTCCTGTGTGTGCCATCTCTCACTCAGTGGGCCATAGAAAGCCTATTTATTTTTTTGCTTGATTTGGGTTATAAAATCTACCTGAAAAAATCACTACATCAATCAGTGGGAGAAAAATATTGGCCTCAGGGCTTGTGTGCCACTCTTGACTCCTGTCTGTGCCATCTCTCACTCAGTGGGCCATAGAAAGCCTATTTATTTTTTTGCTTGATTTGGGTTATAAAATCTACCTGAAAAAATCACTACATCAATCAGTGGGAGAAAAATATTGGCCTCAGGGCTTGTGTGCCACTCTTGACTCCTGTCTGTGCCATCTCTCACTCAGTGGGCCATAGAAAGCCTATTTATTTTTTTGCTTGATTTGGGTTATAAAATCTACCTGAAAAACACTACATCAATCAGTGGGAGAAAAATATTGGCCTCAGGGCTTGTGTGCCACTCTTGACTCCTGTGTGTGCCATCTCTCACTCAGTGGGCCATAGAAAGCCTATTTATTTTTTTGCTTGATTTGGGTTATAAAATCTACCTGAAAAAATCACTACATCAATCAGTGGGAGAAAAATATTGGCCTCAGGGCTTGTGTGCCACTCCTGACTCCTGTGTGCATCATCACTCACTCAGTGGGCCATAGAAAGCCCTTTTTTTTTTTTTTTTTGCTTTATTTGGGTTCTAAATTCTACCTGAAAAAATCAATAAATCAATCAGTGGGAGATTAATATTGGCCTTTCTGCTTGTGTGCCAGTCTTGACTCCTGGGTGTGCCATCTCTCTCTCTCTCTCTCCAATTGTGGGCCATAGAAAGCCTATTATTTTTTTAGCTTGATTTGGGTTCCAAAATCTACCTGAAAAAATCACTACATCAATCAGTGGGAGATAAATATTGGCCTCTGGGCTTGTGTGCCACTCCTGACTCCTGTGTGCGTCATCTCTCACTCAGTGGGCCATAGAAAGCCTTTTTTTGTTTTATTTGTTTTCTAAATTCTCCCTGAAAAAATCATTTTATTCTATTATTTTTTTTTTCCTAAAGTCTCCCTGAAAAAAAAAAAAAAATCAAATCAGTGGGAGATTAATATTTACATTTGTGCTTCAGTGACAGTCCTGCGTGTGTGGCATCTCTCTCATTTGTTGCCACCAACAACAGAGTGTGTAACATTGTGCCTGATTTTCGTTGTGGTCTCACTCACCTGTAAAGGGGTAGCTAAATCATCCTGAAGTTATAGCTCACCGTGTAATTTGTGTGACAGCAACAAATACCGTTAGTTTGTTTACGTTTTTAAAACAATGAGGAAGTCTGGTGGAAGAGGTCGTGGCCGGGGGCGTTCATTGTCAGCTGGTAATGAGGGTAGTGGTAGTGGTGGAGCATTAGCTGGTCGTGGGAAAAAAAATATTGCACCTAAGTCTGGAGCTGTGGAGCCAGGTTCGTCGTCTGGCTACACAAGGCCTCGAACGCTCCCTTTTCTGGGAGTAAGAAAACCGCTTTTAAAGCCGGAGCAGCAAGAGCAAGTTTTGGCTTATCTTGCTGACTCAGCCTCTAGCTCTTTTGCCTCCTCTCGTGAAACTGGTAAATGTCAAAGCAGCGCGTCGTTAGTGGATGTTCACGGTCAGGGACAAGTCGCTTCCTTGTCCTCTTCAGCAAAAACAACAACAGAGAAGAATGCAGGAGGCGACACAACGGGTTACTCCATGGAGCTCTTTACACATACCGTCCCTGGCTTAGAAAGTGAAGCAGTTAACAGTCCATGCCCATTACAAGTTGAATCTGACATGGAGTGCACTGATGCACAGCCACAGCCAGACTACTATGCTGGTCCTTTGACTCAGACCACAACATTGCCCTCGCAGGGTAATGATCAAGAATCAGACCCTGATGAGACTATGTTGCCCCATCACGAACGCTATACCACCGACCGACACGGTGACACAGACGAAGTTGCACACGAGCTACAAGAAGAGGTAATAGATGACCCAGTTCTTGACCCCGATTGGCAGCCATTGGGGGAACAGGGTGCAGGCGGCAGCAGTTCTGAAGTGGAGGAGGAGGGGCCGCAGCAGGCATCAACATCGCAACAGGTTCCATCTGCCGGGCCCGTATCTTGCCCAAAACGCGTGGCAAAGCCAAAACCTGTTGGAGGACAGCGTGGCCATCCGGTTAAAGCTCAGTCTGCAATGCCTGAAAAGGTATCCGATGCTAGAAAGAGTGCAGTCTGGCATTTTTTTAAACAACATCCAATTGATCAGCGCAAAGTCATCTGTCAAAAATGTTCAACTACCTTAAGCAGAGGGCAGAATCTGAAAAGTCTCAATACAAGTTGCATGCATAGACATTTAACCACCATGCATTTGCAAGCCTGGACTAACTACCAAACGTCCCTTAAGGTTGTAGCACCCTCGGCCAATGAAGCTAGTCAGCAACGCAACATCCCTTCCGGCAGTGTAGGGCCACCATTTTCCGCACCACCTGCAGTATCTGTGCAGGTTTCTTTGCCAGGCCAAAGCAGTCAGGGTCAGGGAATCACCAGTTTTGTAGTAGGAAACACTGCATCTAGGGCACCGGCGGCAACAATACCATCTCCCACCGTCTCTCAGTCTGCCATGTCCACCGGCACCCCCGCTAGTTCCATGATCTCCAGCTCTCCAGTCCAGCTCACCCTACATGAGACTATGGTTAGAAAAAGGAAGTACTTAGCCTCGCATCCGCGTACACAGGGTTTGAACGCCCACATAGCTAGACTAATCTCGTTAGAGATGATGCCCTACCGGTTAGTTGAAAGCGAAGCTTTCAAAGCCCTGATGGACTACGCTGTACCACGCTACGAGCTACCCAGTCGACACTTTTTTTCCAGAAAAGCCATCCCAGCCCTCCACCAGCATGTTAAAGAGCGCATCGTCCATGCACTCAGGCAATCTGTGAGCACAAAGGTGCACCTGACAACAGATGCATGGACCAGTAGGCATGGCCAGGGACGTTACGTGTCCATCACGGCACACTGGGTAAATGTGGTGGATGCAGGGTCCACAGGGAACAGCAAGGTTGGGACAGTTCTGCCTAGCCCACGGTCTAGGAAACAGTTGGCTGTAGCCGTTCGCACCCCCTCCTCCTCCTCTTCGTCCTCCTGCAGAAGCGAGAGCTCGTCCACAGACCGCAGTCGCACAACCACTCCATCCGCAGCTGCCACTGTTGCACACCAGGTCTCCCATTATGGGGCAGCTACTGGCAAACGTCAGCAGGCTGTATTGGCTATGAAGTGTTTGGGCGACAACAGACACACCGTGGAAGTTCTGTCCGAGTTCTTGCAGAAAGAAACGCAGTCGTGGCTGGGCACTGTAGATCTTGAGGCAGGCAAGGTAGTGAGTGATAACGGAAGGAATTTCATGGCTGCCATCTCCCTTTCCCAACTGAAACACATTCCTTGCCTGGCTCACACCTTAAACCTGGTGGTGCAGTGCTTCCTGAAAAGTTATCCGGGGTTATCCGACCTGCTCCTCAAAGTGCGTGGACTTTGCTCACATATCCGCCGTTCGCCCGTACACTCCAGCCGTATGCAGACCTATCAGCGTTCTTTGAACCTTCCCCAGCATCGCCTAATCATAGACGTTGCAACAAGGTGGAACTCAACACTGCACATGCTTCAGAGACTGTGCGAACAGAGGCGGGCTGTTATGTTTTTGTGGGAGGATACACATACACGGGCAGGCAGTAGGATGGCAGACATGGAGTTGTCAGGTGTGCAGTGGTCGAAGATTCAAGACATGTGTCAAGTCCTTCAGTGTTTTGAGGAATGCACACGGCTGGTTAGTGCAGACAACGCCATAATAAGCATGAGCATCCCCCTAATGCGTCTGCTGATGCAAAGTTTGACGCACATAAAGGATCAGGCGTCTGCAGCTGAGGAAGAGGAAAGCCTTGATGACAGTCAGCCATTGTCTGGCCAGGGCAGTGTACAGGACGAGTTAGCGGGCGAAGAGGAGGAGGAGGACGAGGAGGATGATGGGGATGATTATATTTTTAATGAGGAAGCTTTTCCGGGGCCACTGGAAATTGGTGGCGCGGCAAGGCCGGGTTCTGGTTTTTGGAGGGACACAAGTGACGTGGATTTGCCTGAAACTGCCCCTCAACCAAGCACAACCGCAGATTTGAGAACTGGAACTTTGGCCCACATGGCGGATTATGCCTTACGTATCCTCAAAAGGGACACACGCATAACTAAAATGATGAACGACGACGATTACTGGTTGGCCTGCCTCCTTGATCCTCGCTATAAAGGCAAATTGCAAAATATAATGCCACATGAGAACTTGGAACTAATATTAGCAACCAAACAATCAACTCTTGTTGACCGTTTGCTTCTGGCATTCCCTGCACACAGCGCCCGTGATCGTTCTCACACGAGCTGCAGGGGTCAGCAGACCAGAGGAGTTAGAGGGGCAGAAATCAGAAGTGGCATTGGCCAGAGGGGTTTTCTGACCAGGTTGTGGAGTGATTTTGCTATGACCGCAGACAGGACAGGTACTGCAGCATCAATTCAAAGTGACAGGAGACAACATTTGTCCAGTATGGTTACAAACTATTTTTCATCCCTTATCGATGTTCTCCCTCAACCGTCATTCCCATTTGATTACTGGGCATCAAAATTAGACACCTGGCCAGAATTGGCAGAATATGCATTGCAGGAGCTTGCTTGCCCGGCAGCTAGTGTCCTATCAGAAAGAGTATTCAGTGCTGCAGGTTCAATACTAACAGAAAAAAGGACTCGTCTGGCTACCCAAAATATAGATGATCTAACCTTCATTAAAATGAACCACAACTGGATTTCGAAATCTTTTGCCCCACCTTGCCCGGCCGACACCTAGCTTTCCTATGAAAAGGTCTTGCCTGTGGACTATTCTGAATGACTTTTCCAATCTCGTAATTTTCTGCACCTGATTGTCCAGCATACGACATGTTTACACCTCACTAAATGGCCAAACTCCCCACACGGGGCCGTGGTATCGACACTTGGCGACAGCACCTGTGAGAGTGCTGTTTGTCTGAAGAGGTGGGTGTGCCCGCTTTTGGTCGACGGCACTGCCACTGGGTCCCTCCTAGTACAATAAAGTGTCTCTGGCGGTGGTGGTGCGCACCCAACGTCAGACACACCGTTGTAATATGAGGGGCCCTGGGCCTGTACCGCCGGCCACAAGACAGTTCCCCCCCCAGCTCAAACAGTGCTCTACCACTTGCAAAATTATCTCACAGCTCCACCAATGTTTAGTCTATGCGCTGACATCCTTCAATGCCTGCCACTGACAATACCATTGTATTGACATTTTTGTTATGTTAGGCCTTCGAAGCCTGTCTGCGGTCACTCCTTCCACTAGGCCTCCACTGACCACACCACTGCTGCCCGTGTACCCCTGGAACCAATTTAAAATTGCCTACAGCCAGCCCAATATTTATATTTTAGGCCTTCGATGCCTGTCTGCGGTCCATTCTTTCCACTACTACTACACTGACCAGGCCACTGCTGCCCGTGTACCCCTGGAACCAATTTAAAATTGCCTACAGCCATGTGTTATTATTTTAGGCCTTCGATGCCTGTCTGCGGTCACTCCTTCCACTATGCCTCCACTGACCACACCACTGCTGCCCGTGTACCCCTGGAACCAATTTAAAATTGCCTACAGCCAGCCCAATTTTTTTATTTTAGGCCTTCGATGCCTGTTTGCGGTCACTCCTTCCACTAGGCCTCCACTGACCACACCACTGCTGCCCGTGTACCCCTGGAACCAATTTAAAATTGCCTACAGCCAGCCCAATTTTTTTATTCTAGGCCTTCGATGCCTGTCTGCGGTCCATTCTTTCCACTACTACTACACTGACCAGGCCACTGCTGCCTGTGTACCCCTGGAACCAATTTAAAATTGCCTACAGCCATGTGTTATTATTTTAGGCCTTCGATGCCTGTCTGCGGTCACTCCTTACAATATGCCTCCACTGACCACACCACTGCTGCCCGTGTACCCCTGGAACCAATTTAACCCCTTAGCGACCGCCGATACGCCTTTTAACGGTGGCCGCTAAGGGTACTTAAACCACAGCGCCGTTAATTAACGGCGCCGTGGAAAAAGTCCATAGCGCCCCCCAGAGGCCGATTTTCTCCGGGTTCTCGGCTGCCGAGGGTAGCCGAGACCCCAGAGAACATGATTCGGGGGGTTTTTAACCCACCCCGCATTTGCGATCGCCGGTAATTAACCGTTTACCGGCGATCGCAAAAAAAAAAAAAAAAAAAAAAAAAAGCGATCTCTTTTTAATTTCTCTGTCCTCCGATGTGATCGCACATCGGAGGACAGAGAAAAGGGGTCCCAGGTGGCCCCCCAATACTCACCTAGCTCCCCCGATGCTCCTCGTGTCTCCCGGTGGGCGCCGCCATCTTCAAAATGGCGGGCGCATGCGCAGTGCGCCCGCCGGCCGGCACCGGGAGAATCTTTGGGGTCTCGGCTGCCGGGGGTAGCCTAGACCCCAAAGAGCACGATCGGGGTCGGTATTACCGACCCCTGTTTTGCGATCGCCGGTAATTAACTGTTTACCGGCGACCGCAAAAAAAAAAAAAAAAAAAAAGTAAAGTGTAATTCTCTGTCCTCTGATGTGATCGCACATCAGAGGACAGAGAAATAGGGGGATTCGGGGACCCTAGCATACTCACCTAGGTCCCTGGATCCTCTTGCTGCTCCTCCTGGCCGCCGGCAGCAGAACATGGCGGACGCATGCCCAGTGCGCCCGCCATCTGTCTCCATCTGCCGGCCGGCAGGAGAACAGCAGTTGGGGCTAAAATTAGGGTTAGGGGTAGGGGTAGGGTTAGGGGTAGGGTTAGGGTTAGGGGTAGGGTTAGGTTAGGGGTAGGGGTAGGGTTAGGGTTAGGTTAGGGTTAGGGTTAGGGGTAGGGTTAGGGGTAGGGGTAGGGTTAGGGGTAGGGTTAGGGGTAGGGTTAGGTTAGGGTTAGGGGTAGGGTTAGGTTAGGGGTAGGGTTAGGTTAGGGGTAGGGTTAGGTTAGGGGTAGGGTTAGGGCTAGGGTTGGGGCTAAATTTAGGGTTAGGGTTGGGGCTAAATTTAGGGTTAGGGTTGGGGCTAAATTTAGGGTTAGGGTTGGGGCTAAACTTAGGGTTAGGCTTCTTTCACACTTACGTCGGTACGGGGCCGTCGCAATGCATCGGCCCGACATACCGACGCACGTTGTGAAAATTGTGCACAACGTGGGCAGCAGCTGTAGTTTTTCAACACATCCGCTGCCCAATCTATGTCCTGGGGAGGAGGGGGCGGAGTTACGGCCACGCATGCGCGGTCAGAAATGGCGGATGCGACGTACAAAAAAACGTTTCATTGAACTTTTTTTGTGCCGACGCTCCGCCAAAACACAACTGATCCAGTGCACGACGGACGCGACGTGTGGCCATCCGTCACGATTTGTCGGCAATACAAGTCTATGGGCAAAAAACGCATCCCGCGGGCACATTTGCAGGATCCGTTTCTTGTCCAAAACGACGGATTGCGATGGAATGCCAAACGACGCAAGTGTGAAAGTAGCCCTAGGGCTAGGGTTAGGGTTGGGGCTAAAGTTAGGGCTAGGGTTGGGGCTAAAGTTAGGATTAGAGCTGGGATTAGGGTTAGGGTTTGGATTAGGGTTCGTATTAGGGTTAGGGTTGGCATTAGGGTTACGCTTGGGATTAGGGTTACGCTTGGGATTAGGGTTAGGTTTGGGATTAGGGTTAAGGTTAGGGTTGTGATTAGGGGTGTATTGGGATTAGGGTTAGGTTTGAGGTTAGGGTTGAGATTAGGATTAGGGGTGTGTTGGATTTAGGGTTTTGATTAGGGTTATGGTTAGGGTTGACATTAGGGTTGTTTTGGGGTAAGGGTTGTGATTATGGTTAGGGTTAGTGATTAGGATTCTGGATGAGGTTGGGATTAGGGTTAGGGGTGTGTTGGGGTTAGGGTTGGAGCTAGAATTGGGGGGTTTCCACTGTTTAGGTTCATCAGGGGGTCTCCAAATACGACAGCCAATTTTGCGCTCAAAAAGTCAAATGGTGCTCCCTCCCTTCTGAGCTCTGCCGTGCGCCCAAACAGTGGGTTACCCCCACATATGGGGCATCAGCGTACTCGGGATAAATTGGACAACAACTTCTGGGGTCCAATTTCTCTTGTTACCCTTGTGAAAATAAAAACTTGGGGGCTACAAAATCTTTTTTGTGAAAAAAATAATATTTTTTATTTTCACGACTCTGCATTCTAAACTTCTGTGAAGCACTTGGGCATTCAAAGTTCTCACCACACATCTAGATAAGTTCCTTGGGGGGTCTAGTTTCCAAAATGGGGTCACTTGTGGGGGGTTACTACAGTTTAGGTACATCAGGGGCTCTGCAATCGCAACATAATGCCCACAGACCATTCTATCAAAGTCTGCATTCCAAAAAGGCGCTCCTTCCCTTCCGAGCTCTGCCGTGCGCCCAAACAGTGGTTTACCCCCACATATGGCGCATCAGCGTACTCGGGATAAATTGGACAACAACTATTGCAGTCCAATTTCTCCTGTTACCCTTGTGAAAATAAAGACTTGGGGGCTACAATATCTTTTTTGTGGAAAAAAATAATATTTTTTATTTTCACGACTCTGCATTCTAAACTTCTGTGAAGCACTTGGGCATTCAAAGTTCTCACCACACATCTAGATAAGTTCCTTGGGGGTCTAGTTTCCAAAATGGGGTCACTTGTGGGGGATTTCTACTGTTTAGGCACATCAGGGGCTCTCCAAACGCGACATGGCGTCCGATCTCAATTCCAGCCAATTCTATATTGAAAAAGTAAAACGGCACTCTTTCTCTTCCAAGCTCTGCGGTGCGCCCAAACAGTGGTTTACCCCCACATATTGGGTATCGACGTACTCAGGAGAAATTGCACAACAACTTTAGTGGTCTAATTTCTCCTGTTACCCTTGTGAAAATAAAAATTTGTGGGCAGAAAGATCATTTTTGTAGAAAAAAATGCAATTTTTTTTTTCACGGCTCTACGTTATAAACTTCTGTGAAGCACATGGGGGTTCAAAGTGCTCGCCACACATCTAGATAAGTTCCTTAAGGGGTCTAGTTTCCAAAATGGTGTCACTTGTGGGGAATTTCCACTGTTTAAGTACATCAGGGGCTCTCTAAATGTGACATGGTGTCCGATCTCAATTCCAGCCAATTCTGCATTGAAAAAGTCAAACGGCGCTCCTTCACTTCTAAGTTCTGCGGTGCGCCCTAACAGTGGTTTACCCCCACATATGGGGTATTGGCGTATTCAGGAGAAATTGCATAACAAAATTTATGGTTACATTTCTGTTTTTACACTTGTGAAAATAAAAAAAATGGTTCTGAATTAAGATGTTTGCAAAAAAAAGTTAAATGTTCATTTTTTCCTTCCACATTGTTTCAGTTCCTGTGAAGCACGTAAAGGGTTAATAAACTTCTTGAATGTGGTTTTGAGAACCTTGAGGGGTGTAGTTTTTAGAATGGTGTCACACTTCATTATTTTCTATCATATAGACCCCTCAAAATGACTTCAAATGTGATGTGGTCCCTAAAAAAAAATGGTGTTGTAAAAATGAGAAATTGCTGGTCAACTTTTAACCCTTATAACTCCCTAACAAAAAAAAATTTTGTTTCCAAAATTGTGCTGATGTAAAGTAGACATGTGGGAAATGTCATTTATTAACTATTTTTCATGACATATCTCTCTGATTTAAGGGCATAAAAATACAAAGTTTGAAAATTGCAAAATTTTAAAAATTTTCGCCATATTTCCGTTTTTTTCATAAATAATCGCAAGTAATATCGAAGAAATGTTACCACTAACATGAAGTACAATATGTCACGAAAAAACAATCTCAGAATCAGCGGGATCCGTTGAAGCGTTCCAGAGTTATAACCTCATAAAGTGACAGTGGTCAGAATTGCAAAAATTGGCCTGGTCATTAAGTACCAAATTGGCTCTGTCACTAAGGGGTTAAAATTGCCTACAGCCATGTGTTATTATTTTAGGCCTTCGATGCCTGGCTGCGGTCACTCCTTCCACTAGGCCTCCACTGACCACACCACTGCTGCCCGTGTACCCCTGGAACCAACATCAGAAAATATAAAAATAAGTATTTTGCTTATAAAAAAGAAAATACTGGAGAGATATCAAATGCAGACATTTTAACATTAAAAACAAACACATACAACAAAAATCTGGTACAGTACTAAAAATGGCCACCAGCTACCATAACTTTCTCCTGCAAGTAGTTAACTGAAAGGTTTTTTCAATTTAAAACACAGATATGGCATCCACCGAGTGTTGTCCTGTCGCGTCTTCTTTTTATTATTGCCAAGAAGATGCAAAACAATGAAAATAATAAAATCATTATTTACCAAAAAAATAGAGTAAGTCAAAACCACATTGCAAATAAACATTCATTACAAATAAAGAAGCAGGGCGCGTCCGAGGGTGAGTATATACCTAATAAGAATATAATCACCCTCGGACGCGCCCTGCTTCTTTCCGACAGCCTTCCTTCCTAAGAATCAGCCCTTCCATGGTGTAGAGAGAGGGTTTGTTACACTCCAAGGTGTTCTCCAGGTTGCCTTTCCAGAGCTTCGATCTTCCGGCTCTCGTTTAGTAGTTGTCGGAAACTACACTGCATTAGGCCTACAAATTGGGTATGGGGTGTAGAGAGATGGTGTGTTCCACTCCAAGGTGTTCTCCAGGTTGCCTTTCCAGAGCTTCGATCTTCCGGCTCTTGTTTAGTAGTTGTCGGAAAGTAGGCTGCATTAGGCCTACAAATTGGGTATGGGGTGGAGAGAGATGGTGTGTTACACTCCAAGGTGTTCCCCAGGTTTCCTTGCCATTGCTTCGGTCTTCCGACTCTCGTTTAGTAGTTGTAGAAAACTACACTGCATTAGGCCTAAAAAATGGGTATCGGTTGGAGAGAGATGGTGTGTTACACTCCAAGGTGTTCTCCAGGTTGCCTTTCCTGAGCTTCGATCTTCCGGCTCTCGTTTAGTAGTTCTTGGAAACTACACTGCATTAGGCCTACAAATTGGGTATGGGGTGTAGAGAGATGGTGTGTTCCACTCCAAGGTGTTCTCCAGGTTGCCTTTCCTGAGCTTCGATCTTCCGGCTCTCGTTTAGTAGTTCTTGGAAACTACACTGCATTAGGCCTACAAATTGGGTATGGGGTGTAGAGAGATGGTGTGTTACACTCCAAGGTGTTCTCCAGGTTGCCTTTCCAGAGCTTCGATCTTCCGGCTCTCGTTTAGTAGTTGTCGGAAAGTAGGCTGCATTAGGCCTACAAATTGGGTATGGGGTGGAGAGAGATGGTGTGTTCCACTCCAAGGTGTTCTCCAGGTTGCCTTTCCAGAGCTTCGATCTTCCGGCTCTCGTTTAGTAGTTGTCGGAAAGTAGGCTGCATTAGGCCTACAAATTGGGTATGGGGTGGAGAGAGATGGTGTGTTCCACTCCAAGGTGTTCTCCAGGTTGCCTTTCCTGAACTTCTATCTTCAGGCTCTCATTAAATTGTGGTTAAACGGAACAACTGCATTTGGCGTACTAGTTGGTTTGGGGCCTACTATCGGTGTCTGCCACTCCTTGCTGTTCTCCTGGTTTCCTGTCCTGAAATTCCGTTTTCAGGCGCTCGTTAAGTAGTTGTTAATGTTAGACTGCATTTGGCCTACTAGTTGGGTTGGGGCCTACTATCGGTGTCTGCCACTCCTTGCTGTTCTCCTCCACTGAACAAAGCTGTGCCGCCTGTTTACTACGGTTGCCAATTTTGAACTGCATTTCGACTACTTACTGATTTGGGCCTACTCTCTGTGTCAGCCTCTCATTCCAGTTGTCCTCCACTGCAATGCCCCCTGGTTATTCCTGTGTTACCAATTTTGAACTGCATTTAGCCAACTTTATTCTTTGGGCCTATATCTGTGTTTCCTCCTCATCCTGCCCATTGCCCAGCCAGTGATAGATGAGTCTGCTGGTACATTGACCCATAACGCAACATTCCCCGTGCACGCTACACAACAACATTGTGACCCTGCTGAAAGTCAGGTTGCTCTTCCCGCATACCATACCACCTTACACGGGGACAAAGAGGAAGGTGCAGATGAAAGTGCAGGTTCCTTCATCAGGTGGGGGGAGGAATACTAGTTGGCGACGTCACTGGCACAGGGCCTCTCATAGTACGCAAAAGTGTTGCTGCCGGTGGGAGGCGCCCCCGCCGTGCAAACACACCGCTGTACTTTGAGGGGCCCTGTGCCAGTGCCAATGCCAACGAGTGGGCCCCCCCTGCTTGCTCAGGTTCACAGCACTTGCAAAGTTGAAATACTTACCTCTCCCTGCTCCACTGCCGTGACGTGGTCCAGATTTCCTGGGCCCACTAATTACTTGAACCAGCCCTACCCACCACAACTTTAGCCAAATGACCCCCAATTTCAAATGCCTTCCAATTATTATAAGGTAAATTACGCTTGACAAGCTTCATTAAGAAGAATGGATGGTTTTGACATTAAAATGGGCACTCTAGGTGTTTTCCTGGCCCCCACTCACTGCCGACTATGCTGCCCCATTGACTTGCATTGGGTTTCGTGTTTCGGTCGATCCCGACTTTACGTCATAATCGGCCGATTTCACTCGACCCGACTTTTGAGATAGTCGGGTTTCGCGAAACCCGGCTCGACTCTAAAAAGGTCAAGGTCGCTCAACTCTAGTTGTGAGTGAGCACAAAGTCGTTGACTTCATCACTTACTCCAGCAGGCCACAGGTATCATTAGAAATATTGGTCTTGTAGTAAATCTTGCTTTCCTCCATCCAGGGTAATATTAGTAATATATCCCCATCTGGGGCTTGGAGATGGGGACAACATGGGCCTGTGTGATTGCTAATGCCAGGGCTAAATTTCAGTCCCAGTCTGTACCTGCCCTGTATCTATTGGGAATCCTCAAGCTCCATGTTCCTTGCTGCAAGATGTTAAAGAAGAGGAGGAGGAGGAGGAGCAGCACCAGCAGCAAGTGGATGTGAAGGGGAACCTGGCCATGACAACCAATCATCACTGTTGGATGATTAAAGTGAACCAACAGGGCCCTCGGTTGTGCTGGTGAGCAAGCTATATGCTGGGAAAGCTACATGCCACTCCAACAACCTGGGGCAGCATGGTAGCTTAGTGGTTACCTCTGTAGCCTCGTAGTGCTGGGGTGTCATCAAGAACAACACCTGTAAGGTTTCAATGTTCTCCCTGTGTTTGTGTTGGTTTCATCCTAGTACTCTGGTTTCCTCCCATGGACTTCTGGGTCAGCAAACTGGACCATTGGCAAGTACAGTGGGGCAAAAAAGTATTTAGTCAGTCAGCAATAGTGCAAGTTCCACCACTTAAAAAGATGAGAGGCGTCTGTAATTTACATCATAGGTAGACCTCAACTATGGGAGACAAACTGAGAAAAAAAAATCCAGAAAATCACATTGTCTGTTTTTTTAACATTTTATTTGCATATTATGGTGGAAAATAAGTATTTGGTCAGAAACAAAATTTAATCTCAATACTTTGTAATATATCCTTTGTTGGCAGTGACAGAGGTCAAACGTTTTCTGTAAGTCTTCACAAGGTTGCCACACACTGTTGTTGGTATGTTGGCCCATTCCTCCATGCAGATCTCCTCTAGAGCAGTGATGTTTTTGGCTTTTCGCTTGGCAACACGGACTTTCAACTCCCTCCAAAGGTTTTCTATAGGGTTGAGATCTGGAAACTAGCTAGGCCACTCCAGGACCTTGAAATGCTTCTTACGAAGCCACTCCTTCGTTGCCCTGGTGGTGTGCTTTGGATCATTGTCATGTTGAAAGACCCAGCCACATTTCATCTTCAATGCCCTTGCTGATGGAAGGAGGTTTGCACTCAAAATATCACGATACATGGCCCCATTCATTCTTTCATGTACCCGAATCAGTCGTCCTGGCCCCTTTGCAGAGAAACAGCCCCAAAGCATGATGTTTCCACCACCATGCTTTACAGTAGGTATGGTGTTTGATGGATGCAATTCAGTATTCTTTTTCCTCCAAACACGACAAGTTGTGTTTCTACCAAACAGTTCCAGTTTGGTTTCATCAGACCATAGGACATTCTCCCAAAACTCCTCTGGATCATCCAAATGCTCTCTAGCAAACTTCAGACGGGCCCGGACATGTACTGGCTTAAGCAGTGGGACACGTCTGGCACTGCAGGATCTGAGTCCATGGTGGCGTAGTGTGTTACTTATGGTAGGCCTTTTTACATTGGTCCCAGCTCTCTGCAGTTCATTCACTAGGTCCCCCCGCGTGGTTCTGGGATTTTTGCTCACCGTTCTTGTGATCATTCTGACCCCACGGGGTGGGATTTTGCGTGGAGCCCCAGATCGAGGGAGATTATCAGTGGTCTTGTATGTCTTCCATTTTCTAATTATTGCTCCCACTGTTGATTTCTTCACTCCAAGCTGGTTGGCTATTGCAGATTCAGTCTTCCCAGCCTGGTGCAGGGGTACAATTTTGTTTCTGGTGTCCTTTGACAGCTCTTTGGTCTTCACCATAGTGGAGTTTGGAGTCAGACTGTTTGAGGGTGTGCACAGGTGTCTTTTTATACTGATAACAAGTTTAAACAGGTGCCATTACTACAGGTAATGAGTGGAGGAAAGAGGAGACTCTTAAAGAAGAAGTTACAGGTCTGTGAGAGCCAGAAATCTTGATTGTTTGTTTCTGACCAAATACTTATTTTCCACCATAATATGCAAAAAAAATGATAAAAAAACAGACAATGTGATTTTCTGGATTTTTTTTTCTCAGTTTGTCTCCCATAGTTGAGGTCTACCTATGATGTAAATTACAGACGCCTCTCATCTTTTTAAGTGGTGGAACTTGCACTATTGCTGACTGACTAAATACTTTTTTGCCCCACTGTATTTGCCTAGATTGTTATAGGTATATTATTATGTTCTTTTAGAGTGTCCGGTGGTTTTGTCTGACCTAAGTGAACCCAGTTATCTATGGAAAATTTTACATTTGTAAAAATGATCATGCATAGACTAGCGCCAACTTTCATTTCTGTATGGTTGAATGTCAGTGATTAGGTTGGCTATAACATCTGACTGTTTGTTGTCTGTCCTCTATACAGTTCTGCTGCCTCCAGTGCTTATGGCCCAAACTCCATAGGGCACCTTCTCCCTGTCCATCACGTAATCTGTAGACTAATACTGCCGTTGCTGAACCTACACTGCCAGACATCTCCTTGCCTGAACCATTACATTTTTATACTGTGAAGATTCTGACGGTGCCACTGCCGCTAGATGCTCACACACATCTCCTGCAGTTATCCATTGTGTTTTATAGCTATGCTGTACTGCTGATAGGAAGCGTATTCTTTGCAGGCTATACAAACATGAAGCAGCTCACAAAATAGGACTAATGTTTGCCCTTCTTGTTGACAAGTCATTGTTTATTCACTTTGAAAAAGCCACCCTGTTCCTTCTCCCTAAAAAAAATGGATACATCTTTGTAATCGTTTATTCATTACAAGACTAGCAAACCTGTTGCGGATCCTCCCAAAAAGGATATGTTTACACTCCTAGTTATTTAGCAATTACTTCTTGACTTTCAAAACAGTACACCTGATTTTGCTCCTTAATAATATTTGGATGGGTTGTGAAAAAGCTACAGCTTCTTCATTTAGCAAAGAACAAAACTCTTGATACTCCTCATGTGAAAAAAATCATGGCTTTTTATGTTTGCACCACCTGTGTATAAACAACAGCAAGGCAAGCATCTGTCTTCAAAAAGAGATAGTTTTTGGACCCTTTAAAAAATGTAAAAAGCCTAAAAAGTCTATAGCATAGTGTGTAGTGATGAGCTCAGGTTTTCCCGAGCACGCTCGGGTGGTCTTCGAGTATTTGTGAGTGCTCAGAGATTTAGTTTTTGTAGCCACAGCTGCATGATTTACAGCTGCTAGACAGCTTGAATACATGTGGGGAGTCCCTAGCAACCAGGCAACCCCCACATGTACTCAGGCTGGCTACCAGCCGTAAATCATGCAGCTGCATCAACAAAAACTAAATCCCCGAGCACTTACAAATATTCGGAGACCATCCGAGCATGCTCACAAAACCCAAGCAATGAGCACTCTCCTTCATCACCACTAGTGTGTGTTAAATAAGCTGTTGGCTACCATAAGTCACCATCAGTTTCCCCTAATCAGATAAACTGAGGTCACTTCTTAGACATTATTAAGTCTGTATTAAGAACTCAAACATGGATCAGCACAGTCCCAGGAGACCTCAATGTGTTATTACACACATATTGTCCAGGCAATTAGAGGTTTTACCGTATTGAGATTCATGGCAAATTTATTTGCCGCAAGTGAAATTTTAGGAGAAAATTCAATGAAGCTCAAAAATTCAAATTTCAAAAGATCTGCTCATCTCATCTTCATGACTAATGAAAGGGAAAAAAAATGAAAACATCGGGTAGGAAATTTCAAAAGGAGCCACTAAGGCAGGATGAATGCTGGGATTATGATTTACATATATCATCACATATTAGAAAAGCATTTACGATTTTAAATTGTAATTGCCTTCTACTAACTAAGACAATGTTAAGCCTTTTCAAGAAACTTTCATTCTTGTTTTGCCGTTAAGTGCACAGTATGTAGATTCCATATACAAATATGCACTTTACAGGTGGCATTGAGTGTATTGTGTGATTATTACTATAAAGCATGATTTCATTTCTAAGAAAGCGCTTATTAATCCCTACTTAAAGGAAATACACACAATGAGGGAACAGTCGTCCACAGTTAGTGTATGTGGAGACCTATGTAATTGATACACAAGCAACAATATGCATTCAATTGCCAAGGAAGCCTGTTTTAAGGTATTTTGAATGGGTTAATGTGACATTTTTAATCTGCTATATTATTAGGAGGAAATCTTGTTCCCAATCACTGAGTGGGTTGGGGGTGGGTCTGCAACAGAGAGAGTGGCTTCCCGGGGAGCAGTCATTGTGTTGGACTCGGCATGGTGCATCGGTTCTCTGCAGAAATATCGTACTAGCCTCCCTTCATTACAATAACTACACCTCATTTTACCTGCAGGGATCCCAGGCCCAAAGCCTCCCTCTCCCACTGAATGCATCCAGGAGGTTGGGGCGAGATGGGGAGCGGAAAGCAGTCGACGCAGGTGTTTAACTATTCTTGGTCTATTGACAAAGTGTTCATGAACATCACATATATAATATAGTCACCAATAGATGAAAATGTAAAATATGTGCATATAGATGTGTAGACATACATATTAATACATGCATATATATCAATAAAGATATGCATATCCATAAATGATGGGTAAATATAATATATTATGCTGTTTTCCCCAGCTCTTGAAACCCCGTGGGCACAAGCACCAGGGCTGCGGTTTTCTGCACCTCATCCTTGCGATACAAAAAAAAAAGTCTTTATTATATACAAGCTCCAATTTCATAAGCAGGAAGTATAAATTTGTACACAGGGTTTGCATATATTGACAGTGAGTATAAATACACTCGGAGATTGCAAGGCGCATCTTTAAATATTCACAGCTCTAAAAAAGAAACAATGGCAGCAATAGCACCCAGCAAGAGAGGGGAAGCATAGAAAATAGTCAGAGACGGGATGGGACAAAGAGGGAGAAGCAAACAACATTAGCCTGGATGGGATGCATAAAGAGCCATAGAACACAATGGCAGGAAATGAGAAACTGTGAGAATAGGCAGAGAACTCAGCAATAGAAGAGAATGAGCACCGGTAGAGAGAAAATGAGGCAAAAAACTGTTCAAATGCAGAGAGAAAGGGAATGAGACAGAGAAAAAGAAAAGAGGTGTTAAAAGATATTTCAAGGAATTTACCAAGAGGGTTATTTTTCCAGATGTAAATTGTTTTTTAGCTGAGTGTTTCTTTAACTCTGCTTGCAACAAATTAGATTTTTGGCAGATAATTTGAAATAATTTTGTTGCAAACCTAGTTAATAAAATACACTGCAAAAACCCTTCGAGGTAAATCACCCTTGATTTTGTACCCTGCTGAGATGGAAAGTTTTAACACAAAAGTGTCCAACAAAACAAAAAATGACAAGAATGGTGCTAACCAACAAAAGCCATCCCAAAATTTTAGCAAAAAATAGAGGAGTGAAAAAAATAAGTCAAGTCAGGGTAGTACAAGAAAAATGGGAAAAAAAAGACATGAACACGATGTTAAATTTCTTCCAATGATAAAGTTCCTAGAGTAGAGGTCAAAATCAGATATACATCAACAAGAGCAGTAATGAGAAGTAACCCAATATGTAACAACACAAGTGAAGATGAAGCACAGAACATATGCGTGGTATAGTTAAAAAAAGTCATACCCCCATCAGATTTCATAAAGCAAAAAGGCAATACTAGCTCCAAAAATCTTAAAGCGGTATTCTTTTCATTGTGAGTCATCATAACTGATGGTGTAGCACTGGAATGTGCCACCACTTGGTGTTGAGCGATACCTTCTGATACCCAGAAGTATCGGTATCGGATTGTATCGGCCGATATCCCAAAAATATCGGATTTTTCCGATACCGATACCCGATACCAATGCAAGTCAATGGGACACAAATATCGGAATGTACATACCGTATATACTCGAGTATAAGCCGACCCGAGTATAAGCCGACCCCCTAATTTTGCCACAAAAAACTGGGAAAACTTATTGACTCGAGTATAAGCCTAGGGTGGAAAATGCAGCAGCTACCGGTGAATTTCAAAAATAAAAATAGATGCTCCATACCGTTCATTATGGCCCCATAGATGCTCCATATAAAGCTGTGCCACATATAATGCTCTGCACCGTTCAGTATGGCCCTATAGATGCTCCACATAAAGCTGTGCCATATATAATGCTCTGCACCGTTCATTATGGCCCCATAGATGCTCCACATTAAGCTGTGCCATATATAATGCTCTGCACCGTTCATTATGGCCCCATAGATGCTCCACATAAAGCTGCCCCATATATAATGCTCTGCACCATTGATTATGGCCCCATAGATGCTCCATAGAAAGTTGTGCCATATATAATACACTGCACTGTTCATTATGGCCCCATAGATGCTCCATAGAAAGTTGTGCCATATATAATGCACTGCACTGTTCAGTATGGCCCCATAGATGCTCCATATAAAGCTGTGCCATATATAATGCTCTGCACCGTTCATTATGGCTCCATAGATGCTCCACATAAAGTTGTGCCATATATAATGCACTGCACCGTTCAGTATGGCCCCATAGATGCTCCATATAAAGCTGTGCCATATATAATGCTCTGCACTGTTCATTATGGCCTCATAGATGCTCCACATAAAGTTGTGCCATATATAATGCACTGCACCGTTCAGTATGGCCCCATAGATGCTCTATATAAAGTTGTGCCATATATAATGCACTGCACCGTTCATTATGGCCCCATAGATGCTCCATATAAAGTTGTGCCATATATAATGCACTGCACCGTTCAGTATGGCCCCATAGATGCTCCACAACATCAGGTAAGCAGGAGGGTGCGGTGTTGGAGCTTGTCCAAGCTCCAACACCGCACCCTCCTGCTTACCTGATGTTGTAACGGATTTTTATCTGTTTATGTTTTCCATTAAAATTCACGCTTTCCACTGCTGAATTGGGGTGAGTGCCGCATATTTTCTTTCTTATGTATACATACGAACTATTGGATTTCATTTAGTATGCTGAGCACCAATACCCCCTAGCAGGTTTTTGGTGCTGTTTTGATGTGGTTTTTTTATGCTGTTTTTGATGCTGTTTTTGATGTGCAATGATGAATCCGGCCTCCGAATCCGTTTTTCATACATGTTTCCATTCAAATCATGCACATTTTCCGTTTATGTATTTATTTATTTCCAAAAACTGCATAAAAACTGAATCAAGTGAATGTTTTTTTGGCCGTCGCATCCACCATTTTGTACCGTGCATGCGCGACCGAAACTCCGCCCCCTCCTCCCCAGGCTTCAGAATGGGCAGCGGAAGCGTTGAAAAACTGCATCCGCTGCCCATGTCGTGCACAAATTTCACAACGTGCATCGGTACGTCGGCCCGACGCATAGCGACGGACCCGTACCGATGCAAATGTGAGAGACCTTTATGAGCGTTGAATTTAAAAAAAAAAAGCGGCGTGGCCTCCCGCGCAATTTTCTGCGCCAGAGGGGGAAAGCCGACAGCCGGGGGCCAATATTTGTAGCCTGCTATGAATATCAGCCCGCAGCTGTCTGCATAGCCTTTACTGGCTATTAAAATAGTGGGACCCCCCAAAAAAATGACATGGGGTCCCCCTATATTTTAAAGCCAGAAAGGTTATGCAGACAGCTGCGGGCTGATATTCATAGCCTAGAGAGGGGCCATGGATATTAGTCCCCCCGGCTACAAATACCAGTCCGCAGCCGCCCCAGAAATGGCGCATCTGTAAGATTACACCAATTCCGGGACTTAGCCCCTCTCTTCCCACTCCCATGTAGCGGTGCGATATGGGGTAATAAGGGGTTAATGTCACCTTGCTATTGTAAGGTGACATTAAGCCAGGTTAATAACGGAGAGGCATCGATAAGACGCCTATCCATTATTAATCCAATAGTAAGAAAGGGTTAATAAAACACGCACACATTAGGAAACACGTATTTTAATATTCTTCATTTAACCATACTTACCATACTTCAGCGCCTGGAAAAACGTAAAATAATAAACCGCATACTACCTGTCCGCCGTAGTCCAATTAATAACGAGTGTCCCATGACGATCTCCCCTATAGAACAGTGACATCGGGTGATGTCACTGCTCTATAGGACCCACAGTGACACAGTGAGACAATGGCTCCTGCAGTGCTTCACTGAGGTTACTAAAGTTCAAAGTCTTACTTTCTGGCAATTGCTGCGTGGGAAAATGTCTCACCCAGCAATTCCATAAGTAAGACAAGGGACTATTTTTTTACAGCGGCGGAGGAATACCTTCCTACCGTCATTGTGTTTCTGGGGCCCCTGGAGAGGGGTCGCAACAGCTGTTGCTGCTGTTCTCCACGGGAGATCGTCATGGGACACTCATGGATTACTGCGGACAGGGAGTATATTGGTTGTTTGTTTTTTTCATATTTTTTACATGTTGACAAGTAATGGTGAGTATGTAATCTATGTTTAATGTACTGTATGTCTATATGTATGTCATGTATGTAATTTATGAATGTACTGTATGTAGTATGTATGTAGTATGTATGTAGTATGCATGTATGTATGTAGTATGTATGTAGTATGCATGTATGCAGTATGTATATAGTATGTATGTTGTATCTATGTATGCAGCATGTATGTAGTATGTATGTAGTGTGTATGTAGTATGTATGCATGTTTTATGTATGTATTGTGAGGCTGTGGCCTCTGATACAGCTAGTGGGCGCTGTTTGTTCTCCCCAGAATGTGCATGCAGATGGATGAAGTCCATAGGTGTGCATGAGAGTCACGGATCTCTGGTCCGGATTTTCCAGGTGGCTGAAGGCAACAGGTTTGTGTGTTTAAAAACCCTGCAGTAAGGGGTATGGGTGTCACAGGTGTCTGGCCAGGTCAGGTCAGGTGTGCGAGGTGCACGTCAGTGTCAGTCTGGTGTGTGCTGGTCTGCAGAGTGCATGGAGGCCAGCAGAGCCAGCACCCAGGGCAGCTGAATAGCCTGGCACCCGCAGCGTACACAGAGATGCAAGTCGTCCATGGTACTGGTCTCGGATGTGGATAGTCCTGTGCCCAGAGGTGGATGTCCTGTGCCCGTAGGAGTCAGATGTGGACAGTCCTGTGCCCGGAGGTGGATGTCCTGTGCCTGAATGAGTAGGATGTGGACAGTCCTGTGCCCGGAGGTGGATGTTCTGTACCTGAAAGAGGACTAGCATGTGCAATGATTGCACACAGGTGGATATGGTGCCCGGCTGCTATCCGGAGGATATCCTGAACTGTGTACGACTGTGTGAGCAAAGAGCCTGTAAAGAGACTGTGATACAGCGATGCAGGACACCCACGAGAACTAGTCAGAGGAGGACTGGCGTGTGTAGTGTCTGCAACATATGAGGCTGTGTGTATGGAGACGTATAGAGACTGTGAGATGGCTTGCGGTCGCCCAGGGAAACTGGACAAGGGAAGTCTGGCCTGTTTAGGGACCGCAAATCTAAAGCCATGTGATATGTATTGCTTTGAACTGGTGTAAACTGGTCACTGATAATATCCACTGAAGTTATGTGCATTTATGTGAATTGGACTTTAATGCTGTGAAGAAACACATTAAAAGAGACTTTTGTGTTTGAATTTGTGGGTCACTGCTTCTTCACTGCGTACGATGCTACTGCAGCTTTACAGTATGTAGTATGTATGTATGTACAGTCATGGCCAAAATTTTTGAGAATGACACCAAAATTATATTTTCACATGATCTCCTGCCCTCTGGTTTTTATTAGTGTTTGTCTGATGTTTATATCACATACAGAAATATAATTGCAATCATATTATGAGTACTTATAGGTTATATTGACAGTTAGAATGAGTTAATGCAGCAAGTCAATATTTGCAGTGTTGATCCTTCTTCTTCAAGACCTCTGCAATTCTCCCTGGCATGCTCTCAATCAACTTCTGGACCAAATCCTGACTGATAGCAGTCCATTCTTGTATAATCAATGCTTGCATTTTGCCAGAATTTGTTGGTTTTTGTTTGTCCACCCGTCTCTTGATGATTGACCACAAGTTCTCAATGGGATTAAGATCTGGGGAGTTTCCAGGCCATGGACCCAAAATCTCTATGTTTTGTTCCATGAGCCATTTAGTTATCACCTTTGCTTTATGGCAAGGTGCTCCATCATGCTGGAAAAGGCATTGTTGGGCGCCAAACTGCTCTTGGACGGTTGGGAGAAGTTGCTCTTGGAGGACATTCTGGTACCATTCTTTATTCATGACTGTGTTTTTAGGCAAGACTGTGAGCGAGCCGATTCCCTTGGCTGAGAAGCAACCCCACACATGAATGGTTTCAGGATGCTTTACAGTTGGCACGAGACAAGACTGGTGGTAGCGCTCACCTCTTCTTCTCCGAATAAGCTGTTTTCCAGATGTCCCAAACAATCGAAAAGGGGATTCATCAGAGAAAATGACTTTGCCCCAGTCCTCAGCAGTCCACTCCCTGTACCTTTTGCAGAATATCAGTCGGTCCCTGATGTTTTTTCTGGAGAGAAGTGGCTTCTTTGCTGTCCTCCTTGAAACCAGGCCTTGCTCAAAGAGTCTCTGCCTCACAGTGCGTGCAGAAGCACTCACACCAGCCTGCTGCCATTCCTGAGCAAGCTCGGCACTGGTGGTAGTCCGATCCCGCAGCTGAAACAGTTTTAAGATACGGTCCTGGCACTTGCTGGTCTTTCTTGGGCGCCCTGGAGCCTTTTTGACAACAATGGAAGCTCTCTCCTTGAAGTTCTTGATGATGCGATAGATTGTTGACTGAGGTGCAATCTTTGTAGCTGCGATACTCTTCCCTGTTAGGCCATTTTTGTGCAGTGCAATGATGGCTGCACGTGTTTCTTTAGAGATAACCATGGTTAACTGAAGAGAAACAATTATACCAAGCACCAGCCTCCTTTTAAAGTGTCCAGTGATGTCATTCTTACTTAATCATGACTGATTGATCGCCAGCCCTGTCCTCATCAACACCCACACCTGTGTTAATGGATCAATCACTAAAACGATGTTAGCTTCTCCTTTTAAGGCAGGACTTCAATGATGTTGAAATGTGTTTTGGGGGTTAGAGTTCATTTTCTGGACAAATATTGACTTTGCAAGTACAGTAATTGCTGTTAAGCTGATCACTCTGACATTCAGGAGTATATGCAAATTGCCATTAGAAAAAATTAAGCAGTAGACTTTGGAAAAATTAATATTTGTCTCATTCTCAAAATTTTTGTCCATGACTGTAGTATGTATGTATGTATGTATGTAGTATGTATGTAGTATGTAGTATGTATGTATGTAGTATGTATGTTGTATGTAGTATGTATATATGTATGTAGCATGTATGTAGTATGTATGTATGCAGTATGTATGTAGTTTGTATGTAGTATGTATGTATGTATGTATGTAGTATGTTGTATGTAGTATATATGTAGTATATATGTATGGAGTATGTATGGAGCATTTTTGTTTATGGACCGCATCACATTTGAAGTAACTTTGAGCAGTCTATATGAAAGAAGATTCCAAAGAGTGACACCATTCTAAAAACTGCACCTCTCAAGGTGCACCAAACCACATTCAAGAAGATTATTAACCCTTCAGGTGCTTTACAGGAATTTTTTGGAAAAAAAATAACATTTAGCTTTTCTTCACAAAAAAATGATTTTAGATCCAATTTTTTTTATTTTGACAGGGGTAACAGGAAAAAATGAACCCCAAAATGTGTTGTGTAATTTATTCTGAGCATGCTGATACCCCATATGAGTGAGAAAACCACTGTTTGGGTACACAGCAGAGCTCGGAAGGGAAGGAGCGCCATTTGACTTTTTGAATGCGAAATTTGCTGGAACAATTGGCAGACGCTATGTGTCATTTGGAGAGCCACTGATGTGTCTAAACAGTGAAAATCCCCCACAAGTGATACCAGTTTATAAACTAGGCCCCTCAGGGAACTAATTTAGATGTCTGGTGAGCACATTGAACAGTCAGGTGCTTCAAAGAAGTTTATAACGTTGAGCCATAAAAATAAAAAATCAAATATTCCCCACAAATATGTTTTCATCTCAAAGTATTGCCTATTTTATAAGGGTAATAGGAGAAATTGCTCTGTACAGTTTGTTGTGCAATTTCTCCTGAGTACGCTGATACTACATATGAGTGAGAAAACTACTGTTTCAACGCACAGCAGGGCTTGGAAGGGAAGGAGCGTCATTTGACTTTTTGAATCTAAAATTTCCTGGAATCATTAGCGAGTGTCATGTCCCATTTGATGAGCCCCTGATGTGCCTAAACAGTGGAAACCCCCAAAAGGGACTCCAGTTTGGAAACTAGACCCCTCAAAGAATGTATTTAGATGTGTGGTGAGCACCTTGAACCCCCAGGTGCTTCATAGGAGTTTATAACGATGGGCCGTGAAAATAATAAAATCACATTTTCCTCATAAAAATGTTATTTTAGCCCCACATTTTGCATTTTCATAAGGGTAACAGTTGTGCAATGACACCTGAGTATGCCGATACCACATATGAGGGAGAAGACTACTATTTGAGCGCACAGCAGAGTTCAGAAGGAGCGGCATTTGACTTTTTGAATGTAAAATTTACTGGAATCATTAGTGGACGTCATATCCCATTTGAAGAGCCCCTGATGTGCCTATACAGTGGAAACCCCCCCAAAAGTGACCCCATTTTGGAAAAGAAATGTATTTAGATGTATGGTAAGCACCTTGAATCCCCAGGTGCTTCATAGAAGTTTATAACGTTAAGCCGTGAAAATAATAAAATCACATTTTCCTCACAAAAATGTTGTTTTAGCTCTAAGTATTTAATTTTTCTAAGAGCTAATTTTGTCCTGAGTACACCAATACCCTACATGTAATCGGGAAATATTTTTCAGGCACAGTGCAAAGCTCAGAGGGTAAGGAGTGCCAGATTTTATTGTTATGGCTTGCAGGAACTATGACCCAATGGGAGAGCCCATGAGGTGCCAGAACAGCAGAATCCCCCATAAGAACACAGGTTAAAATAGAAAAGACTACACGTGATTATTTTCCATTATCCCAGTGAAAATGTAGATCTCTCAGAGCAGAGGGTCAGAAAGGTTACCAATCGGTTGGACACTTGCCCATAAATTCTTTGCAGCAGACTTTAACTTCACACCTTCATTCCTTGATATCTCAAGTCTGATGATAAGTTACTTAAATTATTTTAAAAACTTTTAAAAACACATTAAAAAAATGATTTTTTAAGCCAATCTTCTGTTTTCTCTCCTGTTCAACACTGAAAGAATTGTATGATAATCAAGGAGATTCTAGGCTTTAAAGTGAATGGTATATTAGGGATGAGGGAGTAAAACAGACAGAACAGTAGAGGAAGAAAAGCAGAAGGATATCGTGGGGAATAAAGCAGAAGAACAGAAAAAGATATTAACATGCAGATAAGGAAACTAACACAAGGATTGTAAAATATATAGAGGTTACTGACAGAGACTTGGATTGATATTGAAGATAGGTCTACTGCATATTAGTGGATTTCAGCACTCGCTTAAACCTTTTCTACACAGGACAGTGCAAACTGCACGGGTTCAAACAAGTGTAATGATGTAGTTTGTACGTTGTCGGAGGCAGATCCTCTGACACAGAGATCTCCTATTAGATAGGTTCCAATTGTACTGTTCTTCTGAATGCTGTCACCATGATCCACTACATCTATACTAAGTGACTAGTAGGCCTCACACCCAACAAATGACTAATTCCTTACCAGGTAAGGTGTCACTGCTTGAGTACAGTTCCTATGCTGAGATATTTAGAGCTATGTCAGGGTCCATTTGCTAATTGCATTATGGTAGTACCTTTCAGTGCAATGAAAGGAATGAGGACCAGGGGCACCTTAAATTTACATTAAAGCTGTTGGTGGCATTAGTCAAGTCAAGGAAAGCTTCTAAGACAAAGGTTACAATGTAACACATGAAGGTAATTGAAAAGCAGCATGCCCTCCCTTATTTTCCTGAAAGAGTAATAGAAATTGAGAGAGCAGGATACTTAGCACCCCACACTGTGAGTGGGATGGAGACATGAAGTGATACTTGGTACTCAGAATAGATGGTTGGATACAGCACTTAACAATAAGTGGCAGTCTGAAGCCTTGCACCGATTATAGTTGTCACATACCTTTAGCTACCAAATATTGGCACTGTCTGCCTCCTCCCTCTATAACCTTCTAAAGAGGCCTCTTGATTCCACTACTAAATGTATATTTATTAGTATGAAGTGGCTTTTAATGTGCATTAGATCTGAACAGGTAAATCTTACTTTATAACACTAAAGGTAGGGTCTTTGGAATAAGGTCAGGCTATTAAATCAAAGCCTCAACTGAAAAATGACCACTATGTCTAATAACAACCATCTATATATAATATAACCTCCCTACTACTGTACGAAGAGAAAGCAAGTTTCTTGTGTAGGAAATGTTAGGAGGAATCAGACATCGGCTCCATTATTGCACCCGTGGGTCTTTTGCTCTGGAACACTGTGGATTTTTAGATAAAAACTACTTTAAAAGACAGGCCAGAGACAATGCATCTCAGGTGACTGGTCCAAGAGAGGTTCAGACAATGCATCACAGGAGACTGGTCCAAGAGAGAGGTTCAGATAATGCATCACAGGTGACTGGTCCTAGAGGGAAGTTCAAACAATGCATCTAAGGTGACTGGTCCAAGAGAGAGGTTCAGATAATGCATCACAGGTGACTGGTCCTAGAGGGAAGTTCAAACAATGCATCTAAGGTGACTGGTCCAAGAGAGAGGTTCAGATAATGCATCACAGGTGACTGGTCCCAGAGGGAAGTTCAAACAATGCCTCTAAGGTGACTGGTCCAAGAGTGATGTTCAGACAGACCAGGTGACTGGTTCAAGAGGGAGGTTCAGACAATGCATCTCAGGTGACTGGTCCAAGAGGGAGGTTCAGACAATGCATCTCAGAGGCTGGTCCAAGAGTGATGTTCAGACAATGCATCTCAGGTGACTGGTCCAAGAGGGAGGTACAGACAATACATTTCTGGTGACTGGTCCAAAACAGAGGTGCAGACAATGCATCTCAGGTGACTGGTCCAAGAGAGAGGCTCAGACAATGCATCTCAGGTGACTGTCCACGAGGGAGGTTCAGACAATGCATCTAAGGTGACTGGTCCAAGAGGGACATTCAGACAATGCATCTCAGGTGACTGGTCCACAAGGGAGGTTCAGACAATGCATCTCAGGTGACTGGTCTAAGAGGGATGTTCAGACAATGCATCTCAGGTGACTGGTCCAAGAGGGACATTCAGACAATGCATCTCAGGTGACTGGTCCACGAGGGAGGTTCAGACAATGCATCTCAGGAGACTCGTCCAAGAGGGATGTTCAGACGATGCATCTCAGGTGACTTGTACAAGAGGGAGGTTCAGACAATGCATCTCAGGTGACTGGTCCAAGAGGGAGGTTCTCAGCGGCTGCTTTTTGCCCCGTTTCCTGACACTGACAGGTCGCTCACAATACAACATATAGCGATACACCTATCAGTCTAGGGAAGGTGGGTTGAAAGAAACCGCTGAGGTCCAGCCTCTTGGACTACTCTTCTAAGACATAAGGTCCTTGGACGACTTTTTAAGTACAGTGGGGCAAAAAAGTATTTAGTCAGTCAGCAATAGTGCAAGTTCCACCACTTAAAAAGATGAGAGGTGTCTGTAATTTACATCATAGGTAGACCTCAACTATGGGAGACAAACTGAGAAAAAAAAATCCAGAAAATCACATTGTCTGATTTTTTAACATTTTATTTGCATATTATGGTGGAAAATAAGTATTTGGTCAGAAACAAAATTTCATCTCAATACTTTGTAATATATCCTTTGTTGGCAATGACAGAGGTCAAACGTTTTCTGTAAGTCTTCACAAGGTTGCCACACACTGTTGTTGGTATGTTGGCCCATTCCTCCATGCAGATCTCCTCTAGAGCAGTGATGTTTTTGGCTTTTCGCTTGGCAACACGGACTTTCAACTCCCTCCAAAGGTTTTCTATAGGGTTGAGATCTGGAGACTGGCTAGGCCACTCCAGGACCATGAAATGCTTCTTACGAAGCCACTCCTTCGTTGCCCTGGCGGTGTGCTTTGGATCATTGTCATGTTGAAAGACCCAGCCACGTTTCATCTTCAATGCCCTTGCTGATGGAAGGAGGTTTGCACTCAAAATCTCACGATACATGGCCCCATTCATTCTTTCATGTACCCGGATCAGTCTTCCTGGCCCCTTTGCAGAGAAACAGCCCCAAAACATGATGCTTCCACCACCATGCTTTACAGTAGGTATGGTGTTTGACGATGCAACTCGGTATTCTTTTTCCTCCAAACATGACAAGTTGTGTTTCTACCAAACAGTTCCAGTTTGGTTTCATCAGACCATAGGACATTCTCCCAAAACTCCTCTGGATCATCCAAATGCTCTCTAGCAAACTTCAGACGGGCCCGGACATGTACTGGCTTAAGCAGTGGGACACGTCTGGCACTGCAGGATCTGAGTCCATGGTGGCATAGTGTGTTACTTATGGTAGGCCTTGTTACATTGGTCCCAGCTCTCTGCAGTTCATTCACTAGGTCTGCAACAGCTTTATGGGCTGGCTGCACCCTGCAGTGCATTTGTTCTAAGATCTGGGCAGGTAAGGGTTGCTGCCTTTTTTTTTCTGCTGTTGCAAATTGAATTTTTGTAGACCTTGAGTCTCTAGTGGCTTTGCTATTTAGTTTAGTGTAGGACTCGTAAGCGTGGGGACCCTTGGCGTGGGTTACGAGCTTACGTATTTTGGCCAAAATATCAACCAATACCTCACTATTTTTGAATATTTTTTGGACTATATTTTTCGGGGTGCAGCCAAGCCCAAACACGTTCGGTCTCGCATGAGGGGTGTTCGCACTGGGATGCATTGAGAGTGTACTGGCCAGCCCGCCTAATCGAAAAGTAGGGGCGTGACTAATAGGCTGTGAACCAGACACTATGCAGTACCATTGTGTGAACTATGCCCTATGTGGGCCTTTATTGTGCAATTGTATACTGGGCAGTCAACCCCTCCAGGAGTGGGTATGTGGAGAGTGGCTGTTGATCTGGTATTTTGCACCTGTGTTGCTAACATCTTGCTTTATGGGCTGGCTGCACCCTGCAGTGCATTTGTTCTAAGATCTGGGCAGGTAAGGGTTGCTGCCTTTTTTTTTCTGCTGTTGCAAATTGAATTTTTGTAGACCTTGAGTCTCTAGTGGCTTTGCTATTTAGTTTAGTGTAGGACTCGTAAGCGTGGGGACCCTTGGCGTGGGTTACGAGCTTACGTATTTTGGCCAAAATATCAACCAATACCTCACTATTTTTGAATATTTTTTGCACTATATTTTTCGGGGTGCAGCCAAGCCCAAACACGTTCGGTCTCGCATGAGGGGTGTTCGCACTGGGATGCATTGAGAGTGTACTGGCCAGCCCGCCTAATCGAAAAGTAGGGGCGTGACTAATAGGCTGTGAACCAGACACTATGCAGTACCATTGTGTGAACTATGCCCTATGTGGGCCTTTATTGTGCAATTGTATACTGGGCAGTCACCCCCTCCAGGAGTGGGTATGTGGAGAGTGGCTGTTGATCTGGTATTTTGCACCTGTGTTGCTAACATCTTGCTTTATGGGCTGGCTGCACCCTGCAGTGCATTTGTTCTAAGATCTGGGCAGGTAAGGGTTGCTGCCTTTTTTTTTTCTGCTGTTGCAAATTGAATTTTTGTAGACCTTGAGTCTCTAGTGGCTTTGCTATTTCATTCACTAGGTCCCCCCGCGTGGTTCTGGGATTTTTGCTCACCGTTCTTGTGATCATTCTGACCCCACGGGGTGGGATTTTGCGTGGAGCCCCAGATCGAGGGAGATTATCAGTGGTCTTGTATGTCTTCCATTTTCTAATTATTGCTCCCACTGTTGATTTCTTCACTCCAAGCTGGTTGGCTATTGCAGATTCAGTCTTCCCATCCTGGTGCAGGGCTACAATTTTGTTTCTGGTGTCCTTTGACAGCTCTTTGGTCTTCACCATAGTGGAGTTTTGAGTCAGACTGTTTGAGGGTGTGCACAGGTGTCTTTTTATACTGATAACAAGTTTAAACAGGTGCCATTACTACAGGTAATGAGTGGAGGAAAGAGGAGACTCTTAAAGAAGAAGTTACAGGTCTGTGAGAGCCAGAAATCTTGATTGTTTGTTTCTGACCAAATACTTATTTTCCACCATAATATGCAAAAAAAATGTTAAAAAAACAGACAATGTGATTTTCTGGATTTTTTTTTCTCAGTTTGTCTCCCATAGTTGAGGTCTACCTATGATGTAAATTACAGACGCCTCTCATCTTTTTAAGTGGTGGAACTTGCACTATTGTTGACTGACTAAATAATTTTTTGCCCCACTGTATGTTTTATATGAAATGTTGAGGCGTTTCAGAGTAAACCATTCACACAATAATGCAGCCAATGTCTGATTCCCACTACTTGTGACAATGTATGGCACTACTCACATGCTATGCCAGCCTTAAGAGTTTGGATTGGCATGCTTTTATGTTAAATTCTTGTTGAATCATGTATGAAATCAACTGCCATTTATTTTAGTGCATCAATCTGTGTTGGATTACAAATATATATATAGTGAATCTAGTGTAGGATTTAATAATGCTGAAGGTGAATATGCTAAACAGCTGAATTTAATATTTATGCATTAGGATTGAGAACATATCCAGGAATGTTTATTACAACTGGGTTACAGCAAAAATAGAACATGTTCTGATAAAATGCAAAAATTTAATAAAATACTGATCGTTTTTTCCCCAATTTATTACTGAGCCCCTTAACAATTTAGGCTACATGTGTATTCCTTTAAGAGATGAATGGATGACCTCAGCTGTCTTTTTCCTAGGATGATACAACAATTATTATTTTGAGACTAGTGATGAATATGGTCTTAATTTTTTTCGTCTATTACATTAATTTGATGTTAATTTTTAATTTAGCCAAAATAAATGTTTTACTGCTGCTTCTTCTGGAAAGAAAGCTAAAGCCACCCACTTCCAATAACCTACTGACGTCCCCCCACTAAATGGAAGAAAAGGCCCTTTTTATTTTAATGTATGATTAGGAGCTGAGCCTTAAAGTAACATTAAAGACAGAAAATGTGCAATTAAAAAATATAACATCTTCCTTAATCTCATTCTCATTGATTCTGTTTTGAATCATATTACAATTAAAACTGAGAAAACATGTGCTCAGCAATGCCAACATTCACCCTTCTAACTGTTTTTTCTGTGGCTGTTTAAAAAGTGTCTGCAGCAGGAGCTTCCTCCTCTGCCCTGTCCATTGCTAATCCTTTCCTCTTGACAAACGAGGGGGACGGCTTTGTTTGGCCATCAAGTAAATATGCAATTGATTTGCAGTTCTCTGCTAGATTTTTACAAGGTTGACTATATCACAATCAGATCATGCTATCACAATCATGCTACATTTTGCAAGGCAATAAAGTGGATGGTATGTAACAACCCACCTGCACATTTTGTCCTAGTTGTGAGAGGGGGTCCTGGAGGTCCAGTGCCACCTTCACCCGGACGGGTTAGCAAGACACGTATTTCATATTCCACATCTGGATCCAAGTGCCATAGTTTGTATGTAGGTCCATCCATAACATGGGTCTCAGCCCAACTGCCTGATGTTGTCCGGTATTCCACTTCCTTCAGGACAATTGGTCCATCACCAATGATTGAGTTTGCATTTGGTTTAATCCACAGATATGTAGCTCCAACTGCCAAAAGTTCTGGGGGTGCAATAGGCTTTGGTGGCTCTGGTAGGGAGAAAGGGAAGCACATGACCTTTCACTAATGAAAAACTATTATAATCCAAGGAAAGAAAGTATTTTGTTAATTAACTTTAAAAATTAAACCCTTAAGTTGATAAATGAATACTTAATACATGATAATTACAAATGAGTGGATCACTTTGCGGAACCCCGATCCCCTGGCAAGAACCCATGCAGAGCTCATGTCTGGAGAACTAGAACGTTGGACGGAATGGATTACAGATGACCGGATCACTTTGTACAACCCTGTTCCATGGTCCAGGTCAGTGTTTTCTGGCCATGGACAGGGACTGCATGATTATCCAGAGCTTACAAGTCCTCTGGGACGTCACTTGATTTCCTTGTCTGGCATGCACAGGTCATGACTTACCAGTCTGGCTGATCATAAGCCAAGATTGGGATCCTGGAGGGTAAGGACATTCACAAAGCTCCTGTCCATGGCCAGAGAACAGTGACCTGGACCATGGAACTGAGTTGTGTGAATTGACCCACTCATCGCTAATGACAAGAGAGATAAGATGTCATAATGCAAATAATCCAAGCTATGAAAAATCTGGAGTAGTAATTGTTTTGACAATGCTATTAATATTCTTAATAATCACTACCATACATAATTTTATTGCAGAAAAGAAAAAACCCAAATATACTGTATTCATGTCACAATAGAATTATTGTTGCCCCTGGTGTAATGTGTCCTATAAGGCTTGATGGAAACCTGTCTTTTTTAATATTTATGGTTTGGAGGTTAGTTACTTAAAGGGAGCCTGTCACCTCAGAAAATGCTATTTACCGGCAGATGTAGCATAAGTTTCCAGGTAAATTGCATTACAATGCTGTCTGGCCACCTTTCAGAAAGAGTGGTTATCAGGATAAAATGAGGCCGTTTCCTATCGGGATCAGAAACTCCTACATTCAGTCATGGGGGTGTGGACGGAACAGTTACAGTCATCTCTCACAGCACTATGACCGATGGCTGTAAGCAGGCCTAGGCACTTTGCTTGACAGCTTGCTCTGCACAGATGTGCTACAGAGTGAGCTGTCAATCAAGCTGTTGGGGCGTGCATACAGCCGCTGCTCACAGTATAGTGAGTGGAGCTGTTAGCGATGACTGTAGACACTCCTTGGACACCTCTAAGACTGAAAGTCGGTAGCTCCTGGACCAAAAAAGGTCATTTTCTTCCTGTAGCTGCACACTCATAAATGTGGCCAGGCACCATTGTAACACTGTTTACCTGCTAATTAACTCTCTGTTTTTCCCTTTTAATATCATTTTCCAAGATGACATGTTCCCTTGAGCCAACACAACCCACTTTTATACAAACGATTTCAGACAAAAAGCTGATAACGAATATCAAAATGCGTTGTATATTCATAGCAGGAGTCAACAAAATATCTTCAAACAGCTAAACGACTAAATGATTTAATCTCCACAAACATGTATCACTTATTTACAAATTTGGTGGTCAAAAATACATGATTGGTGGGGCCTAGCCACATAGACCTCCTTTATTCACAAGAGCAGTGCTTAAATGTGTCCTGTGTCTATACATATGCAAATTGCATCCTCAGAGACAAGTTGCAATCCTAAAAGTAAATATCAGCAATTTATGAAATTTTGCCATGTGACTTAGGAGAAAAGCCAAACCGGAATCTCAATTAGCAAACAGTGCATCAGGGTGTTACCCCTCCTTAGTGCAAAACATAAAGACTGATTTGGCTGTATGAAAGGCCTCTGGCTGTAGTCTAAGGCATAAAGACTCTCATTGACTTGCCAGTGTAAGGAGACTTATAGGCCATAGAATGCCCCTCTAGGTAATTAAATATGCAAATTGCTCCTTCAGAAACAAAGAGGACTGTTAGGATTGCTACATCTAATAGTGACACTAGATTTCAGGTACTTTTCCTCTCTAATGAGGCAATTAGTATATTTAATTTCCCAGCGGAACATTGCATTGCCTATAATTTTCCTTACCCTGGCATGTCAGGCATGTCACTTTCCACAAAGAGAGACATTACCCCTTAGTCCCTGAAGTAAATTTAGTCAGTGGTAACAAATGTGCTTTCTTACCCAGGGCCGGACTGAGACTGAAAATCAGCCCTAGCACCTAAACCAAAGCAGCCCACATGTAAATCGCTATTTTTTTTGTATGGGAGTGTATCTTTTCTATGCAACCTTTTCTGTACAGTTTGTGAGTGAGAAAGCTAATGCCTTTCAATATGTAAAATTTGCTTTGTATGATCAGAACAGCTGTTCTTCTATCAGGCTGCCTTCTTGGAAGTAGAAGAACTTCTCCAATATGTTGGCACACTTGCAATAATCGCTGTCTGGGGAGTTGTACTCTCAACAGTTGGTGATTATTCTCTGCAGTTACAATACATGACCCTTTCCCTGTCATTAAAAGTTGGGAGGTACACCCTTCTGTGACTGTGCCCACCCCACTGACAATTTTTGGTTTTGGGAAGGACAACCAGAATTAGGACTTTTGCTATGTGGCCCCATGATTTCTATGTATGCCCTAGCTGTAGGAGGACCTATGTAAAGATGACTAAATTTGTTCCGGAGAGGGCTTATTCGGCAAGCTATATAGCGCTTAGTGAATAAGCAGCGGAGGGAACCCGGCTTCCTGGATCGCGCTGGCTGATCAGCTGTTCGGCTCCACAGCTGCATGTGCTGCGGCTGTGTAACAGTCACAACACATGCATGGAGAGCCCAACAAACAGGCTCATCTGTAGACCTAGTAGTGCATATTACAATATTATAATACCGTATATACTCAAGTATAAGCCGACCCGAGAATAAGCCCAGGTACCTAATTTTTCGCCGAAAAACTGGGAAAACTTATTCACTCGAGTATAAGCTGGGTATGCATGGCACCTTCATCCCCATCCTGATATGCACTTCCTCATCATTCCTATCCTGGTATGCATAGCCCCCCATCCCTATCCAGGTATGCATGGCCTCCTCATCCCTATCCTGGCATGCATGGCCCCCTCATCCCTATCCTGGTATGCACGTCCTCATCATCCCTATCCTGGTATGCACATCCTCATCATGCCTATCCTGGTATGCATGGCCCCCTCATCCCTATCCTGGTATGCATGTCCCCATCATCCCTAACCTGGTATGCATGGCCCCCTCATCCCTATCCTGGTATGCATTGCCCACTCATCAACATCCTGGTATGCACAGCCTTCTCATCCCTATCCTGGGATGTATGGCTCCTTCATTCTTTCCTGGAATGAATGGCCCCCTCATCCCCATCCTGGTATGCACGGCCTCCTCATCCCTATCCTGGTATGCATTGCACCCTCATCCCTTTCCTGGTATGCATGGCCTCATAATAATCCCCATCCTGGTATGCACGGCCTCCTCATCCCTATCCTGGTATGCATGGCCCCCTCATCCCTTTCTTGGTATGCATGGCCCCCTCATCCCTATCCTGGCATGCATGGCCCCCTCATCCCTATACCAGTATGCATGGTTCCTCATCCCTATCCTGGTATGCATGACCCCCTCATCCCTATCCTGGTATGGATGGCCCCCTCATCCCCATCCTGGTATGCATGGTTCCTCATCCCTATCCTGGTATGCATGGTTCCTTATCCCTATCCTGGTATGCATGGTTCCTCATCCCTATCATTGTATGCATGGTTCCTCATCCCTATCATTGTATGCATGGTTCCTCATCCCTATCCTGGTATGCATGGTTCCTTATCCCTATCCTGGTATGGATGGCCCCCTCATCCCCATCCTGGTATGCATGGTTCCTCATCCCCATCCTGGTATGCATGGTTCCTCATCCCTATCCTGGTATGCATGGCTCCTCATCCTATCCTGGTATGCATGCATCTGACACTGTGCACGCTACTGAAGACAAAGCTTTCTGACACTGGGCAGCACAATTCTCTCTAGAACCCCTTGGTAGTCTTGTTATTTCATTGTACCTGCACAGATTCTATACACTATGTGCCAGATGCAGCAAAGCAGCCACCGAACATAGCAGAGCCTCCTCCATGTTTCACAGTAGGGACAGTGTTCTTTTCTTGATATGCTTCATTTTTCCTTCTGTGAACATAAAGCTGATGTGCCTTGCCAATAAGTTTCATTTTGTCTCATCTGTCCATAGGACATCCTCCCTGAAGCTTTGTGGCTTGCCATCATGTAGTTTGTCAATTTCCAGTCTGGCTTTTTTATGATTTTTTTCGACAATGGTGCCTTCCTTAATCCCCATGAAGTCCACTTTGGCTCATACAACAATGGATTGTGCGATCTGACACTGATGTTCCTTGAGCTTGAAGTTCACCTTTAGGCTATGTGCACACGTTCAGGAATTCATGCAGAATATTCCTGTGGAAATCTGGACATTTCTGCCAGATTTCCGCATGAAATCCGCATTCGTTTTTTTTGCACGTTTTTTGCACGGTTTTTGCACATTTTTTGCGCGGTTTTTCCCAGAAATCTCCCAATGCATTAGACAGTGGGAAATCCGCGAAAAAACGCAAAATTAATGAACAGGTTCATTATTTTTCCACAATGCGTTTTTCATGCGGAAAAACGCACATCATGTGCACAGAAATTGCGGATTCCATTATAAATGATGGGATGCTTAATGTATGCAGATTATTTGCGGTTTTATAGCGTTTTTATAGCACAAAAACACTAAAAAATCGCAACGTGTGCACATAGCCTTAATCTGTTTAGAAGTTTTTCTGGGCTCTTTTGTTACCATTCGTTTTATCCGTCTCTTTGATTTGTCATCAATTTTCCTCCTGCGGCCACGTCCAGGGAGGTTGGCTACAGTCCTATGGATCTTACATTTCTGAATAATATGTGCAACTGCAGTCACAGGAATATCAAGATGCTTGGAGATGGTCTTATAACTTTTACCTTTAATATGTTTGTTTGTAATTTTCTTTCTAATCTCCTGAGACAACTCTTTTCCTGCGCTTCCTCTGGTCCATGTTGAGTGTGATACACACCATGTCACCAAACAGCACAGTGAGTATATGTAGCCCTATATACAGGCCACTCACTGATTCCAAGATTGCAGACACCTGTGATGCTAATTAGCGGATACACCTTGATTTAACATGTCCCTTGTTTAACATGTCCCTTTTGTCACATTATTTTCAGGGGTACCATCATTTCTGTCCAGGCCTATTTCATGAGTTTTATTTTTTTTTAATTCTGTGGAAGCATGGTTGAAAAGCAACATCTGATTTTCCTTTGTATCGATTTTTTATTTATTATTACTTTTGTCAGATTCAAGTTATTTCTGTAACCATTGTGGGTTTTTCTGTCATTAAACGAGGGGTACCAACAATTTTGACCACATGTGTATATCTATATATTGTGGTAGATTGGCCCACTCGTCTGCTCACCAGGTAGACACAGTAACGTTTCTCGTTTGAATCATTTACTGGTTTATTAAAAAGGTACAACATAACCAGTGCAAAGTTAAGCAAAATAAATACGGCCTTTCTGGCATAAAAGGAAAACAATTGATAACATATAGCACAGTCTATTTGGCTTCGGGAAAACAACAAGGTTCACCTTTTGTAACCATAAATACAGCTCTGGAGCTCTTGTCTCCAGTTACACTGAACGCTGAATGATTCAGAAATCCCCACCCTGAGGTGAAGATATGGTGAACAGCTTCCTACTAGTGACGAGCCAATATACTCGTTACTCGAGTTTTCCCGAGCACGCTCGGGGGTCCTCCGAGTATTTTTTAGTACTTGGAGACTTAGTTTTCATCGCCGCAGCTGAATGATTTACATCTGTTAGCCAGCATAAGTACATGTGGGGGTTGCCTTGTTGCTAGGGAATCCCCATGTGTAATCAAGCTGGCTATCAGATGTAAATCATTCAGCTGAGGTGAGGAAAACTAAATCTCCGAGCACTAAAAATACTCGGAGGTCAGCCGAGCGTACTTGGGAAATCTCGAGTAATGAGTATATTCGCTCATCACCACTTCCTACCCATTCTTCACCTGTCTCAAAAAAATACCCCAGTCCTTAACATAGCCGATTAACCCCTCTCAGCACTTAGTATGCTGGAGCATTTCCTCCAGGCTCATATCACTGAAGCTAACACCCTCGTTGATACATATCTCCCCTCAGCATTAGCTCTGCTTTAAAAAGTAAGACAAGATATAGGTTTTGCTGATTCTGAGAAACTGCTTAATCTTTGTGATATAACAAGATTATCATATGATTTCATTTAGTCACATATTAGATATAATCTTTTTCTTAGATTTCACAAGTCTTTTCAAATCTAAGCAGTACGAAAGGGTATTGTCTGAAAATAACCTTTTGTAAGTTTTAGGACCGCCACATGGGCAAAAATTATTACTAAGTAAATTTTGTCTTTTTATTATATGACACCTTCATTTGGTAGTGATGTCACCCTTCATCCTTTAGTTACCCAATAAAAGCCTCCACCTCGATCAGCAGGGTGGAAAAGCCTTGTACAGTATACCAAATAATTCAGCAGTGTATGTACTTGTCTCCGATCAATTACCGCCCTGATTTGGACAACCCCGGCAAACTGGTGAGACCCTTGCATTTCCCTTAAAGCTCTCCCCAAAGAGGGTATTCCATAACAATATGAACTGAGTAATTATTTCCTTTGCAATGTCCCTTATGAGAATTTAACACTTTCTGCCTGATTTCCCTCCAGATGGCAACTGATTCTTGAGAGTCCAAGCAGTTGGACACCCTTTTTGCTAAAAATATTTTTGGGTGAAATATTTTAACAAAAAGTGATAGTTTATAAGTCACTATACTGTTCTGTATCATTCGTACACTTCTAGATACACAACATTGGTGCTCGAAAACTAAACGCTAGGCCTGCATGTCTCCAGGCTGACATTTTACATAAAGTACACATTGCATTGATAATACATACACACATTAGTGATGTAACATGTAATGTATAATGATGCAGAATGTCTATACGCTAATAATGAACACTCTGCTCTGTATAATGCTCTCAATGCCACTAATAAATAAAAGATGTGATTTTTATGAGTCTTCTTCATGGTTGTCTCCCAGGTCCACATTGAGCGTCTCTAGAATAATACCTGAATAATTATCTCCACTGAGAAATAAAATGATCAATAATTGATTGTATTGAGCTGCACCTGAGCTGAAAGTGTGTTGGAGGCAACGGAACTTCAATTAATTGTGTGAATATTTAGGTAAATGGACATAAAACATCGGGGAGAGACACCGGACACACCGAGGCCCAAGAGGTGCAGAAGGGACCAGGACAAACTGTTCAAAGTAGAACATGACAGCTGCTCTCTAAAAAATATGCTTGAATAAATATTATTGACCGGGGGAGAAAAGGAGAAGAAAAGTTGATTTCGGAAGATTGTCGCTGCTGGTTAACACCTCATCACAGAGCTGTATGCTCATGGCTTGTGCAAATGTAGAAATGAATAAACTAATACAACATTCAAAATTCAAGGAAAATTCAGATCTCATCAAATAAAGAATTTCTAATATATTTATTGCCTCTGCCTGCAGATCATTGAATAAAAACCCTACAGAGGGAAAACCTTCTTTGTGCACTTACAGTACAGACCAAAAGTTTGGACACACCTTCTCATTTAAAGATTTTTCTGTATTTTCATTACTATGAAAATTGTACATTCACACTGAAGGCATCAAAACTATGAATTAACACATGTGGAATTATATACTTAAAAAAAAGAGTGTGAAACAACTGAAATTATATCTTATATTCTAGGTTCGTCAAAGTAGCCACCTTTTGCTTTGATGACTGCTTTGCACACTCTTGGCATTCTCTTGAGGAGCTTCAAGAGGTAGTCACCTGGAATGGTCTTCCAACAATCTTGAAGGAGATCGTGAAAAGCATGAGAAATGAATATGCAAAGCATACTTGAAAGCTGCAAAACTTTACATGTGCAGTGAATAAGCTTGACTTAAAGGGAATCTGTCAGCAGCAGGTTTTTGCTTTGTAATTTGAGAGTGAAGTAATGTAAGAGCAGAGACCTGGATTACAGTGATGTTTAAATTACTGGGCTGTTTGAATACAATCAGTGTTTTATGAGCAGGAGATTATCATTGTAGACCACTGGCCTCATGCATTCTAGCCTAACCACGCCCCCGACACTGATTATCAGCTTTCTGTCACTAAACAATGTACACAGAAAGTTGTGGTGAGGGAGATTTATCACAGCCGAACAACTAAGCTCTGCTAAAACTACAGCAGAAAAAAATAACTATATCATAACTGCTGCAACCAGTAAACTAAATGATACATCGCTGGAATCAGGGTATCTGTCCCTACCCAAATCTGCTCTCACATTGCATAGCAAAAACTTGCTCACAGATTCCCTGTATATGAATGGTAATATTTATTGTGCTAATATGTGGTTTTTCTTCCATTACATCTTTGGGATTTTTTTTCAGAGAGATCACTGAAAGGGATGGTCTGAAAAACAAATTAATTGTCACCCTAATTGGCAATCTATATAATGCCATAATCTAATCTATTTATTTCAATTAAAAAGTCCCTACCATTCCCTGACTGAGCTAACTGGCTTATTCTATGTTTTTACTTCTTCACATTTTGATGATGCTTTGCTTGATAATCACAGTACATGCTGTGATATGCAAACAAAGGGAGGTCAGAGGCTGTGGTCACTGCTACTGCCTCTGCCACCTCCATAAAAAAAAGTGTCATCAGTGACGCCTGTTTCAGAAACTGGGCTAGTCCTTGAAACGGGCATCACTACAGGGATGGTAGAGCAGGGACTGGGCTAGTCCCTGCTCTGCTAAGCATGCATCAGTTGTCAATTCGAACAGATGCTCTATCGATTCTTGTCACTGTGCAGTATGCACAGCGACAATGCACTCTCTCGCTAACTCTGATCAGAAGTAATGAGCAGACCGGAGAGCGGATACTGTAACAATACACGTCACTTGTGGCGCAGTACTGGTTTATGTACGTTGGATATTCTTACAATGCACTGACAGTGCGCTTCTCTGTTGGCTATTTACTCCTGCTCAGAGCCGGCAAGGGAGTGCACTGTCACTACTGAGCATCTGTTGGAATCAAAAACCAACGCAATCTCTGTATTATATGTGTAATATATACAAAACATTTTCATTTAGAATGGTGATCAAATGTAAATCAAGACTGTAGGGTAATTACAGTGCTCTTGGACTAATTGAAAGCACTCACTATTTATAATATATAAACTGCTAATATTACTATGCTAATCAGCATTGAGAGACAGGTAAAGAGTGATATGCAGCCATGTAATTCCTAAGTGCCTGTATTCAGTAAAAGTACATGTGCTGTCCAACTTGTATTCAGACAGCCAAATTGCCCTGAATGTTGGTCTTGGCAAATAACTTTTCCCCTCTTAGATGGACAAATATTTTAAGATTAGCTTCACTACTGATTTTATAGAGGCACATGAAAGAAGCACTCCCATCAAAGTTTCCATCCTTGCAATTATTATATTATATACCGCTGTGTATTTACAATTGCTCATTTTGCACTTTTACCCAGTTAATTATTTTGTTTCCCATTAGGTCTATGACATCCCATGATTAAAAACTGACTAGCTGAACCTTCTAAGTTCTATTAAGAAACAGGAGGTCAATTTTCTTTGCACAAGTCATGAGTCACTGCAAAAGTCTATGGGGGGGAAGGAGCGGAGCAGCTGGATCAACAGTTGAAGAGGGAAATGAGTCATGCAGGGATAAGAGACTTCCTGTTTCTACATAGAGCAGAGAAAAGAGAAGAATTAGCTGGGTAGAAATGAGAAATTGCAAGTGCACAGTGCTATATCATACGATGACTGCGATATATTAAGAGGATAAAAATTGTAGCCTAATTTATTGTGAATATGAAAACATAAGAAAAGTGGTCATCTGCGAGTCCGCAAACTGTTGGCCACTAGGTGCAGTGATTTAGCAGGTGTGAATTTAAAAAAACAGGCTTTTGGGCACTGCTTCACATTAGTCAATCAATGAAGAAGAACCCAGCTAGAAAAAGTAACAGTGAGAAAACAGTAAATTTTTTGGTATGGGACACAATGTCTAAGGCTAGGTTCACATTGCGTTAGTGGGTGTCTGCTGACGGAATCCGTTACATAGCGCCACTAACGCAATGTAACGGATCCGTTAGTGCACCCATTGACTGCAATGTATGTAACGCATCTCTAACGCATGCCATTTTTGGCATGCGTTAGCGATGTTCCGTTATTTTCTGACAGACCTCGAACGCTGTCTGCAGCGTTTTTGGGTCCGTTATCGCTAGATCAGATCAGGCATCTGCGCTAGCATGATCGCTAAGTGCAATCCCTTTTTAGACATTGCGTTAACGCAGTCCGTTAGCATATGCGCTAGGCGGACTGCACAACGCAAATGTGAATCTAGCCGGGTATGTTTCCACATTAAGGATTCATTCAGGATTTGCTGCGGATTGGACGCTGCCTACAGCTGCAGCATCCAATCCACAGAGTCCAGATGTTACATCATAGTGGAGGGGATTTTATGAAATTCCGTCTCTACTATGTGCGCACGGCCGCATTCGGCAGCCCTGCGTAACCGGACATGCGGCGCGTCTTTCCAGACCGCAGCATGTCTGTCTTGCAGAGACGCTCCACCTCCACAAGATAAATAACCCAGTCTATTAATATGATGCGGTGATTCCGCATAGTTCAATGAATACATGCGGTATCACCGCGAGTACAACAGGGGTTGGCGCTTTTGACGGAGCAGAGTATCCACTGCATCCAAAGCACAGAGATTACGCCCCCTGGAAACATAGCTTAAGGCAGTCTCAAATTCATTCTATGTACCTAAAGGACTAGTAAAGGGAATATCCTCTGTTTTTCCTAAATGAAATTTGACATGTCAAGAAATGCAATTTAGCTGCTGATATAGAGGTAATTTGCAGATAAATTTTTTAAAATTCTGTTTGTCTAGCTAAAGGGAGAAAATGAAGTTTTATTCTCCCTGTGTTAGGGCTAGCGGAACGCACCAAATAATAAGACTGATAGTGTACGGTGCGTTCGTAGCCCGGGGTCCACCGTGCAGAGATGGAACCTGCTGCTGAGTAATGACGGACTATATGGCGGTACTCATAAGTATACTCGCGTGGGTTAAACTTCACCCAACGTGAAGGAAGCGATCCTGTTGCGTCACAGGATCGCGGTACCGCACATAGAGCGCGAGCAAGCAGTCAGCGAACTTAACCCCAACTAGGATTGAAGTCCGATTAGACCACTTGCTGACACAACACCGCAACAGGGTGTGTTAGGCAACTCTTATAATTAGAGCACCGAAGTGCGAACTGTGCCGTGCTGGCAGGCACCACTAAGCACCCAGACGTGGGTCAGGAAGCGCACTACTGGCGCGTGGAGCCGCACTGGCGGTCACAGCAATAGATGCTGATACGTGTGTGACACGTTGAGTGATTTGTCGGGCGCTAGATAGCAGCCATACTCCATACGCGAACAGTCATACAATAGGGTAGGGGTATTTAATGAACGACTTGCACTCACAACAAACACACGTATTCAATTGTACACTAGCGCATGGCCGTGCGGTCATGCGCAGTTAATATAGTTGCAGCACAGGAAGTGGCCACAGAAACTTTGCCCTTCCAAGACCTGCCAAGAGGACCAATGGAATGCGCTGCAGAGCCTGAGCACATGACCCTCGATCTCCAACGTGAGATCTTGCCCTGGGCATGCTCAGTGTGTGCAAACAAGGACTTAGTCCCAGGAAAGTCCGCTCGCCGCTGACCAGCACTGACTTTAATGGCAGGAGCTGAAGAAGCAGCAGTAACTCTCTGTACAGAGTGAGAGCGAGCAAGACACTGGGAGCGACGTCCCTGCTGAGCAGACTCCACTGCGGCTGGAGGAGAATGGGAGACCGCAGCGGAGACGGATCGAGATTCCCCCTGTGCAGCAGAGGAAACTCGACTCCTAACACCCTGTAGCTGCGGTCCAGTCATGGAGGAAGTGCAGTGGAGTGAATTTCCGTCACTGTTCACTACACAGAAGGTGCACTGTAGTTACTCTCTGGCACTTTGATTGATAGCCTGCTCTGCAGTGTGACTACAATGTGTGTACAGAATTAGCTGTCAATCAATGTGCCACAGAGTGATTATAGTGTGGTCACAGCATAGTGAACTCTGACACAAATCTCCCTCTGTATCGTGAGCAGTGACTGTAACCACTCCTTACACAAGTCCATGCGCCTGGAGTGAGTGGTAGTAGGTAGGTTACCCCGATATCTGCAGATACATAGTGATTCTGGACACATCAGGTTCCCTTTAGTAAATGAAACAATTATGTTTTATGTCACAAGACAATGAATTCAGATTTAGATGGGTTTAGTAATATGTTGCAGGCAGTGGGCATGATGTGGTAATTTTTGACATAATACCAACACAAATCTTAATAATCTAGCATTATATTATATATGAGTCTCATCCTCTACAAATGAAGAATGGTTTCATCAGACTTGTACACCTTCCTTTTTATCTGGAGCATTGTCTTTCTCTGTGATTGAGTACAGATAGATGAATTTATGCCTAACATTTATAACGCCAGCAATAAATTAAACTTTAAAGAAAAGAGCCTGCAGATCTCATTTTTATTGGTTGAATGATTTGATAGGACTGGTGTGATAGATTAATCTATTAACCCCACCATGAATTGGGATTTTTCCAATTTTTGCTTTTTTGTTTCCCTTCTTCCAAGAGTCATAGCTTTATATTTTCCCATCCCTAAAGCTGCATGAAGGTTTGCTTTTTTTACAGGTCCAGTTTTAGTTTTGAATGGCATTATTTACTTTACAATGTAATGGTCCAAAAACAGTAAAAAAAATCCAAGTGGTGTAAAATGATAAAAGTAAAATCCGCCATTGTTTTTTGTGCTTGTTTTTATGAATGTTATCATGCAATAAAAATTATTTAGAAATATGATTCTTAAAGTCAGACTTTTATGGACATGACAATATCAAAGATGCTTATATTTCACTTTTTTTATTTCTTTGATTTTTGACTGGGAAAAGGGAAGTGATTTTGTTTACCTTCTTTTCTGGTCCCCTTAGGGAACCTGTGATCATTTGTTCACACTAAGCTGTCTGCAGCGCGCTTGGGGGTTCTGTCTGATCCACTCTACGCTTCTGTGACCATCCAAACTAACGAACAAAATCAAACTAAACTGAAGTTCTCCTATGCTACCCAGCCACAGACTAGGCATCATGGTAGGAAAGGCATGTCTAGGGAGGTTCAGGTAGGGCATCTGCACTGGCCGCAGCTGATGGGGGCTCCATCGGGCAACCTGATGCCGCAGTCCGAGGTGTTTCCCCAGCGGATGCATTTTGCCGCCCCGACATTGGGAGTCGGCCATTCTCTGAGCCAGCTGTAAAAATATCTTTCAGAAGTAAGTAAGATTGAAAACTTGACAGCTGGCACTTCCAGGTCAGGGTGATGTTGGGTCATGTGATCACACTGCTGACGTCATCCACTGGCTCTGCAGAGGTGAAGATGACAGGGCACAGCGTTGGTGATAAGTGTTCCATATTCTAATAGAGCTGAAGATACCGTAGATAATGGTGGAGATTTGAGGACATAGTTTGGGGGGCTAGGAAGGGATGGATGGTGACACAATATGAGATGTCACGGTGGTAGAAATTTGAGTACCCAATATGAGGATCAAGTGGTAGATGGGGGCATGTGTGAGAAAACAGTATGAGTGGGGGAAGTGTGCAGACCCATGTATGGGGATCAAGGGGGAGAAATTTGAAGACAGTATGAGTAGCAAGGGGGCTGGAGGGGTGCAGGCACATGTATGGAGAGAGGGGAGAGAAATTTGAGGAGGAGCTAGGGAGCGTGATGTGTGCATACATAGTATGGGGAGTGATGAGGTGGGATGGGTGCAGACACAGTATGAGGAGCAAAGAGGGAATGTATGTGGACACAGTATGAGGATCGAGGGGGAAAATGTATGCAGATACAGTATGGGGAACGAGGGTGATGTGATGGGTGAGGACATAGTAGCGGAATCACAATAATGTATGAGGAGGCAGTTTAGAGTGAGGGGGTAAATATATGAGAATACAGCATGGTTAGCAGGGGGGACATGAGAGGAGACAGTATGAAGAGGGAGGTGCAAATGTGTGAGGAGACTAAATAGTGGAATAATGTGAGGAGTATGGGGTTAGAAAAGTGTGAGCACAGGACAGAGGCTTGAGTAGTGTGTGGGGGTAGGAGGTACAATGGGGGGACAGTGTAAGGGCACAGCCAAGAGGGGACAGTGTGATAAAGAGGGGGGTATGATGAGGGGACACAGTATAGATACTGGGCCTTATGGGGGGGCAATGTGAAGAGGGGGCTCAGTAAGGAAAAGAGAGGGCAGTGTGGATGGCATGTATCATAACAGTGACAGTGTGTGGGTCATATTTTGTGCAGGGTACACAATGGGGCCAATTATTTATTCAGGGGCTCGGCGTAAGGCAGATATTTTTTATTTAGGAGCGTTGTAATGACACTAATATTTTAAGAGCATTGTGTGGAGATGTGATGCAGAAAACTGGAGAAGATGAAAGTCTACAGAGACGAGCAGCGGCTGTGAAAAGTCATCATAGCATCTGAACAAGATGAAAAAAAGAAAGTGAACGCTTCCAGAGACAACGTCTAGTCGGAATGTGGCCAGAAGTATACAAATTGCATACTTGTGCTCACATGACCGTCCATTCTTGCCGCCGGCAAGGGAGAATCCTAAAAGTGTGCAGTACATGTGCTGTGAGAATTCAGAAGCCTGCAGTCACCTATTGTTACTGCAGACTTTCATCTCAAAACTGGACAAGCACTTTAATTATAAAATAAAACCCTGTCGCATGCCAATCCTAACAGCGTGTAATAAACTCATTGTCAAGATACAGCTCTGTTTGCAGGGTCCTGCAGTCAATCACATGGCCACTTCACTCATGTGCGATTTCACACTTATGGTCCTGTGGTAACTAGCTTTTCTTCCTGCTTCTCTCAGTTTTTCACTGAACATTGAGAGAATTTGGGAGAGCAGCTCGTTGGCATGTAACTAAAAGGGAAAATCACAAATGTGCTTTGCAGGTGGGCGGGAGGCAAACTAAATTTTTGCTCCCAGATAAACCTCTGCATTGGAGAATTAAAATGACTGCCAAGGACCCCACTGATTGTCATGGTAGCCAGTTGACACCATATTATATTGTGGAGGAGCTGACAGGCTATGGCAGGCACGCACTGCAGCTCTACCATTTAATTGCTGAAGACAGTGATTGACAGCCGTATTTATGTGGTTAAGCAGCAGTGATCGGAGCTGACTTCAGTTGCTGCTGTTAAAAGCAAATGCTATATGTTTGACACAGCTTTCATCTGCCAAGTATGGTGGGGCTCAGTTACTGAGTTCTCTTCATGCACCTCCTGTGCCCATGTGACATAAATGTTCATAATCATTTAGAAACAACAATACTAATGTTTTAACTCAGGAAGAGTTCAGAAATCAATACTTTGTGGAATAACCATGATTTATAGTCACAGCTTTCATGCGTCTTGGCATGCTTTCCACCAGTCTTTCACACTGCTTTTGGGTGACCTTATGCCACTCCTGGCGAAAACGTTCACCAGTTCTTTGTTTGATGGCTTGTGACTATCCATCATCCTCCTCTTACATTCCAGAGGTTTTCAATGGGGTTCAGGTCTGGAGGTTGGGCTGCCCATGACAGGGATTTGATGTGGTGGTCTCTTAATTTTTGCCAGAGCTGTATAGTTGAAAGGGGTTAATATTCCTCATAGGAGATTTGACACTTGCCTCCTGTGGCACGTAAACTGTTATGCTATGTGACAACTACTGTACGGCCAAGTCTCTATAAGTTAAGATGGTTGTCTCGTGAAGACCACTTTTTTCTATTTGCCCTATTAGAGACCCCAGCCAGTAAAAAACAGCTGCACTCAATCTGTAGTTTATTACATTACATGGTTGTCCATTTTTTTATATTATATGTAGGGCCAACTGCGGCTTCCCTGGCTGTAGTAATTAATCTTAGGACTTCTGAAGATTGGCCTGACCAGCCTTAATTTATTGTTTTAATTTGTTCTCTTTGTAAAATACACCTTTAAATCAATGACTTGAAGAAACAGATGACAAAGCTACTCTATAAGTCTTTATTATGCATCAGCTAGATGAACTCCAAATCTTAAATCTTTACTGTCCTTCCTTATCAAAGGGCTACCTCTAATTTTTCTTCCACAGGGTAGCTGTCTTGGAGAGAAACCAATGTATGTGGCCCTCACATATTTACGACAAGCCGATATCAGGACGAAATCTACAATCCCGTTGTTTATTGGATTTTCCTGGTTATTTCCTGACCTTGTATTACAGAGATAGAACCTAGCAGAAAAGAGTTGCAGTGCCTACTTCTCTTGTATTTCACCTCTTGTAGTCTTGTAGCTAGAGTTCCATATGGCACAAAGTTATGACATTTCTCGAAATACCATCCATAATTGTGAGGATTTTTGTTTTGTTTTAGAATTTAATGAGAGAAACTATCATGTGGAAATCTCTTGTTGGGGCTGAGTGACGTCTGTCTCTTTGTCCCAGCTGTGCCCCACCTCAGGGTTTCAAAATTAAGAACAAGTTCACAGATCCTAACTTAATCCTAGGGGGTTTCCTCAGGGCCGAGCTCTGTAAAGTGGAAGAACCTTCCTAGCGGCTAACGATCCTTCAAAGACTGTCACTGTATCACAGATGAGACAAATTGACTCTTTCACAACTTCTAGTATGTATTAAAGCTTATATGTTAATATATCCGTGAAACATCTCATCACATAACTCAGCCTCGCATGTCTATTTTTCTATTAATAAATCAGGAGGCTGCTCTACAAGTCTTCTCCTGGTTGACTGTACTGTCTATGATAAAGCACGCTCCTATTTTCTATCTACTTAGCATCTAACTCTTTAAGTCATAATTATTCATACCCAGATAAAATGGCTGCATAACTCATAGAGGTGGAAGGAGACACAGTCCTGCAACCTGAATATGAATGAATTCATAACTAGCATGATAAATCTGACGGATGATTATGCTTTTTATTTATGGTACCAAGTAAACACAGGCAAATCTTTAAGAAAAAATCCAAAGCTCGTCATGATGACATCTCCTTTCGAAATGTACTATTAAAAGGGATATTCTAATGCTTATTAAATAGCTTAAGTTAGTTATCAAGCAGGACAGTAAGCAGGTTTGCAAAAGACTTTCTTTTTCTATGTGCCGTAGTTCTCCTGCTATGAGAGCATTTGTCATAGATTGTTTACAGATCATTGCAAAAGAGATTCATCATCACATCCTGGTGCAATGTGTGTAGTAGTTACATTCTAGGCTGAGTTAACTCTTGAGATCCTAGACAGCTATCTGAAACTCACTGATTTATTTACAGTATTTAGTTGCTCAACTCTTTCTCAGATTCTGACCTTTCAAGCATGTAAAATCACAAGCACCACCAGATCTCCTAACCACTGCTCACTTGAGTTGTAGATTTGTTCAAAGGCTCTGGTGTTTGTGTAAGCAAATATGGTCATAACAGTGTAGACTTCAGAATGGGACACTGACTGACTTCAATAAGTCACATTGGCATATTAAGGACAGCAGAAGGACAAAGCTACTGAACCAAAACTGTCACTCAAGAAAAAGTACCCCACAATAAGGAAGTGAAGAGACTGGAGAGCTGTGTGTTGCCTAATACAAATATTAAGAATAACCTTATTGAAGGTATGTGGTCATGTTAGACAGATGGACCCATCGCTCTATGTATTTACTTGGCTGGCCCTTCATTTGAATAAGGAATTAACATGAGAATCAAACAAGCTTTAGGGGATTGCCCCCTTTTTTTGAAAAATGTTTAATAGACATGATTTTGTGGAACTTATCTAAAAAATATATAAGTCTTCTTCCGAGTTATCCTCCTGCACTTATTAGTGCCGATCTCTTCAAAGATTGCATGGTTTTCATATTCTCAAAATTGCAGTTGATGGGGGTGAGTGTGATAAACCTGTCCGTCCTCTTCAAATGGAGAAACATGTGGTGTTCTAGATGCTATGTTCAGGCTGACGGACAGGTTTGATCTCATGCTACTGCATCCATTGATATTTTCTACGCAAGAAATATACAACCTGTAAAGAGTGTGGCACTAACAAACAGGAAACATTTTACAAAGGAGAAGATGAACCTTTAATACCTATATATTAGTGCTACAAAATCAAATCCCCAACACATTTGTTAAAATTATGATAAAGTGAACAATCCCCTTAACTGTAAATCTTATAACCAAGAGATTAATTATACCCTGTACTGGGCATCTAGGAACCTATTATATGACTCCCAAATTACCATTACATCTTATTTGGACATAAGTAATGATTTATTTATATCCATGGTATAATAGAGCAATATAGCATTCCTCTGGGAGAGTGTAGTAGACTTGCTATAGAAGGAAAGTGTAATAATGTGTGCAAAGGACAGTGAAGGAGAAGCATTTGAGGCAGAGAAGAGACTCTGGACCGCATTAGAGAAGCTCATTATATTCATCTACATTATTCTTTTCAAAGGTTGTACACAATATTATGCTGAAAATGCCAGATAATATGGAGAAAAATCTTATGGAAAAACCTATTGGGCAATGTTTAGTCATATTTTTCTTTATGTGAGCTTGGGGAAGTATCATATAATGCCAACACATTTCACAATGCTTGCAAATAATGAACACATATAAATAGTAAAGAGAACCTATAGGGACAATTTTACTACTGAAACTAGTGACATAGCTGTAAAGGTCTTAGTTCAACAATACAAATGATACCAGCTTTGTAGAAATTCAGTAACCTTGTGATGAGAAGTCAAATTTTGAATTCACATGCGAAATACTTCATTGGGGACATATTAATGTCTTCTAGGTGTATTGACACACCCAATGCACTTCCAGCCTAATTTGCATAGGACTTAAAAAAGTAATTCAACTTTATTTTTGTTTAATTATCCTTCAGCCATTGCACTCTTTTTGTCATATACTTCATTATCTTATTTTGCCACCTTCTCTCTCAAACGCCAAGCTGCAGGGTGCTGTGTTAATGTCCAGTATTTTTTGCAGTTGTTGAAGCTTTTTTCAACAACTACTCGGCAAGATCCGTATAATATATTCACAAAATCAGAGTACAACAATTTCCCTGCCTGAGTGGGGAGTGGGAAGTGATGCAGAGAGGCTCAGAGATGGAAAATACCTTACTCTGATTGTTTGAATATAGCATATGAATCTTACTGAGCAGCAGATGAAAGGAGCTTCTAAAGAAGCAGGGCACTGAAACAGCACGGTGTTTGGGAGGCAAGAAGGCAGAATAATATAATGCAATATATTACAATGAAATCATAACTTTGCAATGCCCAGATGATAGTTAGATAAAAATAAAGTTTAGTTACTCTTTAAAGCTTGATTTCTCTTTAGAAACAAGTATTATTTTTCATTTTTTGTACAAGGACTTATACAGCTATACCACTAGTTTCAGTAGTAAAATCATACAGCCAGGTTCCTTAGTAATGAAAAATAATACTAAACATGTTGGGCTTTGTTGGCAAACTTACATTTTAAAGAGGGTGCAGGCAGTGAGAGAATAGGTGCTACAAGTGCTACTTGTCCAGTGGGTCATACATGAAGGCCAAATAAATAGATTTGCATAACTAGTCTGTCACAGGGTTGGAAATGGGTCTACTATCCGATTACAAAATTTAAACAGTTTGTACCAAGTTTGGAAGTTTACAAAATCAATAGGGTGGTGGGATAACTTTCTAATTGTTGGGTATTCAACATCTGGGACCCCAACTTATCCAGAGAATGGGACTCTGCAGAGCTCCATCTGTATGGAGCGGACATTGAACATGTGCACCTGCACTTATCTCTTCATAAGACTGCCAGAGATAAGTGAGTACACCTCTAGGCCATCTCTTATGGCTCTGCCTGTTACTTACTGTAATTCTGTTGTTGGGGTAGGTCAGGTCCCAGTGGTTTGACTCAGGTTAATGAAACAATTGTAGCCTATCTTATGGCTTGATTAATGTTTTAGTATGGAAGACCAGTTTAATGCTCTGCTGTCTGTAACTAACATACTACCATTTTTACTAATCTCTCGGTAAATCTATTACCAATCCTCTCTACCTGTGACCAACATTGCCTGGACTGAAGTGTTAGATTAAATCTAAAAGACTGTAGGAGGGCTGTGAGAAAATGAAGACAATAATAATAAAACACAGTTGGAGATTCAAGATGGAAGTGAGAAAGCAGCAGGAGGGAAGGAGGTTTCTAGATACCTGCTGGGACATACACACTGTCTAAAATAAAGACAACAGGGTCCCAGAGAGAGAGAGAGAGCAGTAGGAGAGAACCTGGAGAAATGTAGATCTAGGTGATGCTCAGTAGGAGCGAGTGTCAGAAAGGGAATTCTATAGATAGAAGAAAATGTTTTATACCAAGTAAAGACAAAATCCTCCTAAATAGAAGAATCAATGTATAGTGAGATACATTGAGAACTATTCTGTAGAGGGGAAATGTAGTAAAAAAAAACTAATATTGTAAGTATGTCAATAGTACCAGTGGGACGTCACTTGGAGAGGAGAGTGACTAATGCATTTGAATAGATAGATTACTCAAATGGATTTATAATTCACATTTACCATTGTTCCTTACGACAAGGAAATTGAAATTTTGACTTTAACTGCAACTAAGAAATAAAATGGTTATTCCATGACTAATTAGGGATCAGGAGGTTTTCTGAAAGCAACAGACAACTCAACAAAGATAACATCATCTATAGCTTCTGTATCCTAAGACAGTACGTCTTTAGTCTGACACTATATTGATGGGTGGAATAGTAAGTGCTGATATCTTGAAATCTTTGCCCCAATACAAAATCTGTCATGTGGCCCCTAGCTATCTGTAACAACTCTGCTGGCATCACGGCATGGCCTCGCATCTCTCACACAATCTTACCCACTGCTCCAGGCCATGATGTGGTTTCTGTTTCATGCCAGCTCCATGTTCTGTGTCTCTGCTCTCTGCATGCTTCATGGCTATGTGTATAGGGGGCCGGCGCCTGAACTCTCTGGTTCTTATAGGAATCAAGTGCACCTGTCTAATCTGTTCCTGACCAATTACCAAGAGGCCTCCTGTATATAGTGCAGCTCCACCCTGTGGTCTGGACCTGTGCAATGTGTTAGCTCAGTTACGGTTTAGCTTCTGAGTTTGCCAGGCCTTGCTCTGAGTTACTCCCTCTCTGAAAGCTTATCTCTGTGCTTTAGCCTTGATCTTGTTGTCCGCCCTCCAGGAGGCAGAATATCCTGGTCCCTGTGTCTTTGTCCTTGTGTCTTGTTCCATTGCCTTGTCTGTACTTTGTCCTATCTCGGTCTCCTTGTCTGTGGCTTCCTTCCCTGCTGTGTCTTTCCTTGTGTTCTCAGTCTGCTTACGCTCCGCACTCTTGCGGCTCTGCCTGCTCTGCACCTTTGTGGCTTTATCTCTACTCCGCACTCCTGCGGTTCTGCTCTATTCTGCTCTGCTCCGCTCCCATTGCTGCACTAATCTCTTGCTGCAGCTTCTCTCCGCATTCCTTGCGGTTCCACTCTGCTTAGCTTCTGCAGTATCTCTTGCTGCAGATCCTCTCCACATTCCTTGTGGCTCCGCTCCGCTTAGCTTTTATTGCTGTGCTATCTCTTGCTGCTCTACCGCTCCTATTCGCAGCCTTGCAGTTCTCTTCCAGTCTGAACAGGTCCCAACCTGTTCACTCTTACTTCTTTCATACTACATTTCCGTATCTGCACCTCCTGTGTGAACAGGTCCTTACCTGTTCCTCCATATTACATTTCCGTACCAGCACCTCCAGTGTGAACAGGCCCCTTCCTGGTTTTTCATTCTACATATCCATACCTGCACCTCCTGTGTGAACAGGTCCCTACCTGTTCCTTCATATTTCATATCCGTTCCTGCACCTCCAGTGTGAACAGGCCCCTACCTGTTCATTCATACACCACATCAATCAGCCCTGTGTTCTCTGCCGTGTCTCTGCCAGCCCTGTGTTATCTGCTGTGTCTCTGCCAGCCCTGTGTCTCAGCCGTGCCAGCCTACTCGTCTGAGTTTCAGCCGTGCTCTTCTGCCAGTCCTGCCTGATGCCTGCACCAATCCTGGTGTTCCTGTCTCCCAAGTGGGATCAGCAGCCACAGCCAGACACCACCCTGGAGTAGCACCTGGCAGCTGCCTGCTGCACAAGCCTGTCCTCACCATCAGAGGCTCCAGTGAAAACCCAGGCAGCTGTCATAGTCACGCCCCTTCCATGGTAGTCTGGTTTGTGGCACAGTGGGGCCACAAACCCCCCGAGCTCACGCCCACCAGTCAGGGCGTGAGCGTGACACTATCATGTACAATTTGTAATACTAGTAGTAGAGAGGCTTTTGGGTTCCCTCAAGTTCTGTACCCCCCGATAGTTATGAGCCTAACTTTGGGTTCAACCCAACCAAGGCAGTCTATTCATTCCTTATGTGAGTTTCCTCTAAGTAATTCTGGTGTTTCTGGAGAAATAAAAGTTAGATTTTGGGTGTCAGTGGGAACATGAGTGGATGTTAGCATCTTTACAGTGCATAAAGCCTCTATGACTTACAAGTAATTAAGAAACAAAATTGAGAGTCCTCAGGAATGTTCCTCTCAGATCTTGTGATACCATAAAACGCCTATGAGCTGCCCTAATTTTTGCAGCCGCAATGTTTCCCCACTTCCCAAATTGATAGTTTAGCTTCCCGTCACTTGTCTTATTACTGCACTATTCTGTGTTCTGTTGTATATAAATTTGTGGCCCTTCAGATTTTGAGTCAAACTATGCCAGATGAGGACACTGGAGTAGTCTCAAAGGCTTGCTATCTGTTACCATCTTTTTAGTTAGCCATTAAAAGGCATCAGCTGAGGACTCTCTCTACCAGCTAACACAGAACAAGATATATTTTTCCTGTAAGTCATAAAAAATAATCATGTTTGCTTTCTTTTCCTGTTTGATGTGAGGCGGTCACTTCTGTGTTTTCTCCTTTTACATTTTAGTTTAATGAGAATTACATTTTAGACACTAAATGTAATTATTTTGTAAAAAGCCAAACAATTGAGAAGTTTAATATAATAATATGACATTTATTGACATTGAATGTCTTCATAAAGAAATGTACCCTTACAATGAGGGTAACTATGAGTTACTTGGTCCTAGATACCCACCTTTAACAATGAGCTCTGCATAGTTGGACACCCCGGAACCTCCAGCTGATCTTAAGACACAACGATACTTGCTTATACTTCGCTGAGAAGTGTCCCCGACGTTGACTGTGGCAGAGAAGCGTCTGTGATTTACCACGCGAGTTACCATGAGACCTGTGTCGCGTCCGTTCCACTGCTGCAGAACAGAGATAAAGGCTCACAATCAGTCACACCGCAGCTGACAGCGGGAAGGTAAGGGCAGCTTGTCTAATCCACTTTTATTTCTGTAAACTTGAAGTCAAAATTGCTGCCTACTAAAAAGAAAAATGTCAAAAAGCCAATTCAGCCATGTTCTGTGATATAGACCAGATTCTTGCTGACTCTATAAATTCAGATATATAGTGTAAACCATTTTGAGGATCAAACTTTTATATGAGGACTCGAAATGTGGCTACTATTCACATTCAGTGGTCCATGTTCCTGGACTTCAGGAAAAGAGGTGACAGCAGAAATTCAGCCACTATTGCGAATGGAGAACTTGGGATTTGCATTGTTGATCACGGTGTTGGTAGATGTGTTTTCGCCAATGAAACATTAATGATAGATCATTTTATAGACTGAAAATTATAGGGTAAATCTATTAAGACTGACATTTTACACATTAGTCTTAAAAACAGGAAGACCGTACCTCTTACTAAATTTGGTACATCTTTTCTTATCTGTGTGCCAAAAAATTAAAAGTATGGAGGCTTTACTCAGCATCCCTTTAATCTTGTGTAACCATTAGACCCATTTGCTAATATTTCAGTTTTAATGGGGTAAGGGGACCCCTATACTGGTTCATCTAGTTAAAATCAATGAAGTCTAAACATCGATCATCTGACAAACAAGAAAAAAGCTCGTTCCTTGGGTGAAATTATCTTTTGAACTGCACAAAAGATTATCATTTTTGTCAGCCCATCGTCCTGTGTTAACAGGTATTATGGTGTCAAGAACAATGGCAGCTTTTGCGCACACAATGATCCATTACAGATAATTCAATGTGTATTGAAGCAGCTGATCGGTGATCATTTATTGCCCCAGGTCGGCCCACGTAAATGACCCCTAGCTGAATCTAAGGTTGTTACAAGGGTGGCTAAGCTACATAGTTTTTCTTGCATCTACTATAAGTTGTATGTACAGTATTGTAGCCACACTAGATCTTTCTGTCCTGATTAGTGATGAGTGAGTGTGCTCGTTACACGAGTTTTCCGAGCATGCTCGGATGTTCTCTGAGTATCTTGGGCATGCTCGGATATTATGTTTAAGTCCACGCAGCTGCATGATTTGCAGCTGCTAGACAGCCTGAATACATCTGGGAATTCCCTATCAAACGGGCAATCCCTGCATGTATTCAGGCTGTCTAGCAGTCGCAAATCATGCAGCTGCGGGGACTCAAACTTAATCTATAAGCACGCCCAAGATACTCGGAGAACACCCAAGCATGCTCGGAAATCTTGAGTAACGTGCACACTCGCTTATCACTAGTCCTGATCTTACTTATTATCTTTCATACCTGCAGCCACAGCTTATCATGTTGAGACCATTTCCCTCCAGCGATGCACTGAAATGTTGCATTCTGCCCAACATTCACCTCCACATTTTGCAATCGTAGAAAATGGGGAGCGTTCCCTGAACACAAAGAAAAAAAAAATCACAACATTAGTGTGGGGACCTTTAAAGTAACAAGCAAACAGTTTCCTAGCTGAGTTTAGTTATTAGCAGACTAAACGTATAGCTGCTGTCTGCACAGCCTCCTAAATGAGCTACAGGCGGAGAATTACTGCTCATTCTGTGAGTGCCTGGCACAATTTCAAGGCAACTATAAAAAGATCAGAGAAAAGCAAAGGCATTTATAGAAATGTCAGGGACAAGCCTCTTATCGGTTTCTTCTACACATACGAGGACACGCACCTTAAATACAGTCATCTGGATATATAGCGTAGCTGTTATTTTCACATCTTCCTACCGTATAATGCAATATAGCCATATGTGAGAACTTATGACCCGGTCATTTTCGTAATGTACTGTTACATGACAAACAGAGGTTGAAATGTTCCTGAAAATCATTACGAGAGCCAAGTAGTGGTGGGTAGGGAAAGTTATTACTACTATTATTTGGTAATTCAAAAGAAAATTGTTTTTGTGTTTCCCAGTTGAACTCTTGTGACATTGATGTAAAAGCGATGGCATAGGTTGGGTGCACAAGTCTACGGTTTCAGCCCATTGAATTCAACTGATCACACTCGCAGACCTTCCGCAATGTTCACGGTGCTGAGTTGTAGCAATGCTGTTCTTCAAGGCAAAGATTCAGTTCAAAGCCCCATCCCTGTATTTAAGTACCTTGGATAGCGGCAGAGTGGTTTATTGCACTTCTACCTCCTAACAAAGCATACCTAACTCTTTATTCACACTTCAGTAATTTTGATCAATAATTCAACAGTATTTGAAAGCCGAAACCAGGAGTTTCTCCAAAAACATAGAACAGGTGCCAATTTTTCAATTAAAGTTTTTCTCTGATTGCTCCTCACTTGGCTTTTGCATACAAACACTGATGCAAAATACTAACCAAATACTTAGCATGTGAATAAATCTTAGGGCTTGCTCACACATTCAATATTTGGTAAGTTTTTTACCTAAGCCAAAATCAGGAGTGGAACAAACAGAGGAAAAGTATAATAGAAACACGTCACCACTTCTGTATTTATCACCCACTCCTGGTTTTGTCTAACAAATACAGATGTAAAGTACTGACCAAATACTGCTAGTGTGAATATGCCTTAAAGGGAACCTGTCAGCAGGATTGTGCACAGTAACCTACAGACATTGTCAGGTTGACGCCGTTATACTGATTAAAATGATATCTTGGTTGATTAAACTCTTCTTGTGGTTGTTGTATATTCTTTATTTTCAGTGTTGAGTTAATGATATGCCCGTGCCCTGGGGCAGCATGTGAGGGGTCTTCATGTGGTGCTCTGATTAGGTATTCATCTTTATGGCTTCTGACAGGTCACTGATCCCTCAATGTCCTGCCCCCTGCTTACATAATGAATATTATATAAATAAAAAAAATCCTCTTCTACAGGCAGGTGCCGAAGGCGGTGCCTGCGCTGCACCAGTTACCTGTCAGAAGCCATACTGAAGAATACCTAGTCAGAGGACCACAAAAGACCCCCCACAGGCCACCCCGGAGCATGAGCATATCATAACTCAAAACTGAAAATAAAGATTAAACAACAACCACAAGATGGATTTCATCAACCAAGGTATCATTGTAATCAGTATAACGTCCCCGACCTGACAATGTCTGTAGGTTACTGTGCACAACCCTGATGACAGGTTCCCTTTAAGGCAAATATTTTGCTAGCCCAATGAAACAACTCTCCTAACATAGACCCCGATTCATCAAGGAGTTTTCGCTAGCATTCTGGCATAAAATTCCTGAAAATGTCAATTAATTTTTGCGCAGCTCAAAGTTTCACAAAAACTTGCACTTGTCATTTTTACACCAATTTTGGCCAGTTCCACCAACTTTTAGAAAAGTAGGTGAGCCTGGTCTGGGAACGGTTATAGCAAAACCAGACTGACAAATTTAGATTAATTTGCGCCACAAAAGTTGCCATAAATTATGCTAGAAATGCACGGCAGCTCCTGGCTGGAATAACATTTATGGCAGTTGTCAGATCCATCAAATTCGGGAATCTGTAACCCCAAAATCAAAGGTGAGCTAAGCCCACCAGCATTAGGGGCTTATCTACAGCATTCTGGAATGCTGTAGATAAGCCCCAGATGTATCCTAAAAGATGAGAATAAGAGGTTACATTATACTCACCCAGGGGCGGCCCCGCTGCGGTCCGGGTCCGATGGGCGTCGTGGTCCGGCGCCTCCTATCTTCATCAGATGACGTCCTCTTCTTGTCTTCACGCTGCGGCTCCGGCGCAGGCGTACTTTGTCTGTCCTGCTGAGGGCAAAGTACTGCAGTGCGCAGGCGCTGGGCCCCTCTGACCTACCCTGGCACCTGCGCACTGCAGTATTTTTGCCTGCCCTCAACAGAGCAGACAAAGTACACCTGCACCGGAGCAGCAGCGTGAAGACAAGAAGAGGACGTCATTGTAAGAAGATGGGAGGCCCCGGACCGCGACGCCCATCGTACCAGGACCGCCCCTGGGTGAGTATAACCTAACCTCTTTTTGTCATCTTTCAGGATACATCGGGGGCTTATCTACAACATTCCAGAATGCTGTAGATAAGCCCCTGTTGCTGGTGGGCTTAGCTCAACTTTGATTTTGGGGCTGACAGGATCCCTATAAGAGACAAATGCCTACTAATAAAGTTGGTATATCTTACTCCAGTGCTCCATTCATTAAGACAGAAGTGCAAAACTCCATTTTTAAGGAATTGGGGTCATACTGTTTGGTATGCATCAGATTGCTCTAATGTAAACTTCCCTTCTAATAATTAAAAAAAAAGATTTTACAAGAGTGTTTTAGTTACTTTCATATCAATGTGTCCATCAGATGGATTATTTGTCCTTATATCACCATCCTAAGTGGAGTTATAACCTTGCTCATAAGTAAGTTTGTGAAATTTGAATACCTACAATATTTAAAGGAAACTCGTCACCAGGTTTTGCCAACTAATCTGACAGCCGCATAATGTACTGGCAGAGACTCTAATTCTGTTTCATTTACTAGGCTGCAAAATATTTGGACTCATTGAACAACACAAGTTCTTGATGGATTTGGGGATACATGAGCTTCATCATTACTTGTACCCATCACTTGACAATATTTGGACATGCATGCTGTATCGTTGACCATAGCCTATTGCTAATGCATCGGCATTTGTCCATTAGACACCTATGTCTAACATCTCGAGGTTACACAGGCTTGTAAACATTTCTTCCTAAAACAATTCTCATTTATTTTTAAAATCCCCATTTCCAAATATAATAGAAAATGTTACGCTCCCTTGTTTCATGCCCTGGAAAATATTACATGGCCCTTTTGTTTGCTAGAACACAGACAACAAGATTTGTATCTTTCAACTTTTCGTAATAAACAGGCACAAGGGACTTTTGCTTTGAACAGCTAACGCACAAGCATGCCTAGATTAGGTCTGTAAATCTGTCTCCGCCGTTGGAGCAAACTATTATTATAAGTCTCCGCGCCTCAACTATGGCTGAGATAAGCTTGTGTATCACACATATCCTTCAGAATGAAGGGTGTTCCAAATGCTGAGAAATCCCCTCTCCCAAGGCCCTAATAGACGCCGCTGCATCACCGCAGTCTTATTAAGACACTGAATCTTATGCCATGAGACTGAAACATGAAAATAATGAGAGAGACTGTTCTTACAGAAGATTTCATGAGATATTATTTTTTTCTAGAGTTAACTCACTGAGGGCCTTGATACAGCAACCTATTTAAGCTCCCTTAAGCTGCTTTGGGGTGTTTTTCTTTCTAACACGGGAGTAGCAGTCAGAGTTAAAGGGGTTGTGCGGCCTTATGTTACAAGTCTCACCCTATGTGACTGCAGACTTGTGAATGCCCACATGCACTACGAGCTGCTAGGACTGTTTGGAGAAGGCGTCGGGCATGTGACTATGTAGCAGGATTGACTACATCAGTCACAAATTCCTAGAGGCCTAACTAAAAAGGAATCTGTAGGTAGGATAAACCTTCCTAAGCCATTTATATGGACATTCAGGTCATAGGAAGCAGAATAAAATGATACCTCGATCTCTACTACCGAAGTCTTATTCCACAGAAATCCAAAGAATTTTTTTTCTATATGTAAAGGAAGTGTTCCTAACTATGGGCCGGACATACAGTAGATCTGCCTCCAGAGATTACTATAAATTACCAGTGTGATGTGTAATGGTTACCAGTGTCATATGATCTCACTGCAGAGCTGTGTGTGATTATAGATGGCAGATCAGCAGGTTTCTTTCAGATTCAGCTTCCATCTCATAGGCAGCCAGACAGAGTTGCAATGCAGCAGAGCTGTGAGATCTGCAAAAATGTGTCTGCAAGAAGACAAAAGTCAGTTCTACTGTTCTGTGTCTGTTAGTTGTATCATACTAATAGCACCTCTTTATATTTATAATAAGCTCTGGAGGCAGATCCTCATACAGATCTAGGTCCGGCCCATAGTCCTGTACAGCTCATTTACATATAAGAAAAACACAGATTTCTGGAATAAGACCTCAGATCGCAGATATCAAGGTATCATTATATTCACAACCTATAACCTACATGCCCATATAGATGGTTTAGAAGGGTTGACCCTACTGATAGATTCCCTTTAAATCCTTTGGGCAATGCTTAGGAAAAACACATTGGAGCTGGAACGTTGTAAGGTTAATAAATGATTAATTTCCTCTCCTTATTTTTTTATGATAATTATTGGATCAAGTCCATTGAGACGTGCACCCTGTATTTCAGTTTTCCAGTGCTGCTGATTTTCATTTAGGTACAATCCATCATGTGCAATATTTTTTATTTGCTGTCTTCTTATATTGTTCCTCTCTATGCACTGACTCCCCCAGGATCCAAATGTAGCTGCTAGCTCTGCATCCCCTATTAGTACACCCTTGCTTCTTCATGTCCAGCCCACTCAGAGTGACTCTTCCTGTGGAATTCCTGTCTTGCTCAAGGGAATTTCATTTTCCTACCTCATTTGTTTTCAGAAACAGTTGTAAAGGGCAAAAAGTAACTAGTAGACATGACCGAATCAGTTTTAAGAGAACCATATTTGTGTCAAATTTTAGGAAATTCACTGGACCTATTGAGTTTGAACAATTTGTGCAAATTGCAGAAAATGCTATTTTACACAATATAGAAGAGCGTTTTAGCCATAATAATCTCTGGCATGACTAGCCAGGTTTCCTAATAATACCTTGCAGCTAACACATCACATAGTATATCTCAACTATTACATAGTATAACACAGGAAATCCTAGCCTGTATAAAAGTCAAGGCAGGAAATAGAGTACAACAACCATTTTGGGATGAATCTTTTAAGTGCGTGGATATCACAGTGGTTAGCAATCAAAATAGAAAGAAAAAACAAAAAACTCAGTATATAATATACAGATAGTATGCGAGTGAACTGCAGTGAAGATCGGTTACCATAAGTTCACCCACTGCTATTTAGGTGGAGGTCATTTTAACATTACCAAGGCTGTGTTAAGAGCTTGAAAGGGCTTGGATACAGTTCTAGGAGACCTCAGAGCATTATACATACTGTATATTTTCAGACAATTGGAATACCTGGGATTTGGTGCGAATCAATTTTTTGGGGGAAAAAGTCCCCAACGCAAATCTGAATTTCCAAAAATTTGATAATCTTTAAAAACTAGTAATCCATAATAGTGCAAAATGTCACATATGGAAAATGATTGACCTTGACTGCTCATTTAAAATCACTGGTTGAAGTCTCTGTTCCCTACAATAGTTGATATTCCCGAGGGTCATACCTCGATACTGTATTTGTTGAACTGAGTAGATGAATCAGTGCAGATATTATGGGTATAAGATGTTAGAAAACATAAAGCAGGATTTAAATTAGCAGGAGACAGAACACAGCGTGATTTTCAGCAGGAAACGAGAAGCCGAGAAGTGTGTAGTATTTATAGACAGTTGAGCACAAGCATAAAGGACAATTAGATGGAGGATAATGATGTGTTGGAGATGTTTTACTACATAGTGTCTATGGGGCAACAAAAGTTTATGCTAGACTGAAAAAGGTTGAAATACTGAGAAGTTTGTTGTTGTTTTTTTTTACTTTTTTTTTGCATAAATCAGTGGAATACGTAAATATATAATCATTTTATTTTTGTCTAATATGGTAAGGTAGCGTCTATCGGGCTATTAACTCTTTGCAGGTGATTGATACATTTCAGTATCTCCCTCCCTGATAATTCACGTAACACAACTGTATTCTAGGAGGAGTGGGTGCCGCTGCAGCATTTCTACACCGCTGTGTGCTGTGAGAGGGAGGAGGGGGCTACATGAGTGGAATTCATATGATTGGTCTGAGCACTTAGCCCTGACATTACACTATAAAAAGCCCACCCACTTTCTAAGGATCAGGAGATTCAAAGGGAACCTGACAGCTGACACATGCTGCACAATCCACGGGCAGCATGTATCAGACACTGGCTGCATGATCTCAGACAGGTATGTTTGACTAAACCGCATGGGTGACTAAAAAACATACTTTAAAAGCAGCTGTGGACAAGACACATCCATGACTAGTCGGACAGGTGGGTATCTGATGGCTTTTTCCTTCCCACTTCCCTGGAGTAATGAGTCTATTTCTTCGTGCATGTATAGGGAGAGACCTGTCACTCCAGTGAAGTGGGCGTGAAAAGACCCGCCTATCCCACTAGTCACCAATGTGGTTTGGTCCCTGGCTGCTTTTAAAGTATGTTTTTTTCGGAAACAAGAATGTATGGCTGAAATCATACACCCAGTGTCTGATACATGCTGTCCGTGGATTATATATACTCACACCGCCTTTTGTTAGATGTGTCTTGTCCTCTCCTGCTATCTGTGATGCCATTTTGTACTGTGTGATTTTTTTGTACTTTTATAACCTTGTCCATAAAAATTTTATAAAGATTTTAATTTTTATACTTTTACACTTATTTTTTTGTTACCATATTACCGTTTGTGTCCCTGATTTTTTTGATCAGTTGTAAGCAATGTAAGGAACTGAACACGACCACATTGTCGCACTGTTTAGTGACCATTACTCAGCTTCTTTTTAATTGACCAAATGTGTTGTGACTTAATCTGCAACTAAAGTGCGAGAGACCGATGGCGTTCAGCTCCGCATACTGTTTACATGCTACCTCGGCAACAGCTAATTGGTTGGTGTGTCGGGTATTGGACCCCATTAATCTGGTTTTGATTACCTATCCTAATCGAGGGTCATCAATATTAAAATGGTAGAACAATTCTTTACAGAAACTGATATAGAGGAAGTGAAATGACAAAAAATATGTTGATTAGACAAAGCTTTTATAGTTGCACGACACTAATGTACATCTATGGTCAACTCAGAAAGGATTAGCAAAAGGACAGTGCATTGTCAAGTGACAGATGGTCATCAGGTTTGTTGAATATACTTACGGCATGGGTGGGCCAGAACGCGGACTTCATCAACAGCAATATATCCAGGATGGTCTTTAACAGAGACAGCTTCAAAAATAATCTGCAAAAGAGAATTGATAATTTGTAATGTAAATAGAGCTGCACAACTTGGTATCTACATGCCGCACTAATGTCTATGAAAATCTAGTTGAGTTCTAAGTGGATACTGATGACATAATCTTGACTTTGAGAAAGTTTGCCGAATATGATTCATTGCTATCGCTCATTTCTAGGCCAGACACACAAAGCCAATATTCATGGAATACATCATCTAATACATCAAATGATCAGACCACTAAAAATAAGTAGGAATCTATCCCTTTTGTCTCTGCACTTGCTCGGTGATAGAGTCATTTTAGGCATTCAGCCAAATGAACCATTTCGGTACTTTCTAGTGTTTTTTTTTTTCCATTACGGCATTTCCTTTTATCTGACTCGTGCTTTAGACAGTGGAAGTGGAGCAGGTGTAGAAGAGTAACACATGACTGCGGGATCAGGCTACACATAAGTTTGTTTGCCGTCTGTAACCATGGAGACACATAAAAGCTGTATACTCAAATACAAGATGTTAAAGTAGTGTTGTGATCGGTAATCTTCTGCGCTCAGAGGTGAACCGCTCTGCTGCCCCCTACTTTCTTGGTTGTCAGGCTATTGATATTTCAGACTCATGGCATGGCTGCGCTCTGGTCTGAACTAATCACTTTCCCAGGCTGCTAGAAGCTGCGAATAGGCTTTAAAACATAGAGCCTGCAAAAAGTGCACACTGCTTGCTGGAGAATGCAGAGAGGCAGGTCACCTTGGCATTGTGCTTTAAACTAAAACATGAAAAAGAATCCGATATAAAAACAAGATGGGCAAATAAAGTGTAATAAGTAAATAAATAGTAACAGTCAATGTAAATAACATAGGGCACTTCGTTAACACTGTTTTGATTAAAAAAAAGAGTGTAAAAGCCATCCCACCACGATAAGGTGTACCCCAATCAGGACGGTTCCGAACTCTTGTAGTTCACCTCATGACTGTTAAGATACCTGCCTTTGGAAAGCTACAGTATATGCCCAAAAGGGACCCGTGCCCTTGTGTGTTCATAGTACAAAAAAACTAAACCAAAAGCTAAAAAAAACTTACTACATGGTGTTTGCTCATTTTTTTTACGTTCTCCTTGTTAAATGGTCATAGTAAAAATGCACACCTATGCATTGCACCTATACCTATAACATTACAAATCCTACTGTTCTTGAGAATGGAGAAGATTTTTAGAAAGAGCTAAGCTGCTTGTTTATACAAGCACTTCACAATTTGAAATGTACTTGACTCTTAGTACAGTTATAACTAGTGATGACGAGCAAGCGTGCTCAGATAAGGTGTTATTTGAGCATGCTTGGGTGCTAACCGAGTGACTTCGGGACTTTGAGTGCTTAAAAAAATATGTTTGAGTCCCTGCAGCTGCATATTTTGACAACCTCAGCACAAGCAGGGATTGCCTGCATTTCGGAGAAGAACCTACTCATTCCTCATGCATCAGAGGAAGGAGAAGGTTCTACTCCGAAATGAGTTGGAATAAATTGGAATTTTTTATACTTACCGCCTGGATTAACCATTGTCAGTGGCAGTGCCCGGGATCCACCGCACTCCTCTTTCCTTTACCTGAAACCCGAACACTGCTGGGTCGAATAAAGTTCATTTCCTCCCAGCAACAGGGCTCTAAGTGCAGGCTTCAGGCAGGTTCAGAATGCTTTTAACCTGCAGATTAATGCAATATCTGAAGGTTTGGGGGCCATACTCATCTGCGAGGAAAACGGACTAACGCAATTCAATAAAAAAATCGGATTGCACTCTGACTAATGTCTTAGGAATCCCTGCTCGTCTGCAATTGTTTTTCTCAGCTGAAATCGGCGGAGAATAAAATTTCAGCTTGTTGCGATTGTCCTCTTATCTCGTCTGAGACTCGCCAATGCAAGTCAATGGGTGTGATAAAAAAAATTGATCGGTATTCAGACCATGGGAGTGACTTCGATTTTTACACACCCTTGAAAATCCTAAATTTCAGCAGCCATGTACAGTAAAATCACAGCATGACCCAACAAAACAGAATAGATACAATAAATATATACACATAGAATAGATAGATATAAAGATGTCGGTGACAAATGTAATTAGTACAGTGCTTGTGTAATGTATTTATAATGTATATGTATTTAATTAATAAATAAATACATCTCTGAAAAAATGGATTGGGATCCTCGTCATTTTATTAACCAGCAGCGGGAAAGAATCGAACAGCTGGGGGCAGATGTTTATAGTCTAGAAAAGGGGTAATACCCATGGAGCTTCGCAGGCTATTATTATCAGCTCACAACTGTATACTTAGCCTTTCCTGATTATTAAAATGGGGGACCCCAAAAAAATAATGTTGGGTCCCACTATAATTATAACTATTAATAACCAGCAAGAACTAGGCAGACATCTGCAAACTGATATTAATAGCCTGGGAAGGTGCCATGGATATTGTCCCCTTCCCAGACTTAAAAGATCAGCTCTCAGCTGCCCCAGAAATGGCACATCCATGAGATCATAGAATCATAGAATGTTAGAGTTGGAAGGGACCGCAAGGGTCATTGTGTCCAACCCCCTGCTCAGTGCAGTGCAGAATTAACTAAACAGATGTCTGCCCAGCCTTTGTTTGAAGACTTTCATTGAAAGAGAACTCACTTCCTCTCAAGGCAGCCTGTTCCACTCATTGATCACCCTCACTGTCAAAACGTTTTTTGTAATATCTAATCTGTATCTTCTCCCTTTCAGTTTCATTCCATTTCTTCTTGTGTTTCCATGTGCAAATGAGAATAAGGATGATCCTTCTACACGGTGACATACCTTCAGATATATTTGTAGATGGATATTAAGTCTCCTCTCAGTCTTGTTTTTTGCAGGCTAAACATTCCCAGACCCTTTAACTGTTCCTTGTAGGACATACTTTGCAGGGCGCTCACCATCAAGGTAGCTCTTCTCTGAACTTGATCCAGTTTTTAAATGCCTATTTTAATATGTGGTGCCCAGATGCGGCCTGAGCAAGGGAAAGTAGAGGGGGATAACTACTTCATGTGATCTAGACTCTATGCTTTTAATTTAATCACAAAAATAGCCCCAAAAATATTATGACTAGTGTTGATTGATACTTTCCGATATTTGAGAGTATCAATATCGGATGGTATCGGCCGATACCGGCAAAATATCGGATATCGCCGATACCGAGTTCCGATAGCAATACAAGTCAATGGGACACAAATATTGGAAGGTATTCCTCAATGGTTCCCAGGGTCTGAAGGAGAGGAAACTCTCCTTCAGGCCCTGGGGTCCATATTAATGTAAAACATGAAGAATAAAAATAAAAAAATATGGCTATACTCACCCCTCCAAAGAACCCTTGCTGTCACCGCTGCAAGCGTCCGCCTCCGTCCTTAAGAATGCTGTGAGTGAAGGACCTTCGATGACCGACCGCTCACGTGACCGCTCACCTGACCGCGACATCATTGAAGGTCCTTCACTCACTACATTCTCAGGAACGGAGGCGGACGCTTGCAGCGGTGACAGCCAGGGTTCTTCGGAGGGGTGAGTATAGCCATCTTTTTTATTTTTATTCTTTATTTTTTACATTAATATGGATCCCAGGGCCTGAAGGAGAGTCTCCTCTCCTCCAGACCCTTGGAACCATACGCACCGCATACTCCGATAACGATTTCCGATATCACAAAAATATCGGATCTCGGTATCGGAATTCCGATACAGCAAATATTGGCTGATATCCGATACTTGCAGTATCGGAATGCTCAACACTAATTATGACCCATATGAAAAGTGGGCAAAGTACCTGCATAAATGATAATTCACACCCAGAGATGCTCTATGTAAAAAAAGAGCCTCAAACCTAGATACTTATGATACTATATAATTTTATTGGTACAAAACATTAAAACATAATGCAAAAAGGTGCTAGATTAAACCAATGGAGCTACTGTATGTCCTGGGAAAACCCACACACTGAACCACAAATGTACTATAGCCACATACGTAATTGTAAAGACGGAATGAGACATGCACATCATAAATATGCATACTAGAAAAGGGGCATTACTATACATTTGCTATGATGGCCGCCAATAAGGCAATGCACTTAGACCTATGTACACAAAACAATGCCCCAAAAGAAATTGTCCCAAACAATCCTACACTATTGCAAGTGGACACATACACATGTGTTCCTAATGGAATAATGCCGGCTAGTACATACCAATGGGTGGATCGGTGAGGAAGCCCAGACATCCCTCTGCCCCGATGCGTGTTTCGCTCTGCTTCTGCTACCGCTCTGCTTCGCTGCCCATTGTTCAAACTTATCTATATCCTTCTGAATCCTTTCTTTGCCTTCTCTACTGCTAGCTATCCCTCATAGCTTTGCATCGTCTACAAATTTGATCAGTTTACCTTCAGATCCCTTATCTAGATCATTTATAAAAATGTTGAACAACACTGGGTCCAGGACAGAGCCCTTTGGTACCCCATTTGAAACACTTTTCCAATTGGATTTGCAACCATTTATTACCACTCTTTGAGTACGACCACTGAGTCAGTTATGAATCCACCTAACCGTAACCTTGTCAATCCCATACTTGGTCATTTTTTCTTATCCAAGTACTTAAGTACTTGCATGCATGTTGTTTAATAATTTGTTCAAAGATTTTTCCTAGTATACAGTGGGGGAAATACCATATATACTCGAGTATAAGCCGAGATTTTCAGCCCCAAAAAATGGGCTGAAAGTGCCCCTCTTGGCTTATACTCGAGTCATGGATGGCGGGGGAGTCAGCAGGTGAGGGGGAGCGATGACGGTCACATACTCACCTGTTCCTGGCGCTCCTGACGCGTCCCTGCATGTCCCATGGTCTCCAGCGCCGGCACCTTCTTCCTCTGTTCAGTGGTCGTGTGGTACCGCTCATTAAAGTAATGAAAATTGACTTCACTCCCATAGGGGTGGAGCCGCATTTTCATTACTGTAATGAGCGGTACCATGTGACCGCCCACTACAGGAAGAAGCTGCGGGCGCCGGATACCATCTGTCTGGGAGAAGCTGCCAAGAACCATGCCGGGAGCAGGTGAGAATTTCATATTCACCTGTCCCTCGTTCCAGCGTTGGCGCCTCTCCGTTTTCTGCATCCTCTGTAGTGACTGTTCAGGTCAGAGGGCGCGATGATGTATTAGTGTGGGCACCGCCCTCTGCCTGGACAGTGAGTGCGGAGAAACGGGATGCTGAGAAGCAGCGACGAGAGGTGAATATGTCTTTTTATTTATTGCAGCAGCAGCATTATATGTGGCTCATTGTTATATGGAGCGTCTATGGGGTCATAATGAACTGTATGGAGCATTATATGGGGCATATTTGTATATGGAGCATCTTATGGGACCATAATGAACTGCATGGAGCATTATATGGGTCATATTTGTATATGGAGCATCTTATGGGGCCATAATGAACTGTATGGAGCATTATATGGGGCTCCTGATTCAATATGGATATTCAATAACACGTAACCTACTGATGTCTCAATTAATTTTACTTTTATTGGTATCTATTTTTATTTTTGAAATTTACCAGTAGCTGCTGCATTTCCCACCCTAGGCTTATACTCGAGCCATTAAGTTTTCCCAGTTTTTTGTGGCAAAATTTGGGGGGTCGGCTTATACTCGGGTCAGCTTATACTCGAGTATATGCGGTAAGTATTTGATCCCTTGCTGATTTTGTAAGTTTGCCCACTGACAAAGACATGAACAGTCTATAATTTTAAGTGTAGGTTAAATTTAACATTGAAAGATAGAATATCAAAAATAAAATCCAGAAAATCATATTGTATAAATTATATAAATTTATTTGCACTTTGCAGTGAGAAATAAGTATTTGATCCCCAACCAACCATTAATTGTTCAGGCTCCAACAGACCAGTTAGACGCTCCTAATGAACTCGTTACCTGCATTAAAGACAGCTGTCTTACATAGTCACCTTTATAAAAGATTCCTGTCCACAGACTCAATTAATTAGTCAGACTCTAACCTCTACAACATGGGCAAGACCAAAGAGCTTTTTAAGGAAGTCAGGGACAAGATCATAGACCAGCATAAAGCTGGAATGGGCTACAAAACCATAAATAAGATGCTGGTTGAAAAGGAGAATACTATTAGTACAATAGTAAGAAAATGGGAGAAATGCAAAATGACTGTTAATCGACATCGCTCTGGGGCACCACACAAAATCTCACCTCATGGGATATCCTTGATCATGAGGAAGGTGAGAGATCAGCCCAAAACTGCACAGGAGGAACTTGTTAATGATCTCAAGGCAGCTGGGACCACAGTCACCAAGAAAACCATTGGTAACACATTACGCCGTAAAGGTTTAAAATCCTGCAGTGCCCGCAAGGTCCCCCTGCTCAAGAGGGCACATGTGCAGGCCCATCTGAAGTTTGCCATTGAATACCTGGATGATCCTGTGAGTGATTGGGAGAATGTGCTTTGGTCAGATGGGTAAAAAATTGTTCTCTTTAGCATTTAGCTGTGTTTGGAGGAAGAGACCCAAAGAACACCGTCCCCACTGTCAAGCATGGAGGTGGAAACATTATGTTTTGGGTCTGTTTCTCTGCTAAGGTCACAGGACTACTTCACTGCATCAATGGGAGAATGGATGGAGCCATGTAAAATCCTGAGTGACAACCTCCTTCCCTCCACCAGGACATGAAAAATGGGTCGTGGCTGGGTCTTCCAGCAAGACAATGATGCAAAACATACAGCCAAGTCAACAAAGGAGTGGCTCAACCAGAAGCACATTAATGTCATGGCGTGGCTTAGACAGTCTCCAGACTTTAATTCCATAGAAAACGTATAGAGGGAGTTGAAGCTCCGAGTTGCTAAGCAACAGCCTCAAAATCTTAATGATTTAGAGATGATATGCAAAGAGGAGTGGATCAAAATTCCTCCTGACATCATCATCAACTGCAAAAAACGTCTGACTGCTGTGCTTGCCAACAAGGGTTTTGCAACCAAGTACTAAATCTTGTTTGCCAGAGGGATCAAATACTTATTTCTCACTGCAAAATACAAATAAAGTTGTGTACAAAAGTTTGTGGCTGTTTCAAGATGCACAATAAGGAGGCACTTGAAGAAAAATGGGCTGCATGGTCGAGTCGCCAGAAAAAAGCCAATACTGCACAAATGCCACAAAGTATCTCACCTACAGGTAGGATGGAGCTGCAGGACAGTGAAGCAGCAAGCTGGGTGACAGTTAGAAAGCGACGTAGAGGGAAGAGTGCCAGGGAGGCTAGTCCTGATCTGGCACACCCCAATTAGTTTTCTAAGTTGGCGGATGAGGGGGGTGCCAATACAGGGGTAGCACTGCTATAGCAAGGCACGTCCTCTGAAAGCCAGAGGAGTGTCTGCTCCAGTAAGGAGGGAAATAGGAGAGCAGGGCAGGCCAGACAGGTGCTGGTAGTGCAGGACTCAATGATTAGGGGAACAGATAGGGCAATCTGTCACAAAGACAGGGATCGTCGAATGGTGTGCTGCCTACCTGGCGCTCGAGTCCGACACATCGCTGATCGGGTGGACAGATTACTGAGTGGGGCTGGTGAGGACCCAGCGGTCATGGTGCACATTGGCACAAATGACAAAGTTAGAGGTAGGTGGAAGGTCCTTAAAGATGATTTCAGGGAATTAGGCTGCAAGCTTAAACAAGGACCTCCAACGTGGTATTTTCCGAAATACTGCCTGTACCACGTGCCACGCCAGAGAGGCAAGGGAAGATTAGGAAGGTTAATAAGTGGCTCAGGAATTGGTGTAGGAAGGAAGGGTTTGGGTTCCTGCAGAACTGGGCCGACTTCTCAGTTGGCTACTGGCTCTACGCTAGGGACGGGCTGCACCTCAATGGGGAAGGTGCAGCTGTGCTGGGGGAGAAAATGGCTAGAAGGTTGGAGGAGTGTTTAAACTAGGAATTGGGGGGGAGGGTATTCAATTTATAGGAGGGGAAGATAGTGCAGACAGAGACCTGGGCACAAATAAGGAAGATGGGGGTGGCGGTGGCATGGGGGGTGGGGTTAGAACAGTTAATAATTTAAGAATGAATAGAGGTGCAGAGAGATACATAAAATGTATGTATACTAATGCCAGAAGCCTCGCCAACAAAATGGACGAATTAGAACTAATGTTGTTGGAGCATAATTATGACATGGTGGGGATATCTGAGACATGGCTGGATGAGAGCCATGACTGGGCTGTTAACTTGCAGGGCTATAGTCTGTTCAGAAATGACCGTACAGATAAGCGAGGGGGAGGGGTGTGTCTATATGTAAAATCATCCTTAAAACCCATCCGGCGTGATAATATAGGTGAATTTAATGAAAATGTAGAATCCCTGTGGGTGAAGATAAGGGGAGGGGGAAAAATAATAAATTACTGATAGGGGTTTGTTATAAATCTCCAAAAATAATGGAAGCAATGGAGAATATCCTCGTAAAGCAAATAGATGAAGCTGCGACTCAAGGAGAAGTCATTATTATGGGGGACTTCAACTACCCTGAAATAGATTGGGGAACAGAAACCTGCAGTTCCAGCAAAGGTAATCGGTTTTTGATATCTATGACAGACAGTTACCTTTCACAACTGGTTCAGGACCCAACAAGAAGGGTCTCCGGTTAATAAGAAAGACATAGCTGAACTAGAGCGGGTGCAGAGAAGAGCGACCAAGGTTATTAGAGGACTGGGGGGTCTGCAATACCAAGATAGATTATTACACTTGGGGCTATTTAGTTTGGAAAAACAAAGGCTAAGGGGTGATCTTATGTTAATGTATAAATATATGAGGGGACAGTACAAAGACCTTTCTGATGATCTTTTTACTCATAGACCTAAGACAGGGACAAGGGGGCATCCTCTATGTCTGGAGGAAAGAAGGTTTAGGCATTATCACAGACGTGGGTTCTTTACTGTAAGAGCAGTGAGACTATGGAACTCTCTGCCGTATGATGTTGTAATGAGTGATTTATTACTAAAATTTAAGAGGGGACTGGATGCCTTTCTTGAAAAGTGTAATGTTACAGGTTATATACAGTACGGACCAAAAGTTTGGACACACCTTTTCATTTAACCCCTTCCCGACCTTTGACGCCACGTAGGCGTCATGAAAGTCGGTGCCAATCCGACCCATGACGCCTATGCGGCGTCATGGAAAGATCGCGTCCCTGCAGATCGGGTGAAAGGGTTAACTCCCATTTCACCCGATCTGCAGGGACAGGGGGAGTGGTAGTTTAGCCCAGGGGGGGTGGCTTCACCCCCTCGTGGCTACGATCGCTCTGATTGGCTGTTGAAAGTGAAACTGCCAATCAGAGCGATTTGTAATATTTCACCCATTATAACGGGTGAAATATTACAATCCAGCCATGGCCGATGCTGAAATATCATCGGCCATGGCTGGAAATACTAGTGTGCCCCCACCCCACCCCTCCGATCGCCCCCCCACCCCCCCGATCTGGCCGGTACACTGCTCCGGCTCCCCTCCGCCCTGTGCTCCGCTCCCCCCCGTGCTCGTGTCCGCTCCCCCCGTGCTCCAATCACCCCCCCGTGCTCCAATCACCCCCCCTGCACTCCGATCCACCCCCCCCGTGCTCCGTTCCACCCCCCCGTGCTCCATTCCAGCCCCCCCGTGCTCCGTTCCACGCCCCCCGCGCTCCGTTCCACCCCTCCCGCGCTCCGATCCCCCCCCCCGTGCTCCGATCCCCCCCCCCGTGGTCCCCCCCCACCCTATCATACTTACCGATCCAGCCGTGGTCCCGTCCGTCTTCTCCCGGGCGCCGCCATCTTCCAAAATGGCGGGCGCATGTGCAGTGCGCCCGCCGAATCTGCCGGCCGGCAGATTCGTTCCAAAGTGCATTTTGATCACTGAGATATAATCTATCTCAGTGATCAAAATAAAAAAAATAATAAATGACCCCCCCCCTTTGTCACCCCCATAGGTAGGGACAATAAAAAAATAAAGAAATTTTTTTTTTCCACTAATGTTAGAATAGGGTTAGGGTTAGGGGTAGGGTTAGGGTTAGGGTTAGGGGTAGGGTTAGGGGTAGGGTTAGGGTTAGGGGTAGGGGTAGGGTTAGGGGTAGGGGTAGGGTTAGGGGTAGGGTTAGGGTTAGGGCTAGGGTTAGGGGTAGGGTTAGGGGTAGGGTTAGGGTTAGGAATGTGCACACGTATTCTGGTCCTCTGCGGATTTTTCCGCTGCGGATTTGATAAATCCGCAGTGCTAAACCGCTGCGGATTTATGGCGGATTTACCGCGTTTTTTTCTGCGCATTTCACTGCGGTTTTACAATTGCGATTTTCTATTGGAGCAGTTGTAAAACCGCTGCGGAATCCGCACAAAGAAGTGACATGCTGCGGAATGTAAACCGCTGCGTTTCCGTGCAGTTTTTCCGCAGCATGTGTACAGCGATTTTTGTTTCCCATAGGTTTACATTGAACTGTACACTCATGGGAAACTGCTGCGGATCCGCAGCGTTTTCCGCAGCGTGTGCACATACCTTTAGAATTAGGCTATGTGCACACGGTGCGGATTTGGCTGCGGATTCGCAGCAGTGTTCCATCAGGTTTACAGTACCATGTAAACATATGAAAAACCAAATCCGCTGTGCCCGTGATGCGGAAAATACCGCGCGGGAACGCTGCGTTGTATTTTCCGCAGCATGTGAATTCTTTGTGCGGATTCCGCAGCGTTTTACACCTGTTCCTCAATAGGAATCCGCAGGTGAAATCCGCACAAAAAACACTGGAAATCCGCGGAAAATCCGCAGGTAAAACACAGTGCCTTTTACCCGCAGATTTTTCAAAAATGGTGCGGAAATATCTCACACGAATCCGCAACGTGGGCACATAGCCTTAGGGTTAGGGTTGGAATTAGTGTTGGGGTTAGGGTTGTGATTAGGATTATGGCTACAGTTGGGATTAGGGTTAGGGGTGTGTTGGGGTTAGTGTTGGAGTTAGAATTGAGGGGTTACCACTGTTTAGGCACATCAGGGGTCTCCAAACGCAACATGGCGCCACCATTGATTCCAGCCAATCTCGTATTCAAAAAGTCAAATGGTGCTCCCTCACTTCCGAGCCCTGACGTGTGCCCAAACAGTGGTTTACCCCCACATATGGGGTACCAGCATACTCAGGACAAACTGCGCAACAATTACTGGGGTCCAATTTCTCCTGTTACCCTTGTGAATCTAAAAAAATGCTTGCTAAAACATAATTTTTGAGGAAAGAAAAATGATTTTTTATTTTCACGGATCTGTGTTGTAAACGTCTGTGAAGCACTTGGGGGTTCAAAGTGCTCACCACATATCTAGATAAGTTCCTTGGGGGGTCTAGTTTCTAAAATGGGGTCACTTGTGGGGGGTTTCTACTGTTTAGGCACACCAGGGGCTCTGCAAACGCAACGTGACACCCGCAGACCATTCCATCAAAGTCTGCATTTCAAAAGTCACTACTTCCCTTCTGAGCCCCGACGTGTGCCCAAACAGTGGTTTACCCCCACATATGGGGTATCAGCGTACTCAGGAGAAACTGGACAACAACTTTTGGGGTCCAATTTCTCCTGTAACCCTTGGGAAAATAAAAAATTCTGGGCTAAATAATTATTTTTGAGGAAAGAAAACGTATTTATTATTTTCACGGCTCTGCATTATAAACTTCTATGAAGCACTTGGGGGTTCAAAGTGCTCACCACACATCTAGATAAGTTCCTTTCAGGGTCTAGTTTCCAAAATGGGGTCACTTGTGGGGGGTTTCTACTGTTTAGGCACATCAGGGGCTCTGCAAACGCAACGTGACGCCCGCAGAGCATTCCATCAAAGTCTGCATTTCAAAACGTCACTACTTCAATTCCAAGCCCCGGCATGTGCCCAAACAGTAGTTTACCCCCACATATGGGGTATCACCGTACTCAGGAGAAACTGGACAACAAATATTGGGGTCAAATTTCTCCTGTTACCCTTGGGAAAAATAAAAAACTCTGGGCTAAATAATTATTTTTGAGGAAAGAAAACGTATTTATTATTTTCACGGCTCTGCATTATAAACTTCTATGAAGCACTTGGGGGTTCAAAGTGCTCACCACACATCTAGATAAGTTCCTTTGGGGGTCTAGTTTCCAAAATGGGGTCACTTGTGGGGGGTTTCTACTGTTAAGCCACATCAGGGGCTCTGCAAACGCAACGTGACGCCCACAGAGCATTCCATCAAAGTCTGCATTTCAAAACGTCACTACTTCACTTCCGAGCCCCGGCATGTGCCCAAACAGTGATTTACCCCCACATATGGGGTATCAGCGTACTCAGGAGAAACTGGACAACAACTTTTGGGGTCAAATTTCTCCTGTTACCCTTGGGAAAATAAAAAATTGCAGGCTAAAAGATCATTTTTGAGAAAATAATTTTTTTTTTTTTTTTCATGGCTCTGCGTTATAAACTTCTGTGAAGCACTTGGGGGTTCAAAGTCCTCACCACACATCTAGATTAGTTCCTTTGGGGGTCTAGTTTCTAAAATGGTGTCATTTCTGGGGGATCTCCAATGTTTAGGCACACAGGGGCTCTCCAAACGTGACATGGTGTCCGCTAATGATTGGAGCTAATTTTCCATTTAAAAAGCCAAATGGCGTGCCATCCCTTCCGAGCCCTGCCGTGCGCCCAAACAGTGGTTTACCCCCACATATGGGGTATCAGCGTACTCAGGACAAACTGGACAACAATATTTGGGGTCCAATTTCTCCTATTATCCTTGGCAAAATAGGAAATTCCAGGCTAAAAAATCATTTTTGAGGAAAGAAAAATTATTTTTTATTTTCATGGCTCTGCGTTATAAACTTCTGTGAAGCACCTGGGGGTTTAAAGTGCTCAATATGCATCTAGATAAGTTCCTTGGGGGGTCTAGTTTCCAAAATGGGGTCACTTGTGCGGGAGCTCCAATGTTTAGGCACACAGGGGCTCTCCAAACGCGACATGGTGTCCGCTAACAATTGGAGCTAATTTTCCATTCAAAAAGTCAAATGGCGCGCCTTCTCTTCCGAGCCCTGCCGAGTGCCCAAACAGTGGTTTACCCCCACATATGAGGTATCGGCGTACTCGGGAGAAATTGCCCAACAAATTTTATGATCCATTTTATCCTACTGCCCATGTGAAAATGAAAAAATTGAGGCGAAAAGAATTTTTTTGTGAAAAAAAAGTACTTTTTCATTTTTACAGATCAATTTGTGAAGCACCTGAGGGTTTAAAGTGCTCACTAGGCATCTAAATTAGTTCCTTGGGGGGTCTAGTTTCCAAAATGGGGTCACTTGTGGGGGAGCGCCAATGTTTAGGCACACAGGAGCTATCCAAACGCGACATGGTGTCCGCTAACGATGGAAATAATTTTTCATTCAAAAAGTCAAATGGCGCTCCTTCCCTTCCGAGCCTTACCATGTGCCCAAACAGTGGTTTACCTCCACATGTGAGGTATTGGTGTACTCAGGAGAAATTGCCCAACACATTTTAGGATCCATTTTATCCTGTTGCCCATGTGAAAATGAAAAAATTGAGGCTAAAAGAATTTTTTTGTGAAAAAAAAGTACTTTTTCATTTTTACGGATCAATTTGTGAAGCACCTGGGGGTTCAAAGTGCTCACTATGCATCTAGATAAGTTCCTTGGGGCGTCTAGTTTCCAAAATGGGGTCACTTGTGGGGGAGCTCCAATTTTTAGGCACACGGGGGCTCTCCAAACGTGACATGGTGTCCGCTAAAGAGTGGAGCCAATTTTTGATTCAAAAAGTCAAATGGCGCTCCTTCCCTTCCAAGCCCTGCCGTGCGCCAAAACAGTGGTTTACCCCCACATATGAGGTATCAGCGTACTCAGGACAAATTGGACAACAACTTTCGTGGTTCAGTTTCTCCTTTTACCATTGGGAAAATAAAAAAATTGTTGCTAAAAGATAATTTTTGTGACTAAAAAGTTAAATGTTCATTTTTTCCTTCCATGTTGCTTCTGCTGCTGTGAAGTACCTGAAGGGTTAATAAACTTCTTGAATGTGGTTTTGAGTACCTTGAGGGGTGCAGTTTTTAGAATGGTGTCACTTTTGGGTATTTTCAGCCATATAGACCCCTCAAACTGACTTCAAATGTGAGGTGGTCCCTAAAAAAAATGGTTTTGTAAATTTCGTTGTAAAAATGACAAATCGCTGGTCGAATTTTAACCCTTATAACTTCCTAACAAAAAAAAATTTTGTTTCCAAAATTGTGCTGATGTAAAGTAAACATGTGGGAAATGTTATTTATTAACTATTTTGTGTCACATATCTCTCTGGTTTAACAGAATAAAAATTCAAAATGTGAAAATTGCGAAATTTTCAAAATTTTCGCCAAATTTCCGTGTTTATCACAAATAAATGCAGAATTTATTGACCTAAATTTACCACTAACATGAAGCCCAATATGTCACGAAAAAACAATCTCAGAACCGCTAGGATCCGTTGAAGCGTTCCTGAGTTATTACCTCATAAAGGGACACTGGTCAGAATTGCAAAAAACGGCAAGGTCTTTAAGGTCAAAATAGGCTGGGTCTTGAAGGGGTTAAAGATTTTTCTGTATTTTCATGACTATGAAAATTGTACATTCACACTGAAGGCATCAAAACTATGAATTAACACATGTGGAATTACAGTTATATGAAAAAGTTTGGGCACCCCTATTAGACTGTGTGCACACTTAGCAGATTTTTCGCATTTGTTTGTGGTTTTACGCTATAAAAACGCTATAAAACCACGAAAAAAACGCTCACATTAAGCATTCTATTTAATAGAATGCAATCCGCATTTTTTGTGCACATGCTGCATTTTTTTCCTGAGCGGATTCGCATTCCAGAAAAAACTGCAGCATGTTCATTAAATTTGCGGAATCGCGGGGATTCCGCACACCTATGAATGCATTGACCTGCTTACTTCCTGCATGGGGCTGTGCCCACCATGCGGGAAGTAAGCGGATCATGTGCGGTTGGTACCCAGGGTGGAGGAGAGGAGACTCTCCTCCACGGACTTGGCACCATATAATTGTTAAAAAAAAAAGAATTAAAATAAAAAAATTGTGATATACTCACCTTTGATGGCCCCCGGAGTCTTCCTGCCTCTCAGCACTGCACGCGGCCGCTTCCATTCCTGTAGATGATGTGCGTGAAGGACCTGCGATGACGTCGCGGTCACGTGACCGCGACGTCATTGAAGGTCCTGCACAGGCACCATCTATAAGAATGGAAGCCGCTGAGGAGATCGGCTGTTTGCGGTAGGTGAGTATAACCATTTTTTAAATTTTTTTATTATTTTTAACATTCTATCTTTTACTATTAATGCGGCATAGGCTGCATCAATAGTAAAAAGTTGGTCACACTTGTCAAACACTATGTTTGACAAGTGTGACCAACCTGTCAATCAGTTTTCCAAGCGATGCTACAGATCGCTTGGAAAACGCTAGCATTCTGCAAGCTAATTATGCTTGTAAAATGCTAATTTTCTGCGGGAATATGCATGCCAATTCCGCATGCGATATACCCGCGGCAGGAGGCGCAGAATTGCCGCTGAAAGTTTCGCGGCAATTCTGCAACGTGTGCACTTAGCCTTAATCTTAAGCTTAATGTTTTATAAAAAAATTTTTTTTTGCAACAGCTATTTCAGTTTCATATATCTAATAACTGTTGGACACAGTAATGTTTCTGCCTTGAAATTAGGTTTATTGTACTAACAGAAAATGTGCAATCTGCATTCCAACAAAATTTGACAGGTGCATAAGTATGGGCACCCTTATCATTTTCTTGTTTTAAATACTCCTACCTACTTTTTACTGACTTACTAAAGCACTTTTTTTGGTTTTCTAACCTCATTGAGCTTTGAACTTCATAGCCAGGTGTATGCAATCATGAGAAAAGCTACTTAAAGTGGCCACTTGCAAGTTGTTCTCCTGTTTGAATCTCCTCTGAAGAGTGGCATCATGGGCTCCTTAAAACAACTGTCTAATGATCTGAAAACAAAGATTATTCGAAATAGTTGTTCAGGGAAAGGATACAAAAAGCTGTCTCGGAGATTTAATCTGTCAATTTCCACTGTGAGGAACATTGTAAGGAAATGGAAGAACACAGGTACAGTTCTTGTTAAGGCCAGAAGTGGCAGGCCAAGAAAAACATCAGAAAGGCAGAGAAGAAGAATGGTGAGATCAGTCAAGGAGAATCCTCAGACCACCTCCAGAGAGCTGCAGCATCAACTTGCTGCAGATGGTGTCACTGTACATCGGTCAACTATACAACACACTTTGCACAAGGAGGAGCTGTATGGGAGAGTGATGCGAAAGAAGCAGTTTCTGCAAGCATGCCACAAACAGAGTCGGCTGAAGTATGCAAAAGCACATTTGGAGAAGCCAATCTCTTTTTGAAAGAAGGTCCTGTGGACTGATGAAACCAAGATTGAGTTGTTTGGTCATACAAAAAGGCGTTATGCATGGCGGGCAAAAAAACACAGCATTCCAAGAAAAACACTTGCTACCCACAGTAAAATTTGGTGGAGGTTCCATCATGCTTTGGGGCTGTGTGGTCAATGCCGGCACTGGGAATCTTGTTAAAGTTGAGGGATGCATGGATTCCTCTCAGTATAAGCAGATTCTTGACAATAATGTTCATGAATCAGTGACAAAGTTGAAGTTACGCAGAGGATGGATCTTTCAGCAAGACAATGATCCAAAACACCGCTCCAAATCTACTCAGGCATTCATGCAGAGGAACAATTACACTGTTCTAGAATGGCCATCCCAGTCCCCAGACCTGAATATCATTGAACATCTCTGGGATCATTTGAAGAGGGCTGTCCATGCTCGGCGACCATCAAACTTAACTGAACTCGAATTTTTTTGTAAAGAGGAATGGTCAAAATACCTTCATCCAGGATCCAGGAACTCATTTAAAGCTACAGGAAGCGACTAGAGGCTGTTATTTTTGCAAAAGGAGGATCTACTAAATATTAATGTCACTTTTCTGGTAGGGTGCCCATACTTATGCACCTGTCAAATTTTGTTTGAATGCAGATTGCACATTTTCTGTTAGTACAATAAACCTCATTTCAAGGCAGAAACATTACTGTGTCCAACAGTTATTAGATATATGAAAGTGAAATAGCTGTTGCAAAAAAAACAATTTTTATAAAACATTAAGCTTAAGATTAATAGGGGTGCCCAAACTTTTTTATATAACTGTATATACTTAACAAAAAGTGTGCAACAACTGAAAATATGTCTTATATTCTAGGTTCTTCAAAGTAGCCACCTTTTGCTTTGATTTTAAACCGAAAACCAAGTAGAAGAATTTACCCAAATAATAATATGGGTTTCAAGTAGACATACAAACTTTAACCAAAAAAACTACTTGAAAAATATTCAAAAACACATTTCATATAAAAACAAAATATTGTATTGTAATAAGACACTAAACAAAACTAAACACAAGAAAAAGAACAATAAGAATTGGAGGAGGCACATAATTCAAATAACAGAAGCCGTATACAGGGGCAATTTATAAATGAGATGAATCAGTATATAATAATAATCATACCCTTGCTTCTTATTAAGTTAATAATATATGCATGAGCAACCAAGAGGAAAGACAAAGGGACATAGTGAATGCTGATAATTTATCCTAAAGGTAAAATACCAGTAATGATAAATATATAGTAAATAAATGTATATAAAAACCCTTGTAGGTATTTCCAAAAGTACAAAGCGCAAAGTGCATTTAGCAATCACTGCCGATGTTTTAAAGAGTAAAAGATGCAAAGTGCATTTAATAGTGCTCAATGGTGCTCATGCTGACCGTACTAGTGCCTCAGCCCCACCCTTTAACACGCGTTTCACACGTTGCTTCATCAGGGAGTGAAGTTCAGGAAGAGGACTAGAACTCTAGTGCCACCTATTGGAAGTAGCAACCCTAACAGTCAATGTCGACCCTTTAACCCCTTCACCCCAAAGCCTGTTTTCACCTAAGTGACTGAGCCAATTTTTACAATTCTGACCACTGTCACTTTATGAGGTCATAACTCTGAAACGCTTCAACGGATCCTGGTGATTCTGACATTGTTTTCTCGTGACATATTGTACTTCATGATAGTGGTAAAACTTCTTCGATATGACTTGCATTTATTTGTGAAAAAAAACTAAAATTTGTCAGAAATTATGAAAATTTAGCAATTTTCAAACTCTTAGTTTTTATGCCCTTAAATTAGAGAGTTATATCACATAATATAGTTAATAAACAACATTTCCCACATGTCTCCTTTACATCAGCACAATTTTGGAAACATAATTTTTTTTTTGTTAGGGAGTTATAAGGGTTAAAAGTTGACCAGCGATTTCTCATTTTTGCAACAAAATTTGCAAAACCATTTTTTTACAGACCACCTCACACTTGAAGTGACTTTGAGGGGTCTATATGACAGAAAATGCACAAAAGTGACACCATTCTAAAAACTGCACCCCTCAAGGTACTCAAAACCACATTTAAAAAGTTTATTAACCCTTCAGGTGCTTCACAGGAATTTTTTGAATGTTTAAAAAAATTTAACATTTAACTTTTTTTTCACAAAATTTTTACTTCAGGTCCAATTTGTTTCATTTTACCAAGGGTAACAGGAGAAATTGGACCACAAAAGTCGTTGTACAATTTGTCCTGAGTACGCCGATACCCCATATGTGGGGGTAAACCACTGTTTGGGCGCATGACAGAGCTCGGAAGGGAAGGAGCACCATTTGACTTTTCAATGCAAGATTTGCTGGAATTGAGATCGGAGCCCATGTCACGATTAGAGAGCCCCTGATGTGCCTAAACAGTGGAAACCCCCACAAGTGACACCATTTTGGAAACTAGACCCTCTAAGGAACTAATCTAGATGTGTGGTGAGCACTTTCAACCTCCAAGTGCTTCAAGGAATTTTATAATGTAGAGCCGTAAAAAATTTCATATTAATTTTCACAAAAAATGATCTTTTTGCCCCAAATTATTTATTTTCAAAAGGGTAACAGGATAAATTGGACCCCAAAGTTGTTGTGCAATTTGTCCTGAGTACGCTGATACTTCATATATGGGGATAAACCACTGTTTGGGCGCATGGCAGAGCTCGGAAGGGCAGGAGCGCCATTTGACTTTTCAATGCAAAATTGGCTGGAATTGAGATCGGACGCCATGTCGCATTTGGAGAGCCCCTGACGTGCCTTCACAGTGGAAACCCCCCACAAGTGACCCCATTTTGGAAAGAAGACTTCCTAAGGAACTTATCTAGATGTGTGGTGAGCACTTTTAACCCCCAATTGTTTCACTAAAGTTTAGAATGTAGCATTGTGAAAATTAAAAAATCATTTTTTCTTTCCACAAAATGATGTTTTAGCCCGCAATTATTTTTCCCAAGGGTAATAGGAGAAATTGGACCACAAATGTTATTGTCCAATTTGTCCTGAGTACGCTGATACCCCATATGTGGGGGGAACCACTGTTTGGGTGCATGGCAGAGCTCGGAAGGGAAGGAGCACCGTTTGAAATGCAGACTTAGATGGAATGGACTGCAGGTGTCATGTTGCATTTGCAGAGCCCCTGATGTACCTAAACAGTAGAAACATCCCACAAGTGACCCCATATTGGAAACTAGACCCCCCAAGGAACGTATCTAGATGTGTTGTGAGAGCTTTGAACCTACTACACTACAGTTTATAACGCAGAGCCATGAAAATAAAAAATATTTTTTTTCCACGAAAATGATATTTTAGCCCCCACGTTTTTATTTTCCCAAGGGTAACAGGACAAATTAGACCCCAAAAGTTGTTGTCCAACTTGTCCTGAGAACGCTGATACCCCATATGTTGGGGGGAACCACTGTTTGGGCGCATGAGAGAGCTCGGAAGGGAAGGAGCCCTGTTTTACTTTTTCAAAGCAGAATTGGCTGGAATTGAGATCGGACGCCATGTCGCGTTTGGAGAGCCCCTGATGTGCCTAAACAGTGGAAACCCCCAATTCTAACTGAAACCCTAACCTCTACCCTAACCCTAGCCCCAACCCCAACCCCAACCGTAACCCTAGCCCTAACCCTAATGGGAAAATGGAAATAAATACATTTTTTTACATTTTATTATTTTTCCCTAACTAAGGGGGTGATGAAGGGGGGTTTGATTTACTTTTATAGCGTTTTTTTGGCGGATTTTTATGATTGGCAGCTGTCACACACTAAAAGACGCTTTTTATTGCAAAAAATAGTTTTTGCATCACCACATTTTGAGAGCTATAATTTATCCATATTTTGGCCCACAGAGTCATGTGAGATCTTGTTTTTTGCGGGACGAGTTGACGTTTTTATTGGTACCATTTTCGGGCAGATGACAGTTTTTGATCGCTTTTTATTCCGATTTTTGGGAGGCGGAATGAACAAAACCCAGCAATTCCTGAAATTCTTTTAGGGGGGGCGTTTATACCGTTCCACGTGTGGTAAAATTGATAAAGCAGTTTTATTCTTCAGGTCAGTACGATTACATCGATACCTCATTTATGTAATTTTTTTTATGTTTTGGCGCTTTTACACAATAAAAACTATTTTATATAAAAAAATAATTGTATTTGCATCGCTTTATTCTGAGAGCTATAACTTTTTTATTTTTCTGCTGATGATGCTGTATGGCAGCTTTTTTTTGCGGGACAAGATGACATTTTCAGCGGTACCATGGTTATTTATATCCGTCGTTTTGATCGCGTGCTATTCCACTTTTTGTTCGCCAGTATGATAATAAAGCAATGTTTTTTGCCTTGTTTTTTATTTATTTTTTTTGCGGTGTTCACTGAAGGGGTTAACTAGTGGGATAGTTTTATAGAGCGGGTCGTTACGGACGCGGCGATACCAAATATGTGTACTTTTATTGTTTTTTTTTTAATTTACATAAATAAATGGATTTACTGGGAAATGTTTTTTTTTTTTATTTGGGGATTTTTTTTTTTTTTTTTTTAAACATTCTATTTTTTTTTTCAACTTTCTACCATTGTCCCAGGGTGGGACATCACAGTATTAGATCAGATCGTTGATCTGACAGTGTGCATAGCACTCTGTCAGATCAACGATCTGACAGGCAGTTTAGCTGGCTTTCCGGCGCCTGCTCTCAGCAACTCTCAGCAGGCGCCGGCTAGCCAGGTCATTTCATGACCCGGAAGGAGTCCGGCGGCCATCTTGGATCCGGGGACTCCTTCCAGGTCACCGGAGCAACGCGATCTCATTGCGTTGCTCCGGTGGGAGAGCGCAGGGAGCCCCCATCCCTGCGCAATCCCCCTCTATGCCGCTGTCACTACTGACAGCGGCATCAGAGGGGTTAAATGCCCGCGATCGGCGCTACCGCCGATCATGGGATTTGCTGCGGGGTGTCAGCTGTCATATACAGCTGACACCCGCACCCGATCACCGCGGCGCTCAGTGCGAGACCGCGGTGATCGGTGCGCCATACTAGTACTGCTGCTGGCACAAATGCAGTGCCGGCAGCGCAGTACTAGTATGGCGCATGTCACGAAGGGGTTAATGAACCTTGTCACATGACTTAGGGTAAAAACCAAAACCTGATTTTGGCTTTTATCCTAAGTAATGTGACTAGGCTCGTTAATGGGTCGACATTAACTTTTAGGATTGCTACTTCCAATAGGTGGCACTAGAGTTCTAGTCCTCTTCCTCTCTGAAGAGACAATTTGCACAGTACCCTACGATGTAATTAATCTGTACCAGGAAATTTAAATGCATTTAAAGTAGCTAAGTGTTCCCTCACCCTCTTTTATTCCTTCGATGACACCGCGAAGATCAGTTGATGTTACAATTGCTTTCTTAGAGAACACAGATGCCAAATAGTAATTTTAAAAGTTCGGCCTTCTCAGAATCATTTTTGACCACTTCACCCTTTTCTTCCCGTAAAAATCCTATAGCATGTTTGACTTTTCTTGCTTTTGACATACCCCAAAGATCCTTTTTTACTGCTTTTGGTCTCCCAATTCTGGCACTTAGCCTCACTCTTCCCACTTGCCCTGTAGCAAGTGGAGTGATAGTATTGGGGTTGATGTCACATTTGTATTATCAGGTGACATCAAGACCAGGGGTTAGTAATGAAGAGGTGTCTATACGACGCCCCCATTACTAACTCCATAGTCAAATTGTTAAAAAAGTAACGCCCAGAATAAAGTCCTTTATTTGAAATAATGACACAGACTCCTTTAATGAACCTAAATTAACCAAAAACACATATGTTCACCTCAACGCCCAATCCAATGAAGCCAATGTCTCCTATAAAAGAATTAAAGCAATAAACAATCATATTCAACCTCTGGAGAAGGCATAACAGCGAAATGTGCGTTGGGGCACCGGTGGCTGAGTGTGGCGTCCACTAACTTCAATTTGGGTAAGCTTTATATTCTATCAATGGCTTTGGACTGATTAGTCTCTCATATTAGCACTTAATATTATACTGCATTTCCTTCCGTGCGGATTGATTAATCTTCTATTTTTGCCTATTCTTTCATATTATTTTGTGCTACTGTCCACATGGATTGATTCACTTATGTTTCACATGCATCATCGGAATATTTGAACTTAATCGGTATTCCCCGTTTTCTTATAAAGACAATAACGCTACTTTTACCCTTATGTTGACCTCACCCTGCCACCTCTCTTCTTACTTGATTAAATCTCTATTTGAATCCTCCAATTAGTCCCAGTTATGTTCGGTTCATGCTTTTTAATACTTATTCTTTAATAAATTTGTATATTTTTATATCTTTTGTGGAGTTTTTCTGGGTACTTGGTATACTGATATTGGTTGCATTAAAGAGGATCAATTTGCCACCCAATTTGAGGTAGAGACCCTGATTCCAGCGATGTATCACTTAATGCCCTGCTTAGTGTAGTTTTGATAAAATCACTGTTTTATCAGCAAGATATTATCACTAGAGGACCAGTAAACCTCCTGCCATGCAGACCTACCTATTAATGAGCTTTGTATAACCCTGCCGCCACCACTGATTGACAGTTTTCCATGTAAGCTGTGCATAGGCAAAAAGCTGCCAATCAGTGGTGTGGGCGTAGTTATACAGAGCACAGAACTCAGATAAATGCTAGATTTGCCGAAGAGAAAACGGTGATTTTATCAAAATGTCAGCAAGCAGGTAATTAAGTGATATATTGCTGGAATCAGGGTCTCTGCTCTTACATTATGCTGCTCTTAGGTGAGAAAGCAAATAACTGGTGGCAGATTCCCTTTAATGAAATGTTAACTGTAAGTGATGGGATCCCAGTTAATGAGACATATCTTGTAACACTGACATAACAGAATCCAATCAAACGTTCACTTCCGCTGTCTATTTCCATTAGTTGCATCAAAACTAATTGCTGATTGATTGCTATAGGCCACTGCACGAGTCAAGCAATGGAGCGGACAGGATGAGAATGATAGAAATATAAATATATACATGCCTGCGTCCTTAAGCCAGTAGCTCTCATGGTTAACTTGTAATAATAAGAGAACGCAATGTACTTAAGGATTTATATATTTATTTCTGTAAAAGAACAAACAATTGATTTTCCAGGACAGAATTTTAAACAATTCATCCTCTTGGGGCAATATCCTCGCATATTTGCAATTTAACATCGAGCTATACGCAGGATATTATATAGTGTGGCTCCTTGCCTTTTCCAGTTAACGTGTTTATTTCCCTTGTTGATTTCCCAAATTAACGTAGGTAAGGTTGCAAATGGAAATGGAACATCATCGCGAAGCGCCAGCTGCTTATATAATTGGATGTAGCCTCTTGTTAGTTTGAACTTTAGCAAATTTCTGAACGCTATGATGCAGCGTAAGCACCATTACCATAAGAGCAAGCCGATAATCCCCTATTTGACCCCATCAGTCCACCAATTCCACTGTTAACTGGAACAAGTGGGGGTCTATGGGTCATTACATAGGTCATTTTGGTAAAGCTGGAGCTGGAAACCTAAGTGATTAGTCATTAGTCACGGCAGCGAACATTCTGGTTTCCTGATGGACTGTTCGGCAAAGTAGACCACTTTTTGTATATTAAACTTTGCTTTTAGATTGGAGTGAAAAAAGCAAAAAGGGAAGCTATTATCAGGAACTGACCTACAATTGAAATGTTTTTTATGTGACATGCAATATTAAAAAAAAACATGTCAGTGTCGTTTTTTTTAGCATAGCACAAAACAAAATGAATAATCGTGCAATTTTCGAACTGGCCACTAGGGCTTTTCTAGACTCATAGAGTTCACTGGAGATTTTGTTTTATCAGTAGAGTCAGGATTACAATGACAGATAATCCCTTCATGCATACCTGATAGGAAAGGATCCACTAATCCCAATAGGCGATGCCACAGATGACCTTGCTTCTCCTTCCTACTCGATGACCTGTGCACACACTCATTAGACACTTACAATACAAAAAATAAAGTCAAGATCTGACCATTGTAGCTATGTATTATTTTTTATTATATGTATTATTATTATTATTTGTATTATTTTCTAAAAAAAAAAAGGAAGTATAGGTCTAAAAATGCCCCAGCGGTCAGTCTGAGAATTGCAAGGAGGATAGTTGCTGCTCATGACTATCCATGGAGTGGGTAGGTTGAGGGGGAGAGGGAAGAGATAAAAAGAGAGGCAGAGAAGGACAAGTTGAATTCACAGTTAGGCTGCCGTCACACTAGCAGTATTTGGTCAGTATTTTACATCAGTATTTGTAAGCCAAAATCAGGAGTGGAACAAATAGAGGAAAAGTATAATAGAAACATATGCACCACTTCTGTATTTATCACCCACTCCTGGTTTTGGCTTACAAATACTGAGGTAAAATACTGACCAAATACTGATAGTGTAACGGCAGCCTTACACTTTAAAGAAAAGTGTAGTGTGTCCTTTGTATTTTGTATAATGAATATAATAAGACGACTCTGCTAGCCTTGTCCTAGTCTACACAGTAAAGCTGATAAGCGAGCTGCAGGAAGTGGCATCCTATCGTGTATGCTCCTGCCTCTATTGTGAAAGCTGGAAAATGTCAGGATTTATTTGCATTATACATTCTTCACTTAAAAAATAACAACATAAAAATAACACAAAAAATATTTTTGATGAGACATTTCTATGAAATGTTGCATAAGTAGAGTTTTAATATGGAAGCGTAATTAAATTTCCAAAACTGATTAGATTGAGGCTAATTTTGAGTCTGTTTTTAATAACGGCGGAGACAAATCATTGGCTACTGTGAAGCGAATTACCCTCTCATTAGCATGAAATACCACTTTTTTTTTTTTTTTACAAGTAAAGGCCCCAATGACCCGAGGTTCATTAAGGGATAAGAAATTAATCTCATTTTAAAATTTGACATTAGTCATCCATCACATACGAGTGCAATGATAGATAAGGTCACAAATGCCCAGCAAGACACCACGTAAGGGAATGTTAACTATTCTATGATTTACTGGAGAAAATGTTTCATAAAACGAGTGCGGTATCTACACATCTTATATACAATGATGATTTTTGCTCCGCAAGTTCTTTTGCTTTATCTACTTATAGATGTTGATTTTCCTAGGAATGTATCATGTGAAAGAAATATCTAGATGTTAAAGGTCAATTGAAACAAAGTGAAGCACTTCATGTGTAACAGTAATTACGTTGGCGTGCTTGTCAGAAGCAGGTCCTATAAGAAACAGCGCTGTGCAAATGCCATTGTTCGGAGTATGTGTAAAAGAGCGGAGAGCAAATTACACAAACGATCAGCAAATGTCAACATGGTGCCTGTATAAAGCTGGGGAGGTGCCAAAGGGATTACTGTTCCATGATGAAGCAGAAGGTTGAGACACTCAGGACCCGTAGGCCAGTTCTTTAGTAATCATTTCAGCTCTATTATCAATCGTTGTTAATGCTCATTTGGAATTTTTCTGTGTTTTGAGCCATTGCTTATTGTTTTGGAACCTGCTATCCCATCTTATGTTTTATATTTTTCTTCAAAGACGGGTACAGATGGATCACATTTATCTGAGCATATGGCGCAGGCTGACATCGCCAACCCACAGATGATGCAGTATCTCAGCCCACTCTTTTGTGTAATAGTAACAGTATGTCTTGGTTGGAACACAATTACTAGCGCTTTGATTTCGGCACCCGAGCAGCGTTGCATCTTTGTATCATTATCACTTGCTCTGACCTGTGTTTTGCATGTAAAAAAGTCTGTAAAGGGCGGTGAGGAATAAGTTGGTGCTATATAGGCAGATATACAGGGTGTTAGGGTTGGCAGAACGCACTGAGTATATATATATATACAATGCCTACAAGTAGTATTCAACCCCCTGCAGATTTAGCAGGTTTAATAAGATGCAAATAAGTTAGAGCCTTCAAACTTCAAACACGAGCAGGATTTATTAACAGATGCATAAATCTTACAAACCAAAAAGTTTTGTTGCTCAGTTAAATTTTTATAAATTTTATACATAAAAGTGTGGGTTAATAATTATTCAACCCCTAGGTTTAATATTTTGTGGAATAACCTTTGGTTGCAATTACAGCTAATAATCATCTTTTATAAGACCTGATCAGGCCGGCACAGGTCTCTGGAGTTATCTTGGCCCACTCCTCAATGCAGATCTTCTCCAAGTTATCTAGGTTCTTTGGGTGTCTCATGTGGACTTTAATCTTGAGCTCCTTCCACAAGTTTTCAATTGGGTTAAGGTCAGGAGACTGACTAGGTCACTGCAACACCTTGATTTTTTGCCTCTTGAACCAGGCCTTGGTTTTCTTGGCTGTGTGCTTTGGGTCGTTGTCTTGTTGGAAGATGAAATGATGACCCATCTTAAGATCCTTGATGGAGAAGCGGAGGTTCTTGGCCAAAATCTCCAGGTAGGCCGTGCTATCCATCTTCCCATGGATGCGGACCAGATGGCCAGGCCCCTTGGCTGAGAAACAGCCCCACAGCATGATGCTGCCACCACCATGCTTGACTGTAGGTATGGTATTCTTGGGGTCGTATGCAGTGCCATCCAGTCTCCAAACGTCACGTGTGTGGTTGGCACCAAAGATCTCGATCTTGGTCTCATCAGACCAGAGAACCTTGAACCAGTCAGTCTCAGAGTCCTCCAAGTGATCATGAGCAAACTGTAGACAAGCCTTGACATGACGCTTTGAAAGTAAAGGTACCTTACGGGCTCGTCTGGAACGGAGACCATTGCGGTGGAGTACGTTACTTATGGTATTGACTGAAACCAATGTCCCCACTGCCATGAGATCTTCCCGGAGCTCCTTCCTTGTTGTCCTTGGGTTAGCCTTGACTCTTCGGACAAGCCTGGCCTCGGCACGGGAGGAAACTTTCAAAGGCTGTCCAGGCCGTGGAAGGCTAACAGTAGTTCCATAAGCCTTCCACTTCCGGATGATGCTCCCAACAGTGGAGACAGGTAGGCCCAACTCCTTGGAAAGGGTTTTGTACCCCTTGCCAGCCTTGTGACCCTCCACGATCTTGTCTCTGATGGCCTTGGAATGCTCCTTTGTCTTTCTCATGTTGACCATGTATGAGTGCTGTTCACAAGTTTGGGGAGGGTCTTAAATAGTCAGAAAAGGCTGGAAAAAGAGATAATTAATCCAAACATGTGAAGCTCATTGTTCTTTGTGCCTGAACTACTTCTTAATACTTTAGGGGAACCAAACAGAATTCTGGTGGGTTGAGGGGTTGAATAATAAATGACCCTCTGAAAAGACTTTTCACAATTAAAAAAAAAATAAACAAAGAAATAACATTCTTTTTTGCTGCAGTGCATTTCACACTTCCAGGCTGATCTACAGTCCAAATGTCACAATGCCAAGTTAATTCCAAATGTGTAAACCTGCTAAATCTGCAGGGGGTTGAATACTACTTGTAGGCACTGTATATATGTATAAATAGGTGCGTTCGCAACCCGGGGTCCACCGTGCAGGAGAGGAACCTGGTGCTGGCAAATGGCGGCGCTTTATGGCGGTATAAGCGAACTCTGTTAACTCCACAGAGTTGCTAGAAATAAGATGCTGTGCCCTGTTAGCATCACAGGGGAACACAGCAAACTGCTGAGCTGGAGGCAGTCAGTGGTGACGCACCCAGAAAAGCACACAAACAGTCCTCACCGGAGGAGCCGGTATTCTAGGGGCTTATTTCAGCCGGGTCCCTGAACACACACATACAGGCGCAACCACAATTAACAAGCTCATGACATGAGGTGATACTAGCGCATGGCCATGTGGCCATGCAAACCTTTTATAGCTGCAACATGTACAGGACCTTCCAAGAAGGACCAATGGAAGGCTGTCACAGAACTTGATCAGGTACAGGGCCTTCATGGAGGACCAATGGAAGTCGCTGCAGTACCTGAGCATGTGACCCTAGACCTCCACTAAGAGATCTTACCCTTGGCATGCTCAGTGTGTGCAAAGCAGGACTTAGTCCCAGAAAAGCCTGCTCGCCGCAGACCAGTGCAGGATACAATAGCAGAGCCTATAAAGGAAGCAGTAACCCTTTGCACAGTATCAGGCTGAGTGAGACGCTGGGACCGACATCTCCGCCGAGCAGGCTCCACTGCGGCTGATGCAGAATGGGAGACCGCAGCAGACACGGCTCGAGATTCCCCCTGTGCAGCGGCGGGAACTCGACTCCTAACACAGGGTGGTCCAAAAGTAGGTGGACAGTTTGTGTATTAGGGTTATGAAGGGGGAGATTTATCAAACATGGTGTAAAGTGAAACTGACTCAGTTGCCCTTAGCAACCAAGCAGATTCCACCTTTCATTTTCCAAAGAGTCTGTGAAGAATGAAAAGTGGAATCTGATTGGTTGCTAAAGGCAACTGAGTCAGTTTCACTTTACACCATGTTTGATAAATCTCCCCCTTCATAACCCTATTACACATACTGTCAACCGACTTTTGGACCACCCTGTATGAAATAAATAAATATACTATGTGTGTTGCCTGCATAACATAAGGGTAAGTTCTTGTCTGGTGCACGTGACCGTATTTTTGGTCCAAATGCGATCCGTCAAAAAATCAGATCGCACTCGGACCAATGTTATTCAATGAGACAGTGCCGATGAATTATTTTTTTTCATAGACCAAATTGGCATGTGAGAAGAATCGCACCACACATGATTTGACTCCTGACTAGACATGAGCGAATATGGTTTGATTAACCCTGCCACGTTGGGTTAGACTGTGTGGAAGCTCATGAGTTATTGAGTATATGTCTTACCTGGTAAGAATTGGGCCAGAATGTGCTAATGGCCAGTTCTGCTCGTACCCAGCCTTCTGTCACCATACCAGAAACATTCCATACTGGGTTGCCTTGTGGTCCACCATTTACTTTTACATAGACATTCAAAGAGCCAGGGCTAGAGCGGCCAGACATATGGTAATGGAAGTCAATGCAGTGAGTGTCATTTTCTTTAAGTACAGGTAGTAAAAGGTGAGCCTTCTGTCCGGTGGCAAATCCTGTACTGTTAACCAGCATGAATGATCCTTGAAAGAAAAAAATGAAAGAATAAGTTGTACAGAAACAAGAAATGTTATTTTTTTGGGCGTAGAATGAATGTGATAGATGGAAATGAGTTAATTAGGGCAGCTATAGAAATAAGGAAACAGAAGAAGGGAATAAAAGGTGAGATTTGCTTGGAAAGTATCGTCACCTGTTGGGACACTGCTGTCCAGTGGGGGCTTCTCCCATGTGTTGACCTGCTCCCATGTAAATCCATTAGTTCCAAGGGCCACACTGTAACCACAACTGCTGTAATGTTCTTCAAACGTGCACCCACCTAGAACAGAGTCAGAGGCAAAGGTAAGCAGAAAAGAAATATAAGCACTGGCGGATCGAAAGGAAAATTCATCAGTTATGGAAAGAAAAGATTTAGATGGCTCTTAAGTAAACCTTTTGTTTCTTCTGTCTACTGATGTAGAGAAGGACGCAATAAAGCATTGGCTTATCACTGGGAAAGACTAATAATTGGCTTAAAAAAAATTATTATCTTTGTTTTTATAGCCACTTTTCTTTTTTGTCTGGTGGTAGCCATTGCCGTTTTTAGTGCCAAATTCTTAAAAATGGCCCCCATGGTTCATGAAGTTTGTGCAAAGCAAAAAATGGTGTTTATTTTGTCCTCTTTAGCGAAAAAAAAATCACGTTTTGCAAAATGGCGCAAAAATTGCACCAAATATCTAGTATATGACAACAATGACTACAACAGAGCACTAGAGTACATTAGCAACACGTTTTGTGACTTTTTGAAAAGTTGCAATTGATGAATCAGCCAAAATGATCTGGAAAATAAAAATCCTGCCCACTTTGTGAGTATAAAAAAGCACAAATAAAAAAAAAGAAAAGTGCAAAGGAAAAGTAGACAAAAAAAAAAACCATAGGGGAAAAACATGCTAATTTAGCCAAGTAATGTAGATAGAGCATTAAAGATCGGACTAATTTCGAACATATTTTGTGAATTGATATTTTTTGCACATTTCGAAACGGGTCAGGAGTTTAAGGGGCATTCCCATCTGCGGGATCTTATCCCAATACGTAATAGGTGTAATAAAATACCTCCAATTAGAAATGTAGTATAGTTCTGATTCGCTATGTTGCTTACCCCATGTGCAGGGCATTGCAGTAGCTTAGGTATTCATGGTTACGACCACTCATATAGTGACAGTTAGTTAGTTTCTAGTGGACGTAGCCATGGATACAGCTGATACAGTTCCTTCCTGCATACCTATGTGTGTTGCTCTTGGAGAAGAGATAGTTTCTTATCGACAGGTTAAAATGGGGCACAACTGTTGTACCTAGGACAGTGTCATTATATAGGTGGCTTTAGGCAAGCATAGACCTTCAAGCTGCAGTTTTTTATATTTTTTGCATCTGTATAAGGCCTGATAAGGACTACCAGGGCAAGTCGATGAGGGGCAGGGTAGCCAATTGCATTTCAATAGGATGCCAGCCTCCATGGACAGGTAGAAATGAGCAATGGACAATAGGAAGCCCCCTCTACTCTTAAATACTTGATATTCTTTTTTTATTATCACTTTTTGTGTTTCCATGATTTAGGGTGTATTTATATTATAGTATTTACAAGTTTAATGCATACCAATAAAGATATCTTTTAATAGTGTATAATTGGTGAATTAAAATGCTCTGCACATGGGGTAAGTGACATAGGTTATCAGGAGAACTATGCTACATTTCTAATTGGAGATATTTGCTAATATTATTATTATTATTACACATATTACATATTGGGATAAGACCTTTGAGATAGGAATACCCCTCTTAGTTTATAATCAATAATGTTATATAGGATTAACAAAATCTTATCATGTCTAATATTCACTCATTTACAAACAAAATGATTCACCTGTACTCTAAATTTTGTAAATTAATATATTGAATACATGATTTTTTAATTGCATTACTGCTCTATAGAGTACAGAGTTATACAGAGTTTGATCAAATTTTGTGAGCCCATCTGCCAGTGACAAAAATAAGCTTTTAAGATGAGAACCTACAGGTAAACCCCCCATATACTTCAGATAGCTGTAGGCCGACTCTCCCATTCACAGAAGTGCTCGCTTTGCCCATACACATTAAACTGTCAGAGAATGTCATCGATATCTTCAGGTTTGTCCAACGTTAGTCCAATGTGTATGGGGGCCTTAATGGGCCCAATACACAAAATATGGCAGTCGGACAAATAATGGTTTGGCCGATCTTTTGGTGGCAGCTATCTATATCATTTCCTCTATACATAGGAGAGCTCAGCTCTCCTGTGTTCTCCATGAGAGAACCATTGCTTATCTCGCTGAAAACAAACGAATTGTCAGGCGTGCTAGACCTTCTCTCCCTGAACATCCTCTGTCAGGGGCAGGTCAGGAGACTTCATACACACTAGGCTTTCAAACAAGTCTGCAGATAAGAGTTACTTTCCCTGCGCCAAAGACGTTATATCTAAATTAAAGGTGTTTTGTCACTACTCCCTTATTAGAACAAGGTTGCAGCAGCATTGGAATAGGACCATGTCCAACAGAGTAACTTGAAGTTGGGCTCCATTGTGAAAGAAGTAATCTGGCCCGACCAACCATGTACCATTTATATTAGTTTCTCTTTTGGACCCCTTCAGGTACTAACCCTCAGGTTGGATTGCTACCTCTGCATGTCCTATTACTAGGCCAATGCTTAGGATTAGGGATTATCAAATAGCTTTGGATAACTCCTTATCCGAATACCTATAGCACTTACCGAATAGCTGCATTAAGAACCCTGCTACCTGGAGCGCTCCCGATAATCAGCTGTTCAGGGCCGCAGTTGCATGTGTCGCGGCTGTGTGACAGGCACAACACAAGCATGGAGAGCCTGTTATGATTGTCACACAGCTGCGATACGTGCAGCTGCAGCACCAAACAGCTGATTATCGGGAGCGCTCCAGGTATCTGGGTTCCTGATGCAGCTATTCGGTAAGCGCTATAGCTATTCTGAAAAGAAGTTTTCCAAAGCTATTTGCTCATCCCTACTTACGATCCGTTCGCTCTGCTTGGTTTATTTTTGCCATTCTGGTGTTAGTTGGCCATTGACTATAATGGGCTACGTGACCTCCAAAAAACCACAATATGCAGAACAGAAAAGAATAACAAACAAAAAAGAAAAAATTGAGTCCGCACCAACCGCACGCTAGATCATCAGCACTTACTGGTCACAGCTGACGTTGCATTATATTGCCAATAGCGGAATTCATGTGCTCATTCAAGTGAAGAGTGAGGCCAAAAAAATATATTGGTATAGAAGAAGAGCACTCACTCTCCGCAAACTTTTTCAGTCTTTATTCTGGCATCATATAAATAGCAGGAACATATAGGGAGAACAGTGGATCCAAAAGACGACGGCCGTTTCTTGATGCCGCGCTTCTGCGGGTCAAGGTGGCCACCTAGACCCGTAGACGATGGCCGTTTTGCACTGCCGCGCTTCTACGGGTCTAGGTGAATGCTCTTCTTCTTCTATACCAATACAGAAAAGAATAACAACTCTTAAAACCTCATGAATTGTATATGAATGCCATATTCCAGCAATATGACATCAAGGTCTCACAACATGTGATAACCACTAGGGTTGAGCGAAACGGGTCGAACATTTTCAAAAGTCGCCGACTTTTGGCTAAGTCGGGGTTTCATGAAACCCGATCCGACCCCTGTGCGGGGTCGGCCATGCGGTACGCGACTTTCGCGCCAAAGTCGCGTTTCAATGACGCGAAAAGCGCCATTTCTCAGCCAATGAAGGTAAACGCAGAGTGTGGGCAGCGTGATGACAAAGGTCCTGGTCCCCACCATCTTTGAGAAGGGCATTGCAGTGATTGGCTTGCTGTCTGCGACGTCACAGGGGCTATAAAGAGGCGTTCCCGCCGACCGCCATCTTACTGCTGCTGATCTGAGCTTAGGGAGAGGTTGCTGCCGCTTTGTCAGAAGCAGGGATAGCGTTAGGCAGGGTCCATTAACCACAAAACCGCTTGTGCTGCAGCGATTTGCACTGTCCAACACCACCCTCGGTGTGCAGGGACAGTGGAAGTTTTTTTTTTTTTTTTCCCCCTCAGCGCTGTAGCTCATTGGGCTGCCCTAGAAGGCTCCCTGATAGCTGCATTGCTGTGTGTACGCCGCTGTGCAAACCAACTGCTTTTTTCAAAGCACAAATCCTCTTGTTCCTTCCTTTCTGCACAGCTATCTTTTTTGTTTGTCCACACTTTTTATTTGATTTGTGCATCAGTCCACTCCTTATTGCTGCCTGCCATACCTGGCTGAGATTACTGCAGGCAGGGAGATAGTAATTGTAGGACATTCCCTGTTTTTTTTTTTTTTTGGTGGGAGATTAAGATTGGCAATTTGGCATTTCTGCTAGAGTGCCATCCCTGTGTGTGCCATCTCTCTCACATAGTGGGCCATAGAAAGCCTTTTCATTTTTCTGTATTTTTTTTTGTGGGGTGTATAAATTCTCCCTGATAAAAATACAGTGGGAGATTAATATTAGCCTTTGGGCTTGTGTGCCAGTCCTGAGTGTGCCATCTCTCTCACAAATAGTGGGCCATAGAAAGCCTATTTAATTTTTTTTTTGGTTTTATAAATTTTCCCTGAAAAAAGGGAGATTAATATTGGCCTCTGGGCTTGTGTGCCAGTTGTGAGCGTGCCATCTGTGCCAGTCCTGAGCGTGCCATCTCTCTCACAAATAGTGGGCCATAGAAAGCCTATTTAATTTTTTTTTTGGTTTTATAAATTCTCCCTGAAAAAAAGGGAGATTAATATTGGCCTCTGGGCTTGTGTGCCAGTTGTGAGCGTGCCATCTGTGCCAGTCCTGAGCGTGCCATCTCTCTCACAAATAGTGGGCCATAGAAAGCCTATTTAAATATTTTTTTGGTTTTATAAATTCTCCCAGAAAAAAAGGGAGATTAATATTGGCCTCTGGGCTTCTGTGCCAGTCCTGAGCGTGCCATCTGTGCCAGTCCTGAGCGTCCCATCTCTCTCACAAATAGTGGGCCATAGAAAGCCTATTTTTTTTTTTTTTGGGGTTTTAGAAATTCTCCCTGAAAAAAAAAGGGAGATTAATATTGCCCTTTGGGCTTGTGTGCCAGTACTAAGCGTGCCATCTCTCTCTCTCTCTCTCTCAGTCAGTGGGCCATAGAACGCCTATTTTTGGTTTTATTTGTTTTCTAAATTCTCCCTGAAAAAATCATTATATTTTATTTGGTTTCTAAATTCTTCCTGATAAAATCATATTTTTTTTATTATTTTTTTTCTAAAGTCTCCCTGAAAAAAACAAAACAAAAAAAAAAACAAACAAAAAAAACAGTGGGGGATTAATATTGGCCTTTCTGCTTGTGTGCCAGTCTTGACTCCTGTGTGCGTCATCTCTCACTCAGTGGGCCATAGAACGCCTATTTTTTGTTTTATTAGTTTTATAAATTCTCCCTGAAAAAATCATTTTATTTTATTTGGTTTCTAAATTCTTCCTGATAAAATCATATTCTTTTTATTATTTTTTTTTCTAAAGTCTCCCTGAAAAAAAAAAAAAAAAAACAGTGGGAGATTAATATTGGCCTTTCTGCTTGTGTGCCAGTCTTGACTCCTGTGTGCGTCATCTCTCAGTCAGTGGGCCATAGAACGCCTATTTTTGGTTTTATTTGTTTTATAAATTCTTCCTGAAAAAATCATTTTATTTTATTTGGTTTCTAAATTCTTCCTGATAAAATCATGTTTTTTTTATTATTTTTTTTTCTAAAGTCTCCCTGAAAAAAAAAAAAAAAAACAACCAAAAAAAACAGTGGGAGATTAATATTGGCCTTTCTGCTTGTGTGCCAGTCTTGACTCCTGGGTGTGCCATCTCTCTCTCTCTCTCTCTCTCTCCAATTGTGGTCCATAGAAAGCCTATATTTTTTTTCCTTGATTTGGGTTCCAAAATCTACCAGAGAAAATAACTACATCAATCATTGGTAGAAAAATATTGGCCTCTGGGCTTGTGTGCCACTCCTGACTCCTGTGTGCGTCATCTCTCAGTCAGTGGGCCATAGAACGCCTATTTTTGTTTTTATTTGTTTTATAAATTCTCCCTGAAAAAATCATTTTATTTTATTTGGTTTCTAAATTCTTCCTGATAAAATCATATTTTTTTTATTATTTTTTTTTCTAAAGTCTCCCTGAAAAAAAAAAAAAAAAAACAGTGGGAGATTAATATTGGCCTTTCTGCTTGTGTGCCAGTCTTGACTCCTGTGTGCGTCATCTCTCAGTCAGTGGGCCATAGAACGCCTATTTTTGGTTTTATTTGTTTTATAAATTCTTCCTGAAAAAATCATTTTATTTTATTTGGTTTCTAAATTCTTCCTGATAAAATCATATTTTTTTTATTATTTTTTTTTCTAAAGTCTCCCTGAAAAAAAAAAAAAAAAACAACCAAAAAAAACAGTGGGAGATTAATATTGGCCTTTCTGCTTGTGTGCCAGTCTTGACTCCTGGGTGTGCCATCTCTCTCTCTCTCTCTCTCTCTCTCTCTCTCTCCAATTGTGGTCCATAGAAAGCCTATATTTTTTTTCCTTGATTTGGGTTCCAAAATCTACCAGAGAAAATAACTCCATCAATCATTGGTAGAAAAATATTGGCCTCTGGGCTTGTGTGCCACTCCTGATTCCTGTGTGCGTCATCTCTCACTCAGTGGCCCATAGAAAGCATATAGTTTGTTACATTTGTTTTCTAAATTCTCCCTGCAAAAATCTATTTTTTTTTTTTTTTTTGGTGTTTCTAAAGTGTTCCTGAAAAAAATAAAAATAAAAAAAAAATAATAGTGTGACATTAATATTAACATTTGTGCTTCAGTGACAGTCCTGCGTGTGGGGCATCTCTCTAATTTGCAGCCACCAAAAACAGAGTGTGTAACATTGGGCCTGATTTTCGCTGTGGTCTCACCAACCTGTAAAGGGGTAGCTAAATCATACTGAAGTTATAGCTCACCGTGTAAGTTGTGTGACTGCAACAAATAACGTTAGTTTGGTTACGTTTTTAAAACAATGAGGAAGTCTAGTGGAAGAGGTCGTGGCCGGGGGCGTTCATTGTCAGCTGGTAATGAGGGTAGTGGTAGTGGTGGAGCATCAGGTGGTCGTGGGGAAAAAAATATTGCACCTAAGTCTGGAGCTGTGGAGCCAGGTTCGTCGTCCGGCTACACAAGGCCTCGAACGCTCCCTTTTCTGGGATTAGGAAAACCGCTTTTAAAGCCGGAGCAGCAAGAGCAAGTTTTGGCTTATCTTGCTGACTCAGCCTCTAGCTCTTTTGCCTCCTCTCGTGAAACTGGTAAAAGTAAAAGCAGCGCGTCGTTAGTGGATGTTCACGGTCAGGGACAAGTCACTTCCTTGTCCTCTTCAGCAAAAACAACAACAGAGAAGAATGCAGCAGGCGACACAACGGGTTACTCCATGGAGCTCTTTACACATACCGTCCCTGGCTTAGAAAGTGAAGCAGTTAACAGTCCATGCCCATTACAAGTTGAATCTGACATGGAGTGCACTGACGCACAGCCACAGCCAGACTACTATGCTGGTCCTTTGACTCAGACCACAACATTGCCCTCGCAGGGTGCTGATCAAGAATCAGACCCTGATGAGACTATGTTGCCCCATCACGAACGCTATACCACCAAACGACACGGTGACACAGACGAAGTTGCGCAGGAGGTACAAGAAGAGTTATTAGATGACCCAGTTCTTGACCCCGATTGGCAGCCATTGGGGGAACAGGGTGCAGGCGGCAGCAGTTCTGAAGCAGAGGAGGAGGAGGGGCCGCAGCAGGCATCAACATCGCCACAGGTTCCATCTGCCGGGCCCGTATCTTGCCCAAAACGCGTGGCAAAGCCAAAACCTGGTGGAGGACAGCGTGGCCATCCGGTTAAAGCTCAGTCTGCAATGCCTGAAAAGGTATCCGATGCTAGAAAGAGTGCAGTCTGGCATTTTTTTAAACAACATCCAATTGATCAGCGCAAAGTCATCTGTCAAAAATGTTCTACTTCCTTAAGCAGAGGTCAGAATCTGAAAAGTCTCAATACTAGTTGCATGCATAGACATTTAACCACCATGCATTTGAAAGCTTGGACTAACTACCAAACGTCCCTTAAGGTTGTTGCACCCTCGGCCAATGAAGCTAGTCATCAACGCAACATCCCTTCCGGCAGTGTAGGACCACCATTTAGCGCACCACCTGCTGTATCTGTGCAGGTATCTTTGCCAGGCCAAAGCAGTCAGGGTCAGGGAATCACCAGTTTCGTAGTAGGAAACACTGCATCTAGGGCACCGGCGGCAACAATACCATCTCCCACCGTCTCTCAGTCTGCCATGTCCACCGGCACCCCCGCTAGTTCCACGATCTCCAGCTCTCCAGTCCAGCTCACCCTACATGAGACTATGGTTAGAAAAAGGAAATACTTAGCCTCGCATCCGCGTACACAGGGTTTGAACGCCCACATAGCTAGACTAATCTCGTTAGAGATGATGCCCTACCGGTTAGTTGAAAGCGAAGCTTTCAAAGACCTGATGGACTACGCTGTACCACGCTACGAGCTACCCAGTCGACACTTTTTTTCCAGAAAAGCCATCCCAGCCCTCCACCAGCATGTTAAAGAGCGCATCGTCCATGCACTCAGGCAATCTGTGAGCACAAAGGTGCACCTGACAACAGATGCATGGACCAGTAGGCATGGCCAGGGACGTTACGTGTCCATCACGGCACACTGGGTAAATGTGGTGGATTCAGGGTCCACAGGGGACAGCAAGTTTGGGACAGTTCTGCCTAGCCCACGGTCTAGTAAACAGTTGTCTGTAGCCGTTCGCACCCCCTCCTCCTCCTCCTCCTCCTCGTCCTCCTGCAGAAGCAAGAGCTCGTCCACAGACCGCAGTCGCACAAACACTCCATCCGCACCTGCCACTGTTGCACACCAGGTCTCCCATTATGGGGCAGCTACTGGCAAACGTCAGCAGGCTGTATTGGCTATGAAGTGTTTGGGCGACAATAGACACACCGCGGAAGTTCTGTCCGAGTTCTTGCAGCAAGAAACGCAGTCGTGGCTGGGCACTGTAGATCTTGAGGCAGGCAAGGTAGTGAGTGATAACGGAAGGAATTTCATGGCTGCCATCTCCCTTTCCCAACTGAAACACATTCCTTGCCTGGCTCACACCTTAAACCTGGTGGTGCAGTGCTTCCTGAAAAGTTATCCGGGGTTATCCGACCTGCTCCTCAAAGTGCGTGGACTTTGCGCACATATCCGCCGTTCGCCTGTACACTCCAGCCGTATGCAGACCTATCAGCGTTCTTTGAACCTTCCCCAGCATCGCCTAATCATAGACGTTGCAACAAGGTGGAACTCAACACTGCACATGCTTCAGAGACTGTGCGAACAGAGGCGGGCTGTTATGTTTTTGTGGGAGGATACACATACACGGGCAGGCAGTAGGATGGCAGACATGGAGTTGTCAGGTGTGCAGTGGTCGAAGATTCAAGACATGTGTCAAGTCCTTCAGTGTTTTGAGGAATGCACACGGCTGGTTAGTGCAGACAACGCCATAATAAGCATGAGCATCCCCCTAATGCGTCTGCTGATGCAAAGTTTGACGCACATAAAGGATCAGGCGTCTGCACCAGAGGAAGAGGAAAGCCTTGATGACAGTCAGCGATTGTCTGGTCAGGGCAGTGTACATGACGAGGTACCGGGCGAAGAGGAGGTGGAGGATGAGGAGGATGATGGGGATGAGTATATTTTTAATGAGGAAGCTTTCCCGGGGGCACGGGAAATTGGTGGCGTGGCAAGGCCGGGTTCTGGTTTTTTGAGGGACACAAGTGACGTAGATTTGCCTGCAACTGCCCCTCAACCAAGCACAACCGCAGATTTGACAACGGGAACTTTGGCCCACATGGCGGATTATGCCTTGCGTATCCTCAAAAGGGACACACGCATTACAAAAATGATGAACGATGACGATTACTGGTTGGCCTGCCTCCTTGATCCTCGCTATAAAGGCAAATTGCAAAATATTATGCCACATGAGAACTTGGAACTAATATTAGCAACAAAACAATCAACTCTTGTTGACCGTTTGCTTCTGGCATTCCCTGCACACAGCGCCCGTGATCGTTCTCACACGAGCTCCAGGGGCCAGCAGACCAGAGGTGTTAGAGGGGCAGAAATCAGAAGTGGCGTTGGCCAGAGGGGTTTTCTGACCAGGTTGTGGAGTGATTTTTCTATGACCGCAGACAGGACAGGTACTGCAGCATCAATTCAAAGTGACAGGAGACAACATTTGTCCAGTATGGTTACAAACTATTTTTCATCCCTTATCGACGTTCTCCCTCAACCGTCATTCCCATTTGATTACTGGGCATCCAAATTAGACACCTGGCCAGAATTGGCAGAATATGCATTGCAGGAGCTTGCTTGCCCGGCAGCTAGTGTCCTATCAGAAAGAGTATTCAGTGCTGCAGGTTCAATACTAACAGAAAAAAGGACTCGTCTGGCTACCCAAAATGTAGATGATCTAACCTTCATTAAAATGAACCACAACTGGATTTCAAAATCTTTTGCCCCACCCTGCCCGGCTGACACCTAGCTTTCCTATGAAAAGGTCTTGCCTGTGGACTATTCTGAATGACTTTTCCAATCTCGTAATTTTCTTCACCTGATTGTCCAGCATACGACATGTTTCCACCTCACGAAATGGCCAAACTCCCCACACGGGGCCGTGCTATCGCCACTTTGCGCTTGGACCCTTGAGAGTGCTGTTTGTCTGAAGAGGTGGGTGTGGCCGCTTTTGGTCGACGGCACTGCCACTGGGTCCCTCATAGTACAATAAAGTGTCTCTGGCGGTGGTGGTGCGCACCCAACGTCAGACACACCGTTGTAATATGAGGGGCCCTGTGCCTGTACCGCCGGCCACAAGACAGTTCCCCCCCCCAGCTCAAACAGTGCTCTACCACTAGCAAAATTATCTCTCACAGCTTCACCAATGTGTAGTCTAGGCGCTGACATCCTTCAATGCCTGGCACTGACAATACCATTGTTTTGACATTTTTGTTATGTTAGGCCTTCGAAGCCTGTCTGCGGTCCCTTCTTTCTACAACTACTACACTGACCAGGCCACTGCTGGCCGTGTTACCCTGGAACCAATTTAAAAGTGCCTACAGCCAGCCCAAGTTTGTTATGTTAGGCCTTCGAAGCCTGTCTGCGGTCACTCCTTCCACTAGACTTCCACAGACCAGACCACTGCTGCCCGTGTACCCCTGGAACCAATTTAAAAGTGCCTACAGCCAGCCCAAGTTTGTTATGTTAGGCCTTGGAAGCCTGTCTGCGGTCACTCCTTCCACTAGACTTCCACTGACCATACACTGCTGCCCATGTACCCCTGGAACCAATTTAAAAGTGCCTACAGCCAGCCCAAGTTTGTTATGTTAGGCCTTCGAAGCCTGTCTGCGGTCACTCCTTCCACTAGACTTCCACTGACCAGACCACTGCTGCCCGTGTACCCCTGGAACCAATTTAAAAGTGCCTACAGCCAGCCCAAGTTTGTTATGTTAGGCCTTCGAAGCCTGTCTGCGGTCACTCCTTCCACTAGACTTCCACAGACCAGACCACTGCTGCCCGTGTACCCCTGGAACCAATTTAAAAGTGCCTACAGCCAGCCGAAGTTTGTTATGTTAGGCCTTGGAAGCCTGTCTGCGGTCACTCCTTCCACTAGACTTCCACTGACCATACACTGCTGCCCATGTACCCCTGGAACCAATTTAAAAGTGCCTACAGCCAGCCCAAGTTTGTTATGTTAGGCCTTGGAAGCCTGTCTGCGGTCACTCCTTCCACTAGACTTCCACTGACCATACACTGCTGCCCATGTACCCCTGGAACAAATTTAAAAGTGCCTACAGCCAGCCCAAGTTTGTTATGTTAGGCCTTCGAAGCCTGTCTGCGTCCCGTTCTTTCAACTACAACTACACTGACCAGGCCACTGATGGCCGTGTTCCCCTGGAACCAATTTTAACTTGCCTACAGCCAGCCCTATGTTATTATGTTAGGCCTTCGAAGCCTGTCTGCGTCCCGTTCTTTCAACTACAACTACACTGACCAGGCCACTGATGGCCGTGTTCCCCTGGAACCAATTTTAACTTGCCTACAGCCAGCCCAATGTTAGGCCTTTGATGCCTGTCTGCCGTCACTCCTTCCACTAGTCCTCCACTGACCTGTCTATTGCTGCCCGTGTACCCCTTGAACCAACATCATTAAATATAAAAAAAATTAATTTGATTATAAAAAATAAGATCGTGTTGAGATCTCAAATGCAGACATTTTAACAATCAAAACAAACACACAACAAATATCTGGAACTGTACTACAAAGGTCCAACAGCTACAATTTCTTTCTCCTGCAAGAAGTTAACTGAAAGTTTTTTGGAGTTGTTAACACAGATATGGCATCCACCGAGTGTTGTCCTGTCGCGTCTCCTTTAAATTATTTCCAATAAGATGTTAAACTATTAATTTAATAAAATCAATAATTAAAAAAATAATTGAGTAAGTCAAAAGCACATTGCAAATAAACATTAATTACAAATCAAGAAGCATGGCGCGTCCGAGGGTGAGTAGATACCGAATAAGAATATAATCACCCTCGGACGCGCAATGCTTATTTACAACAGCCTTCCTTCCTAAGAATCAGCCCTTCCGTGGTGTAGAGAGAGGTTGTGTTACACTCCAAGGTGTTCCCCAGGTTGCCTTTCCTGAGCTTCGATCTTCCGGCTCTCGTTTAGTAGCTGTTGGAAACTACGCTGCATTAGGCCTACTAATTGTGTATGGGTGAAACAGTGGCGCATCTGCGGTCCCTCCTTCCACTAGGCCTCCACTGACCTGTCTACTGCGGCCCGTGTACCCCTTGAACCAACCTAATAAAATATTTAAAAAATTAATTTGATTATAAAAAATAAGATCGTGTTGAGATCTCAAATGCAGACATTTTAACAATCAAAACAAACACACAACAAATATCTGGAACTGTACTACAAAGGTCCAACAGCTACAATTTCTTTCTCCTGCAAGAAGTTAACTGAAAGTTTTTTGGAGTTGTTAACACAGATATGGCATCCACCGAGTGTTGTCCTGTCGCGTCTCCTTTAAATTATTTCCAATAAGATGTTAAACTATTAATTTAATAAAATCAATAATTAAAAAAATAATTGAGTAAGTCAAAAGCACATTGCAAATAAACATTAATTACAAATCAAGAAGCATGGCGCGTCCGAGGGTGAGTAGATACCGAATAAGAATATAATCACCCTCGGACGCGCAATGCTTATTTACAACAGCCTTCCTTCCTAAGAATCAGCCCTTTCGTGGTGTAGAGAGAGGTTGTGTTACACTCCAAGGTGTTCCCCGGGTTGCCTTTCATGAGCTTCGATCTTCCGGCTCTCGTTTAGTAGTTGGTGGAAACTACGCTGCATTAGGCCTACAAATTTGGTATGGGGTGTAGAGACAGGTTGTGTTACACTCCAAGGTTTTCACCAGGTTGCCTTTCCTGAGCTTCTATCTTCAGGCTCTCATTAAATTGTGGTTAAATGGAACAACTGCATTTGGCGTACTAGTTGGTTTGGGGCCTACTATCGGTGTCTGCCGCTCCTTGCTGTTCTCCTGGTTTCCTGTCCTGAAATTCCATTTTCAGCCTCTCGTTAAGTAGTTGTTAATGTTAAACTGCATTTGGCCTACTAGTTGGGTTGGGGCCTACTATCGGTGTCTGTCACTCCTTGCTGTTCTCCTCCACTGAACAAAGCTGTGCCGCCTGTTTACTACGGTTGCCAATTTTGAACTGCATTTCGACTACTTACTGATTTGGCCCTACTCTCTGTGTCAGCCTCTCATTCCAGTTGTCCTCCACTGCAATGCCCCCTGGTTATTCCTGTGTTACCAATTTTGAACTGCATTTAGCCCACTTTCTTCTTTGGGCCTATATCTGTGTTTCCACTTCATCGTGCCCATTGCCCAGCCAGTGATAGATGAGTCTGCTGGTACATTGACCCATAACGCAACATTCCCCGTGCACGCTACACAACAACATTGTGACCCTGCTGAAAGTCAGGTTGCTCTTCCCGCATACCATACCACCTTACACGGGGACAAAGAGGAAGGTGCAGATGAAAGTGCAGGTTCCTTCATCAGGTGGGGGGAGGAATACTAGTTGGCGACGTCACTGGCACAGGGCCTCTCATAGTACGCAAAAGTGTTGCTGCCGGTGGGAGGCGCCCCCGCCGTGCAAACACACCGCTGTACTTTGAGGGGCCCTGTGCCAGTGCCAATGCCAACGAGTGGGCCCCCCCTGCTTGCTCAGGTTCACAGCACTTGCAAAGTTGAAATACTTACCTCTCCCTGCTCCACTGCCGTGACGTGGTCCAGATTTCCTGGGCCCACTAATTACTTGAACCAGCCCTACCCCCCACAACTTTAGCCAAATGACCCCCAATTTCAAATGCCTTCCAATTATTATAAGGTAAATTACGCTTGACAAGCTTCATTAAGAAGAATGGATGGTTTTGACATTAAAATGGGCACTCTAGGTGTTTTCCTGGCCCCCACTCACTGCCGACTATGCTGCCCCATTGACTTGCATTGGGTTTCGTGTTTCGGTCGATCCCGACTTTACGTCATAATCGGCCGATTTCACTCGACCCGACTTTGGACATAGTCGGGTTTCGCAAAACCCGGCTCGACTCTAAAAAGGTCAAGGTCGCTCAACTCTAATAACCACTTTAATCTTTTATATACCATCTATGTCCTGTGGTAACACAACCAGATTGCATCTAATCTACATTAAGATGGAAAAGGCCCTGTCCCTGCCTATACAGACAAGGTAATGGTGCTCTAGCAGTAGCAATTTCTAAGATATATGCAATGAGGATGAGGAGAACAATATTTAGTATGAAAGATTACAGCTAAAACGTTCAGTTAAATAGAGATAAAGTAGAAAAATTAGGATGGGAGGACATTTCTGCAAGCTCAGCAGTGAAAGAATGTGACCTGGAGAAAAGGCAAAGAGTCCATAAACTGCACAGAATTATGAGGAAAATATATGGGATAAATAGCAATAAATAGAAGGATTATATTACATACTGTAGAAAAGGAGGAGACAGAAAGGAGAAATCTCGTAATTCGAGTGCAAAAAAAACACACAATTTGAGAATATGTTCCAAGTAATGGATTGTTTAGGCAAGGAGCAGGAATTAACATAAAGGCATGATTCTTAATTGCATTTGAACCTTTTTCTGTCTAGTTTTTGGTGTTTTTCACCTGTTTACCATTTGCATCTAATTCTTCTTTTGATTTGTGCCCTACTTAGACACTTTTTTGTGTATGCTCATGTTTTTTTCTTAAGTTTGCCACCATGAGTTGGTATTGCAGTTTCTAGATGATTTGGCCTGATTCACCAATTGGCAGTTTGAAAAATTGGAACATTTTGCACAAATGTATTGTATTTCATCACCCAACCCCCAAATCATTTTATGTATGGCAGTGAATTTTGTGTAATTTCTGTATCATTTTAGGAAATGTTTACATCTTTGCACTACACAGTTGAGAAAAAAAGGTTAAAAACAAACACAAAAGTTAAAAATAACTGAGCAAAAATTACGAACAGTGCATGCCATTTTTAAGAATTTGGTACAATAAAAACCCTGCATTATATAGCAAAAGACGAAAAAGTAAAGTGACTAAACCCCTTCTTGACATTTGAACTATATAAACGTCATGGAAGGGAAGGATTTCCCAATTAATGCAGTATTTATACATAATGGTGATCGCCCAGCGCAAACGAGCTGTGCGCTGGCGATCGCCATCGGGTGTCCAACTTACAAGACAGATGACACTCTGCCGCACCACTCCCGGCAGTTTAGTCACTTAATTGATGCAATCGATATTGAACATAGTATTTAGAAGGCAGGCAGAGGGAGGAGGATCTGCCCTCTCATCAGCAGCCCCACAACTTCATCGCGAGGGCCCGATTGTTACTATGGTTACCCGACATCGTCACCGTAAAAAAAAGGAGGCAAAAACGGTTCTTTTTCATCATGCTGCTGAGCAAAAAGTGGAATACAATGCAATAAAAAAGTTGAATGGTAATAAAAATAGTATCATCTTGCCTCATAAAAAACAAGTTGCCAAACATCTCCATCAGCAGAAAAATAAAAAGCTATAGCTCTCAGAAGCAATGCAAAAATAATATTTTTTTCTAGAAAATAGTTTTTATTGTGTAAAAGCACCAAAACATAATTATTATGTTAATATGGTAGCACTGTAATCATACTGCCCAAAAGAATAAAGCTGCCTTATCAATTTAACCACACTCGGAACGGTACAAAAAAAAAAACAAAAAACAATTTTTGAATTGCTGATTTTTGTTGTTCATTCTGCAGCTCAAAAATTGGAATAGAAAGTGATCAAAAAATGTGATGTGACAGAAAATGATATCAATAAAAATGTCAACTTGTCCCACAAAAAAACAAACCCTCACATGACTCTGTTAGCTGACAAAATGGAAAAATTGTATTTCTCACTTGGCGATGCAAAAGCTAGTTTTTGCCAAAAAAATGCATCTTTTAATGTGTGACAAACAACAGCCACACGTAAAAAAACTTTATAAATCTGGACTGAAGAAAAAAGTCAACTAATCACTTCTACTGCATGAGGAATAGCTCAAAAAATAAATAAAACCACTTATTGACCTGCTGTTGATTTGTATTTTTGTGACTCTGAGCTGAGCACATAAACCATATAAATCAGTGACATACGTGATTCAACCTTAACCCTTGGCGGAACATTCCCTATAATAAGGCAGATAGAGGCACTGCGGATGCCGTCTGGTCTATGATCCGGCGGTGTTTATCTTTTTAGACATGCATAAAAGCATGGTCTGCCACACTTTTGGGCACTTCTGAAAGGAAGCACACCGCTGAACAGAAGCCAGAAAGAGTCTAGAATCACTCTGCTGCCTCATTATAGTGGATGGATCCCTCAGGGATTTCATGTGAATCACGATTTAGATGGAAACCCTGATATAAGTGCTCAGCATAGAGCGCAGGATAAATGTGATCCCAAATGTTATGTAAAATGCTCCCAACAAAAGCTTTAACACAACTCACGGAAAAGCAAGTCCCCATTTAGGTCTGTCATCTGTTAACGGAAACATGTTAGCAAAAAGGCTCTGGAAAAGTGCTATGGCTTCTCACCCCCCAAATAAGAAATTCAGCAAATTATGCACATTCAAATCCAAGTGCCCCCATCCCTTCTGAGCCCCCGAGTGCCTAAACCACATTTAGCATCTACATGTTTGGCATTCCCAAACGATGAGAGCCTGCCTAATTTACAAGTACGTGTCTCTAGAATCACAAACTGGGCACTAAGACGTACTGGTCACTACAATACAAGCTTTGCCATTTTCACTCAGCAACATCCACTGCTGCTTGTTTCTAGAAAACATGGAATCAAATCATCACTACACCTGTAGCTAAATGCCCAAAGGGGTATAATTTCCAAAATGGGGTCACTTGAAGGGGGATTTTACTCTTCTATCACTTAGAAGAGTCCAAAAACTATTATAGAAAAATTTGTGCTCCAGGAGGCAAATATTGCTCCATGCCTCCTTAGTTTTGCCGTGTGGCTAAGCAGTACTGAAAAAACACATATGGGATATTTCTTTGTACAGCAGAAATTGTCTGCCAAATTTTGGTGTCATTTTTATCCATTTCCCCATATGAAAATGTAAAATCTGAGGCTAAAACTAAATTTTGGTGGTAAAAATGTAAACATTCTTTCTTTATTGCCCAATGGTATAAAATTCTGTGACACACCCATGCTGTCAATATGATCACTGCACCCCTAGATAAATTTATTGAGAGGTGTAGTTTGTAAAATAGGATCACTTATGGGGGTTCTGCTGTTCTGGCACCTCAGGGGTCATGGCACCCACAAGCCATAACAGTAAAATCTGCACTATAATATGGTGCTCCTTTTCTTCTGAGCTTTGCATTGTATCTGAAAAGTATTTACCGATGACATGGTAACTTCAATTCATTCTAGCAGAATCTCAACACGCTTTGCACTGTGCCTCAAAAGTAGTTTTCAACCACAAATAGGGTGTCAGTGTACTCAGGAGACATTGTCCAACAAATTTTGGGGTACATTTTCTCCTGCTTTCCTTGTGAAAAGAAAAAATTGGGGCCAAAAGGACAATTTTGTGGGAAAAATTAGATTTTTTTATTTTAATGGCAATCACCAGACATCTAGATAGATTCCTTGATGGGTCTAGTCTCCAAAATGGAGTCAGTCAAGGAGGGTTTCCACTGTTTAGGCACATCAGGGGCTCTCCAAATTCGACATGGCATCTGCTCTCGATTCCAATCAATTTTGCATTTGGATAATCAAGCGGTGCTCCTTCCCTTCGAGCCCTGCTATGCACCCAAATGGTAGTTTTACCCCAAATATGGGGTATCGATGTACTCAGGAGAAATTGCATAACAAGATTTTGGGTTCATTTTTTCCCCTTACTCTTTGTGAAATGAAAATATTTGGGGCTAAAGTAAAAATTTTATAAAAAAATGTAAAATGTTCATTTTTCCTTCCACAGTGGGTAAGGAAAGTATTCATACCCCTTTAAATTTTTCACTCTTTGTTTCATTGCAGCCATTTGGTAAATTCAAAAAAGTTCATTTTTTCACATTAGTGTACACTCTGCACCCCATCTTGACTGAAAAAAACAGCAAAGATGAAATTTTTGCAAATTTAATAAAAAAGAAAAACTGAAATATCACATGGTCATAAGTATTCAGACCCTTTTCTCAGACACTCATATTGAAGTCACAGATTTGATTTGGAAAGGCTCACACCTGTCTCTATAAGACCTCACAGCTCACAGTGCATGTCAGACCATATGAGAATCATGAGGTCAAAGGATCTGGCCAAGGAACTCAGAGACAAAATTGTGGCAAGGCATAGATCTGGCCAAGGTTACAAAAGAATTTCTGCAGTACTCAAAGCTCTAAGAGTACAGTGGCCTCCATAAACCTTCAATGGAAGAAGGTTGAGACCACCAAAAGTCTTCCTAGACCTGACCATCCAGCCAAACTGAGCTATCATGGGAGAAGAGCCTTGGTGAGAGAGGCAAAGGAGAACTCCAAGATCACAGTGGCTGAGCTCCAGAAATGCAGTAGGGAGATGAAAGAAAGTTCCACAAAGTCAACAATCACTGCAGCCCTCCACCAGTCAGGTCTTTATGGCAGAGTGACCCGGCAGAAGCCTCTTCTCAGTGCAAGATATATGGAAGCCCGCATAGAGTTTGCTAAAAAACACATGAAGGACTCCCAGACTATGATAAATAAGATTCTCTGGTCTGATGAGATGAAGATAGACCTTTTTGGTGATAATTCTAAGCAGTACGTGTGGAGAAAGCCAGGCACTGCTCATCACCTGCCCAATACCATCCCAACAGTGAACCATGGTGGTGGCAGCATCATGCTATGATGGTGTTTTTCAGCTGCAGGGACCAGATGACTGATTCTCATTGAAGGAAACATGAATGCGGCCAAGTACAGAAATATCCTGGATGAAAACCTCTTCCAGAGTGCTCTGGACCTCAGACTTGGCCAAAGGTTCACCTTCCAACAAGACAATGACTAAGCACACAGCTAAAATGACAAAGGAGTGGCTTCAGAACAATTCTGTGACCATTCTTGACTGGCCCAGCCAGAACCCTGACCTAAACCCTATTGAGCATCTCTGGAGAGACCTGAAAATGACTCTCCACCAACGTTCACCATCCAACCTGATGGAACTGGAGAGGATCTGCAAGGAAGGATGGCAGAGGATCCCTAAATCCAGGTGTGAAAAACTTTTTGCATCATTCCCAAGAAGACTCATGGCTGTACTACCTTTAAAGAGTGCTTCTACTCAATATTGAGTAAAGGGTCTGAATACTTATGATCATGTGATATTTCAGTTTTTCTTTTTTAATACATTTGCAAAAATTTCTACATTTCTGTTTTTTTTCAGTCAAGATGGGATGCAGAGTGTACACTAATGAGAAAAATGAACTTTTTTTGAATTTACCAAATTAATTCCTGTGAAGCACCTCAACAGTTAATAAACCTCTTAGATGTGGCTTTGAGCAGTTTGAGGGGTGCAGTTTTTAGAATGATATCACTTAAGGATAATTTCTGTCAAATGGGCCCCCAAAGTTACTTCAAATGTGATGTGATCCCTAAAAAATGACTTTGTAAATTGTATTGGAAAAATTAGAAATTACTGATCAACTTTTATCTTTTCTTAAGAAAATAAATTATGTTTAAAAAATGATGCAGATGTAAAGTAGACATGTGGGAAATGTTATTTATAAATTATTTTGTACAGCATGACTAACTATTTTAAGGATATAAAAATTGAAAGTTTGAAAATTGCTAAATTTTCTAAATTTTTGTCTCAAAATCATTGGGATCAATTTGTTACTCGGTGAGTAATTAGGTGTTCGCCTTGGTAAATTCGAGTGACCCGCCCAGCACGTTTGGAGTTGGGCGGCACGGTGGCGTAGTGGTTAGCACTGCAGCCTTGCAGCGCTGGAGTCCTGGGTTCAAACCCCACCAAGGACAACATCTGCAAAGAGTTTGTATGTTCTCTCCGTGTTTGCGTGGGTTTTCTCCGGGCACTCCGGTTTCCTCCCACATTCCAAAGACATACTGATAAGGAATTTAGATTGTGAGCCCCATTGGGGACAGTGATGATAATGTGTGCAAAATGTAAAGCGCTGCGGAATATGTTAGCGCTATATAAAAATAAAGATTATTATTATTATTATTTGCAGCCAACAAACATGATGGGCTGGCTTGCCAATCACAGTAATGCTGGCGCCATCTTTGGTGTGGCATTACTGTGATTGGCTGGCCTTCCAGCATCATAGGAGATATTTAAAGACTGTTGGTGCCATCTTGAAGGTGACTGTATCTCATTCTAGGTTCCTGTCAAAATTTGGTCAGCACGCTACTCTACTAATGGTCTCAGACAAGTGCGATGATGTTGTGGGTTGAATGGCAGACAAAGTTTCCAGTGTGTTGACCAGCAGCACCACGAAGTCTTCCAGATGGTCCAGTCTCAGTAGCCAAGAGGCTGGACCTCTGAATCCTCAACGTGATCCTCCTTCCTCCCACTCTCCAGAGTCCCAGAAGACATATGACCCCAATGCTGGCCACTCTGAGGAACTGTTTATGTTTCCTTGTAATATGTCAGGCCTCTCAATGTGCACCACAAAAGAGGGTCATGAGGAGATGGAGTGCAGTGGTGCCCAAACATTTGAGCACCCACGGCCAGGAGAAAGCCACGTTGAGGAAGGTCAATTCATGTCTGAAGAGGTGGGAGATAATCATGACACATAGTTGGAATTAGGTCAGCCTCAAATTGCAACTCAGAAGGAGGATCAGATTCAGGAATTGGAAGACGTCATAGTCGATGATGAGACCACTGATCAAACCTGGCACGGTGGCACGCCTAGCGAGCACAGCAGGTCAGAGAGGGATGGATCCATAGCAAGAAAATAGGCAAGAAGAGTTAGTGGTTTGACCAGAGGTAGAACTCGGTCAGCTGTTCCACAAAGCCCCCCCACTCGGCTAGATAACATTCTAAAGGTGCATTGTTCCCCTTTACGGCAGTTTTTTTCTGAAAGTCCTTGAGATAAAACAACTGCAGTTTGCAGCATCTGCCAAACCAAGCTATGAAGAGGCAAGAACATTGCCAACCTAAGCACCACCAGCATGCAAAAGCACATGGCAGTCAAGCACCCCAGTAGGTGGACGAAATTCCTGGGTAGGAAATCTGTGTCTGGGGGTCAATCCAGTGCCCCGTCCCCTGTGTTATGGCCTTTCCAATCTGCTGACCATGAAGAAGATGCCTCCTGCACACAACCAGTGGTTGCACGCACACAACAGTCAGCAACCACATCCAGATAGTTGTCCCCGCGCAGTGTTCAGTTTCCCTGCCCCAGACATTTACCAGAAAGCAGAAATATCCTGCGACCCACCCCAAGGCCCTAACACAAAACTCCCTATATTGCCAGATTGCAAGCCCTGGAAATATTGCAGTTTCAACTTGTGGGAACTGAGTTTTTGCACGACTTCTTGGTCGTGGCAGCCCCACGGTACTATATTCCAAGCCGACACTATGTTGGTGTGCTGTCCCCGCATTACATAAGATTGTGTTACATAATATCAGCCGTGCTCTGGTCAACGCAGTCACAGGAAGGTCAACCTAACCACAGACACGTGGACAAGTTCTTGTGGACAGGGACGATACATTTCCCTGATGACACACTGGGTTAACCAGGTGGAGTCTGGGACAGAGTCAGAGGCTAGGACATTGCATATCTTACCCTCATCAGGGCTTCAGTCTCTTTGTATTCCACTTCCTGTCTCTCCTCCTCTTCCTCCTCATCCTCATTGGATCTAGCTTCCCCATTAATCCCCAGCTGGGAAATCTGCAGCACTGCCTTGTCCAAGCTGCAGCACGCTCTGCTGAAGCTCATCTGTTTAGGAGATAAAGCTCACAAGGCAGCTGAGCTGTTGAAAGGGATAAAAGAACAGACCAATCAGTAGTTCTCCCTGCTGATCCTCCAATCAGGTCTGGTTGTGTGCAATAATGGATGGAACTTGGTGGTGGTTTTAAAGCTTGGCAAGCTGGTACACATTCCATGCATGGCCCACGTGCTGAACTTGGTTGTACAGTTTAAAAAAAAAACCCTGTCATAGCCTGACTTGCTTGACCTACTTGCCAAGGTATATTGTGTCAGTGCACATTTCTGAAAGTCATTTCAGGCTTTCACCGGTCTAGCTTTGCTGCAGCAGTGCTTTAATTTGCCTCATCACTGACTGATTTGGGATGTGCCCACATGCTGGAATTCGACCTTCCATATGTTGGCAAGGCTTAGTGTGCAGCAGAGGGCACTTTCTGAATTACAGCTTCTCAATGCCCGTCAGAATTACACTCAGCCCCCACACATAAAAACTGCCGAGTGGGAGTGGATCACTGTCCTATGTGAGGTTCCTCAAAACTTTGAGTATTGCACTAAAATGGTGAACGCTGATGATGCTATTATGAGCATAACCATCCCACTGCTCTGTCTATTAAAATGTTCGCTGCAGAATCTCAAAGAAGAAGCTTTGAATGCTGAGCAGGTGGCTATGGAGCAAGACTGTACAGTGGCTGATAGCACACAGCTCAGCCTCACACAGTATTCTCAGGTCCAATTAGGTGATGACGAGGAACAGGAGAAGAAGGAGGATGAGGAGAAACAGGAGTTTTTGATGTGCGCTACCCCAGCTTCATGACTGTCCAGCATGGATGGCCTGAAGAGGAGGAGGAGGCTATGTGTCGTGAGGAGGAGAGAATGGTTAATGTTCTTCCTGGTGAGGACACTGAACATTTGACTCTTTGTAGTCTGCCACACATGGCAGAGTTCATGTCCAGATGCATTTTCCAAGACCCTCACATGAAACAGATTTTGTCCACCATGAAATACTGGCTGTTAGTGTTGAGCATTCCGATACCGCAAGTATCGGGTATCAGCCGATACTTGCGGTATCGGAATTCCGATACCGAGATCCAATACTTCTGTGGTATCGGGTATCGGTATCGGATCCATAGGGATGTGTAAAATAAAGAATTAAAATAAAAAATATTGATATATTCACCTCTCCGGCGGCCCCTGGACATCACGCTGGTAACCGGCAGGCTTCTTTGTTTAAAATGCGCGCGTTTAGGACCTGCGAATGCCACGCGACCGCCACGCGACCAATCAGAAGCCGCGACATCATTCTCATTCACTAAACTCCTAATTATAGGAATTTAGGACCTGCGAATGACGTCACGGCTTCTGATTGGTCGCGTGGCGGTCACATGGGTGGCACGCGACCAATCAGAAGCCGGGACGTCATTCGCAGGTCCTAAAAGCGCATTTTAAACAAAGAAGCCTGCCGGTTACCAGCGTGATGTCCAGGGGCCGTCAGAGAGGTGAATATATCAATATTTTTTATTTTAATTCTTTATTTTACACATTAATATGGATCCCAGGGCCTGAAGGAGAGTTTCCTCTCCTTCAGACCCTGGGAACCATCAGGATACCTTCCGATACTTGGTGTCCCATTGACTTGTATTGATATCGGATATCAGTATCGGCGATATCCGATATTTTTCGGGTATCGGCCGATACTATCCGATACCGATACTTTCAAGTATCGGACGGTATCGCTCAACACTACTGGCTGTGCATCTTTCTTGACCCATGGTACAAGGAGAAATTTGCTCCTCTAATTTCAGAGGCAGACGTGCCATTTTCAGAACATGAATGCCAGAGTGCTGTAGTAGAAGACTTGTTAAAAAGATTACCCTCAGACAACGCTAGTGGCTGAGGTACAGGCTCTTTTCTCCCACACTGATTACAGGGGAGGGCCACGTACTGTTATTGCAACTCAGGGAGGGGCAAATGTCCACCAACTGGGACATTTTCATGAGACGTCACATCAGCAAGGGCTATCAGTGGGTGTAACCATGATGAGAAGGGAGAAGTTGACCAAGATGGTGAAGGACTACTTAAGTGATTGTACAGCGTCCTTCCTGATTCTTTAGTGCCCTTTAACTATTGGTTTTCCAAGCAGCACCCTTGGCCCAACCTCTCCTTGTATGCCTTGGAGGTGCTGCCATGCCCTGCCGCAAATGTCTTGTCTGAGAGGGTTTTTAGTTCGGCAGGTACAATCATACTGGAAAAGCGCACACGCTTGTCAATGGAAAATGAAGACAGGCTGACTCTTCTAAAATTGAAAAAGGGCTGGATTTCCTTCAACTTTGTAAGCCCAACAGATGACAGCAACGTTATGTAAATGCAGGCCAAATGTTTTTTTTGGAAGTTTTCTAAACGTCCATCCCTTACCATCCATGCTATGAATTTATCTTGCTGCTCATGAATGGGCAGAACAGACCCCTTGGAGTAGTTTTTGGAAACCTTTGTACATGTGCAATGATCAACTTTCTACTCCCTATCTCTACCTCTTGTAATAACTGCAAAGTGTATTGTGAAGTCCCCATTATGGCATCATTAAGCTGGTCTGATACAGACCAATTGGGGTAATTTTTTGAAGTCTTTGGACATGCAAGGTCAAATTTCTACTCTCAATCTCTATATATTCTATTATTATAATTTGTTTATTGTGTTGCCCTTCTCATGGTCTCTTTAAACGTGTACTGCATCTGATTGCCTGATATTGATTTTTGGGTCTGCACTTGCACTTTTTGAAACATGAATGCATTAACATGCTCCAGATGATTCTTTAGGTTTCAGCCTTATACAGAATAATGGTATGAGTAATGAAACATGCTCTATACATATACTGCTAGTTTGAAAATCTTACCCACACATCCCTTTATAAAGGGAATTTTGGCATAATACCTCTGTTAGCATTTACTCCTCATATATACAGCACCCCAGTAGGTGGGCAGAACGCCTAGGTACAAAATCTGTGTCTGACGGTGAAACCACTGGCCCTTCCCCTGTGTTATGCCCTTCCCAATCTGCTGTCCATGGAGGAGGCGCTGATGCTTCCTGTCCACAACCTGCAGTTGCACATACACCACAATCAGCAACCCCATCAAGTTCATGGTACAGCGCTAAGTTGTCTCTTGTCAGCATATATGTCAGCATATATGTCTGTTCACAAATTGTTACTTAGATATGGCATACATACAGTGGGGCAAAAAAGTATTTAGTCAGTCAGCAATAGTGCAAGTTCCACCACTTAAAAAGATGAGAGGCGTCTGTAATTTACATCAATGGTAGACCTCAACTATGGGAGACAAACTGAGAAAAAAAAATCCAGAAAATCACATTGTCTGTTTTTTTATAATTTTTTTTGCATATTATGGTGGAAAATAAGTATTTGGTCAGAAACAAACAATCAATATTTCTGGCTCTCACAGACCTGTAACTTCTTCTTTAAGAGTCTCCTCTTTCCTCCACTCATTACCTGCAGTAATGGCACCTGTTTAAACTTGTTATCAGTATAAAAAGACACCTGTGCACACCCTCAAACAGTCTGACTCCAAACTCCACTATGGTGAAGACCAAAGAGCTGTCAAAGGACACCAGAAACAAAATTGTAGCCCTGCACCAGGCTGGGAAGACTGAATCTGCAATAGCCAACCAGCTTGGAGTGAAGAAATCAACAGTGGGAGCAATAATTAGAAAATGGAAAACATACAAGACCACTGATAATCTCCCTCGATCTGGGGCTCCACGCAAAATCCCACCCCGTGGGGTCAGAATGATCACAAGAACGGTGAGCAAAAATCCCAGAACCACGCGGGGGGACCTAGTGAATGAACTGCAGAGAGCTGGGACCAATGTAACAAGGCCTACCATAAGTAACACACTACGCCACCATGGACTCAGATCCTGCAGTGCCAGACGTGTCCCACTGCTTAAGCCAGTAGATGTCCGGGCCCGTCTGAAGTTTGCTAGAGAGCATTTGGATGATCCAGAGGAGTTTTGGGAGAATGTCCTATGGTCTGATGAAACCAAACTGGAACTGTTTGGTAGAAACACAACTTGTCGTGTTTTGAGGAAAAAGAATACTGATTTGCATCCATCAAACACCATACCTACTGTAAAGCATGGTGGTGGAAACATCATGCTTTGGGGCTGTTTCTCTGCAAAGGGGCCAGGACGACTGATCCGGGTACATGAAAGAATGAATGGGGCCATGTATCGTGAGATTTTGAGTGCAAACCTCCTTCCATCAGCAAGGGCATTGAAGATGAAACGTGGCTGGGTCTTTCAACATGACAATGATCCAAAACACACCGCCAGGGCAACGAAGGAGTGGCTTCGTAAGAAGCATTTCAAGGTCCTGGAGTGGCCTAGCCAGTCTCCAGATCTCAACCCTATAGAAAACCTTTGGAGGGAGTTGAAAGTCTGTGTTGCCAAGCGAAAAGCCAAAAACATCACTGCTCTAGAGGAGATCTGCATGGAGGAATGGGCCAACATACCAACAACAGTGTGTGGCAACCTTGTGAAGACTTACAGAAAACGTTTGACCTCTGTCATTGCCAACAAAGGATATATTACAAAGTATTGAGATGAAATTTTGTTTCTGACCAAATACTTATTTTCCACCATAATATGCAAATAAAATGTTAAAAAAACAGACAATGTGATTTTCTGGATTTTTTTTTCTCAGTTTGTCTCCCATAGTTGAGGTCTACCTGTGATGTAAATTACAGACGCCTCTCATCTTTTTAAGTGGTGGAACTTGCACTATTGCTGACTGACTAAATACTTTTTTGCCCCACTGTATTCGTTAGCAAAACCATGCAAAATATACATTCTGCCTGGTTGTGTAATTTCCAGAAGAAGTGTGTAGGCTTGTGCAGATTGGTCAATGGCACTCTTGTCTCTTTCCCTTGAGGAGGCTGCTTCCAAGTAAAATGAAGATAGAAACAAAGAGAGAGGGGAGCGCACATGAATGGTATCAACCGAGAAAGGAATGCAGAAAGGTCATAGACCTATTTACTGCAGACCGTTATGCTGGACAAGCATAACAATGTGGAATAGCTCAGAAGGATTCCTGATCCTGTATGGCAGATGAATAACAGCTCCCTGACCTCAACACGGAAAGCGCAGGGCAATGATGGATGGTTGAAGTCCTGAGATGTGCCGGCGTGGAAGAGACTCCGAGTACTGCGACCCACGTGATCAATGACCTGCCGGTCACGTGGTGGGAGGTCCTGGAGCAGTGAAGGGTGAATTGGCTTGTCAACTGCAGCTCCCACAAGGAGGGAGCAGCAATATAAATAAAAAGAATATAGCGGTCTAGATGGAGCGCTGATGACAGAGGCCACCGAAGCACAGTTTTAGAGGTTTAAAATCTTTAATCACAACGCGTTTCAACAGCCAATCGCTGTCTTCTTCGGGTGACAATAAATAGAAAGGTTAAAAGGGAAGAGGGAAGTATTTAAAGGGACAAAGACCAATAAAAATTGAGCAGGGAGGTGAAAAAGAGGAAAGGGGGAGGAGGTACAAAAAGTAATAAATAACCAGTAAGATAGTGTACACAAAATGTAACTATGCTATAAAATATTAGAAACCAAAATAGAAATTAAATATAATATATAGTGTAAGAATAGCATGATAAACAACCATAATACACAGTTAAAAGAACAGACGAAAAAATCAGAAGTATATATAAAATAAGATAAATGTTACATTATTTTGCCACATTTTCTATTGTGAGATTATGTCCCTCAGGGGAGAGAGTGCCCAATTTAAAAATCCAAAAGCTCTCCCTATTGATTAATCTCCTATACCGATCATGAACATTATCAGGTATGTAATCTATAATAATAAGATTCAAATGGCTGGGATTTTTCTGATGTACTAGTGCAAAATGCTTAGATAAACTATGCAATAGGAACCCATTGCGGATATTCTGCCTATGTTTATTCAGACGGGCGTGCATCGTCTGGATAGTGCGTCCCACGTACTGGAGCCCGCATGTACATTGGATCAGGTAAATAACATACGAGGACTGACAATTGACATGATAATTGATGTTAAAGTTTTTGCCCGTGATAGTCGATTTAAATTGTTTGGCACCATGCACAATAGAAGTGCAGCAGAGGCATTTTGGCGCCTTGCATGCAAAGCAACCAGGAATACGCGTATTAGTGGTTGATGGGGGGTGAGTATTGAATGTCGGATTACTGGGGGTAACCATATTCCGAAGAGTACGATTCCTTCTAAAAATACATTTTGGTTTAGCAGGAAGATATTTTGAAAGGATCGGATCCCCCCTTAGAATAAACCAATATTTCTTGAGTAAACCCTGGATGGATGCATGGGAATAATTATAAGTTGCGATAAAACTCCACTTACTAATTTCAGAGGTTTCTTTCTTCTTATTGGTTTTAATCTTGCTGAGACAGCCTTTTTGAGAAAGGGGTCGAACTTTATTAAAAGCATCATGACTCAATTTTTTAGGGTAGCCCTTCTCTAAAAAACGATTCTTTAAAGTCTTGGACTCCTTCTGAAAATCATTCTCATTGATACAATTTTTTCGGATACACCACTACTGGCCATAGGGGATATTAGTGATCCACCCCGGAAGGTGACCGCTATTAAGAGGTAAATAACTATTTACGTCCACTTTTTTGAAAAATGTAGAAGTGTGGAATTTACCCATTGGGTCAACATGTATCATCAAATCCAGAAATTGTATATTGGTATTTGACATTGAGGCTGAGAAGGATAAACCCCAAGAATTATCATTTACCCTCTGAATGAAGTCAGATGCTTCGTCCAAGAATCCCGTCCAAACTAGGAACAAGTCATCAATAAATCGGCGATACAGGGCTATTTTACCACTAGGATGAAGAAAAGGGGAAATGAAAAGTGCCTCAAAAGCCCTATGAACAGGTTTGCAAGGCTGGGGGCGAATCTCGTCCCCATTGCACAACCTTTTAACTGTCTATAAGTAGCATTCTCAAATGAGAATATATTGTTGTTTAAAATAAATTTAATGGCGTTAAGCAATAATTCTTGCTGTGTGGGGCCGCATAATGAGATGGCGAAGGACATGTTGGTGGTGGCGGGCAAGGCCCAAAATTCAAATCAGCATGTGTGAAATGGCATTGTAAAGGGATGGGGAATATGTATTCCACTATCCTGCAAACTATTTGTCATGAGGGAGGGTCCTCCCAAAAGTAGGAGTGAGAGCTCTCCCAAATGTTAAATCAAAACAAAAGCCAAAACGCTCCATGAGAACATATGCTAAAGGGGAGGTATATATTTTTATTTTTATTTTTCCCTATATACATGTAATTATGAAGAAAAAATGTTTCTTAGCATTTTTCACTTTTTAAATTTTTTTGGGTTTTGTTTGGTAGGTCTTTTTTAAAAAAAGCAGCGCAATTGTCTTATTATTCCCTGATACCATATGTTAGTCAGAAAGGCATGCAGGCACATTCTCCATGCTGTTCCCATTTAGTTTTATCTCTTTCCTATCAATTTCAGCTTTTTTCTCATGCCCCCGACCTGTTTGTTGGGTCCAGAAGAAAAATATTCGGCTTTCCCATTGATTTACATTGGATTCATTATTCGGTACGAATACACGGATATTAGAAATTATTCGGAACAAATTTCCCGAATCTGAATATTTCACTATTCGATCATCACCACTACTGTAGTTAAAGTGCAACAGTCATTTTACTTATTATTTTTTAAATCAATAGTACACATGAAAATAAGCAACTATGTAATGTATTTTATCAGGGAAATTTGCTTCTTTCTCTGCCAAAATTGATCAATCATTGTCAAAATTCTCAATTCTAAGGTAAAATCTGTATTGAGTGAAGACACTCTCCTATTACTGAGATAAGATATAGCGGCTGCTACTGACAAGATTCTATGTAGATTGAGGGAGGGTGGAGCCATGCCTTTAGCTCCTCCCTCCATCAATTTACATAGAATTGCATCTGCAGCAGCCGCCATCTCCTATCTCAGTAATGGGAAAGTCTGCCTTTCCTGAATTCAGATTTTACCTCCGAATTGAGAATTGTGATAATGACTGATCAATTTTTGCAGAGAAAGAAGCATATTTTTTCTGAAAAGATATATTACATAGTTGCATATTTGGATGTATACTATTGATTTAAGAAATAAAAATTAAAGCAATAGTTACGCTTTAAAGAAGCACTTTCATCAAAGTTTTTATCCCCTTAATATTTTGCATTCATCATATTATATGATACTGTTTACTTACAATTGGTTATTTTGCCCTTCTGTTCAGCTAATTCTCCTCTTTTCCATTTGGGCTATGAGACCAGGTGATTAAAAAGTGAGTAGCTGAATCCTTCTGAGCTCTATATGGAAACAAGAGGTTAATTTTCCCTGTATTACTCATTGGTCACTGCAAAGTCCCTGGCAGGAAGGAGGAGGGAGCAGCGGTGTCAGGAGTAGTGATGGGTTAAACTCCTCTGTTCAGGTCCTGCCTGTTCAGCTAAACATTTTTAAAAGGTTTGGGTATCAGAACAGTACACAAAGCTAGCCCCATTCAGATGACTGGGGGCCCGAATATTTGTTGGTAGCCATGCTGTCATCTGCATGACAGTGCGGCAAACACTGCCTCTAATCAGCGTTAAGATTTTTACTGGCAGTCAGAGAGCTGTGGTGAGATGACAGTGTGAGCCACCAGCTGGGACCAGCGGTAAAAAGATTATGTCCGGTCACAGAGGCGTTGGCTGATGAGAGCATACAATTCCCATCAGCCTACACCTGCTGCTGCTAATAACAGCGAGAGCAGGCACGGCTGATGGGAGTATTTATCAGCAGGTGCCTGAACTATAAATAAATAGATTAAAAAAATGACATGGGGTCTTTCTATTTTTGATAATCGACATGGCAAAGCTGACAGCTGTGGCTGCAACTCTTGGCTGTCTGCTTTATTATAGCTGGTTATCAAGAATAGAGGGGTCACCATACCATTTTTTTAAATTATTTAAATAAATAATTAAGAATAATGGCTTGGGATTTTTGACAACCGGTCAAGCTAAAGGAGACAGCTGGTGGCTGGCATTCCCAGACTTATAAGGGGCCCTGGATATTGCCTCCAGATAAAAAAAAGCAGCCTGCAGCCACCCCAGAAAATGTGCATCTTTTAGATGTGCCAATTCTGACACTTTGCCCAGCTCTTCCCACTTGCCCTGTGGCAGTAGCAAGTGGGGTTTATACTTGTGGGGTTGATGTCACCTTTGTATTTTCAGGTGACATCAAGCCTAGCAGTTAGTAATAGCTAATTTGAAATAAAAATGCACACTGTTTTACAAATTTATTTAAAAATATCAAACACAGTTATACTCACCTTAAGCTCATTCCATTAAAGCCCTGGTCCCCTGTAAAAAAACAAAAAAAAACAAAAGACAACAATATCCCTTACCTGTCTGACATACTGTCCCACACCGCAATCCATGTATGTGATAATTGGTTTTCAACCTGGACGGTGCCAAGATACGACCATCCAGGCTGAAAACCATGGTAGAATGAGCTGCTGAGAGCGTAGTAACAGTGACTAGCGGTGACGTCATTGAGGTTACCGTAGGTCACTGAGGTTGCGTTCCCAGCTGGGCCAATGAACTGCACTGACCTCAGTGAGATCACCATTAGCACAGTGAGAAAAATACATTTTTACTTTTCTGTTCCGGTTTGCCCGTTGCTAGTCAGGAGTTGAAGAGGGGAATGATAAATGCAGGGGCAAGAGACTTCCTGCTTCTACATAGAGCAGAAAAGAGAAAAATGAGCTGGGTAGAAAGGCAAAATGAGAAATTGCAAGTACACAGTCCTATATCATATGATGATTGCAATATATTAAAAAGATAAAAACTTTGATGGAATGCTTCTTTAAAAAAGGCACAAATGATAAATTGGGGCCAAGGTGTATATGGACCAGGTTACTGACTCTATTTTTAGTCTGTCACTAGTTATAATTATCCTTAGTGTTATAGGGAAGCAACTTCGTATAGCAAAGCTTCAACAGAAAGAACCCATGGACTAGAATGGAGCTGCTTTTTGAAAAAAGAACCGCCATGTTTTCCTAACTCTATGGTAATAACTTATGTGAATGTAAATTTTCCATAGGCATGCCTTGCTTATTCATCCCTCCAGATTCAGAGCACATGCATGCACAACTAAGCCGAGAATACACATGCATTCTCGGCTTAGTTGTGCATGCATATAGGGGTGTCAAGTAAGTGAGCTGTTTGGCCTTCTAGAGAGAAGTGAACCTTCCTTTACATTTGTTTCTTCATTTATGGTAGCGATAAACCAGGTACTCAGTGCCACATTTCATTGCCACCACCAGTAAAAGCCATCGATGGATCTAATTATGTGCTGTGTATTAAGCAAGGTCGAGGGATTGAGACAATAAGATAAATATTTCTCATGTCATTTCCTAGTATTTTCATTGCAACTAGTACAATTCAGCGGAAAAAAACACCAGAAAGCAATATCTACCGTATCTGTAACAATGGAACATTGTTGCTTCTTGACTCGCATTAAAACTAGAGTTTCTGCAGCCATTCAGGAGCGATGAAAGATTGATCATACTTTGTGGGGCATATTGAGAAATCGTTCACCTCACAAATTGATATCTTATGTGAGACTTTAAGCACGTCTTTATAGAAGTTCTCTCTGGTACACCGTCTTTCATCCAAATGAAATGCAGGCTCATCAAATTTCTGTGGTTCTCACCATCCCTAGAGGTTTGTCAGACAATTTACCTGAGGGTATGAAATGGAGTCTCATACACACAACATGAGATGCTGCTAGATGAATCTAGGTACTGAACACGGTGTGCACATTCTTAAGATGGTATCGTCTGCTCCAGGCCCATTAGCAACCAGGCTTTATCCTTATTGAATATTGACTTTCCGCATGTAGGAAAATTGAGTATAAAATACAGAAAATGGGCATTCTACTCAAATTTTTAACTCAGTCTGAGCATTCAATTAAGCTGCGTCTCCCTCTATATGACAAAGGTATATAGAAGAGAGACCATAAGTACGGACTGGGACACTTCATTGAAGGACCAATATGATAAAATGAAAGATCTAGGCTTTAGATATCCATATAGAAGCGCTAAACTTAAGGGATTTTCCAGGTACAGGGTTTTATAATTTCATTTAGATGTATTCCTGAAATGCAGCATATTATTAATTGTCTTCTATTACCATATTAACTCATGATCCATTCAAACGCGAAGAACAACTATTTCCTGTCTGATCCTTGGATGGAACGTAAGTTTAAGTGGCGAGGAGATGAGGGCAGGATTTAGTAGTCAGCTCCATCTTGGACTTCTAGCAAGGAGAAAACCTGCACTGTTTAATACGATGGTGAAGTACTTTTAACCAGTGCAGGAGTGTGTGAAACTAGACACCGCAGTCTTCTGGCTCTTTTCTGTCGTGGTATCCCTGTGACATTACCCCCTCTTTTAAGGGAACCTCCAGAGCCTCAGGGCTGGGTTTATAAGGGTGTGCTGGGCCAACTGACCACATTGATAACAGATGCTGGTACCCACATTCTCTCTGTGTTCATGATAGTACTCGTTCCACTTTACCACCTCCACAGTCTGCCAGTCCACTACGGTACTGTGCAGTGTAAGCTAAAGTAGTCCATAAACCATAGGAAAGGGCACGCCCTCAATCACGTAGCAATCAATTAATTCTGAGTGCATGGCCCTTACCTGCAGATGTATTCCTCAGTTGACCTGAGTAAAATTCTCCGGGCTCAAGGGTGCAGAGACAATGGCGATTATGGGTATAGTTCTAGACAGATTATGTGGCTTGAGACCCTGGTACTGATTGAACTGGGTGTCAATCAGAATAAACCCCAACCCACTGTTCAGAAAGTCAGAAAAAACCACCTTACTTTTGCAAGTTAGATATCGGCCTGTAAAAAAATTGAGATCTACTCACAGAGGAATATCTAGACCCAGGTTGCTAACCTCCCCGCAACCCGGGCTCCTTAAATTTCTGGTGGTTGTTTGCGATTATGTAAGAAAAGACAGCTACCCACAAAATAACCCTTACCACCAGGATCAGCATCAGCACCCGGCGCACCTGAGCAATTGCAGGGGCCCTGAGGAGGCAGGGGGGCCCACTTGCCATCAGGGACACCAGTGCGCTATAGGGGCGCGGTGCCTGTGCCAGCGCCAGCACTTGCTTAGGGCCCTTATGCTTGCAATATTTACCTTTCCATGTTCCTCCGCTGCGGTATCTTATGCGTCCTCTGAGTGTGACATTTCAGGTCAGAGGGCACGATAATGTGACTAGTGTGCACCCTCTGCCTGAACAGTCACAGCGCAGAGAGCTGTCGACTCTGAGGAGTCTGGAGCAGATCAACAGCCAACATGGAGAGATGAGTATTTAATTTTTGTAATATTTGGAACAATATGTGAGGTTCATCATATGGGACCCATCATATATGGAGCATTGTATGAGGCCCATTATATATGGAGCATCATATGAGGCCCATTATGTATGGAGCATTATATGGGGCCCATAATATTTGGAGCATCATATGAGGCCCATCATATTTGGAGCATCATATGGGGCCCATTATATATGGAGCATCATTTTGGGCCCATTATATCTGGAGCCTTATATGGGGCCCATTATATATGGAGCATCCTTGAACATGTTACCACCTCTTAATAAAATATAGGATTCAGCTAACCTCTGTCCATTGGTCCCATGTTTTACACGTGCCCTTGGAATCGAAAAGTGATCCAGTTTAAAGTTCACATGAACATAAGGATACAATAAAATTATACAAAGCCCAAATATGGTACATAAGCTGAATACCACCTATAAAATGCTGGTAGATAATTTGTCAGCTATGCAATATCCTTGCCTCTAGAGACATACAACATACAAAACCACCATTTAATTCAGAAATGTAATGAATGACCTGTACAACAGACATTAATAATGAGACATAATATTCCCAAGTGATCAGCACTTACATTTCACTAAGCAAAGTTAATGATTCTGAGACAGAGCCTCAGATGTAAGACACGGCATCAGCAGGTAATCTTATTAAATAAATTATTTGTGAAATCATGATGCACAGCATGGAACAACACAGATCAGTCATTGCATACTTCACACCCTGCTGGAACGACTTTCATTCTGAGTTCACTTATGTAGATCTACAAGATCTGTCCAAAAATACCAAAGTTTATAAAAATTGCTTTTCCATCTGTCAAAGATAGCAATGATGAGACTATAGTTAATGACTAAGTGGTATACACATATTAAGAGCTATCAGGTGTGGTAACACCTCTAAGTACAAAGTAATTTGCATTTATGTGTAACTAGGTAAAACCTACAGCTGCTATCAAGTAAAATTCATGTGCCAGCTTAGAATTTTCAAAATGTAGTATTGTGTTTGACGAACACTCTGGATTTCGGTCTATTATGAACATTTGACCATGCATTTAAATCAGAAGTTAAATCTGGATGCCAAAGTTTGGTCCTAATGTTTGTTTCACTTACATTCATATTAACATCTTTATGTTTTCTTGTGGCCACCATTTTTGGAGAGATGGCAACCATGTTTCCAGCAGACAAAGTTGGAGTTTGAAACTTTACTTTGAAGACTACGGTGTTAAAAGTTTTTTCCACTACTTGGCAATCCCATCTTAATTGCTATGTTCCCCCATGTAAATAAAAAAAAAAGCCAATACTCACCCGCGGTGCTGGCACTGTTCCAGTAATGTCAGGACTTCGGATAAAACTGACACCTAGAAGAAGCAAGATCTACATTTGTTCTCTGACTTCCTCCAGTTGTTAGTTACATCAAAAGGAAGTGAGAGTGAAGCGGCCACTGATTGTCTGCAGGACTCAAGTGACAAAGTCACATGAACCTCGGGAGACTAGGCGCCAACATCGCAGGAACTGGAGGAGAGTACAGGCTGTCTTATTGTATATTCGGGATTAAGCACTTGAAAAGGGTTTGTATGAGTAGTAAACAACAACGTGAAAAGCTTTGTCTGGGACTTTATCAGTAACCGGAACCATTAAGTCATTGGAGATCACAGAGAAAGTCACGAGCCAGAAATATCATGGCATCAGGGAACACTGAACCAGAGATAATATAATTCACGTACGACTTCTAGGTGTTAAAATTTGACCCAACTCTTGACTAAAAGCTTATTTTTAATTTGTCTCAAGTTGCAAACCAATGACAATACCATAACAGATGACTTTCTCAATAATTTCTAAAGAACTTATCTATAGTCTATATTGCATTTTATGACTGGGATTGTTAGTACATGCATTAGTCAACTCATAATATTTATTGGGCAAGTCTTTATATAGTGCCAAAAATGGGAATGGAATCAGTCACTAATTTGAGTACATACATGTTGGCTAAACTGGTCAAATCGGAGGGTTCAATTTAAGCTCAACATGGACCAAGAGTGACCATATGGCAGCTGTTTTTCAGCCAAATGTTAAGAACACAAACACCAGCCTGAGGACAATCTGACTTTGCCAAGATCTAAATAGCTTGCTGGACAAATTATCTCAGCCTCCCTCTGCTGTCACTGGCTCCAACATTTTGGTTGTCATCTTTTCTTCATCTTCAACGGGTCTTTGAGAGCAGCTGGTAGGAATTTGGCAGATGGGGCATGGAGGACATTTCAGCTTATATGGCCTTTGATGGAACAACCTTAGAGTGATGGGATGTACTTCGATATTATAGCACAAATTCCTATCTAAAGGTATGTTTTTTGAGTTTATGGACAAAATATAATTTGTGTGAATATATTTGAAGGTTGTTTTGTAGGAATGATTCAATGTGAAAATAAATAATAAGGAAAAAGAAGTATAATATTTGTCCATATTTCTTTACGGTGACAGAGCATATGTTTTAAGTCTATTCCATAATTGGCATATTTTCTTTTTTCTAAAAATCTTGTTCTTTCCTCAAGTCCTTAAACTCTTATGTGTAGGTGAATTACAATGTTTGTTTGCAGCATAACAGCTTGTGTTAGCAGGAGAAGACAATTAAATACTGGTAAAGATAAAAAATGACTTATGCTCCTCTAAAGATGCGATAGCGATTTCAATGCATCCTTGAACATTGCAAGTAAAAAATACAACACTCAGGGCTTGACGGCTGGATAATATTAAGATCTGTACCCATTACTAGTGCAGCTTCTGTTTATCTCACCGCAAGTAAGCTGTAATGACAATGTAAATGGAGTCTGACCCCATATTGCAATTTTATGGCATTTTCTTTATTTAAGTTGACAGTCTTAGAGTATATGTTGCAAAAACTGAAGAGATACACCAGAAAACAGCTAGGCACACAGCCATGTGTATAAAATAATGTATCATCTTTATTTAATAAAAATTCAAATGCAAGTATAAATACACAAATTGAAAACACTTAAAAACAGATATACTACACTTTACTATGTTAATGCAAATAAACGATGGTGTCTGTATCCCAAAAATCAGGGACAAGGGTCAAAAAATGGATGGGTCCTCTCTTGTGCAGGGTCTTGCAAGTTATAAGATGAAACTTAATTACTAAGTTATACAAACATTCTAGTAAAACACTGCTGTAAAAATGCTAGTAAAGAAATTGCCACCACCACCATACAAATCAATTCAAAGTGCAAGTGCAAATAAATATGTAGGATTTGGATGTTTCGCCCCAGCAGGTCGCCCCCAGGTACATTTACTTCACCTGTGAGAAGTTATACCATCCAGCTGCCATACCATCACCCCAGAGGACCTCTTTAAGAAGCATCGGTCCCTACTGACCGAATACCACAGGTGGCATCACAAACACAAACTTTATTCACCAAACCCTTAAAAGACTTTTCCCTTTTATTTGAGTGCCCAGGGCCACGGACCTGGTCGCAGCCACCGTGATGTCCCCTTCAAGTATCAGACCCGGTACCGAGTACCCCACTGCCCTGGTGGGTGACTCAACTTGTACCCAGGGGCGAACTGCTGGGGGCGAAACATCCTATAACCCAAATATACATACAGAATGAAAGCCAACAAGCTGATACAGTGCAATGTACCCCAGTATAACAAAGGAAAAGCTCGCTATAAATGAGCATCTAGACACAATTTAAAAGAAATAATATGAGAAAATACTTATGTAAGAATGAGAACGACCATTTTGTCCTATAGTAGTGAATGGTTGGTTTTGTATGAGCTGAACATTGTGCTATGGGTATAAATTGTTCTACTATTAAATTATACCTAGTTATTGAATTGTACTTTGTATTAATACTATTTGTATAACTAGTTTGACTATATATATATTATTTTGTTTTCTGAAAAAGGAAATAAGGTATGAAATAAATTAAAAGAAATGCTTTGAGAAGACTAGAATACCCAGGTGTGACAAGAAGAGCCCCACATGTTATGTGGATTCTAATGCAGATTTCAGCAACCAAGGATTGCAATCCTAGACAATTTCAATGTCCCCAGATGAAGCATTTGCGAAACGCACGTCGGGTGTTTTATGGTTGATCTTATCTATTATATATTTACATAGAACTAGCAGTAATTTCTGATGTAAGATACATATTTATGGGCACTATTGCATGGACACTATTACATATAGATATGTCTGCCTATCATTGAAAATGTATTCATGCACACCTTTTTAGTTTTTATATGTAAAATATAACATGTGATCTATGCTATTTACTATGGGGGTTCCCACAGTTCCTCACTCACCAATTTTAGGCTTTGTTTGCATTGCTGGTGTTATTTGTAATTATTGCTTTTTTACTTGTACCTAATAAAGTTTATTATGTTTTAGTTATTTGTATTATTAATTTTGCCCTTGCACATATTTTCCCTTTGGTTTTTGTAATGCATTTTCTTTAGGGGTAAGTCAATATAGTACAGGATAGCAAAGCTATATGGACTACCTTATAGATCTTCTTTGCAGTTTGCTACATCCATGACCTAAATCTCAGTTATTTGAGAAACCCACTAAGCAAAACTTATATTCTTGGCTGTAGCGGTGGTGCTTAATGTAGAAATTCAAAGAACAGCACAGAGATAATCCATGTGTTATGTACACCTTCGGATGTGAACTAAGTGTACAATTTGGCACTGATTCATCAAGAATAGCACTTGATTAAGAGCTACATGTCTCTTAATGAAGCAGGATCATCATACAAGTGGCCCTCCATGTGCTCACCACAAATCTTATTCCAGTCAGAAACTGGAATAAGATTTCTAGTACAAGGTAAGCCACGGGTCATCATGAAATTTGACTAGCAGGGGTCAACACACTTCGTTACGCCCATGTCCTTACCCAGCTCTGCTCACTTTGCCGGAGCTGGGCTAAAATGTTGTGAAAATGCCAATATTAACCAAATTTTTCACCTCCTCATGTTGCACAAACAATTTTGTATACATTTTTCTTTTAGTGTTCCTTTTAAGTGTTCCTTTAATTTATCTTTAGAGCTGAGAGAACCTGAACTTATACACTGTGTTTCAAATTATTATGCAATTTGGATTAAGTCGTCATAAAGATTTAATTATTTTGTTTTACAAATAAACTCATGGATGGTATTGTGTCTCAGGGCTCAATGGATCACTGAAATCAATCTTAAACACATGTGATCATTAGTTTTCCCGGTGATTCTAATAAAAGGAAAACTACTTAAAAATGATGTTCCACATTATTATGCAGGAAACAAGTTTCAAGCAATATGGGAAATAAAAAGGATCTCTCTGCTGCTGAAAAGCATTAAATAGTGCAATGCCTTGGACAAGCTATAAAAAAATTAAATATTTGACAAAACTTTAGAATGGTCATCATACTGTGAATAGCTTTGTGACTGAAACAAAGCACAGACAGAGTTCTTGCAGATAAAGACATAATGAGGAAGGTTTCTGCCAGACAGATTCATTGGATTAAGAAAGCAGCTGCCAAAATACCATTACAAAGCAGCAAACAGTTATTTGAAGCTGCTGGTGTCTCTGGAGTCCCTCGAACCTCAAGGTGTAGGATCCCTCAAAGGCTTTCTGTGGTGCATAAACCTACTAACATTCAGGAGCAAAATCATCTTCATGCATGACAATGCACCATCTCATGCTGAAAATAATACTCATGATCTGAGTCATTGGCTGCTATGGGCATAAAAGGAGATAAACTCATGGTGTGGCCACCATCTTCCCCTGACCTCAACCGTACAGAGAACCTTTGGAGTATCATCAAGCAAAAGATCTATGAGGGTGGGAGGCAGTTCACATCAAAACAGGAGCTCTGAGAAGCTATTCTGACTTCATGCAAAGAAATACAAGCAGAAACTCTCCAAAAACTCACAAGTTCAATGGATGCAAGAATTGGGAAGGTGATATCAAAGAAGGGGTCCTATGTTAACATGTAACTTGGCCTGTTAGGATGTTTTGGAGTTAAATAGCTTTTCTGTTCAGTGATTGTGACCTCCTAATGCTGCAAATTCCACAAATGAGCATTTTCAGTTCTTTAAAAATATCAAATGTATAGAAATTCTACTGTGCCTAATAATTTGGAACAGTGCATTTTGAGATTTTATTCATTTTGGAAATTATACTGTTATCATTGGGAGGTTTCTTCAATAAAATTTGATGTATACATTAACAGGTGATGACTTTTGATGACTTGTGATGACTGTCATTTGCACTGACCATTTAGGAAAATCAGAGAAAAATGTAAATTGCATAATAATTTGGAACATGGTGTAAGTTTGGGGTTTGTACCGGACAGTTAGTGTCCAGTGTTAAACGCAGAACACAGACGTCTCCCGGAAGTCCATTGTAATGTTCGGAGTTCCAGGGGGAAGTCTGTGTAGAAAAAGAATTTTTCTCCAGCTCAAAAGTCCAGATTCCCATTGTTTTCAATGGGGTTCGTGTTCTGGTTCAAGTGCGAGTACCAGAACCCGAACTTCCATGGCTCCGCTCATAGCAAGTTATCTTCAAATCAAATTGTGGAACCAATATGATCTATTCCATGCCCTATTGCATGCTGTGTAGAACCTACTTGGTACATATATACTTAATACATTTACAATAAAGTAATAATCTGAAGGTTTTTAGATGTTGCTGGTTAGCATATGGCTATGAACGACATTAGCTGGTGCCATTTAATTGTATGGCAAATGACTCAAACAAAAGAATTTACCAACTAGTAGATTTGAGGGTGAAGGAAAGATATTGAAATGCAGGAAATATTTAAAGAGCAATTGAGGTTAACCTGTTATTTGACACTAATCCTGTCACAGAGAGATGGATGAAGACAATGCCATGTATACAGAAAAGTATGTCATGCTGACATATGGATTCCAGCTATCTTCAAGATGATGCAAAAAGTATAGTAAAACTACTCCACCTCCACCTTTACTATCACCTCTAGTTGCTTTTGAAAGTGCTGTAACTTAAGGTGCTTCACGGACTGACCGGTTGAGGGATGCAAGCACGGGATGGTAAACTTTTACCAATAGGCGGTCATTTGAATGCCTGTTTACACAGGCAGACCAAAATAAACAATGCATACTGAGCAATCTATACTAGGTTGTAGAAAAGAAAGAGGGAGACAAGCGCACAAATGGTAATACCATATTTTAAAAGTGAAATCTGTGAGTGAGTGGGTTGCTCACCTGTTTGGGTTGTGTATGTTACAACTCCAATAAATGCAAATAGATTATTCATCTGCTGCAGTCATGTCTGCAGATAGAAGAGGTTCTTCTCCTTGTAGTTTGAGGAAAAGTAGGAGTTGGAAATACTGGTTGATCGTACTGCTGTGAAAAAGGTGTAGTTCCACGTCTGGCAATAAGTAACTTTAATTTACACATTTCTGGTATCTACCGAATCTTTTCCCAAAACTGAACCACATAATAGTGGATTCAGTGCGAACCATAAATGAGTAAGTAAAAGCTACTTGAAGTATTTCCAGACGTGAAACTACACCTTTTTCAAAGCAGGACGGTCAACTGGTACTTCTATTTCCTACTTCTCAATTTATGCTAAATCACTCAGTGCACATAGGCTGCCATAGTTTTTGGAAGTTCAAGTCCTGTTTACACAGGATGATGTACTCCTTAGAAGGGTGATCTATTATGCTGCACAAAAATCATTTCACTGAATCAAAAAGTGTTTTGCTCATTCATTGGGTGATTAACAGCCTGTTAAAGGGAACCTGTCACCCCGTTTTTTCAGATTGAGATAAAAATACTGTTAAATAGAGCCTGCGCTGTGCGTTACAATAGTGTATGTAGTGTACCCTGATTCCCCACCTATGCTGTGAAATACATTACCAAAGTCGCCGTTTTCGCCTGTCAATCAGGCTGGTCTGGTCAGGTGGGCGTGGTGACATCGCTGTTTCTTCCCCAGCTTTCCGTTGGTGGCGTAGTGGTGTGCGCATGTCCAAGTGCCAAATTCATTGCGCGCAGGTAAAGAAAAAGCGCGCGATCTGCGCTATTACCCTTGTCATCGGTGGGGGCGGCCATCTTCCTGAGGCCGCGCATGCGCAGATGGAGTGCTCTGCTGCACGGGACTTCAGGAAAATGGCCACGGGATGCAGCGCGTGCGCAGATGGAGATCGCGGTGGCCATTTTCCTAAAGCCGAGTTTGCATATCAGCTTCAGGAAAATGGCCGCCGCAATCTCCATCTGCGCACGTGCGGCATCCCGTGGCCATTTTCCTGAAGCCCCGTGCAGCAGAGCACTCCATCTGCGCACGCACGGCCTCAGGAAGATGGCCGCCCCCACCGATGACAAAGGTAATAGCGCAGATCGCGCGCTTTTTCTTCACCTGCGCGCAGTGGATTCGGCACTTGGACATGCGCACACCACTACGCCACCATCGGAAAGCTGGGGAAGAAACAGCGATGTCACCACGCCCACCTGACCTGACCAGCCTGATTGACAGGTGAAAACGGCGACTTTGGTAATGAATTTCGCAGCATAGGTGGGGAATCAGGGTACACTACATACACTATTGTAACGCACAGCGCAGGCCCTATTTAACAGTATTTTTATCTCAATCTGAAAAAATGGGTTGACAGGGTCCCTTTAACATGAAATGAGCATTTTTAACAATGCCTGTTAATTATTATCTTGCAGAGTAAATGCCCAATATCAATAATAAATATAATGGACCCTTACTAATTGAATGTTGGATATTCAATTTCCTATGGGTTACAATTTTATAATCTTATATCAACACGCTATACAGAAGCCATTAGAAAGTAAGCAGGGAACCTTGTTTTGTCTTTTTCTGGACACCGACAAGCAGCCTACCAGTGCCTGCACCCCTATGTACTTAATAGTGATGAGCGAATATACTCGTTACTCGAGATTTCCCGAGCACGCTCGGGTGTCCTCCAAGTATTTTTTAGTGCTCGGAGATTTCGTTTTCCTCACCTCAGCTGAATGATTTACAGCTATTAGCCAGCTTGATTACATGTGGGAATTCCCTAGCAACCAGGAAACCCCCACTGGTACTTATGCTGGCTAACAGATGTAAATCATTCAGCTGCGGCGATGAAAACTAAATCTCTGAACACTATCAAATACTCGGAGGACACCCGAGCGTGCTTGGGAAATCTCGAGTATATTCGCTCATCACTAGTACTTAACCATTCAACTTGCCGTTCTCTAGTTCAATTACCACCAACGGCAAACATAGTAAGTTGATTCTGCTTACTTTTTAATGGCTTTTGTATAGCGCGGTGATTATTCCTATTACAACTCAGTTCGTGTTTCTGACAGGAGACACACAGAACCTGTCCTACTCATCAGCTGCTTCAAAAGCCCTCCTTATTCCTGGTCTATTTTTCTCGTATTCAGTGTGGAGCTCCAGTGTCTAATCTACTATATCTTCAAATAATCCTATATCAATTCTGAATGTTTTATATGGTAGGTTATAATGTTGCTTATGATTAGGGATGAGCAAACCCAAACTGGAAAGTTTAGAGTTTGTAGCCTCCGTCACAGCTATGATAAGTAATGGCATGGCTGTGATTGGCCGGTGTAAAACGAGACCCGGCCTGAATGTGTAAAAAAATAAATTAGAAAAAAAAAAAAAAACCTTGCAATCCTTGTCTTTTTTAAAACCAACTAAAGGAAAACAGAAAAGCTGTGAGCTGGTGATATTATTATTCTGGGAAGGGGGCAATATCCATAAAGGCCTATTCATATCAGCTCAAAGCTGCAGACTGATATTACTAGATTGGGAAGGGACCATGGATATTGCCCCCCTCCCAGACTAATAACACCAGCCCTCAGCTGCCCCAGAAATGGATTATCCATTACATGCACCATTTCTGGCACTTAGCGTCCACTCTTCCCACTTGTCCTGGGGCGTTGGCAAGCGGGATCATATTTTTTTGGTAATGTCAGCTGTTTTATGTCTGCTGACATCAAGTTCAGGGGTTAGTAATGGAGAAGCATCTATAAAACACCCCCATTACTATTTCCATAGTTAAAAGTAAGAAAGACACGCACAGAGAAAAGTCCTATATTTGAACAAAACACTCCTCAACAAATCCCTTCTTTTACTCATTTATTAAGATAAATTGAAAAATAAAAAAAATAGTAATCCTCACCTGTCTGCTGATAATCCATAATGATGATTCTGCTCCATCCAGATGCAGTGCTGAGCAGTGACATTAGTGATGTGACCGCTTAGCACGAGCAGCTGGAACACACTGACAGTAGCGTGTCATTCCAGCTGCTGTGACGAACAATGACATCACTAAGGTTATCACAGTTCTTAGCCGATGTACTGAGGTAACTTATCTGAGGTCACCTCAGTTCATAGGCGTTGGTTCTTACAAGTTCAGAACGAGTGCCAGACTGATGAGCGGTCCATTAGTCCGGCACTTGCGCTGAACTCACGAGACCCGGTGCCTGTGCACTTAAGGTCACTTAAGTTCACAGGCGCAGGTTCTCATGAGTTCAGCGCGAGTGCCGGACTATTTAGTGGTCGCTCATCAGTTGGCACTCAAGATGGGGGCTGGAATAGGCAAAGCTAAAGGGAAGCCTCCATGACTGCTGTTGGCTAGGGGAGGGTTTCAAAAAAGGTTTTTTCTAGATTTGAAAGGGATTGTTTGTGGTGTGGAAGCGGCGTTACAGGGGGGTTTAGGGGGGAGTCTGTGAAAAGTACAGGAACATTGCCACTTTTACACAGAAAATCTGAGAGGAAGCATCGAGTATTACCTGATGGAGTCTAGACGATTTGATGGATAGGCTCCGGGACATGGCCCGCTCTCGGCGCAGTGGTTGGCTGAAGGAGCAATTGTCGTCCATTCTCGGGGCCTCCGGTTCAGGTGAGCTGAGCAGGAGGGGCAGGAGGACAATGCCCCCGGAGAGACTTTCACCGGACATTGTTGCGTGCAGCAGGCGCAGGCTCCGGAGCCCCTCCGGGGACCTTGTGGATGGTGGATGCAGTCATGTGGCCTCCCCTTGACGTACCTGCCCCGGAAGGAATCCACTAAGCCGGTCTGCTGGCTCAGGGCAGCGGAGCCGGAGAGACGTGCATGCCGGACCGGAAGTGTGGCTCATGCAGGTGGTACAGGCCGCAGTAGATGGGTGGCTAGGATGGGAAGAGCAGGCCGCAAATATTCGGCCACCTGCACGGAGGTCGTCACAGGCCCGCAGTGGCGTCACCGCTGGTGCCACAATGCGGCCGGGCCTTGTCAACGCTGAGGCAAAGGTAGAACAACAGCCCAGCAGTGATGGGCCTAGCACTTCAGGGGATGTTAACGCTGCTGCTTTCCAGGGAGGAGCTGGGTCCGGGAAGATCCCGGGACGCAGCACCAGGAGCAGGCTTCCAGCGAGTAGACAGCAGCAGACGGGACCCCTGCTGTCTGGCTCAGGGTGACATGACCAGGTGGTAGGAGCGGCGGGCAGTGCCCAAGGGCTGCCTGACAGATTACAATTTGGTTCTCCAGACTGGTATGTCAGGCAAAGACCATGCACTCCGTCACTGTCACGATCAAGGAGAACATCAGCAGAGCACAGCACTGCAAGGTCTCCGGCCCCCCCTGATGACATAGAGGTCAGGAGCGCGGGCCTGGGGCCTCAAGTGGACAGAGTGGATTACAAATTGGACAGCGACTGCAGGGAGGATCCAATGCTTCTGGAATCTGGAGTTACGGCTGGCAGGGACACAGCACCCATACAGCTTGGGGAGCATAATTATATTTATGATTTGTCGCCCACAGGGGCTGTGTTGCAACATTTTTTGGGTAGGCGGGCCCCAGGGTCAGAAGGACGGCAGTTAGCGGGCTCTAGTGGGGAGGTAGATCAGGGCCGTTGTGAGATTTTGCTTAGTATGGTGCAGGTTTTACAAAGATTGGAGAGTGGTACATAGGGCAATGTGGGGGCACAGGGCACAGTGGTGACAAAGCCAGTGGGGGCATGGTTTCCGGGAGTAATTGTTGGATCACAGGTGGCAAGTGAGGAGCCCGTATCGGTCGTAAGTGAGCGGGCCTCAGGTTCGGGCATATCTGTGTCTATACAAACTGAAAAAGAAAAAGGGGATACGATTAAGTTGGACGATCAAGCAAAGGGTGAAGTATACGTGTGTTTTGAAGGCCCTTTAGGAGCTCATTTGAAAAAAAGAGGTAAAGGAGAAGATTTGGCGAGATGAATATGTGGAAATATTCTCCCTTTTGCCTTTGGAAAAGTTTAATTTGGACAAAGGAAAAAAGACGATAGTAAGAAAGAGGAGGAAGAGAAGCGGCGGTGGCGGCTGATTCTGCAGACATTTGTTAATTGGATGCAGGCGTTTGCGATTTTGGCTAGCATCATTGGGGAAAAGTTTCCTGAAAATTGTTCAGGTCTTTTCTGCTATTTGGATGCGATTGGAGAGGCACACCGCACATATGGTGGTATGGCGTGGCTGCGTTACGATAAGCAATTTAGGCAGAGGAAGGCAGTGAGACCTGAGATTAAGTGGGATCAAAAAGATATTGGGCTTTGGCTGAAAGTTATGGCGTCGGTCCGTTATGGGCAGTCCTTTCACGGGAGCTGGGGTAGCAGCAGTCAACAAGCAGGGCATAGAAGCGGGGGACAGGGCGCACAAGGATCAAAAGAGAAGTCCGGAACGTGTTGGCAATTTAACGATGGCCAGTGCAAGTACAGTAGTACATGTAAGTTCAGCCACATGTGCTCCTTTTGCAATGGGAGCTCACACAGAGCTGCAAAAAAAATGTTTTAAGAAGTCAAAGGGTAAGCCCTCAGTGGGTGCCAATCATGGGGGAGACACCAGTGAGGTTTCAAAAAATGGCCCCCTTTCTAATTGGTATCCAGACCAGGAGAAGGCGAGGGTCATTTATAGTGGTTTTGCGGAAGGTTTTAGAATTCCTCCCCCTGGTCATGTGGTTCCGTTTTCCGTTAAAAATTTGAGGTCGGTAGAATTAATTTCCGAGGTCGTTAGTTTAAAATTGGAAAGGAGGTCAAATTGGGTAGGATGGCGGGTCCGTTCTCGTTTTTGCCGGTTGAAGGATGGAAATTTCTCCGCTGCGGTTTGTACCAAAAAACGAACCTAACAAGTTTAGATTAATTTAACACTTGTCGTACCCTAAAGGTCGGTCTGTTAATGAAGGCATTGCGCAGGAGTTGTGTACAGTGGAATACACATCGTTTGATATGGCGGTGAGTTGGGTTTGACAATACGGGACTGGCACTCTGTTGGCAAAAACAGATATTGAATCGGCTTTCAGGTTACTTCCGGCTCACCCAGACAGTATTTCGCTCTTAGGTTGTTTTTGGAAGTGCGGGTACTACTTGGATAGATGTTTGCCGATGCGTTGCGCAATTTCTTGTTCTTTGTTTGAAACGTTCAGTACCTTTTTAGAGTGGGTAGTTCTAGATGTTGCTGGAGTGCAGTCAGTGATTCATTATCTAGATAATTTTTTATTCATAGGTCAGCCTGATTCATTTTTGTGTAGGAATACTTTAGCCACCATGGAATGGGTGGCGGCGTATTTTGGCATGCCTTTGGCTAAAGGAAAGACAGAAGGCCCAGGAACGGTGTTAAGCTTTCTGGAAATTTTGATTGATTCTGAAAAAATGGAATGTCGGTTACCGGAATATAAATTGTTGTTATTGAAACAAGAAGTTAATAGGGTTAGAAAACTGCGCAAATTGACGTTGAAGGAGTTGCAGTCATTGCTAGGTCGGTTAAATTTTGCGTGAACGATCATACCAATGGGTAGAATTTTTTGCAGGAGGCTGGCTGGAGTGACAGCGGGAGTGTGCGCAGCACACCCTTTTGTCCGTTTAAAAAAGGAGCACAGGGAGGATTTGATTGTGTGACAGCTCTTTCTGGAACAATATAACGGATGGTCGTTGATTCAGGATGTGGTTTGGAGTAATTTTGACCATGAAAGCTACACGGATGCAGCTGGTGGAGCCGGTTACGGAGCCTATTGTAAAGGAAGATGGAGTGTGGGAAAATGGCCAGAGGAGTGGCAGTGGAGGGGTCTGACAAAAAATTTAGCGTTATTGGAATTGTTTCCGATTGTGGTAGCAGTTTTCATTTGGGGCGAATTTTTGTTAATCAAAAAGTTCGCTTTCATTGCGATAACATGAGCATAGTGTTGGTAATTAATAGCTTGCTGGCATCATCTCCCCCGGTGATTAAGTTGGTGCGGGAATTAGTGCTGCGATGCCTTGAACGGAATGCTTGGATTTCTGCGGTGCATGTGCCAGGTGTTAAAAATTCTATAGCGGATTCTTTATCTCGTTTTCAGTGGGAAAGGTTCCGGGAGTTGGTACCAGAAGCAGAGGCATCGGGAGAGGAATGCCCTTTACGGTTGTGGCAAGTGGTTACGGATGAGCAGGACGACTAATTTGTGAGTCCGTTACATGACAGACCTGGGCGTCTTACGAAGAATAGTGGAGTGTTTGGCAAATTTGGCTGTTGCAGTTGGGAGCATTTGAGTCTGATGTGGATACGGTGCAAGCTTTGTTACGGTTAGTGGGTTGTGAAGCTGATGATGGCTGGTCGGTTTCAAAAGTTAACAAAATTGTAGCGGCCTGGCGTTTGGTTTTAAGTTGGAGGGTTCTATAGATGTCACAATTTTTTTTTAGTTAAACAGGCTTTAAAGGGTTTTTGAAGGGGTAATAAAAGTTTTGATAGGCGCAGACCAATTTCATTCAGCATGCTGGAACGGTTAGGTGGTGTGTTGGTAAAGATTGGGGTTTCTGCCTTCGAGGTTGCATTGTTCAGGTTGGCTTTTTCTTTGATGTTTTTTGGAGCGTTGCGCATTGGTGAACTAGTGTCGCACAGCAAAGTTAGCGCGGGGGTCTGATGGGGAAGATGTTGAAATTCAAGCAGGGGGCATAATTTTTTGGATTCGATGCTCAAAGACTGATCAGTTGGGAAAAGGTAAGTGTGTGGTGCTTGGTAAGGTGGAGGGGGCTCTGATGTGCCCACAAAGATGTCTGGAATCATACTGGCACTTGCGGGCAAGTAGGGTGGGCCCATTGCTGTGTCATGCCGGTGGAGCATTCGTGTCCCGATTTCAATTTATTGCCATTATGAATAAGGGGTTGCAAGAGTTGGGATTGTCCCCGGATATGTACGGTTCTCATTCTTTTGTACAGTTCTCATTCTTTTAGGATCAGGGCTGCGTCGGAGGTGCATAGGAGAGGTTTAGGAGCTGAGACAATTCGGCAGATTGGTAGATGGCGTTCTGACCGTTATTTAACTTACGTGCGATAGTAACATTGGGTGTAGATGGGGCGACTAGGGTCAAGTGAATGGTTTTTTGTGTCTTTGCAGGTCACGCCCCTATCTTAACCTGGATCTTCGGACATTCGTTTGTGCATCGGGGGGCCATACGGGCCGACGTGAGGTCCAATGGTAGGAAATTGGGTTTCTTGGAGTTAACATTGATTCGTCGGGGAAGGAATTGTGAGTAAATTCCAGACAGTTTAAATGAGGTGGGGTTGATCTGGCATTTGGCTATGGGCTCTGGCTGGGCTATTACCCTGGGAGCTTTTGGTGGTTAGTCTTCCCTGAATGGGTTGTTTAGTGCCCTTGAGCTGGTGGTTTATGGCTGAGGGTAACATGGTGGCTGAAGTTCGTTGGTTATTGCCAAATTTAAGCCAGATTTTTAGCTCCAAGAACCCTCCCCTCATGTCAGAGTTTTATATCAAATTATTGATATGCATTTGTTATATGTTATTGTTTGTTAATAAAATGGCCAGCATTATCTAAAGAATTGATGAATAATGTCTTTGTTTCCAAGGGGGTATAATGTGTTATAGGTTTGGGATGCAGAATGGGTGTGCATGTCAAGGGAAGAAACCCGTACTTGCCATACTTGGTCATGCTGAACTCGGGTGATCCGGCGGCCGTGAACTTAGGTGACTGAGTAAGGTCACTTCAGTTCAGAGGCACCGATTTTCACAAATTCAGCATGAGTGGATTGAGACATTTGTTTTATACTTATATCATGCTGGGCAACCCGCCTGATCTAATAATATGTGTGTCATCAATAGCCTGAAAGCCAGGCACTGTGCATTACCTGTGTGTGACTGGCATCCTATGGAAGCCTCATCTGTATGTTTTCCCCTCCATGAATTTGTAGGTTTATGAGTGACTGTTTTCTTTAATATTTTGCACCTGTATCATGGGGGACTGCTGCATCTTGCTAGTGCATTATTAAACTGACCTAATGTTGGTAAGGCTGTTTTTTCCTGTGATTTTTTTTAATTTGATTCCTTTGTCTGTGAGCCATTTTTAATTATAGTGTAGGTACTAACATGTATGAGAGGACCCTTGACGTAGGTTGCGAGCTTGCGTATTTTGGCCAAAATATCAACCAATGCCTCATGTAATGAATTTTTTACATTATTTTTCATCTTTTTACTGCACAATTTTCCATTTTTTATGCCGGGTCCAGATTCTAAAAAACTGAGTTGATCACCATGTTCTATGACGGAAATGAGAATATTAGCTGGTACTTGTTGATGGTAATGTCAATCAGAAAAGTCCTTAGGAAATTCATGGAACTCTTAATGTAATCCTTTTTTTCTAAAGGTTTCAACAGCAATATAAAATCTTTTTCTATAGCAACAGAAAAAAACACTGCTGTAAACAGAACCGTATTTCTTCTGACACAGAAGTTGCTCACCTTGCATACAGTAGGTACAAAGAAGTGAAATAAACTGCTTCTTTGTGCCCAAGGAAAAAAAGTAACTTAATAAGAAAACTTAGCACAGCACTGATTGAGGAGGACTGAATGGTGACATGAATGCTCCGAGAAGACGGTAATTAGTAAATATTAAAGTAATATGCTAATGAGAGCGAGTACAGAATTGTAAACACCGGATTAGAAAGGAAAAACAAATAGTGAACAGACAGTGCGGCGGAGAAATAACAATATTACAATGCTATATGCGTCTGTTACTCATAAAGCTGAAGTTAATTGTGCATCATCTATTCTTGACAGTGAAGAATGAGTATGGTTCGTAAACAGTCATACAATTAAAGAGGAAGAATTACTCAAACATATTTTCCATTTCATTCCTAATCTCAGACTAGCAGAGGAGAGATCCCTCCATTGTGAGGCTTCCTGCAAGTATCAAGAATAATGATGAACTCAGGTTTTCAAACATTGATACCCAAGCAATTCCACTCAGTGTCAATAGACAGCTTAAAGATGTATTTCAGGTGTTCTTTGGTGATATATTACGCTATTCAAGAGGCTTTTTCCCATCCAAATACCCCATACCTAAGCTAATTGCTATGATAGCACCTGTCTGTGTGTATGGAGGGCTAACCCCGCCAAGAAGTAATTGCTCCATAGATCTGTACGTTGAACTGAAGAGAAGGAATCCATGAATTTTCAGAAAGAAAGGAACAACTAAATAAGGTAATACTTGCTGAATTATATATACTGGGGGACTTGCTACAGAATAAATGAAAAATAAGTCAATGTTATGCTACTTTAAACTGTGGGATGAAGTGGTTTAGAACTAAAATGGTGAGTTTTCTTACAAAGCGGACAGGGATTATCAAGGTATTAAATAAAACTGGTGCACAGCAGAAAAGTTGCATCTATTCCGTATTTACTTATTTACCTTTAAAAATGTATTTCTTTTTTAATAAATAATGTGATGGAGATCTGCTTTAAGGTTCATTGGACTGATACTTAATGTACTGTATGTATTGCAAAAGATTTAAAAGGAATTTGTCATGCGAAAAAACGCTACTAGCATTCAAATGTTAGGTTAATCTGCAGGTTAATAGCGTTCTGAACCTGCCCGGTGCTCACACTAAGAGCCCCTCTGCCGGGAGGAAATTAACTTTATTCCTCCCGGCAGCGTTCGGCTCCTGGTCATAGGGGTTGCGCCAACTCGGTTTCAGTCCTTGCTCTGTGTATAGAGATCAGTGGCTGTAACTATACCCCCCGCACTGACTGACAGCTGGCCCTAATGATGAGCTGCTGTCAGTCAGTGCTAGGTGAGAGGTCACACCCACCTCTCTCTATACACACAACAGTGACTGAACACGCGCTGGCGTCGCGCCCCCGTGACTTAAATCCGAATGCTGCCAGGGAGAATAAAGTTAATTTCCTTCCAGTAGCGGGACTCATAGTGGCGGCACTGGGCAGGTTCAGAACGCTTTTAACCTGCTGATTATGATTAACTCCATATCTGAAGGAAAATAGCATTTTTTTCATGTGACAGGTTCCCTTTAAATGAACAACTGCAACTTTTGTTTGAACCTTTGTGACTGATTCAACATTTGCATTTTATTTATAGGTCATCAAAATGGCACACCTATTTCATAAATTTCGCACAATGACAAAATCAGCCTTTAACCATTTTTTTTTTGCTCAAAAAAGTCACATGTATGGTTGAGATATGTTTTGCATCTTTTTCTACAGTTGCAAATGAATGAGGCAAAGATATTTGGATAACCAAAACCTTGACTACAGTGGCGAACTGAAAAAAACAACAACAGGCAAACAGATATAAAATAGACTTCTAAAAAGCGCAAATAGAAGGATGGATTTGGTACAAACAAAAAAAGTGCAAAACTTGACTCCAAAATCTACATTAAAAAAAAAAACGCAAATGCAATAATAAGTTTGGCACCATGTCACAACCAGATTTATCATCCACATTGTCCCGCTGCAAACCTATGGGACATGGAGTGATGTCATTTTGGCTTTTGCACCTAGTCTATGTGCATAGTAGAGGCTTCTCCTTGTACACCTACGTTGGATATGACGCTTTTATTGTAAGCTGCTCCTCTCCCATTGGCTTTTAAAGATTTTTTTTTTACTTTTGATCCTTTGTATTTCATCTGGCATTTCCACTCAAGAAAGACTTCACCCACGAGTGTCACCAAAGCCTAATATATGCTGTACGTATGTCAGGGATGGCAAAAACTGCATCATTGGGGAACCATCGAAAGAAACAAGCGCTGTTTGCATTGTGTGCTGTGTGTTGACAGTACATCATTGAGGATGAGCACCGCACCTGTCTCCTATTTTCTACAAAGCCGCCTTTGAGGGTGTATTGTAAATACATTGTTGATGTTGCCACTCCGTGAAGTGCAAGGTTATGCCAAGCACTAAACCTGTGATGTCTAAACATCTAATGGATCTGATGTTTCCTCACCATTGCCATATTGTAATTATTGCTACATAGTATCATTTTAGATTAGCTTTCTTTTCAATGTGCTTTTCTGGGATTATCTGTGCCTGCAATATGCTTCTATTTTCCAGGAGTCTGATGAGGAAAATTGAGTATGGATGTCATGGCGCCTCTAAGCTTGATAAGTACATTGCTTCTATCTTGTACTGCAGAGCTGGACACACTAAGTGATTGCCCTAAGGCAAAGCTGAATCACACAGAAGAGCAATGAGCCAGACAAACCTGGATGAGTGGAACGATGGAAGAAACACAGGTATGCAATCTACACAACTACCTATAAAATGGTCCAACTGCCGCACCAAAAGAAAGCCACGCCGGAGAAGACATTGCAAGGACGTTGTGAGGAAATCAATGAAGGTCACAGCTGACATGTTACATAAAGAAGAAAATTAGACAATCACTTCATCTAACCTAGAAAAAACATAAAAACTTGAGATCTTAGAAAATCACTGAAAGAATGAAGAGCGTTGGTGAAGTCACGCAGGCGGATGACCCAAGGACAGCAGGTCCATTCTTTGGGGTACACCTCTGTCATCTAACGTTTAATCATCAATACTTTAGTTCCAATAAATGTACAATCTGCCAAATAAATCATTCCAATCCCACTGCAGTATTGTGAGCTCCTGAAGCATATGTGGTGGTATAATTAATGCAAAAACCGAATAGTTGGTAGAAGTGCTGTGATAATTAGGGAGCTGGCTCCAAACATTGTTTGATCAGAATCAGGGACTGTGTACAGTATTTGTACATTTACCAACATTTCTAGAAATATTGCCCACTAAATACTGGCTTATACGCTTGTTGCTGTGGAGAAGGTACTTTCCAGAGAATATTTTAAGCTCTTATTTTTATTTTAAAGTGATCTTTAATAAAAAGGCATTTAAAAAAAGCTTAGATATAGAATAAAGCTGCAGAGGAGCCATTCACAATATTCTCATATCTGGTAATTCGCCATGGCCTAAACACGTGGTGTTGCTTTTGGCAAGGAAAGTATGTGACAAGTGGTGTGTCATGTGGATTCCTTGTAGTGGATGCCAAATACAGCTATGAATAGGGGACTTCAAAGGAAATCTACCAAAGGTGTCAGGAAAAAGGATTTTTTATTAGGATATGGAAAGATGAAGTTCGGGGTTTTTCTCTGCTTTATCCATCAGTCTAATACAAAATAAATGGAGTCGAGTTTGAGTAAGAGCACCACTCAGGATGGAGTCCGGCAGAATCCAAGATCTAGCTTTCATCATTAGTGAGGGTCCCAGTAGTTGGATCCCCAGTAGTCAGTAATTTATACCATAACATATGAATACAGCATATTTCATTCTAGTAAAAACCCATCTACAAAGTAACATGGAAATTAAATCTATATCCTACATCAATGGGTTGCCTTACATTAAAAATCATGTAGTGATCAAAATGAAGACTGAACCAATTATGACTAGACTGTTTGTAATGTATGACTAAACGACTGACTCTGAACATAAGTTATGAACAGGTACAGACTAGGGCTGAAATTCCATCCTGGCATTGGAAATCACACAGGCCTATGCTACACCTGTCCCCAAAGCACAGATGGGATCTATTACCAATATTACCCTGGATAGAGGAAAGCAAGATTTACTACAACACCAATATTTCTAATGATACCCGTGGCCTACTGGGGTAAGTGACCGAGTCAGCGACTTTGTGCTCCGTCACAATTCTTATCAGCATGGGTATCTTGAGAACACCGATTCTGTTAACAACGTTGCAGACAAGGTTGCCCACGACGAGACAGGCCCTTCTAGCATTTGCCAGAATTGCCAAATGGCCAGTCCGGCCCTGGTTATCAATATCAGATCAGAGGGGGTCTGACACTTGCCACACACTAAATCATCTGTTTTTAGCTGCGATGATGGCTGATTGAGCTCCATTCACTGTGGTAGCCATTCACATTACTGCAGCTCATTTTCAATGCACTTCAATTGAAGCAATGCTGCCATACCTGTGGACAGCTGGGTGTAAGACCCCTTAATCTTGTTTTTCAATGTCTGCAAAGTGTACAGGAGACCAATCATTATGAATAATATAAGTATCAGTTAAGCCTACTTTGATAAATAAAATTGAGTTGTACATTTGTACATGTCGAAAAAAAATAATAATTTGACAATAAAGAAATAAGTAGAGGTGGTTATATCCAGTAGGCTAACCTTGGCAGATCACAGCGATTTCGGCAGGACTCGCAGACGTGTATTCTACAAAGAGACAAGCTTATATGATACAAATGGATAGGGTCCCAGAAAAGTCATCTTGTCATGATTGGTGGGCACACAAGGACTGTCCAATATGTGGGCAATTCACCTACTTTATAAGTATAATCTAAATAGCAGTAATGCAATTTAAATTTCACATATTTAGTGTTTGCTTACAATTTAGTTAACCACAATACAGAAGTTAAACACCTTCAATTGTAACAAAAAATTTTGTGCAACTCGAAGTTGATCAAAAAATCTGAGACTTTTGGCGTTTTTACTAAAAAATAAGCCAGCTGTACTAAAGTGGCTAGGATTGGGGCTGGACAGGTAAAGCCCTCCCATCTAATTTACTAATGAATAATAATAATAAATCTTTATTTTTATATAGTGCTAACATATTCCGCAGCACACATTATCATCGCTGTCCCCAATGGGTCTCACAATCTAAATTCCCTATCAGTAACTGGAGTAACAATTCTGGGGATATTGCGCGGCAGTTGTAAGATATGTCAATTTCAAAAAGTAGTGAGTGTTAATAAATAACATTTCCCACATGTTTACTTTACATCAGCACAATTTTGGAAACAAATTTTTTTTTTGTTAGGAAGTTATAAGGGTTAAAATTTGACCAGCGATTTGTCATTTTTACAACGAAATTTACAAAACCATTTTTTTTAGGGACCACCTCACATTTGAAGTCAGTTTGAGGGGTCTATATGGCTGAAAATACCCAAAAGTGACACCATTCTAAAAACTGCACCCCTCAAGGTACTCAAAACCACATTCAAGAAGTTTATTAACCCTTCAGGTGCTTCACAGCAGCAGAAGCAACATGGAAGGAAAAAATGAACATTTAACTTTTTAGTCACAAAAATTATCTTTTAGCAACAATTTTTTTATTTTCCCAATGGTAAAAGGAGAAACTGAACCACGAAGGTTGTTGTCCAATTCGTCCTGAGTACGCTGATACCTCATATGTGGGGGTAAACCACTGTTTGGGCGCACGGCAGGGCTTGGAAGGGAAGGAGCGCCATTTGACTTTTTGAATCAAAAATTGGCTCCACTCTTTAGCGGACACCATGTCACGTTTGGAGAGCCCCCGTGTGCCTAAAAATTGGAGCGCCCCCACAAGTGACCCCATTTTGGAAACTAGACGCCCCAAGGAACTTATCTAGATGCATAGTGAGCACTTTGAACCCCCAGGTGCTTCACAAATTAATCCGTAAAAATGAAAAAGTACTTTTTTTTCACAAAAAAATTCTTTTAGCCTCAATTTTTTCATTTTCACATGGGCAACAGGATAAAATGGATCCTAAAATGTGTTGGGCAATTTCTCCTGAGTACACCAATACCTCACATGTGGGGGTAAACCACTGTTTGGGCACATGGTAAGGCTCGGAAGGGAAGGAGCGCCATTTGACTTTTTGAATGAAAAATTATTTCCATCGTTAGCGGACACCATGTCGCGTTTGGAGAGCTCCTGTGTGCCTAAACATTGGAGCTCCCCCACAAGTGACCCCATTTTGGAAACTAGACGCCCCAAGGAACTTATCTAGATGCATAGTGAGCACTTTAAACCCTCAGGTGCTTCACAAATTGATCTGTAAAAATGAAAAAGTACTTTTTTTTTTCACAAAAAAATTCTTTTCGCCTCAATTTTTTCATTTTCCCATGGGCAGTAGGGTAAAATGGATCATAAAATTTGTTGGGCAATTTCTCCCGAGTACGTCGATACCTCATATGTGGGGGTAAACCACTGTTTGGGCACTCAGCAGGGCTCGGAAGGGAACTTCTTCTTTGACTTTTTGAATGGAAAATTAGCTCCAATTGTTAGCGGACACCATGTCGCGTTTGGAGAGCCCCTGTGTGCCTAAACATTGGAGATCCCCCAGAAATGACACCATTTTGGAAACTAGACCCCCAAAGGAACTAATCTAGATGTGTGGTGAGGACTTTGAACCCCCAAGTGCTTCACAGACGTTTACAACGCAGAGCCGTGAAAATAAAAAATCATTTTTCTTTCCTCAAAAATTATGTTTTAGCAAGCATTTTTTTTGATTCACAAGGGTAACAGGAGAAATTGGACCCCAGTAATTGTTGCGCAGTTTGTCCTGAGTATGCTGGTACCCCATATGTGGGGGTAAACCACTGTTTGGGCACACGTCAGGGCTCGGAAGTGAGGGAGCACCATTTGACTTTTTGAATACGAGATTGGCTGGAATCAATGGTGGCGCCATGTTGCGTTTGGAGACCCCTGATGTGCCTAAACAGTGGTAACCCCTCAATTCTACCTCCAACACTAACCCCAACACACCCCTAACCCTAATCCCAACTGTAGCCATAACCCTAAACACAACCCTAACCGCAACACACCCCTAACCACAACCCTAACCCCAACACACCCCTAACCATAACCACAACCCTAATTCCAACCCTAACCCTAAGGCTATGTGCCCACGTTGCGGATTCGTGTGAGATATTTTCGCACCATTTTTGAAAAATCCGCGGGTAAAAGGCACTGCGTTTTACCTGCGGATTTTCCGCGGATTTCCAGTGTTTTTTGTGCGGATTTCACCTGCGGATTCCTATTGAGGAACAGGTGTAAAACGCTGCGGAATCCGCACAAAGAATTGACATGCTGCGGAAAATACAACGCAGCGTTTCCGCGCTGTATTTTCCGCACCATGGGCACAGCGGATTTGGTTTTTCATATGTTTACATGGTACTGTAAACCTGATTGAACACTGCTGCGGATCCGCAGCCAAATCCACACCGTGTGCACATAGCCTAATTCTAAAGGTATGTGCACACGCTGCAGAAAACGCTGCGGATCCGCAGCAGTTTCCCATGAGTTTACAGTTCAATGTAAACCTACGGGAAACAATAATCGCTGTGCCCATGCTGCGGAAAAACTGCACGGAAACGCAGCGGTTTACATTCCGCAGCATGTCACTTCTTTGTGCGGATTCCGCAGCGGTTTTACAACTGCTCAAATAGAAAATCGCAGTTGTAAAACCGCAGTGAAATGCGCAGAAAAACCGCGGTAAATCCGCCATAAATCCGCAGCGGTTTAGCACTGCGGATTTATCAAATCCGCAGCGGAAAAATCCGCAGAGGACCAGAATACGTGTGCACATACCGAAACCCTAACCCTAGCCCTAACCCTAACCGTACCCCTAGCCCTAACCCTAACCCTAACCCTAACCCTACCCCTACCCCTACCCCTAGCCCTAACCCTAACCCTAACCCTAACCCTAACCCTACCCCTAACCCTACCCCTAACCCTAACCCTAACCCTAACCCTATTCTAATATTAGTGGGAAAAAAAAATTTCTTTATTTTTTTATTGTCCCTACCTATGGGGGTGACAAAGGGGGGGGGTCATTTATTATTTTTTTTATTTTGATCACTGAGATATAATCTATCTCAGTGATCAAAATGCACTTTGGAACGAATCTGCCGGCCGGCAGATTTGGCGGGCGCACTGCGCATGCGCCCGCCATTTTGGAAGATGGCGGCGCCCAGGGAGAAGACGGACGGGACCCCGGCTGGATCGGTAAGTATGATGGGGTGGGGTGTTGTGAATTCTGTGGCTGAGTTCACTTCTGTGGTCACAAGTGGTATTGCAGTCTCTGGGCTTCCTCCCTCAGGTGTTTTGGTGAGCTCGTTGGCTGCCTTGCTATTTAGCTCCACCTGAGTCTGTCTTCCTTGCTCCTTGTCAATGTTCCAGTGTTGGATCTGAGCTACTGCATCTTTCCTTGGGCCTGCTGCTCTGCTAGATAAGTGCTTCTAGTTTGTTTTCTGTTTTTTCTGTCCAGCTTGCTATTATCTTTTGCTGGAAGCTCTGAGAAGCAAAGGGGTGCACCGCCGTGCTGTTAGTTCGGCACGGTGGGTCTTTTTGCCCCTTTGCGTGGTTTTCGTTTTAGGGTTTTTTGTAGACTGCATAGTTCTCTTTGCTATCCTCGCTCTGTCTAGAATATCGGGCCTCACTTTGCTGAATCTATTTCATTCCTACGTTTGTCTTTTCATCTTGCTAACAGTCATTATATGTGGGGGGCTGCCTATTCCTTTGGGGTATTTCTCTGAGGTAAGTCAGGCTTGTATTTCTATCTTCAGGCTAGTCAGCTCCTCAGGCAGTGCCGAGTTGCATAGGTAGTGATAGGCACAATCCACTGCTGCTTATAGTTGTGTGAGGATAGATCAGGTACTGCAGTCTACAGAGATTCCACGTCTCAGAGCTCGTCCTATTGTTTTTGGTTTTTGCCAGATCTCTGTATGTGCGCTGATTACTGCACGCTGTGTTGCCTGATTGCCAGCCATAACAGTGGGGGGGGACCACGGGGGGGGGATCGGAGCACGGGGGGGGGAATCGGAGTGTGGGAGGGGTGGAACGGAGCACGGGGGGCGTGGAACGGAGCACGGGGGGGCTGGAATGGAGCACGGGGGGGTGGAACGGAGCACCGGGGGGGTGGATCGGAGTGCAGGGGGGGTGATTGGAGCACGGGGGGGTGATTGGAGCACGGGGGGAGCGGACAAGAGCACGGGGGGGAGCGGAGCACTGGACGGAGGGGAGCCGGAGCAGTGTACCGGCCAGATCGGAGGGCTGGGGGGGCGATCGGTGGGGTGGGGTGGGGGCACACTAGTATTTCCAGCCATGGCCGATGATATTTCCGCATCGGCCATGGCTGGATTGTAATATTTCACCCGTTATAATAGGTGAAATATTACAAATCGCTCTGATTGGCAGTTTCACTTTCAGCAGCCAATCAGAGCGATCGTAGCCACGAGGGGGTGAAGCCACCCCCCCTGGGCTAAACTACCACTCCCCCTGTCCCTGCAGATCGGGTGAAATGGGAGTTAACCCTTTCACCCGATCTGCAGGGACGCGATCTTTCCATGACGCCGCATAGGCGTCATGGGTCGGAATGGCACCGACTTTCATGACGCCTACGTGGCGTCATGGGTCGGGAAGGGGTTAAGTACTGAAGCCTTCAAAGCATCCACCGTGAATCAATGATGCGCCCTACCTCGTGCTCCAGCTGACCCTCTACCAACACTGGCGGAACAGTGGATGAGGAATCTTCTCTAATCGTCCCCACAGGTTTTAATAGGGACCTATGGAAGACATTAGATATTTTGAAGGAGGTGGGCAACTGTAATCTATAGGCCACTGGGTTGATCACCTCTATAATCTTGTATGAACCAATAAACCTGGGGCTCAATTTCATAGTGTGTACCTTAAGTTTGATGTTACGGGTAGACAACCACACCTTTTCCCCCACAGTAAGTGTAGGAGCTGACCCCCTCTTCCTGTCCACAAAATGTTTGCACCTCTTTTGGGCTTTGGAGATATTCCCCTGAACCTCCCTCCAAAGGGTTCTTAACTGTTGCACCAAACCCTCGGCACCATGGCAACCAGAATCCATGCGGGAAAATTCTCCAAACTGCGGAACATGTTGTGAATTCTGTGGCCAAGCTCCCTCCTGTGGTCATGAGTGGTACTTCGGCTGGTTCTGTCTATGAGCTTCCTCTGGTGGATGTGAGTGGGGCTGCGGCTTCTGAGTTTCCTTCCTCAGGTGACGAGGTTAAGTCGTTAGGTGCTGCTCTATTTAACTCCACCTAGTTCTTTGTTCCTGGCCTCCAGTCATTGTTCCAGTATTGGTTTTGCTCTCTCCTGGATCGTTCTATCGCAGGACTGGCGCATAGCAAATGTGGTGCCAATATTCAAAAAGGGCTCTAAAAGTGAACCTGGAAATTATAGGCCAGTAAGTCTAACCTCTATTGTTGGTAAAATATTTGAAGGGTTTCTGAGGGATGTTATTCTGGATTATCTCAATGAGAATAACTGTTTAACTCCATATCAGCATGGGTTTATGAGAAATCGCTCCTGTCAAACCAATCTAATCAGTTTTTATGAAGAGGTAAGCTATAGGCTGGACCACGGTGAGTCATTGGACGTGGTATATCTCGATTTTTCCAAAGCGTTTGATACCGTGCCGCACAAGAGGTTGGTACACAAAATGAGAATGCTTGGTCTGGGGGAACATGTGTGTAAATGGGTTAGTAACTGGCTTAGTGATAGAAAGCAGAGGGTGGTTATAAATGGTATAGTCTCTAACTGGGTCGCTGTGACCAGTGGGGTACCGCAGGGGTCAGTATTGGGACCTGTTCTCTTCAACATATTCATTAATGATCTGGTAAAAGGTTTACACAGTAAAATATCGATATTTGCAGATGATACAAAACTATGTAAAGCAGTTAATACAAGAGAAGATAGTATTCTGCTACAGATGGATCTGGATAAGTTGGAAACTTGGGCTGAAAGGTGGCAGATGAGGTTTAACAATGATAAATGTAAGGTTATACACATGGGAAGAGGGAATCAATATCACCATTACACACTGAACGGGAAACCACTGGGTAAATCTGACAGGGAGAAGGACTTGGGGATCCTAGTTAATGATAAACTTACCTGGAGCAGCCAGTGCCAGGCAGCAGCTGCCAAGGCAAACAGGATCATGGGGTGCATTAAAAGAGGTCTGGATACACATGATAAAAGCATTATACTGCCTCTGTACAAATCCCTAGTTAGACCGCACATGGAGTACTGTGTCCAGTTTTGGGCACCGGTGCTCAGGAAGGATATAATGGAACTAGAGAGAGTACAAAGGAGGGCAACAAAATTAATAAAGGGGATGGGAGAACTACAATACCCAGATAGATTAGCGAAATTAGGATTATTTAGTCTAGAAAAAAGACGACTGAGGGGCGATCTAATAACCATGTATAAGTATATAAGGGGACAATACAAATATCTCGCTGAGGATCTGTTTATACCAAGGAAGGTGACGGGCACAAGGGGGCATTCTTTGCGTCTGGAGGAGAGAAGGTTTTTCCACCAACATATAAGAGGATTCTTTACTGTTAGGGCAGTGAGAATCTGGAATTGCTTGCCTGAGGAGGTGGTGATGGCAAACTCAGTCGAGGGGTTCAAGAGAGGCCTGGATGTCTTCCTGGAGCAGAACAATATTGTATCATACAATTATTAGGTTCTGTAGAAGGACGTAGATCTGGGTATTTATTATGATGGAATATAGGCTGAACTGGATGGACAAATGTCTTTTTTCGGCCTTACTAACTATGTTACTATGTTACTATGTTACTATGTTCTTGTGGCCTGTCTGCCCTGCATAAGCTAAGTTCTGCTTGTGTTAATTTTGTTTGCTATTTTTTCTGTCCAGCTTGCTATATTGGTTTTTCTTGCTTGCTGGAAGCTCTGAGACGCAGAGGGAGTACCTCCGTACCGTTAGTTGGTGCGGAGGGTCTTTTTGCCCCCTCTGCGTGGTTGTTTGTAGGTTTTTGTGTTGACCGCAAAGCTATCTTTCCTATCCTCGGTCTATTCAGTAAGTCGGGCCTCACTTTGCTTAAATCTATTTCATCTCTGTGTTTGTATTTTCATCTTAACTCACAGTCATTATATGTGGGGGGCTGCCTTTTCCTTTGGGAAATTTCTCTGAGGTAAGGTAGGCTTATTTTTCTATCTTCAGGGCTAGCTAGTTTCTCAGGCTGTGCCGAGTTGCATAGGGAGCGTTAGGCGCAATCCACGGCTACCTCTAGTGTGGTATGATAGGATTAGGGATTGCGGTCAGCAGAGTTCCCACGTCTCAGAACTCGTCCTATGTTAGTAACTATTAGGTCACTTTGTGTGTTCTTAACCACTAGGTCCATTGTGGTTCTGAATCACCTGTTCATAACAGTACTGGAGGCCCAAAGTACTAATGCTTCTCAATAGAGGGAAAAGAGAAGTTCTGAGACCATTTTTTTTTCTCTGTACTGTGTTTTGTCTTTCTTTTCCCCTAGACATTTGGGTGGTTCAGGACACAGGTGTAGTGATGGACATTAAAGATCTGTCTTCTTGTGTGGATCATCTCACTGCAAGAGTACAAAATATTCAAGACTTTGTGGTTCAGAATTCTATGTTAGAACCAAGAATTCCTATTCATGATTTGTTTTCTGGAGATAGAGCTAAGTTTCTGAGCTTTAAGAATAATTGTAAACTGTTTCTGGCTTTGAAACCCCGCTCCTCTGGTGACCCAGTTCAACAAGTTAAGATCATTATTTCTTTATTACGTGGCGACCCTCAAGACTGGGCATTTTCCCTTGCGCCAGGAGATCCTGCATTATGTAATATTGATGCATTTTTTCTGGCGCTCGGATTGCTGTATGATGAACCTAATTCAGTGGATCAGGCAGAGAAAAATTTGCTGGCTCTGTGTCAGGGTCAGGATGAGGTAGAGATATATTGTCAGAAGTTTAGGAAGTGGTCTGTGCTCACTCAATGGAATGAATGTGCGCTGGCAGCAATTTTCAGAAAAGGTCTCTCTGAAGCCCTTAAGGATGTCATGGTGGGATTTCCTATGCCTGCTGGTCTGAATGAGTCTATGTCTTTGGCCATTCAGATCGGTCGACGCTTGCGTGAGCGTAAAACTGTGCACCATTTGGCGGTATTATCTGAGCATGGACCTGAGCCTATGCAGTGCGATAGGACTTTGACCAGAGCTGAACGGCAAGAACACAGACGTCGGAATGGGCTGTGTTTTTACTGTGGTGATTCCACTCATGCTATCTCCGATTGTCCTAAGCGGACTAAGCGGTTCGCTAGGTCTGCCACCATTGGTACGGTACAGTCGAAATTTCTTTTGTCCGTTACTTTGATCTGCATTTTGTCATCCTATTCTGTCATGGCATTTGTGGATTCAGGCGCTGCCCTGAATTTGATGGACTTGGAGTATGCTAGGCGCTGTGGTTTTTTCTTGGAGCCCTTGCAGTATTCTATTCCATTGAGGGGAATTGATGCTACGCCTTTGGCCAAGAATAAGCCTCAGTACTGGACCCAGCTGACCATGTGCATGGATCCTGCGCATCAGGAGGATATTCGTTTTTTGGTGTTGCATAATCTGCATGATGAGGTCGTGTTGGGGTTGCCATGGCTACAAGTCCATAACCCAGTATTGGTTTGGAAATCAATGTCTGTGTCCAGCTGGGGTTGTCAGGGGGTACATGGTGATGTTCCATTTCTGTCTATTTCATCATCCACCCCTTCTGAGGGTCCAGAGTTCTTGTCGGATTACCGGGATGTATTTGATGAGCCCAAGTCCAGTGCCCTACCTCCGCATAGGGATTGTGATTGTGCTATCGATTTGATTCCTGGTAGTAAGTTTCCTAAAGGTCGACTGTTTAATTTGTCTGTGCCTGAGCACGCCGCTATGCGGAGTTACGTAAAGGAATCCTTGGAGAAGGGTCATATTCGCCCGTCGTCGTCTCCATTGGGAGCAGGGTTCTTTTTTGTGGCCAAGAAGGATGGTTCGCTGAGACCTTGTATTGATTACCGCCTTCTAAATAAAATCACGGTCAAATTTCAGTACCCCTTGCCGCTGCTGTCTGATTTGTTTGCTCGGATTAAGGGGGCTAGTTGGTTCACCAAGATAGATCTTCGTGGTGCGTATAATCTTGTGCGTATTAAACAAGGCGATGAATGGAAAACAGCATTTAATACGCCCGAGGGCCATTTTGAGTACCTGGTTATGCCATTCGGGCTTTCTAATGCTCCATCAGTGTTTCAGTCCTTTATGCATGACATCTTCCGAGAGTACCTGGATAAATTCCTGATTGTATACTTGGATGATATTTTGGTCTTCTCAGATTATTGTGAGTCTCACGTGAAACAGGTCAGAATGGTGTTCCAGGTCCTGCGTGCGAATTCTTTGTTTGTGAAGGGGTCAAAGTGTCTCTTTGGTGTTCAGAAGGTTTCATTTTTGGGTTTCATTTTTTCCCCTTCTACTATCGAGATGGACCCTGTTAAAGTTCAGGCCATTTATGATTGGACTCAGCCGACATCTCTGAAGAGTCTGCAAAAGTTCATGGGCTTTGCTAATTTTTATCGTCGCTTCATCAATAATTTTTCTAGTATTGCTAAACCGTTGACTGATTTAACCAAGAAGGGTGCTGATGTGGTCAATTGGTCTTCTGCTGCTGTGGAAGCTTTTCAAGAGTTGAAGCGTTGTTTTTCTTCTGCCCCTGTGTTGTGCCAACCAAATGTTTCGCTCCCGTTCCAGGTCGAGGTTAATGCTTCTGAGATTGGAGCAGGGGCTGTTTTGTCGCAAAGAAGTTCTGATGGCTCGGTGATGAAACCATGTGCCTTCTTTTCCAGGAAGTTTTCGCCTGCTGAGCGTAATTATGATGTTGGCAATCGAGAGTTGCTGGCCATAAAGTGGGCATTCGAGGAGTGGCGTCATTGGCTTGAGGGAGCTAAGCATCGCGTGGTGGTCTTGACTGATCACAAAAACTTGACTTATCTCGAGTCTGCCAAACGGTTGAATCCTAGACAGGCTCGTTGGTCGCTGTTTTTCTCCCGTTTTGACTTTGTGGTTTCGTACCTTCCGGGCTCTAAAAATGTGAAGGCGGATGCCCTGTCTAGGAGTTTTGTGCCCGACTCTCCGGGTTTGTCTGAGCCGGCGGGTATTCTCAAAGAGGGGGTAATTTTGTCTGCCATCTCCCCTGATTTGCGGCGGGTGCTGCAAAAATTTCAGGCTAATAGACCTGACCATTGCCCAGCGGAGAAACTGTTTGTCCCTGATAAATGGACGAGTAGAGTTATCTCTGAGGTTCATTGTTCGATGTTGGCTGGTCATCCTGGAATCTTTGGTACCAGAGATTTGGTGGCTAGATCCTTTTGGTGGCCGTCTCTGTCACGGGATGTGCGTTCGTTTGTGCAGTCCTGTGGGATTTGTGCTCGGGCTAAGCCCTGCTGTTCTCGTGCCAGTGGGTTGCTTTTGCCCTTGCCAGTCCCGTAGAGGCCATGGACACATATCTCTATGGATTTTATTTTGGATCTCCCCATCTCTCAAAAAATGTCGGTCATTTGGGTTGTTTGTGATCGCTTCTCTAAGATGGTCCATTTGGTACCTTTGTCTAAATTGCCTTCCTCCTCTGATTTGGTGCCATTGTTCTTCCAGCATGTGGTTCGTTTACATGGCATTCTGGAGAACATCGTTTCTGACAGAGGTTCCCAGTTTGTTTCGAGGTTTTGGCGAGCCTTTTGTGCTAGGATGGGCATTGATTTGTCTTTTTCCTCGGCTTTCCATCCTCAGACAAATGGCCAGACTGAACGAACCAATCAGACCTTGGAAACATATCTGAGATGTTTTGTTTCTGCCGATCAGGATGATTGGGTGTCCTTTTTGCCTTTGGCTGAGTTCGCCCTTAATAATCGGGCCAGCTCGGCTACTTTGGTTTCGCCGTTTTTCTGCAATTCTGGTTTCCATCCTCGTTTCTCTTCAGGGCAGGTTGTGGATATTGTGGTGGATAGGTTGCAGCAGATTTGGACTCATGTGGTGGACAATTTGACATTGTCTCAGGAGAAGGCTCAACGTTTCGCTAACCGCAGGCGCTGTGTGGGTCCCCGACTTCGTGTTGGGGATTTGGTTTGATTGTCATCTCGTTATATTCCTATGAATGTTTCCTCTCCTAAGTTTAAGCCTCGTTTCATTGGTCCGTATAGCATTTCTGAGGTTCTTAATCCTGTGTCTTTTCGTTTGACCCTTCCGGCTTCTTTTTCCATCCATAACGTATTCCATAGGTCATTGTTGCGGAGATACGTGGCACCTGTGGTTCCATCCGTTGATCCTCCTGCCCCGGTTTTGGTTGAGGGGGAGTTGAAATATATAGTGGAGAAGATTTTGGATTCTCGTGTTTCGAGACGGAAACTCCAGTACCTGGTTAAGTGGAAGGGTTATGGTCAGGAAGATAATTCCTGGGTCTTTGCCTCTGATGTTCATGCTGCCGATCTGGTTCGTGCCTTTCATTTGGCTCATCCTGGTCGGCCTGGGGGCTCTGGTGAGGGTGCGGTGACCCCTCCTCAAGGGGGGGGTACTGTTGTGAATTCTGTGGTCAAGCTCCCTCCTGTGGTCATGAGTGGTACTTCGGCTGGTTCTGTCTATGAGCTTCCTCTGGTGGATGTGAGTGGGGCTGCGGCTTCTGAGTTTCCTTCCTCAGGTGACGAGGTTAAGTCGTTAGGTGCTGCTCTATTTAACTCCACCTAGTTCTTTGTTCCTGGCCTCCAGTCATTGTTCCAGTATTGGTCTTGCTCTCTCCTGGATCGTTCTTGTGGCCTGTCTGCCCTGCATAAGCTAAGTTCTGCTTGTGTTACTTTTGTTTGCTATTTTTTCTGTCCAGCTTGCTATATTGGTTTTTCTTGCTTGCTGGAAGCTCTGAGACACAGAGGGAGTACCTCCGTACCGTTAGTCGGTGCGGAGGGTCTTTTTGCCCCCTCTGCGTGGTTGTTTGTAGGTTTTTGTGCTGACCGCAAAGCTATCTTTCCTATCCTCGGTCTATTCAGTAAGTCGGGCCTCACTTTGCTTAAATCTATTTCATCTCTGTGTTTGTATTTTCATCTTAACTCACAGTCATTATATGTGGGGGGCTGCCTTTTCCTTTGGGAAATTTCTCTGAGGCAAGGTAGGCTTATTTTTCTATCTTCAGGGCTAGCTAGTTTCTCAGGCTGTGCCGAGTTGCATAGGGAGCGTTAGGTGCAATCCACGGCTACCTCTAGTGTGGTATGATAGGATTAGGGATTGCGGTGAGCAGAGTTCCCACGTCTCAGAGCTCGTCCTATGTTAGTAACTATCAGGTCACTTTGTGTGTTCTTAACCACTAGGTCCATTGTGGTTCTGAATCACCTGTTCATAACAGGAACAAACCCATAATTAACCTGACAAGGAGATTTGCCAGTAGACTGATTAATACGATAATTGAATGCATATTCTGCCATGGGAAATACCTCACACCAGTCCTCCTGTCTGGAAGATGCCAGGCATCTCAAAATTTGTTCCAACGACTGGTTGGTGCGTTCAGTCTTTCTGTTAGATTCCGGGTGATAAGCAGAGGAGAATGACAACGTAACCCCCAACTTCTTACAAAAAGCCCTTCAAAATCTGGCCACAAATTGCACACCCCTGTCAGACACCACATTTACAGGAACCCCATGCAACCGAACTATATGTTGAATAAACAAGCGAGCTAAGGTTTCAGCAGAAGGTAACGCAGGTAACGGCACAAAATGGGCTTGCTTCGAAAACCTATCAACCACAACCCAAACTACAGAGTTGCCCTTGGAAGACGGAAGATTAGTGATAAAATTCATGGACAGATGTGTCCAAGGTTTATCCGGAATTGGCAAAGGTACCAATTCCCCGGCCAGACCAGAGAGCTCTTTGAACGCGCACACACCCCACAAGTATTCACAAAGTTTTTGATATCAGTACTCATAGAGGGCCACCAAAAATTCTTAGCTACTGCCCCCCGGGTAGCTGCAATCTCAGGGTGTGCACTCAACACAGAATCATGAAATTCTTGCAGAAGTGTGAGGAGGAAATGATCGGGTACAAAGAGTTTACCTGGGAGTTTATTCCTGGGAGCTTGTGCTTGTGCTTCAAAAATCTCTCTCTGTAACTCAGAAGATACTTCTGCCACAATCACTCCCGGTTGAAGAATGGAGGAAGGAGGTTCTGGAGGGGACACAGAATCAAAACTTTGGGATAAAGCATCCGCCTTTACATTTTTAGACCCTGGTCGGAATGTAGTGGTAAAATGAAATCGAGAAAAAAAAAGTGCCCATCGAGCCAGGGGGTCAATCTCTTAGTGGACTTGATATAGGCCAAATTTTTATGATCAGTGATGACCGTAACAGTATGAACAGTCCCAGAAAATGCCTCCATTCTTCGAAGGCCAATTTAATTGCCAACAATTCCCTGTTGCCGACATCATAATTTCTCTCTGCTGCAGAGAATTTTTTAGAGAAAAAGGCACAGGGTTTAAGGTTAGTAAAGGTGGAAGGCCCTGATACAACACTGCGCCCACCCGCACCTCCGAAGCGTCGACCTCCATGATAAAAGGTCTCGACGGATCGAGTTGTATCAACACAGGTGCTGAAGTGAAACAATTCTTCAGTGTCTGGAAGGAATTTTTTGCAGCCACGGACCAATTTTTAACATCCACCCCTTTGAATGTGAGGTACGTCGATGCAACCCCTTCAGGTCATGAGGTTGCACCCAATCAGAAATGGCCTGAACCTTCCCAGGATCCATACGGAATCCCTCCCCTGATACAATTAAACCCAGAAAAGACAGTTCTTGCATAAAGAATGTACACTTCTCCAGTTTAGCATATAAATGGCTCTCCCTGAGTTTCACAAGAACCATATGTAGATGGTATAAGTGTGATTGACTGTCCTCTGAGTATATCAAGATGTCATCCAGGTAAATGACAACATAGCACCCAATCAGGCCAGAAAAAATAACATTAATGAAACTCTGGAAAACAGGAGGGGCGTTAGTGAGACCAAAGGGCATAACCGAATTTTCAAACAAGCCCTCGGTCGTCAAAAACGCTATTTTCCATTCATCCCCCTCTCGGATCCTTATCAGGTTATAAGCCCCTCATAAGTCAAGCTTAGAAAACTTTTGGGCCCCAGTGAGTTGATTACATAAATCAGGAATCAGAGGAAGAGGATACGTGTTTTTTACCGTAATCTTATTTAGTTCCCAAAAGTAGAGGCAAGGTCGCAAAACACCATCTTTTTTCTTCACAAAGAAAAACCCCGCTGCCATGGGTGAGACAGAAGGCCGAATATGCCCCTTGCTGAGACTCTCTGTGATGTATTCTTTCATGGCTTGGCACTCAGGCCCAGACAAATTGTATAGACGAGCCTTGGGTAATTTGGCTCCTGGGATTAAATCAATAGCACAATCACCGAGTCGATGTGGTGGAAGTGCCTCAGCCTCACTTTCACATGTCTTCAAAGTCTTTCAGGTATTCCGGAATACCCTCCAGACTGACAGATGACCCAGATACAGATTTACCGGGTAAACAGGAGGTCCCAGGTTACAAAACAGACCATTACCCTTACATCCCCATTGAGTGATCTCTGTTATGACCTGGTGGTCAAGACAATAATGGACCTGGTGGTTAAGAGCACACGGAATGACCTGATAGTTACTGATAATTAAGGACGAGCTCTGGGACGTGGGAACTCTGCTGACCGCAATCCCTAAACCTATCAACCACACTAGAAATAGCCATGGATTGCGCCTAACGCTCCCTATGCAACTCGGCACAGCCTAAGACACTAGCTAGCCCTGAAGATAGGAAAATAAAGCCTACCTTGCCTCAGAGAAATTCCCCAAATGAAAAGGCAGCCCCCCACATATAATGACTGTGAGTAAAGATGAAAATACAAACACAGAGATGAAATAGATTAAGCAAAGTGAGGCCCGACTTACTGAACAGACCGAGGATAGGAAAGGTTACTTTGCGGTCAGCACAAAAACCTACAAAAAGACCACACAGAGGGCGCAAAAAGACCCTCCGCACCGACTCACGGTGCGGAGGCGCTCCCTCTGCGTCCCAGAGCTTCCAGCAAGCAAGACAACAAATTAAATAGCAAGCTGGACAGAAAAATAGCAAACCAAAGAAATACAAGCTGGAACTTAGCTTCTGATGGGAAGACAGGTCACAAGAACGATCCAGGAGTGAACTAGACCAATACTGAAACATTGACAGGTGGCGTGGAGCAAAGATCTAAGTGGAGTTAAATAGAGCAGCAGCTAACGAATTAACCTCGTCACCTGTGAAAGGAAACTCAGAAACACCCACCAGAGGAAGTCCATGGACAGAACCAGCCGAAGTACCATTCATGACCACAGGAGGGAGCCCGACAACAGAATTCACAACAGATCTCCCCACCACCCAATCATTGATAGGATTGTTGTGTTGCAGCCAGGGCATTCCCAATACCAGTCCTGCAGGCAGATTATTAATCACAAAACAATTTAATTTTTCCGACGTGAGTGGAACCCACTTTCAGAGAAAAAACATCAGTCCTGAAACAAATTCTACCCCGGGTAAGAGGGGCAAATCAACAGCCACGATTTTAACAGGGTCTTTCAGCCTGACTGTCCCTATCTTATTACGAGTCACAACTTGGGCATCAATCAAATGAATGGAAGAACCGCAGTCAACAAAGGCGGTGGTCACCACAGGACCGCCAGCAAGCTCCAATTCCACTTGAAGCACAATTTTGGCAAGCGAGAAAAAATGTACCTGGGAGTCTGTACAACCTCCATGATTGTTGCCCAGACTCAGTCGTTTCTCAGACGGTTTCACAGAAGAATGGCAGGAGGGGCAGTTCCTTTTTCAATGTCCAGAGGCTCCACAGTAAAAGCACAGTTCATTGTCTCTACAGTGCCTCCTTTCTTTCTCCATAACCGAGACTGACCCAATCTCCATGGGCTCTAATACAGGTGCAGTGTCACACAATTTGGAGAACAAGGAAGTCTCTTGCTGCATCACTCCTCTAGCACGGGGTCTCAGATCCATTTGGACCACCTGTGTCATGGCGTCCTCCAAGGTATCAGGAGGAGAATGAAGTGCCAGAGTGTCCTTCTGACTGTCAGACAGACCCTTGCGGAACAACCCCCTCAGGGCGGCATCTTTCCGAGAAACTTTGGCTTCCCAACCCCTGATCTCTGAGCAGAACCATTCAGCGGAGTGCCTCCCCTGTGTCACTCTCATCGCCATATCCTCCGCCAGATGTACTCTATCAGGCTCATCATAAATGTGCCTCAAAGCCACAAAAAACAGGTTCACAGACATACGTTCAGGAGCAGAGGAAGGGAGACAGACGGTCGATGCCTGCGGAGAACCCCTTAACAAGGACATTACTACTCCCACTCTCTGCCTTTCATTTCCAGAAGCCCGGGGATGCAACTCAAAAAACAACTTGCATCCCTCCTTAAAAACCCTGAACAATTTTTTATCCCCACAAAAAGTATCAGGTAACTTTACCGGTGGTTCAGGGTCCGCTAGGGAAACATCAGAGGGACCCCACTCCCAGGACAACAATGGAGCAGACATCTGTAATGCACCTGCCACATCTCTCTGCACCTGTTGGTGCGAGAGGACCAGGTCTTGCTGCTCCACAGACAACTTTTGCAAAAGCTGGGAGAGCTCATTAACCTGCCCCGTGAGAGCCTGTACCGGATCCATGGCATGAAAACACCCTCCATCACGAGGGAGAAAAACTATCAGGTCAGCTATAATGTCACAGCTCCTGGGTATTAATGCTGCGGAGAGAGCTGCACACAGCAGTCACGGAGCTGAGCCAAATGCCGGGTACTAATCTGATCACCCACAGGGCCTTTAGACATGTGAGAGATTGATCTGATAACCAGAGAGGACCTTAGACATGTAACAGAGTAGGAGGAGGTCAGGGGGCGGAGCTAGACACTGGGGAACAGAGAAGGGATAAATACATAGAGAAATACCAAACAAACAGAGATCTGGGCAAGAATATCATGAAGTACAAAAAGGACGAAGCAGAGGAAAGTCAGAAGCAAAGCCAGAAGGCAATCTGGAATAGCAAACAGAGAATCACTTGGAAAGCAAAGTAAACACAGTGCAGACCAAACATCCACTCCAGGAGTCAGACACACAAACCAAAACAGAAGTTATAGCTGACAAGGAACCTCAGCTGGGAGCGAGTATAAATACCTCTCCCATCTTGGAAGAGAGGCCAACCATATTAACCCTTTGAGAACAGGACATTAACCATCTCCTAACCATGACAATTGGAAATGGTGACTGCCTCCTAAGAAGGCTGACCTCTCCTCCCATGAGTTTGATCATTGGATCCTAATTGCCTTTTAAATTTGTAGACTTTTGGCCCAGGAGAGGCATACCATAGAATTCCAACAAAGAAAGGTCACTTTGTTGTCGCTGGTAGGCACACACGAATTGGCCAATTTTATAAGTATATAAGTATGCTGTATATAGAAGTAATGAAGTTTTTAATTTTACATATTCAACGTTTGCATACATATTAGAACATAATGTCTGCTGCTTCTGTACACTTTGGTTTACATCTATTTTGCATTAGATATTCGTTTACCCTTTGCTGGGAAAAAAAAGCTTTGACATGTTGATAAAGTGAATGTTCATTATAATCACCATTTTGTGCTAATTAATTCAATTCTGACTGGCTGTGTCTATAAGAAGACACTTAGTTGTCTGCAGTCACCATTAGATAACATACAGGTTACAGAATACTGTTTTAAATAAATCTATGTAGTATGCTTCTACACTGTGTTCCAAATTATTATGCAGATGACATTTTTCTCGGATTTTCCTGAATGGTCGGTGCAAATGACAGTCAGTCTAACAAAAGTCATCATCCGTTAGAGTATACATCAAATTTTATTGAAGAAACCTGTGGAATTTGCAGCATTAGGAGGTCACAATCACTCTGCTTAATTCTGCTTGTACGTCTTTGCATGAAGTCAGAATAGCCTCCCAGAGCTGCTGTTTTGATGTGAACTGCCTCCCACCCTCATAGATCTTGTGCTGGATGATACTCCAAAGGTTTTCTATAGGGTTGAGGTCAGGGGAAGATGGTGGCCACACCATGAGTTTATCTCCTTTTATGCCCATAGCAGCCAATGAGTCAGAGGTATTCTTTGCAGCATGAGATGGGGCATTGTCATGCATGAAGATGATTTTGCTCCTAAAGGCACATTTCTGCTTTTAGACCATAGAGGAAAGTTGTCAGTCAGAAACGCTATTTACTTTACAGAAGTCATTTTCACATCTTCAGGAACCTTAAAGGGCCCCACCAGCTGTTTCCCCATGAGTCCGGTCCAAAACATGATTTCTCCATCTCCTTGCTGACGTCGCAGCCTTGTTGCAACATGGTGGCCATCCACTACTCCATCCATCTGGACCATCCAGGGTTGCTTGACACTCATCAGTAAACAAGACTGTTTGAAAATTAGTCTTCATGTATGTCTGGGCCCACTGCACCCATTTCTGCTCATGAACACTGTGGTGCCGAATAGTAGGTTTATGCACCACAGCAAGCCTTTGAAGGATCACACACCTTGAGGTTTGAGGGACTCCAGAGGCACCAGCAGCTTCAAATAACTGTTTGCTGCTTTGTAATGGTATTTTGGCAGCTGCTCTCTTAATCCAATGAATTTGTCTGGCAGAAACCTTCCTCATTATGCCTTTATCTGCATGAACTCTGTCTATGCTCTGTTTCAGTCACAAATCTCTTCACAGTATGATGATCACAAAGTTTTTGTGAAGTATCTAATTTTTTCATACCTTGTCCAAGGCATTGCACTATTTAATGATTTTCAGCAGCAGAGAGATCCTTTTTATTTCTCATATTGCTTGAAACCTTTGGCCTGTGTAATAATGTGGAACATCATTTTTAAGTAGTTTTCCTTTAATTAGAACCACCTGGAAAACTAATTATCACATGTGTTAGGTGTCGAGTTCCCACCTCTGCACAGGAAAAATCTCGAACCATCTCTGCTGCGGTCTCCCATTCTTCTCCAGCCGCAGTGGAGTCTGTTCAGCAGAAACATTGGTCCCAGCGTCTTTCTCAGTCTCACTCTGTGCATAGGGTTACTGCTGCTTTTCCAGCTTCTGCCATTGAAGCCAGTGCTGGGCAGCGGCGAGCAGACGCTTCTGGGACTAAGTCCTACTTTGCACACACTGAGCATGCCCAGGGCAAGATCTCTCAGTGGAGATCTAGGGTCACATGCTCAGGTACTGCAGCGACTTCCATTGGTCCTTCTCACGGAAGGTCCTGTACGTACTAAGACTAAGTTCTGCTTTGCAAACTGAAGATGCCCAGGGCAAGATCTCTCAGTGGAGATCTAGGGTCACATGCTCAGGTAATGCAGCAATTCCATTGGTCCTTCTTTGAAAGGTCCTATACGTGCTGCAGCTATTTAAGGCTCGCATGGCCGCACGGCCATGCGCTAGTGTACATTTGTAAACGTGTGTGTTGTGAGTGAAAGTCGCTCTTTAAAAAACCCTCCCTATTGGATGACTGATCGCGGAAGGTGTATGATTGCTATCTAGCGCCCGACTTACCCAACAGCACATTACACACCAATACAGCGTCTAGCTGCTGTGTTCACCAGTGCAGCGCCATGCGCTTTCACAGCGCTTTCCTGACCCAAGCCTGGGTGGTTAGTGGCGTCCGCCAGTGCGGCACCGCACGCACTCTCGTGCATTCTTTTGGTATTATTTTGGTTACGCTGACACCCCAGTAGCGGTATCGACCGCAAGTAGTCTTCACAGACTCAGATCCCAAGTCTTAGGACTGAGCTCGGAGACTCCTTGCTTGTGCTCTTGTGTGCAGTAGCGCGGCCCTGTGACTTAACAGGGTTCGCTTCCTTCACACAGGGTGAAGTTAACCCATGTGTGTATTCACATTGTACCGCCATATAGTCTGTCATTATTTGGCAGCAGGTTCCATCTCTGCACAGTGGACCCCGGGCTGCGAACGCACCTTATTCTATCTATCTTATTATTTGGTGCGTTCCGCTAGCCCTAACAACATGTGTTTAAGATTGATTTCAGTTATCTATTGAGCCCTGAGACACAATACCATCCACAAGTTTATTTGAAAAACAAAACAATTAAATCTTTATGACACTTAAATCCAATTTGCATAATAATTTGGAACACAGTGTAAACACACCCTCATGGTGGCATCTTGCAGACAGAATTTTATCATTTACTGTAACTCTATATCTATTGTATGTGGAGAATTTGTTTTTTAAAAGTACATAATTAATTTAAAGGGGTTGTCCAGGCTTCAAGTCTACAGTTACTCTATGTGACTGCAGACTTGTGAATTATCACAGCACGCACAATGCACACTGTCAGGATTTTCCAGTGCTGGAGCCAGGAGCGAGCGGTCATATGAGCAAATGTATGTAATCTATATACTTCCTGCCACATTCCAACTAGATGTGTCTGGCCTTGCTCAATTCATGTGCATAGAGAGAGCCCATGCATGTCTAACTTGGGGTCACATGCCTACCTACTGCTGCATCGGCACCTGAGAATCCTCACAGTGCGCTGTGTCAATGCTGTCAGGATTCACAAGTCTGCAGTCAAATAGAGTGACTTCAGACTTTAACCCCAAGCCTGGATAACCAGCTACTTCCGGTTTTTGGCTGCCTATTATAGATCCCCTGGCCACAAGTTTCAGAAAGGTTTGATGTATCAGAGAGATTTCTGTATTACAAATTAGTCATTAGAAGTGAATGTAATCTATTACCATACCACTCACTCAGGTTTTGATTTTTGCACTTGCTGATTATAATTTGCACACCACCTTCTCTTGTAAATGCTTTGATATTAATACAACAAGAGAAAAAACATTGATGTATTTGGTTAGAATATAAAAGGAAAGAAACAACCGCATTATACAACCTATTAGTAATAATTAATATTTATAACATTTTTATTACAAGAGTTCTTGGAAAACCGAATCAAGGCTACAAGGTCTGTGGTCAATGTATTGAAAATGGTGCATGACGGAATAGTTCAGTTTAAAGTACAAAGGTTCACAAATGAGTTAATACGAAAGAGCATAGATTTTTGTATTGATGTATTTCCACACTCATGAGCAATTGAGCATGTGAGACAGGTAATTAAAACATCTCTTCAAAGTCTTATTCACTCACTTATTAACTATTTCCCTGCTATACATCAGGCAGTTTCTCGTTCTACGTGCCAGTAAACAATGTTAATAAGCTGGATGTCTCCTCTAGATGGTACAAGACACCCACCAGTGGAAAATAAATATTCCTGGTGGGTGTCTTGTCTAGACACAAATTTAGCATACATACAAATAGCAAATAAATCTTATTTGAAAAGAGTTGGATGTAGTATCAGTACAGGAGCTGCACTGGATAGAGGTTAATGGGCGAACCTAAGGAAAACTCTGCATGTAATGTCAGATTAGTTATTTGTGAATCACTCATGAGGAAATACATTATTGCGAAGTGATTGCCCCAAAAGTAAGCTGCAAATGGCATTGTCTTCCAATGGACCTTTGGATCTCTGTTATTTTAGGGGCTCATTATTGTGTCAGGACTTATTGAAAGATAAAAAATTCCGAAACGCGTTGCGTTTCAATGCAATAAATTCATTTTTATTTTATTATTTCTGTGATGGCGCCTAAACAGAACCTTCTTTTTTCATGTGCACAGGCTGTGTTTGATACTCGGTAAGCTAGTTGGAAGGTCCTTTCAACATGAAGAAAACATGCAGTTAGTATTGTCTACTGCTTGTCAATTTTTGAAATAGATTTTGATAAGAATTTAAGAAATTTCTATGAAATATCCCGTTTAGATTAAAAAGTGGACTATGTAACATAGTAAGAGTTTGGTGCTTCCATTGGTTTCAATAATTACTTAAAATTGCTTAATGTGTAACTGTCATTTTTGGGGAACTTGCAGAAGAATCACTGTCACTGCCTCTGGCTCCTCTCTCCATAGAATTTTATGAGCAGCAATTGTCATAACATCCTTTAAAGACAGAGTTTACGGAACCGAAAAAGAATGATGAGTCAAGGAGCCGAAAGAAGCACATTTTTCTGATGACATCTGTTGCAAACTTTCTTAAGTCCACTTGTACAATTGATTTATGACAAAGTAGTATTCAAATGATGGTTACTCTTGAAACTAAAAGTCAAAATTTTTCAGCTTGGGGTTTTCCACCGATCCTCAAAATTGATCTCACTTGGGGTTTGTCTTCCTAGGTTTTATTTCAGCATGACATGATCAATTCACCAAGGATTATCCTCACAATCCATCACTTAAAATGTTGAAAACTCATTTTTAAATAACCTATTAGGACATTTCAATTTAATTAAGGGGATTTTCTTTCAAATCCTAAGTCATGTGACAAGGCTCGTTAAAGGGTCGACATTGACTGTTAAGATTGCTACTTCCAAATGGGTGGCACTAGAGTTCTAGTCCTCTTGCTCTCTGAAGAGACAATTTGCATATTTCCCAGAGGAGCATTGCGGCTTTAAGTCTCCTCACCTCAACATGCTTATCATGTCACTCTCCGCAAGGAGAAGCGATACTTCTTGGATCCCGGTCAGACGCCTCTCCCTCAGCCAAACCAGATCTCCACTTTGCACTGACGAGGGGCAGTACCCCGAAATACAGTGTCTGCAAATTGAGATTCTGGTTTGGTTTTTATCCTAAGTCATGTGACAAGGCTCGGTAAAGGGTCGACATTGACTGTTAGGATTGCTACTTCCAATAGGTGGCACTAGATTTCTAGTCCTCTTCCTCTCTGAAGAGACAATTTGTAATTTCATGAGAACATGCAACAGAATGTCTGTCTCTGCCTCAAGCTCCTCCTCTTCGCCCGCCCATCTCCATAGAATTTTATCAGCAGCAACAGTCATCTCCTATCTCAGTAGTGTGACAATCTGTATTCAATGAGTACAGATTTTAACTCTGATTTGAGAGTGAAAGAGCTGTCCAGGCAAACAAAAATGCAGAATTCTCTCATAAGATATATTGCAACGTTTTTCTCCATATGTACAATTGATAAATGAAAAAATTAAATAAAATAAACCATTATGTTTTAAATACAGAGTCTATCTCTTTGTGGAGGACCAGACTCATTGGTATTTGCAGAGACTGACTGTAAACAGATTGATGCAAAATTGTGATGTGAACAGGGCCTCAACATAATATGTAGTAATGTTTTCAGGTACATTTAATGGCTTCTCTATTTTGGAGTCATAATGCCAACATGATTTTTTTTTTCTGCCATGTCTGATGGTTCTCACTTGAAACAGAAGACATTTACTTAATTGTATGACTTGTCACAATAATTTGGTGCACCTGAACTCATTTCGGTTTACTAGAGCAAAGGGCTTGAACAGTTGTTCAATTATGATACCTCAGTGTTGATCGTTAATGATTTACTAAACCAATTAATTTCCTCTGCAAGCTAGTTGAGTAGGTTGTGTAGATCACAATAATTAATTTCTTGTTAATGGCCTCAGGCTCGGAAGTAAAATGTCCTTTAAAAATGAAATTTGGAGAAACAAAAACTAGTAATTTATGAATATCATATCATAATAGGACTTACATGCAATGTGATACAGGATTAGGAATATTTTTAGTTCCATTTGTAATAAGTACTTTCATTGGGATACATTGTTCTATAGTTCTGTACATTCAAAACATTTAAAAAATGGAGATGACGTAGATATAAACAATATATATATTATTGGGGTAATAGAGTATTGTATGCTGACAGCCATTAACCTTGACCTTTTTCCATGAATTTATTGCTATCCCAACCAGTAAATTCATTTACATATCTTTTTTGTTAGATTTTTTTAATTTCCATATATTTGAATGAAGTATAAAGCTTCTGAATTTTGATCCAACAAATGGCTCATAAGTGAAGGCTGTAATGAGTCCCCTGATTTGGCTCACTGGATCTAACGAGGACAACCAGGAGAGTAACAAAATGTCGCTAGTTGTTCTCTTCAGCCTACATTCACACCATGAGTATTTGATGAATTATTGATGTGGCAGATTATTGATTGTGACAGTATGTCTGCACCTATTCAGCTAATTAGTTTCTTTGTGTTTTTTACAAGCATTTTTATCACGTTTTTGACGCTGTGGTTTCTGGTTTTGGAATGTCATGTTTTAAATTAAAATGCTTTTTATACTTCCTGCTATTTGGTACTTCAGTAAATTGATGTCTTTTGCATTTTTTATTGTGTTTTTGAGTATTTTTTTTTATATATGCAGTATGTTAGTTATTTTCTTATGTATGCTTTTTGTATGGTTTCTTGTTATGTTTTTGATGCTGCTGTTTTTGGTTCTTTTTGGGATGTCATGTTTAAAATTAGGATGTCTTGTTTTCACGATTCCTAGCATTTGGCTTTGACAAAACTTTATTGGCACAGTTGCGCTTCCCCAGTGGAAAGGCACTGAAAAACACATGTGCGTTTTTACCTGCATATTTACCACAGATATTGCAGTTCAATGGAGATAATCTTCACTTAAAACTGAGCGTACTCACAAGTGAAATTGACATGTTGTGGATTTAAAAAATCCATCTAAGGTCAGCTCAGGCCCTGTAAAACAGAACCAAGTACAGTGGGCATAATATTTCTATGAATGTCATCCACTTTACTGGAACTATAAGACACTTTTTTGAAAAGCAAAAATACGCTGGGTCAAAAACTCACCAAAAATGCATTGAGGGAACTTAAAGAGGTTGTCCACTACTTTTACATTGATGAACTATCGTTAGGCCACTACAAGTAGACGGAGCAGCTCGGTAAGTACCGTATGTACTTCCATCCTGCGGCCGCTTCCAACCCTGATAACAACTGTTATGAAGTTGTCCAGTACCTTCACTCAGGGCCTCACTGCCAAGAGAAAATTAATTTTATTCCTCCCAGCAGCCTGATCTCTCAGTCATAGGGGTGGTCCGGCGCACCTTCAGTAACTGCTCACATCATAATGAGAGGAGGCTGTAACTACGCCTCCCGCACTGACAGCCTGTCCTACAGGTATATGTTTGACACTTTTGCCAGTACTCCAAGGTTTTTCAAAGTATGTCAACTTGTGACCATCACAGGCAGTAATGAGCTTGATTTCCAAATTCCCACTGTATGGCGAATGTCAGCATGCAACCCTATACTGTTAGAGTGCAGAGTAATAATGGAGCAGAAAGTTACACCACTGCAAATATGCATATAAATATAGCGCTTTACCATTGAGTGTACAGGTCCTTCTCAAAAAATTAGCATATAGTGTTAAATTTCATTATTTACCATAATGTAATGATTACAATTAAACTTTCATATATTATAGATTCATTATCCACCAACTGAAATTTGTCAGGTCTTTTATTGTTTTAATACTGATGATTTTGGCATACAACTCCTGATAACCCAAAAAACCTGTCTCAATAAATTAGCATATCAAGAAAAGGTTCTCTAAACGACCTATTACCCTAATCTTCTGAATCAACTAATTAACTGTAAACACATGCAAAAGATACCTGAGGCTTTTATAAACTCCCTGCCTGGTTCATTACTCAAAACCCCCATCATGGGTAAAGGCCCCTTCACATTAAGCGACGCTGCAGCGATACTGACAACGATCCGGATCGCTGCAGCGTCGCTGTTTGGTCGCTGGAGAGCTGTCACACAGACCGCTCTCCAGCGACCAACGATGCCGGTAACCAGGGTAAACATCGGGTAACTAAGCGCAGGGCCGCGCTTAGTAACCCGATGTTTACCCTGGATACCATGCTAAAAGTTAAAAAAAACAAACACTAGATACTTACCTACCGCTGTCTGTCCTCCAGCGCTGCGCTCTGCTTCTCTGCTCTCCTCCTGTACTGTCTGTGAGCCGGAAAGCAGAGCGGTGACGTCACCGCTCTGCTTTCCGGCTCACAGACAGTACAGGAGGAGTGCAGAGCACAGCGCTGGAGGACAGACAGCGTTAGGTAAGTATCTAGTGTTTGTTTTTTTTTACTTTTAGCATGGTAACCAGGGTAAACATCGGGTTACTAAGCGCGGCCCTGCGCTTAGTTACCCGATGTTTACCCTGGTTACCAGTGAAGACATCGCTGGATCGGTGTCACACATGCCAATCCAGCGATGTCTCCAGGGAGTCCAGCGATGAAATAAAGTTCTGGAATTTATTCAGCGACCAACGATCTCCCAGCAGGGGCCTGATCGTTGGTCGCTGTCACACAGAACGATTTCATTAACGATATCGTTGCTACGTCACAAATAGCAACGATATCGTTAACAATATCGTTATGTGTGAAGGTACCTTAAGACTAGCGACCTGACAGATGTCAAGAAGGCCATCACTGACACCCTCAAGCAAGAGGGTAAGACCCAGAAAGAAATTTCTCAACAAATAGGCTGTTCCCAGAGTGCTGTATCAAGGCACCTCAATGGTAAGTCTGTTGGAAGGAAACAATGTGGCAGAAAACGCTGTACAACGAGAAGAGTAGACCGGACCCTGAGGAAGATTGTGGAGAAGGACCGATTCCAGACCTTGGGGAACCTGAGGAAGCAGTGGACTGAGTCTGGTGTGGAAACATCCAGAGCCACCGTGCACAGGTGTGTGCAGGAAATGGGCTACAGGTGCCGCATTCCCCAGGTAAAGCCACTTTTGAACCATAAACAGCGGCAGAGGCGCCTGACCTGGGCTACAGAGAAGCAGCACTGGACTGTTGCTAAGTGGTCCCAAGTACTTTTTTCTGATGAAAGCAAATTTTGCATGTCATTCGGAAATCAAGGTGCCAGAGTCTGGAGGAAGACTGGGGAGAAGGAAATGCCAAAATGCCTGAAGTCCAGTGTCAAGTACCCACAGTCAGTGATGGTGTGGGGTGCCATGTCAGCTGCTGGTGTTGGTCCACTGTGTTTCATCAAGGGCAGGGTCAATGCAGCTAGCTATCAGGAGATTTTGGAGCACTTCATGCTGACCTGGCACCTGCTCACAGTGCCAAAACCACTGGTAAATGGTTTACTGACCATGGTATTACTGTGCTCAATTGGCCTGCCAACTCTCCTGACCTGAACCCCATAGAGAATCTGTGGGATATTGTGAAGAGAAAGTTGAGAGACGCAAGACCCAACACTCTGGATGAGCTTAAGGCCGCTATTGAAGCATCCTGGGCCTCCATAACATCTCAGCAGTGTCACAGGCTGATTGCCTCCATGCCACACCGCATTGAAGCAGTCATTTCTGCCAAAGGATTCCCGACCAAGTATTGAGTGCATAACTGAACATTATTATTTGATGGTTTTTTTGTTTGTTATTAAAAAACACTTTTATTTGATTGGATGGGTGAAATATGCTAATTTATTGAGACAGGTTTTTTGGGTTATCAGGAGTTGTATGCCAAAATCATCAGTATTAAAACAATAAAAGACCTGACAAATTTCAGTTGGTGGATAATGAATCTATAATATATGAAAGTTTAATTGTAATCATTACATTATGGTAAATAATGAAATTTAACACTATATGCTAATTTTTTGAGAAGGACCTGTATATGTAGACTATGGTTTCAAGCACACGGTTGGACTAAAAAAAAACAAATCCTCATCCTATGTCAGATGCTTGCAGTACCTCTTTGCGTCTTTGTGCTTGATCACAAACCACACAAAGGAGGTATTATTGCCGTTTTGCAGAGGCACTATATAGTGGCATGCTGGGGGCCTATGGGTACGTGCACACAGCATGGGCCCTCCAGACTAGTTTTAATTTGTCAAACCTACCTATTTCCATGTGACAAGTCCTTTGTATGTTTCTTCAGAGAAAAGATTAACAATTCTGCTGTTCTTACATTGCTATTGCTTTCAGTTGATTCCAGAGGATCTCAGATTTTGGTGCTAGTCTTATCACAACTTTAAGGCATGTGTACATGATGTTTTTATTTTCAGATGGATCCACTCTGAACCCATTTTTTAAAGGGCTTAAAAAATGCAAAAATGGTCTGAAAACATACATTATTACGTAAAAATTAGTTGCTGCTCAAATGTTCGGTTTTTGAGGGTCTTTTAACCTCCTCAGGTTTCCAATGACTCCAAGCCCTTAAAAGAAGTGAGCAGACCCTTCTTCAGATGTATTCTCTATTCTTTCAATACAGGTCAAGGGGAAGGATAAAATAATACGCAGAAGACAAATGAACTTTTTTTTTTTTTTTTTTTTTTTAGCTTGGAAAAATCACTTAAGTTATCTTCATTGTTAATTGGAATTTAAAAAAATTTCTGGAATATGTTAGCAAGAAGACAGTCAAAATAGGCAGTAAAATGTTAAAAAAAAACCCCACCAGGAGCCAAAAACGTAATAAGCAAAAACAAGAAGATTCAAAAGAAAAAATAACGCCACACATTTTTTTCATTCTTGAAAAACACAGCAGGTTTGCCCGTGTGGAAAAAAAATTGTGTGCACATAGCCTAATAACAGTCTAGGAGCCCAGTCTAAGGTTTCTGCTTTTCTTCCGATGCGGTTACTTCAGCATTATTCCTATGCAGCTCATGCATGTAGAGCAATAATAGAACCCGCACACAACAGAAGCATTGATTATCCCAGTCTTTCAATTGTGCTCATACATACACGGACTGCTTTAATATTATATGTATAGACCAAGCAAAGCCGGTGTTTATCTCAGTGCATCAATCTCGCACACATACACTTTCCTATATAATATTGGATGCATGCAAAACACAAGCAGTGTTTATTACAGGCCTTCAATCTCCAGCACACACAGCTAAAATACTATATGTGCCCACAACGGCGGCAGCAGAAGTGCCAGCATCACCCCCCTCCCTCCGCCATCCTTCTCCCTTTCTGTGGCAGAGTAAATTATAAACTCGATAAACTGCTTCTGATGTTGCCCAGCGGATGTGGTAGCAGCCAGACTGGCATAAATTAAAAGCTCTCTCTAATTGTCTAATTTAATTTAGCAGATGTGCGGGCACGTGGGATGCCTCTAATAGAAGAGTTGAATACTATTAACCCTTTAAATTCCTCCAATACATGCGTGCACAGGCAGTTATTTGGGGTTGGTAACGTTACTTTACCGACTCAAAACCCCTTTTAGGTAACGTTATACGTAGGTTTTTATGACTTTGTACAACTCGTTTGTCTAGTTTTATCTCTGGGGACTTAGAAATAATGGTCCAATAAATCTAAAAAGCTTGAAGCTTGCAGATTAAGGAGAATAATGTGTTGCATTAAATATATTTATGGATGCCGAGCCTAAAACAGTCGGATGGACCACGCAGCTAACTTAGCGTTTTGGTAGTGGATTGCTACGACATACTAATGTAGTGATAGTAAAATGTAACGCACTGTATGTTCTCCAGCTTATTAACACAGTGTGAAATGTGGATCTGTCTACAGTTAGCACAAAATATATTAGAAAACTGTTTGAGGGAGGCCAGAGACATGTCTGTGACTGCTCTATATATCTGAATTGAGCTGACAGAAATCCACATGCTTCCAATTGAAATAACCCTCATTTAGAGGCATTCATCTAATTTTTATTCAACTTTCATCCGTGTCCGTTTTTTATGTTCGTGTGACATCCGTGTTATGTCAATGTGACATCATGTGTGATTCATTTTTATACATGTATACTAAAAATGTACATGATCAAAGACAGTTTCCTAGGTTTATCCATAAAAATTGGGTGCCACTTGGATATTCTGTGTGTTTTTTACGCACCCATAGATCTAAATGAGTGACTCAGAAGTAGTCCATGCTGCGATTTTTTTTCTCATGGAAAGTCAGACAAAGTTAATCCGAATGATCTTATTGAATGAATGATATGGGTGATGTAAAATAAAAAAAAACGGATAGCGGACGTCCGATTTATTCTCTCGTCTGCATGAGTCCTTAGTAGCTGGCATTCGGCAACAAATTTGCCATGCATGAATAATCCTCTATACATGCTTTTGGCTAGTAAAATTTCCATTAATTTGACAATTTCTTTTACAAGATTTTTTTGTGACGTTTTGACAAGATTTTCTTTTTACCTAATGAGAATCATTTGGAATAACATTTGAAAAATAAAACCCCTTATCGAGCATGCTGCTTTTTGAAAAAACACACTCCAAAAATGGTTAAAATTCACAAATATGCAATCAGCCTAAATCCTTCCCCACTTGACCTGTTTATAGTGGGTTTCATATTTCCCTGAGGTTTTATAGCTCACATTTGGCCACATCGTTTTTTTTTGCTGGAAAAATAAGGGACAAACAATGCCGTGAAAAAAAATGATGTGTATAAAGTCACCTTAGGCTGGGTTCACATTGCGTTAATGGGAAAGCGCTAACGGACAGCGTTGCACGGCGAAATTAACGCCGTGCAATGCGTCCGTTAGCGCGCCCATTCACAGCAATGGGAACGAGCAGCACTAGCGCGTGCCATGTTCGGCACGCGCTATGCGACGCGCCGGTGTTTCCTGGTGCGCCGCGGACGCTGCTTGCAGCGTCCGAGGCGCGCCCGCGGTCCGTTCCCCGCTCTCGCAGATCGGGGATCTGCGAGAGCGGGGACGTTACCGCGACCCCGGGACGCGGCCCCATTAAAAACATTACTTTACCGACTCAAAACCCCTTTTAGGTAACGTTATACGTAGGCTTTTATGACTTTGTACAACTTGTTTGTCTAGTTTTATCTCTGGGAACTTGGAAATAATGGTCCAATAAATCTAAAAAGCTTGAAGCTTGCAGATTAAGGAGAATAATGTGTTGCATTAAATATATTTATGGATGCCGAGCCTAAAACAGTCATGTGACCGCCACGCGACCAATCAGAAGCCGCGACGTCATTCTCATTCACTAAACTCCTAATTCTAGGAATTTAGGACCTGCGAATGACGTCACGGCTTCTGATTGGTCGTGTGGCGGTCACATGGGCGGCACGCGACCAATCAGAAGCCGGGACGTCATTCCTCAGGTCCTAAACGCGCGCATTTTAAACAAAGAAGCCTGCCGGTTACCAGCGTTATGTCCAGGGGCCGCCGAAGAGGTGAATATATCAATATTTTTTATTTTAATTCTTTATTTTACACATTAATATGGATCCCAGGGCCTGAAGGAGAATTTCCTCTCCTTCAGACCCTGGGAACCATCAGGATTAGGGTTGAGCGAAACGGGTCGAACATTTTCAAAAGTCGCCGACTTTTGGCTAAGTCGGGGTTTCATGAAACCCGATCCGACCCCTGTGCGGGGTCGGCCATGCGGTACGCGACTTTCGCGCCAAAGTCGCGTTTCAATGACGCGAAAAGCGCCATTTCTCAGCCAATGAAGGTAAACGCAGAGTGTGGGCAGCGTGATGACATAGGTCCTGGTCCCCACCATCTTAGAGAAGGGCATTGCAGTGATTGGCTTGCTGTCTGCAACGTCACAGGGGCTATAAAGAGGCGTTCCCGCCGACCGCCATCTTACTGCTGCTGATCTGAGCTTAGGGAGAGGTTGCTGCCGCTTTGTCAGAAGCAGGGATAGCGTTAGGCAGGGTCCATTAACCACAAAACCGCTTGTGCTGCAGCGATTTGCACTGTCCAACACCACCCTCGGTGTGCAGGGACAGTGGAAGTTTTTTTTTTTTTTTTTTCCCCTCAGCGCTGTAGCTCATTGGGCTGCCCTAGAAGGCTCCCTGATAGCTGCATTGCTGTGTGTACGCCGCTGTGCAAACCAACTGCTTTTTTCAAAGCACAAATCCTCTTGTTCCTTCCTTTCTGCACAGCTATCTTTTTTGTTTGTCCACACTTTTTATTTCATTTGTGCATCAGTCCACTCCTTATTGCTGCCTGCCATACCTGGCTGAGATTACTGCAGGCAGGGAGATAGTAGCTGCCTGCCATACCTGGCTGAGATTACTGCAGGCAGGGAGATAGTAATTGTAGGACATTCCCTGTTTTTTTTTTTTTTTTGGTGGGAGATTAAGATTGGCAATTTGGCATTTCTGCTAGAGTGCCATCCCTGTGTGTGCCATCTCTCTCACATAGTGGGCCATAGAAAGCCTTTTCATTTTTCTGTATTTTTTTTTGTGGGGTGTATAAATTCTCCCTGATAAAAATACAGTGGGAGATTAATATTGGCCTTTGGGCTTGTGTGCCAGTCCTGAGTGTGCCATCTCTCTCACAAATAGTGGGCCATAGAAAGCCTATTTTATTTTTTTTTTGGTTTTATAAATTTTCCCTGAAAAAAGGGAGATTAATATTGGCCTCTGGGCTTGTGTGCCAGTTGTGAGCGTGCCATCTGTGCCAGTCCTGAGCGTGCCATCTCTCTCACAAATAGTGGGCCATAGAAAGCCTATTTAATTTTTTTTTTGGTTTTATAAATTTTCCCTGAAAAAAGGGAGATTAATATTGGCCTCTGGGCTTGTGTGCCAGTTGTGAGCGTGCCATCTGTGCCAGTCCTGAGCGTGCCATCTCTCTCACAAATAGTGGGCCATAGAAAGCCTATTTAATTTTTTTTTTGGTTTTATAAATTTTCCCTGAAAAAAGGGAGATTAATATTGGCCTCTGGGCTTGTGTGCCAGTTGTGAGCGTGCCATCTGTGCCAGTCCTGAGCGTGCCATCTCTCTCACAAATAGTGGGCCATAGAAAGCCTATTTAAATATTTTTTTGGTTTTATAAATTTTCCCTGAAAAAAGGGAGATTAATATTGGCCTCTGGGCTTGTGTGCCAGTTGTGAGCGTGCCATCTGTGCCAGTCCTGAGCGTGCCATCTCTCTCACAAATAGTGGGCCATAGAAAGCCTATTTAATTTTTTTTTTGGTTTTATAAATTTTCCCTGAAAAAAGGGAGATTAATATTGGCCTCTGGGCTTGTGTGCCAGTTGTGAGCGTGCCATCTGTGCCAGTCCTGAGCGTGCCATCTCTCTCACAAATAGTGGGCCATAGAAAGCCTATTTAAATATTTTTTTGGTTTTATAAATTCTCCCAGAAAAAAAGGGAGATTAATATTGGCCTCTGGGCTTCTGTGCCAGTCCTGAGCGTGCCATCTGTGCCAGTCCTGAGCGTCCCATCTCTCTCACAAATAGTGGGCCATAGAAAGCCTATTTTTTTTTTGGGGGGGGTTTTAGAAATTCTCCCTGGAAAAAAAAAGGGAGATTAATATTGCCCTTTGGGCTTGTGTGCCAGTACTAAGCGTTCCATCTCTCTCTCTCTCTCTTAGTCAGTGGGCCATAGAACGCCTATTTTTGGTTTTATTTGTTTTCTAAATTCTCCCTGAAAAAATCATTTTATTTTATTTGGTTTCTAAATTCTTCCTGATAAAATCATATTTTTTTTATTATTTTTTTTTCTAAAGTCTCCCTGAAAAAAAAAAAAAAAAAAAAAAAAAACAGTGGGAGATTAATATTGGCCTTTCTGCTTGTGTGCCAGTCTTGACTCCTGGGTGTGCCATCTCTCTCTCTCCAATTGTGGTCCATAGAAAGCCTATATTTTTTTTCCTTGATTTGGGTTCCAAAATCTACCAGAGAAAATAACTCCATCAATCATTGGTAGAAAAATATTGGCCTCTGGGCTTGTGTGCCACTCCTGATTCCTGTGTGCGTCATCTCTCAGTCAGTGGGCCATAGAACGCCTATTTTTGGTTTTATTTGTTTTCTAAATTCTCCCTGAAAAAATCATTTTATTTTATTTGGTTTCTAAATTCTTCCTGATAAAATCATATTTTTTTTATTATTTTTTTTTCTAAAGTCTCCCTGAAAAAAAAAAAAAAAAAAAAAAAACAGTGGGAGATTAATATTGGCCTTTCTGCTTGTGTGCCAGTCTTGACTCCTGGGTGTGCCATCTCTCTCTCTCTCTCTCTCTCTCTCTCTCTCTCTCTCTCCAATTGTGGTCCATAGAAAGCCTATATTTTTTTTCCTTGATTTGGGTTCCAAAATCTACCAGAGAAAATAACTCCATCAATCATTGGTAGAAAAATATTGGCCTCTGGGCTTGTGTGCCACTCCTGATTCCTGTGTGCGTCATCTCTCAGTCAGTGGGCCATAGAACGCCTATTTTTGGTTTTATTTGTTTTCTAAATTCTCCCTGAAAAAATCATTTTATTTTATTTGGTTTCTAAATTCTTCCTGATAAAATCATATTTTTTTTATTTTTTTTTTTTCTAAAGTCTCCCTGAAAAAAAAAAAAAAAAAAAAAAAAAACAGTGGGAGATTAATATTGGCCTTTCTGCTTGTGTGCCAGTCTTGACTCCTGGGTGTGCCATCTCTCTCTCTCTCTCTCTCTCTCTCCAATTGTGGTCCATAGAAAGCCTATATTTTTTTTCCTTGATTTGGGTTCCAAAATCTACCAGAGAAAATAACTCCATCAATCATTGGTAGAAAAATATTGGCCTCTGGGCTTGTGTGCCACTCCTGATTCCTGTGTGCGTCATCTCTCACTCAGTGGCCCATAGAAAGCATATAGTTTGTTACATTTGTTTTCTAAATTCTCCCTGCAAAAATTTATTTTTTTTTTTTTGGGGGGTTTCTAAAGTGTTCCTGAAAAAAATAAAAATAAAAAAAAAATAATAGTGTGACATTAATATTAACATTTGTGCTTCAGTGACAGTCCTGCGTGTGGGGCATCTCTCTAATTTGCAGCCACCAAAAACAGAGTGTGTAACATTGGGCCTGATTTTCGCTGTGGTCTCACCAACCTGTAAAGGGGTAGCTAAATCATACTGAAGTTATAGCTCACCGTGTAAGTTGTGTGACTGCAACAAATAACGTTAGTTTGGTTACGTTTTTAAATCAATGAGGAAGTCTAGTGGAAGAGGTCGTGGCCGGGGGCGTTCATTGTCAGCTGGTAATGAGGGTAGTGGTAGTGGTGGAGCATCAGGTGGTCGTGGGGAAAAAAATATTGCACCTAAGTCTGGAGCTGTGGAGCCAGGTTCGTCGTCCGGCTACACAAGGCCTCGAACGCTCCCTTTTCTGGGATTAGGAAAACCGCTTTTAAAGCCGGAGCAGCAAGAGCAAGTTTTGGCTTATCTTGCTGACTCAGCCTCTAGCTCTTTTGCCTCCTCTCGTGAAACTGGTAAAAGTAAAAGCAGCGCGTCGTTAGTGGATGTTCACGGTCAGGGACAAGTCACTTCCTTGTCCTCTTCAGCAAAAACAACAACAGAGAAGAATGCAGCAGGCGACACAACGGGTTACTCCATGGAGCTCTTTACACATACCGTCCCTGGCTTAGAAAGTGAAGCAGTTAACAGTCCATGCCCATTACAAATTGAATCTGACATGGAGTGCACTGACGCACAGCCACAGCCAGACTACTATGCTGGTCCTTTGACTCAGACCACAACATTGCCCTCGCAGGGTGCTGATCAAGAATCAGACCCTGATGAGACTATGTTGCCCCATCACGAACGCTATACCACCGAACGACACGGTGACACAGACGAAGTTGCGCAGGAGGTACAAGAAGAGTTATTAGATGACCCAGTTCTTGACCCCGATTGGCAGCCATTGGGGGAACAGGGTGCAGGCGGCAGCAGTTCTGAAGCAGAGGAGGAGGAGGGGCCGCAGCAGGCATCAACATCGCCACAGGTTCCATCTGCCGGGCCCGTATCTTGCCCAAAACGCGTGGCAAAGCCAAAACCTGGTGGAGGACAGCGTGGCCATCCGGTTAAAGCTCAGTCTGCAATGCCTGAAAAGGTATCCGATGCTAGAAAGAGTGCAGTCTGGCATTTTTTTAAACAACATCCAATTGATCAGCGCAAAGTCATCTGTCAAAAATGTTCTACTTCCTTAAGCAGAGGTCAGAATCTGAAAAGTCTCAATACTAGTTGCATGCATAGACATTTAACCACCATGCATTTGAAAGCTTGGACTAACTACCAAACGTCCCTTAAGGTTGTTGCACCCTCGGCCAATGAAGCTAGTCATCAACGCAACATCCCTTCCGGCAGTGTAGGACCACCATTTAGCGCACCACCTGCTGTATCTGTGCAGGTATCTTTGCCAGGCCAAAGCAGTCAGGGTCAGGGAATCACCAGTTTCGTAGTAGGAAACACTGCATCTAGGGCACCGGCGGCAACAATACCATCTCCCACCGTCTCTCAGTCTGCCATGTCCACCGGCACCCCCGCTAGTTCCACGATCTCCATCTCTCCAGTCCAGCTCACCCTACATGAGACTATGGTTAGAAAAAGGAAGTACTTAGCCTCGCATCCGCGTACACAGGGTTTGAACGCCCACATAGCTAGACTAATCTCGTTAGAGATGATGCCCTACCGGTTAGTTGAAAGCGAAGCTTTCAAAGACCTGATGGACTACGCTGTACCACGCTACGAGCTACCCAGTCGACACTTTTTTTCCAGAAAAGCCATCCCAGCCCTCCACCAGCATGTTAAAGAGCGCATCGTCCATGCACTCAGGCAATCTGTGAGCACAAAGGTGCACCTGACAACAGATGCATGGACCAGTAGGCATGGCCAGGGACGTTACGTGTCCATCACGGCACACTGGGTAAATGTGGTGGATTCAGGGTCCACAGGGGACAGCAAGTTTGGGACAGTTCTGCCTAGCCCACGGTCTAGTAAACAGTTGTCTGTAGCCGTTCGCACCCCCTCCTCCTCCTCCTCCTCCTCGTCCTCCTGCAGAAGCAAGAGCTCGTCCACAGACCGCAGTCGCACAAACACTCCATCCGCACCTGCCACTGTTGCACACCAGGTCTCCCATTATGGGGCAGCTACTGGCATACGTCAGCAGGCTGTATTGGCTATGAAGTGTTTGGGCGACAATAGACACACCGCGGAAGTTCTGTCCGAGTTCTTGCAGCAAGAAACGCAGTCGTGGCTGGGCACTGTAGATCTTGAGGCAGGCAAGGTAGTGAGTGATAACGGAAGGAATTTCATGGCTGCCATCTCCCTTTCCCAACTGAAACACATTCCTTGCCTGGCTCACACCTTAAACCTGGTGGTGCAGTGCTTCCTGAAAAGTTATCCGGGGTTATCCGACCTGCTCCTCAAAGTGCGTGGACTTTGCGCACATATCCGCCGTTCGCCTGTACACTCCAGCCGTATGCAGACCTATCAGCGTTCTTTGAACCTTCCCCAGCATCGCCTAATCATAGACGTTGCAACAAGGTGGAACTCAACACTGCACATGCTTCAGAGACTGTGCGAACAGAGGCGGGCTGTTATGTTTTTGTGGGAGGATACACATACACGGGCAGGCAGTAGGATGGCAGACATGGAGTTGTCAGGTGTGCAGTGGTCGAAGATTCAAGACATGTGTCAAGTCCTTCAGTGTTTTGAGGAATGCACACGGCTGGTTAGTGCAGACAACGCCATAATAAGCATGAGCATCCCCCTAATGCGTCTGCTGATGCAAAGTTTGACGCACATAAAGGATCAGGCGTCTGCACCAGAGGAAGAGGAAAGCCTTGATGACAGTCAGCGATTGTCTGGTCAGGGCAGTGTACATGACGAGGTACCGGGCGAAGAGGAGGTGGAGGATGAGGAGGATGATGGGGATGAGTATATTTTTAATGAGGAAGCTTTCCCGGGGGCACGGGAAATTGGTGGCGTGGCAAGGCCGGGTTCTGGTTTTTTGAGGGACACAAGTGACGTAGATTTGCCTGCAACTGCCCCTCAACCAAGCACAACCGCAGATTTGACAATGGGAACTTTGGCCCACATGGCGGATTATGCCTTGCGTATCCTCAAAAGGGACACACGCATTACAAAAATGATGAACGATGACGATTACTGGTTGGCCTGCCTCCTTGATCCTCGCTATAAAGGCAAATTGCAAAATATTATGCCACATGAGAACTTGGAACTAATATTAGCAACAAAACAATCAACTCTTGTTGACCGTTTGCTTCTGGCATTCCCTGCACACAGCGCCCGTGATCGTTCTCACACGAGCTCCAGGGGCCAGCAGACCAGAGGTGTTAGAGGGGCAGAAATCAGAAGTGGCGTTGGCCAGAGGGGTTTTCTGACCAGGTTGTGGAGTGATTTTTCTATGACCGCAGACAGGACAGGTACTGCAGCATCAATTCAAAGTGACAGGAGACAACATTTGTCCAGTATGGTTACAAACTATTTTTCATCCCTTATCGACGTTCTCCCTCAACCGTCATTCCCATTTGATTACTGGGCATCCAAATTAGACACCTGGCCAGAATTGGCAGAATATGCATTGCAGGAGCTTGCTTGCCCGGCAGCTAGTGTCCTATCAGAAAGAGTATTCAGTGCTGCAGGTTCAATACTAACAGAAAAAAGGACTCGTCTGGCTACCCAAAATGTAGATGATCTAACCTTCATTAAAATGAACCACAACTGGATTTCAAAATCTTTTGCCCCACCCTGCCCGGCTGACACCTAGCTTTCCTATGAAAAGGTCTTGCCTGTGGACTATTCTGAATGACTTTTCCAATCTCGTAATTTTCTTCACCTGATTGTCCAGCATACGACATGTTTCCACCTCACGAAATGGCCAAACTCCCCACACGGGGTCGTGCTATCGCCACTTTGCGCTTGGACCCTTGAGAGTGCTGTTTGTCTGAAGAGGTGGGTGTGGCCGCTTTTGGTCGACGGCACTGCCACTGGGTCCCTCATAGTACAATAAAGTGTCTCTGGCGGTGGTGGTGCGCACCCAACGTCAGACTCACCGTTGTAATATGAGGGGCCCTGTGCCTGTACCGCCGGCCACAAGCCAGTTCCCCCCCCCCAGCTCAAACAGTGCTCTACCACTAGCAAAATTATCTCTCACAGCTTCACCAATGTGTAGTCTAGGCGCTGACATCCTTCAATGCCTGGCACTGACAATACCATTGTTTTGACATTTTTGTTATGTTAGGCCTTCGAAGCCTGTCTGCGGTCACTCCTTCCACTAGACTTCCACTGACCAGACCACTGCTGCCCGTGTACCCCTGGAACCAATTTAAAATTGCCTACAGCCATGTGTTAATATTTTAGGCCTTCGATGCCTGTCTGTGGTCACTCCTTCCACTAGGCCTCCACTGACCACACCACTGCTGCCCGTGTACCCCTGGAACCAATTTAAAATTGCCTACAGCCATGTGTGATTATTTTAGGCCTTCGATGCCTGTCTGCGGTCACTCCTTCCACTAGGCCTCCACTGACCACACCACTGCTGCCCGTGTAACCCTGGAACCAATTTAAAATTGCCTACAGCCATGTGTTATTATTTTAGGCCTTCGATGCCTGTCTGCGGTCACTCCTTCCACTAGGCCTCCACTGACCACACCACTGCTGCCCGTGTACCCCTGGAACCAATTTAAAATTGCCTACAGCCAGCCCAATTTTTTTATTTTAGGCCTTCGATGCCTGTCTGCGGTCCATTCTTTCAACTACTACTACACTGACCAGGGCACTGCTGCCCAAGTACCCCTGGAACCAATTTAAAATTGCCTACAGCCATGTGTTAATATTTTAGGCCTTCGATGCCTGTCTGTGGTCACTCCTTCCACTAGGCCTCCACTGACCACACCACTGCTGCCCGTGTACCCCTGGAACCAATTTAAAATTGCCTACAGCCATGTGTGATTATTTTAGGCCTTCGATGCCTGTCTGCGGTCACTCCTTCCACTAGGCCTCCACTGACCACACCACTGCTGCCCGTGTAACCCTGGAACCAATTTAAAATTGCCTACAGCCAGCCCAATTTTTTTATTTTAGGCCTTCGATGCCTGTCTGCGGTCCATTCTTTCAACTACTACTACACTGACCAGGGCACTGCTGCCCAAGTACCCCTGGAACCAATTTAAAATTGCCTACAGCCATGTGTTAATATTTTAGGCCTTCGATGCCTGTCTGTGGTCACTCCTTCCACTAGGCCTCCACTGACCACACCACTGCTGCCCGTGTACCCCTGGAACCAATTTAAAATTGCCTACAGCCATGTGTGATTATTTTAGGCCTTCGATGCCTGTCTGCGGTCACTCCTTCCACTAGGCCTCCACTGACCACACCACTGCTGCCCGTGTAACCCTGGAACCAATTTAAAATTGCCTACAGCCAGCCCAATTTTTTTATTTTAGGCCTTCGATGCCTGTCTGCGGTCCATTCTTTCAACTACTACTACACTGACCAGGGCACTGCTGCCCAAGTACCCCTGGAACCAATTTAAAATTGCCTACAGCCATGTGTTAATATTTTAGGCCTTCGATGCCTGTCTGTGGTCACTCCTTCCACTAGGCCTCCACTGACCACACCACTGCTGCCCGTGTACCCCTGGAACCAATTTAAAATTGCCTACAGCCATGTGTGATTATTTTAGGCCTTCGATGCCTGTCTGCGGTCACTCCTTCCACTAGGCCTCCACTGACCTGTCTACTGCGGCCCGTGTACCCCTTGAACCAACCTAATAAAATATTTAAAAAATTAATTTGATTATAAAAAATAAGATCGTGTTGAGATCTCAAATGCAGACATTTTAACAATCAAAACAAACACACAACAAATATCTGGAACTGTACTGCAAAGGTCCAACAGCTACAATTTCTTTCTCCTGCAAGAAGTTAACTGAAAGTTTTTTGGAGTTGTTAACACAGATATGGCATCCACCGAGTGTTGTCCTGTCGCGTCTCCTTTAAATTATTTCCAATAAGATGTTAAACTATTAATTTAATAAAATCAATAATTAAAAAAATAATTGAGTAAGTCAAAAGCACATTGCAAATAAACATTAATTACAAATCAAGAAGCATGGCGCGTCCGAGGGTGAGTAGATACCGAATAAGAATATAATCACCCTCGGGCGCGCAATGCTTATTTACAACAGCCTTCCTTCCTAAGAATCAGCCCTTCCGTGGTGTAGAGAGAGGTTGTTGTTACACTCCAAGGTGTTCCCCAGGTTGCCTTTCCTGAGCTTCGATCTTCCGGCTCTCGTTTAGTAGCTGTTGGAAACTACGCTGCATTAGGCCTACTAATTGTGTATGGGTGAAACAGTGGCGCATCTGCGGTCCCTCCTTCCACTAGGCCTCCACTGACCTGTCTACTGCGGCCCGTGTACCCCTTGAACCAACCTAATAAAATATTTAAAAAATTAATTTGATTATAAAAAATAAGATCGTGTTGAGATCTCAAATGCAGACATTTTAACAATCAAAACAAACACACAACAAATATCTGGAACTGTACTACAAAGGTCCAACAGCTACAATTTCTTTCTCCTGCAAGAAGTTAACTGAAAGTTTTTTGGAGTTGTTAACACAGATATGGCATCCACCGAGTGTTGTCCTGTCGCGTCTCCTTTAAATTATTTCCAATAAGATGTTAAACTATTAATTTAATAAAATCAATAATTAAAAAAATAATTGAGTAAGTCAAAAGCACATTGCAAATAAACATTAATTACAAATCAAGAAGCATGGCGCGTCCGAGGGTGAGTAGATACCGAATAAGAATATAATCACCCTCGGACGCGCAATGCTTATTTACAACAGCCTTCCTTCCTAAGAATCAGCCCTTCCGTGGTGTAGAGAGAGGTTGTTGTTACACTCCAAGGTGTTCCCCAGGTTGCCTTTCCTGAGCTTCGATCTTCCGGCTCTCGTTTAGTAGCTGTTGGAAACTACGCTGCATTAGGCCTACTAATTGTGTATGGGTGAAACAGTGGCGCATCTGCGGTCCCTCCTTCCACTAGGCCTCCACTGACCTGTCTACTGCGGCCCGTGTACCCCTTGAACCAACCTAATAAAATATTTAAAAAATTAATTTGATTATAAAAAATAAGATCGTGTTGAGATCTCAAATGCAGACATTTTAACAATCAAAACAAACACACAACAAATATCTGGAACTGTACTACAAAGGTCCAACAGCTACAATTTCTTTCTCCTGCAAGAAGTTAACTGAAAGTTTTTTGGAGTTGTTAACACAGATATGGCATCCACCGAGTGTTGTCCTGTCGCGTCTCCTTTAAATTATTTCCAATAAGATGTTAAACTATTAATTTAATAAAATCAATAATTAAAAAAATAATTGAGTAAGTCAAAAGCACATTGCAAATAAACATTAATTACAAATCAAGAAGCATGGCGCGTCCGAGGGTGAGTAGATACCGAATAAGAATATAATCACCCTCGGACGCGCAATGCTTATTTACAACAGCCTTCCTTCCTAAGAATCAGCCCTTCCGTGGTGTAGAGAGAGGTTGTTGTTACACTCCAAGGTGTTCCCCAGGTTGCCTTTCCTGAGCTTCGATCTTCATGCTCTCGTTTAGTAGGTGTCGGAAAGTAGGCTGCATTAGGCCTAAAAAATGGGGAATGGGGTGGAGAGAGATGGTGTGTTACACTCCAAGGTGTTCTCCAGGTTTCCTCGCCATTGCTTCGATCTTCCGACTCTCGTTTAGTAGTTGTAGAAAACTACACTGCATTAGGCCTACAAAATGGGTATCGGGTGGAGAGAGATGGTGTGTTACACTCCAAGGTGTTCCCCAGGTTTCCTTGCCATTGCTTCGGTCTTCCGACTCTCGTTTAGTAGTTGTAGAAAAGTACACAGCATTAGGCCTACAAAATGGGTATGGGGTGGAGAGAGATGGTGTGTTACACTCCAAGGTGTTCCCCAGGTTGCCTTTCCTGAGCTTCTATCTTCAGGCTCTCATTAAATTGTGGTTAAATGGAACAACTGCATTTGGCGTACTAGTTGGTTTGGGGCCTACTATCGGTGTCTGCCACTCCTTGCTGTTCTCCTGGTTTCCTGTCCTGAAATTCCATTTTCAGCCTCTCGTTAAGTAGTTGTTAATGTTAGACTGCATTTGGCCTACTAGTTGGGTTGGGGCCTACTATCGGTGTCTGCCACTCCTTGCTGTTCTCCTCCACTGAACAAAGCTGTGCCGCCTGTTTACTACGGTTGCCAATTTTGAACTGCATTTCGACTACTTACTGATTTGGCCCTACTCTCTGTGTCAGCCTCTCATTCCAGTTGTCCTCCACTGCAATGCCCCCTGGTTATTCCTGTGTTACCAATTTTGAACTGCATTTAGCCCACTTTATTCTTTGGGCCTATATCTGTGTTTCCACTTCATCGTGCCCATTGCCCAGCCAGTGATAGATGAGTCTGCTGGTACATTGACCCATAACGCAACATTCCCCGTGCACGCTACACAACAACATTGTGACCCTGCTGAAAGTCAGGTTGCTCTTCCCGCATACCATACCACCTTACACGGGGACAAAGAGGAAGGTGCAGATGAAAGTGCAGGTTCCTTCATCAGGTGGGGGGAGGAATACTAGTTGGCGACGTCACTGGCACAGGGCCTCTCATAGTACGCAAAAGTGTTGCTGCCGGTGGGAGGCGCCCCCGCCGTGCAAACACACCGCTGTACTTTGAGGGGCCCTGTGCCAGTGCCAATGCCAACGAGTGGGCCCCCCCTGCTTGCTCAGGATCACAGCACTTGCAAAGTTGAAATACTTACCTCTCCCTGCTCCACTGCCGTGACGTGGTCCAGATTTACTGGGCCCACTAATTACTTGAACCAGCCCTACCCCCCACAACTTTAGCCAAATGACCCCCAATTTCAAATGCCTTCCAATTATTTTAAGGTAAATTACGCTTGACAAGCTTCATTAAGAAGAATGGATGGTTTTGACATTAAAATGGGCACTCTAGGTGTTTTCCTGGCCCCCACTCACTGCCGACTATGCTGCCCCATTGACTTGCATTGGGTTTCGTGTTTCGGTCGATCCCGACTTTACGTCATAATCGGCCGATTTCACTCGACCCGACTTTGGACATAGTCGGGTTTCGCAAAACCCGGCTCGACTCTAAAAAGGTCAAGGTCGCTCAACTCTAATCAGGATACCTTCCGATACTTGGTGTCCCATTGACTTGTATTGGTATCGGATATCGGCATCGGCGATATCCGATATTTTTCGGGTATCGGCCGATACTATCCGATACCGATACTTTCAAGTATTGGACGGTATCGCTCAACACTAGTAGCAACTGATGATTCAAAAAATATTCCTGACGGCAGTTTCGGACTGTTTTAGGGCTTCGTTTTTAAGTGGTACCAATTTTGGGGAGTTTGCAATATATAGGCCCCTCAAAGTTCATTTAAATCTGTATAGGTCCATAAAGAAATAGGTTTTGTAAATTTCTTGAAACAAATTGAAATTGCTGCTCAAATTTTAACCCTTCTAAAATCCTAACAAAATAAAATGATGTTTGAAAAATGATGCAAATGTAAATTAGACACTTGGGAATGTTATTTATTAATTATTTTGCGCAGCATGAGTAACTGGTTTAAGGATATAAAGATTGAAAGTTTGAAAATTGTGATATTTTCAAAATTATTACCAAAAATTTCAATTTTTTCACAAATAATCGCAAAAAATGTTGACCTAAATTTGCCAAAAACATAAAGTATAATATGTAATGAATAAACAGTCTCAGAAGAACTGGGACAAGTTGAAGAGTTTCAGAGTTATTACCGCATAAATTGACACTGGTCAGACTTCAAAAGTTTGGCCTTTAATTAAAAAAACAGAACCACAATGGCGAAAAGATGACATGGCAGAGTCAATAAATTTAGGGAATATAGTACAATATGTAATATGCAGTGCTAATATTTTACAGGAATGGGAGATAAATGCACAATGATGTTATTGCAAGATATGATATAAGGCTACTTTCACACTAGCGTCGGAATCTCCCCATCGCAATGCTTCGGGCAGAGATTCCGACGCTAGTGTTTAACGTACTGCACAACGGAGGCAGCGGATGCATTTCTCCGGCGCATCCGCTGCCCCATTGTAAGGTGCGGGGAGGTGGGGGCGGAGTTCCGGCCGCGCATGCGTGGTCTGAAAAAGCGGTCCGTCAGGAGCAAAAAACGTTACATGTAGCGTTTTTTGCTCCTGACGGTCCGCAAAAGCACGACGCATCCGTTGCTCGACCGATGCGACGTGTGGCAATCCGTCGCAAATGCGTCGTCAATACAAGTGTATGGGGAAAAAACGCATCCTGCAAGCACTTTTGCAGGATGCGTTTTTTCTGCAAAACAACGCATTTTGACGGATTGCAGAAAACGCTAGTGTGAAAGTAGCCTTAGTTACAACAATGACAACCTATCAAAAGAAGATAAAGTTCTTATCTTATCTTATAAAGAATCTATATGACCAGAAGACTATAATCATGATTTATATATAGAATTGAACAAAAAGTTTAGCCAAGTGTGGACATAATGCTGTAGGTGTGCTGTAGGTACACAATTGTGTGTGTTTGTCTATAATCCGTCTACCTTTTTGTCTTGGTTTTATTACTGTGAAATTTGGTCCTTTTTTTTTTTTTAATAAAGTATCGGTAAGGCTACATTCACATTTGCGTTATGCGGTGCTGCGTCGGCGACGCAACGCATGACGCATGCAAAAACGCATGCAAAACGCAGCTTTTTGTGATGCATGCGTTCATTTTTTCATGATTTTTGGCGCAGAAAAAACTGCATCATGCAGCGTTTTCTGTTGCGCCCAAAAGACGCATGCGTCACAAAACGCAAGACAATGCATGTCCATGCGCCCCCCATGTTAAATATAGGGGCGCATGGCGCATGCCCCGCACAATGCTAATGTGAACGTAGCCTAACTGTATTTGCAGGTACAGTTATAATTGTATTTGCAGACACCGTTCTCGTTTTGCATGCACATATGTTTCTCCATATTCTAGTTTTAGTTGACTCACGTTCCAAATTTTTTTTTTATTTTTGGTTGGGCCGACTGGGTAACTTGGTGCACTAGGACTATGATATTGATGACCAATCCTTGAATAGGTCATCTAAATCAGATCTATGGAGGTCCGGAACCATTAATCAGCGGCGAACGGACGTAAACAGTGTAATGGAGGTACCCGGGTGCAATATAAAGAGAGCTGAGATGCAGTATCCACAGTGTATGGAGCTGTGTCGTTCCAGCTCTGTACAGTGTGTACATAAAACAACTATAGGAGCTGCAAACAGCTTATTGTCGGGGGGAGACTGGGGCGACAGACCCCCACAGATATAGTGTTGATGACCTATTATAAAGATGGATATCAGAGTCCTGTACAATCCCTGTAAATTACAATGGTAGGTAAACAGTAGACATAACATTTTGTTGAGGTTTAAGTACATCTCTGGATACGTTTTCCTGTGGCTATATTTGAATACTCATTTTCTCAGCAAGATATCTGATAAACCAGACTATCCTCTACTTACTGACTTTCCTTGTCCTTATAATACAGGAAGTAAATAGTCTCTTTTCACGGTTTATAATAATGATGCCTTGGGCCGCTGTGTGTGGAGAAAGGAACTCAGCACAGCTTAACTTCTGCTGTTTTATAAATATGCATAAACAATAAGACAAGACGAAGAAACGCAGGATGACATTTTACCGCACGTGAACTGTATTTGCAGAAATGCCTTTTTTCCCGCTGAGTGCTTTGGTGCACCAATGTGTCTCAATGCATGTATGTGAAATGAATCAGAGCGGAAATGCTGAGATTTCCTTTTAATTTATTTTTACTGTTTGCTCTTTTTGCCTGAAATGACTATGATTTTCCAAGCAGCTCGATTAACCCGTTGCTTACTGATATTTCTGACAAACATACAGGACTGTAGATCTACCTTCTTTAGTTTATCTACTTTTATTTCAACTACAATAATTCCTAGTTTCTGAATCTGTATTATTTCCTTTCCTATTCAGTTTTGTTCTCATACTTTGCACTGACGAGGGCCAATAGCCCGAAACACCGTGTCTGCAAATTGAGATTCTGATTTGGCTTTTATCCTACAAGTAAGTCATATTGCAAGACTCGTTAAAGGGCCGATAGTGACTAGCAGGATTGTTGCTTCCAGCAGGTGGCGCTGTAGAGTTCAAGTCCTCTTCCTCTCTGAAGAGGCAATTTGCATATAAAATTTCCCAGAGGAACATTGCACGGCGAATAAGCTTCCTTACCTTGGCATGCCAGAGCTGGTATGTCACTATCCACAAGGAGAAACATTACCCCTTATTAAATTTTGTTGATAATCTGTGGTAGTCATACCAATGGAACTTCTACCGGCCATATATATGGGGGTCCAAAATTCCCCATTTGAATGAATGTAACAATAAGTGTGCACCCTCTATTGAAAGTCTATTGGATTGATTGAGATAGCCAAGCCCTAATCAGCGGTGGAACCCCTAGCATGTGGTGACTTATCATTATCACCCATTACGTGATTATGTTTTATTGTGTTTGTATGACAAACCCTTTAACCATTCTTTATATCACGCTTCTTTCTATGTAGAAGTGGTTGGTCCATAAAGCTCCTGTTATACAGCATTCTTCCTATTCCTACCTACAAAAGTGCTTTTATGGCTAATGTATGCAGTTTATTCAGCTCACTAGAGATAAGCCTTTCAAAGCCTTATCAGAGGGGCCGGTGGGGCGGCAGTGAATGCATCAATGCTCACAGACAGCAGTTAGCAGCATTAAGGGGGTCTTTTTTTTATCCGGTCATATGCACCACGTGGCCTTTGCCCTGGACAATCTGCCCGTGTAAGTTCGAAGTACACATTTCAAATCTTTTCAATTCATATGCACATTAAAGAATCCAGAATAGGACTACACAAGATGCTCATTTTCTGAACTCTGTCGGAAAGAATAATTGGCTGGCATATTAAGGGTTACGTAAGCAAATTGATAAAACCTGGCCTGTACATGCTGTTCTGTCCTTACCTTGTCACATCATAGAGGTTAGCACCCTTGTGTCCCCCACACATTCCCTCCTCTCAATGAACATCTGTTACAACGGCTCCACAGGATCTCCGTGGCTTTCCATCCTTAAGCTCTAATTACTGAACCTCTGATTAGAATGAAAAGTGGCAGCATCTGCAGCATCCTGTCCCGTTCGTCTAGCCCCCCACCTTCCCTTAGGGATCTTGGGAATCTATGGGGACCTATTCTAGCTCCAGACATCAGTTTGTATCATTCATTGCCAAGCTGCACCTGTGGCCTGTGCTGTGGGGGGGAGAGGCCATAAGAGAAGGAATTCGGTAAGCGAGGGGTGGGGGATTGATGTAGTACGGTAGTCTGTTTCCTATTATATGCAGAACTACTTAGGGCTCATACACACGGCCATATTTCCACTCTTTGCAAACTGTTGTTGTATAGTGACATAACACTGCACCCATAGAAATCTGTGCAGAATTAATATGCTTCCACTTCTGTTCTAGCAAAATCCTAGCTACTAGAAAAGTTACTATTTTTTACACATTTTGCTTTGCATGGCAAAAGATAGTACAAGTCATATAAAATTCTAAAGTATAACTGACACAGGAATACCAATTTCCAAGACATTGCTAAAGAGGACTAGCCATTAGAAGTGAGCAGATCTTTTGTAATTTGAATTTGTGGGCTTTGTCGAATTTTCCAACACAGGTTGATTTGTGGTGAATAAAATTGTACAAATCTTAATGATGGAAAACCTGGAATTGCTTGGATAATACTCTGCTAATACATGTAGGGGAGGGGAGAGAGGAAGAACCTTGTTATCCATTATTGGTTAGACTCTGTAGGAGAGAATAAAGACTCTGCAGATCACAAGCATTTACACTCCACAGGAAAGAGAAAGTGAACCCCACCTGCCATAAGAGCTTACACGCTACAGGGGAAAGAAAGTGAACCCCACCTGCCATAAGAGTTTACACTCTACAGGGGAAAGAAAGTGAACCCCGCCAGCCATAAGAGCTTACACTCTACAGCAGTGTTCCTCAACTCCGGTCCTCAAGAGCCACCAATAGGTCATGTTTTCAGGATTTCCTTAGTATTGCACAGGTGATTGAATGCTTGCCTGTCCAAGTGATGCAATTATCACCTGTGCAATAGTAAGGAAATCCTGAAAACATGACCTGTTGGTGGCTCTTGAGAACCAGAGTTGGGGAACACTGCTCAACAGGAAAGAGAAAGTGAACCCCACCTGCCATAAGAGTTTACACTCTACAGGAGAAAGAATGGGAACCCAGCCAGCCATAAGAGCTTACACTCTACAGGGGAAAGAAAGAGAACCCCGCCAGCCATAAGAGCTTACATTCTAAAGGAGAAAGAAATTGAACCCCAACAGCCATAAAAGTTTACACTATACAGGAGAAAGAATGTGAACCTCACCAGCCATAAGAGCTTACATTCTACAGAAGAAAGAAAGTGAACCCCACCAGTCATAAGAGTTTACACTCTAGAGCAGAAAGAATGTGAACCCTGTCAGCCATAAGAGTTTACACTCTACAGGAGAAAGAATGTGAACCCCGCCAGCCATGAGAGCTTACATTCTACGGGAGAAAGAAAGTGAACCTCGCCAACCATAAGAGTTTACACTCTACAGGAGAAAGAATGTGAACGCCACCAGCCATGAGAGCTTACATTCTACGGGAGAAAGAACATGAACCTCGCCAGCAATAAGAGTTTACATTCTAAGGGAGAAAGAAAGAGAACCGCGTCAGCCATAGGAGTTTACAATCTATAGGGGAAAGAAAGAGAACCTCACCAGCCATAAGAGCTTACATTCTACAGGAGAAAGAAAGCGAACCCTGCCAGCCATAAGACCTTAAATTCTACGGGAGAAAGAAAGTGAACCCCGCCAGCCATAAGAACTTACACTTTACAGGAGAAAGAATGTGAATCCCATCAGCCATAAGAGTTTGCACTCTACAGGGGAAAGAAAGTGAACCTCACCAGCCATAAGAGCTTACATTCTACGGGAGAAAGAAAGTGAACCCTGCCAACCATAAGAGTTTACACTCTACAGGATAAAGAATGTGAACCCCGCCAGCCATAAGAGCTTACATTCTAAGGGAGAAAGAATGTGAACCCCGCCAGCCATAAGAGCTTATATTCTACAGGAGGAAGAAAGTGAACCCCGCCAGCCATAAGAGTTTACACTCTACAGGAGAAAGAATGTGAACCCCGCCAACCATAAGAGCTTACATTCTACAGAAGAAAGAAATTGAACCCTGCCAGCCATAATAGCTTACACTCTACAGCGGAAAGAAAGAGAAATCCGCCAGCCATAAGAGTTTTCACTCTACAGGAGAAAGAATGTGAACCCCGCCAGCCATGAGAGCTTACACTCTAGAGGAGAAAGAACGTGATCCCCGCCAGCCATGAGAGCTTACTCTCTAGAGGAGAAAGAATGTGAACCCCGCCAGCCATAAGAGCTTACACTCTACAGGAGAAAGAATGTGAACCCCATCAACCACAAGAGTTTACACTCTACAGGGGAAAGAAAGAGAACCCCGCCAGCGATAAGACATACAGTAAACCATCTCATATCCCCCTTTTTTTTGCATATTCCACACTACTAATGTTAGTAGTGTGTATATGCAAAATTTCGGCCCTCTAGCTCTTAAATTTAAGGGTTAAATCGCGGAAAAAATTGGCGTGGGCTCCCGCGCAATTTTCTCCGCCAGAGTAGTAAAGCCAGTGACTGAGGGCAGATATTAATAGCCTGGAGAGGGTCCACGGTTATTGCCCCCCCCCCCCGGCTAAAAACATCTGCCCCCAGCCACCCCAGTAAAGGCACATCTGGAAGATGGGCCTATTCTGGCACTTGGCCACTCTCTTCCCATTCCTGTGTAGCGGAAATGAAAGGTGACATTAAGCCAGATTAATAATGGAGAGGCGTCAATTATGACACCTATCCATTATTAATCCAATTGTATGAAAGAGTTAAAAAAAAAAAACACTCAATATTAAAAAGTTTTTTAATTAACTAAGCACACCGTTTGTTGTAATATTTTATTGTACGCTCAATCCACTTGCTGAAGACCCTCGCTCTGTAACAAATCAAAAATAATAAACCAACAATATACATACCTTCCGTAGATCTGTAACATCCCACGTTGTAAATCCATCTGAAGGGGTTAAAATATTTTAAAGCCAGGAGCTCTGCTAATGCAGCGCTGCTCGTGGCTGTAAACCCCAGCGAATGAAGGTAATGTAGGTCAATCACCTATAGTTACCTTCATTCGTGGTGATTCGCCCCCTGCTGGATGTCCCTGGAGCATGGGAAAAGTTCCTAGGCTCGAGGTCATATGAGGACATCCAGCAGGGGGCGCATCACTGCGAATGAAGGTAACTATAGGTCATTGACCTACATTACCTTCATTTCCTGGGGTTTACAGCCACAAGCACAGCTGCATTAGCAGAGCTTGTGGCTGTAAAATATTTTAACCCCTTCAGATGGATTTACAACGTGGGACGTTACAGATCTACGGAAGGTATGGATATTGTTGGTTTATTATTTTTTATTTGTTACAGAGCGAGGGTCTTCAGCGAGTGGATTGAGCGTACAATAAAATATTAAAACAACCTGTGTTTTTATTTCATTAAAATACTTTTTAATAATGTGTGTGTTTCAGAATTGACGCCTCTCCATTATTAATCTGGCTTAATGTCACCTTATAATAGCAAGGTGACATTAACCCTTCATTACCCCATATGCCACCGCTACACGGGAATGGGAAGAGAGTGGCCAAGTGCCAGAATTGGCGCATGTTACAGATGTGCCTTTTCTGGGGTGGCTGGGGGCAGATGTTTTTAGCCAGGGGGGGCCAAAAACCGTGGACCCTCTCTAGGCTATTAATATCTGCCCTCAGTCACTGGCTTTACTACTCTGGTGGAGAAAATTGCGCGGTAGCCCACGCCAATTTTTTCCGCGATTTAACTCTTAAATTTAAGAGCTAGAGCGCTGAAATTTTGCACATACACACTACTAACATTAATAGTGTGGAATATGCAAAAAAAGGGGGATATGACATGGTTTACTGTATGTAAACCATGTCTCAAATCATGTCGGGTTTTGGCAGGAGAAATGAAAAGCCGGTAATTGAATAGCTTTTCTGCTATATCGCGCTGAAGTTAATATAAATATATATATATATATATGTGTCTGAATGACATATATACAGTATATATATATATTCGCTCAACCCTATATGGAACCATATGACTGACTAATAATAATAAAAAGCAACTAAATTAAAGGGGTTGTCCACTACTAGGACAACCCCTTCTTAAACTAAATATTTGGCCCCGATAAAATAAACAAACCTATACTCATCTCCCATGCTGGCTCTGTTCCAGTGATGTCGGCACTCGCAGTCCCAGTGCTATGATGCAGTAGAATGACATATGATGACCGGCACCCAATCAGTCCTGGCATCATTGTCTCCACCTCTCGTCAAAATGAACATGGAGAGGGAGTCTGAGATTAGCTGCAGCCTGAACTTTCACTTGTTCTTTAGTTCGTATGAAGGTGGGGACAGAGATGCCAGCGCAGATTGGGCGCCGGGCATCATGTGTCATTCCACCGTATCACAGTTCCAGGATGCCAAGTTCCGAAACCTATTTATTTTATCAGGGTCGAACATTCCGTTTAAGAAGAGCTTGTCCTAGTAGTGGACAACCCCTTTAAGAGTACAGACTGGACATTTTTGAACTGCTGACAAATTCACTTTAATGGCATAAAGGGCAGAGCACATCATGAGCCTTATTCTATGGTGCTGTAACCAAGTCCTCACAAATTGCTGAAATTGCTGTGTTATTGAAAACATGATGTAGGAAGAAAACTACTAAAAAGTGCAGTAAAACAGAATGCATTGAAATGTAAGTATATAACTTTCAACTTCTATGCCCATTGTCTCTTCAGAGAGGAAGAGAACTAGAACTCTAGTGCCACCTATTGGAAGTAGCTATTCTAACAGTCAATGTCGACCCTTTACCGAGCCTTGTCACATGACTTAGGATAATAGCCAAACCAGAATCTCAATTTGCAGACACTGTGTTTCAGGGTACTGCCCCTCGTCCGTGCAAAGTGGAGATCTGGTTTGGCTGATTGAGAGGCGTCTGACCGGGATCCAAGAAGTATCGTTTCTCCTTGCGGAGAGTGACATGATAAGGATGTCGAGGTGAGGAGACTTAAAGCCGCAATGGGAAATATGCAAATTGTCTCTTCAGAGAGGAAGAGAACTTGAACTCTAACTCTAAAGGATTGACATTGACTGTTAGGATTGCTACTTCCAATAGGTGGCACTAAAGTTCTAGTTCTCTTCCTCTCTGAAGAGACAATTTGCATATTTCCCAGAGGAACATTGCGGCTTAAAGTCTCCTCACCTCGACATGCTTATCATGTCACTCTCCGCAAGGAGAAACGATACAACTTCTATGCCCAAATGCTAAATATGTGCCAATTAAAATACTGGTGACAGAAATTCCTTTGCGGCCTAAATGCAACTGCTTCCTGGGCAGCCCCTATAATTATGTATTTGGTAAAATAAACTGCAAGCCTTAATGAAATGATAAGGCCGAGTTGCTCCTATCCTTCTCTGTCTCCTGACAGGAGCAGATAATGGCAACACAGTTCCACAGTTCGAGGCCCGAGTGAAACACTGTTGGGATGTCTCATCTATCTCCTTTTCTTCCCACCTCTCTCATCTTCTCCATCTGGGATCACACAGGCCTCAGATGTAAGTGAGGCAATACCGGGAAATCATTACAGAGGCATGTGCTGCTTCTACTCCCCAGGAATCACAAGACAAGATAAGAAGCAACAAGTCTGATAGGGAGAAAGAGGAATATTATTCAGTCAGGAGAAGACTAATGCTGAATCCTCAAGCAGCCACCTATGTGCTGCCAGTGTACAGGCGCCATGTAGAAACCAATAATTCTCTTAGTGACCCACACTTCATAACTATGGCCTTTTCTGACGGCAGGAACAAGGTGTAAGGGGTTGTGTGCCGTAATGGGAGGATTCATTGGATAGTTAGGTCCTTTTCCATAGGTTTTTGTTGTGAATTCTGTGGCCAAGCTCCCTCCTGTGGTCGTGAGTGGTACTTCGGCTGGTTCTGTCTATGAGCTTCTTTTGGTGGATGAGAGTGGTACTGCAGCTTCTGAGTTTCCTTCCTCAGGTGATGAGGTTAAGTTGTTAGTTGCTGCTCTATTTAACTCCACCTGGTGCTTTGATCCTGGCCTCCAGTCAATGTTCTAGTATTGGTCTTGCTTCCTCATGGATCGTTCCTGTGGCCTGTCTATCCTGCATAAGCTAAGTTCTGCTTGTGTTACTTTTGTTTGCTATATTTTTCTGTCCAGCTTGCTTAGTTGGTTTTTCTTGCTTGCTGGAAGCTCTGAGACGCAGAGGGAGCACCTCCGTACCGTTAGTCGGTACGGAGGGTCTTTTTGCCCCTCTGCGTGGTTGTTTGTAGGTTTTTGTGTTGACCGCAAAGCTTTCTTTCCTATCATCGGTCTATTCAGTAAGTCGGGCCTCATTTTGCTAAATCTATTTCATCTCTGTGTTTGTATTTTCATCTTTACTCACAGTCATTATATGTGGGGGGCTGCCTTTTCCTTTGGGGAATTTCTCTGAGGCAAGGTAGGCTTATTTTTCTATCTTCAGGGCTAGTTAGTTTCTCAGGCTGTGCCGAGTTGCATAGGGAGCGTTAGGAGCAATCCACGGCTACCTCTAGTGTGGTGTCATAGGATTAGGGATTGCGGTCAGCAGAGTTTCCACGTTTCAGAGCTTGTCCTATGTTTTTGGTAATTGTCAGGTCACTTTGTGTGCTCTGAACTTCAAGGTCCATTGTGGTTCTGAATTACCTGTTCATAACAGTACTGGAGGCCCAAAGTACTCATGCTTCTCAATAGAGGGAAAAGAGAAGTTCTGAGACCATTTTTTTTTCTTTGCACTGTGTTCTGTCTTTCTTTTCCCCTTTACATCAGGGTGGTTCAGAACACAGGTCTGGACATGGACATTCAGGGTCTGTTCTCTTTGATGGATAATCTCGCTATAAATGTACAGAATATTCAAGATTTAGTGGTTCAGAATCCTATGTTAGAACCTAAAATTCCTATTCCTGAGTTATTTTCTGGAGATAGAACTAAAGGCCCCTTCACATTAAGCGACGCTGCAGCGATACCGACAACGATCCGGATCGCTGCAGCGTCGCTGTTTGGTCGCTGGAGAGCTGTCACACAGACCGCTCTCCAGCGACCAACGATGCCGGTAACCAGGGTAAACATCGGGTAACTAAGCGCAGGGCCGCGCTTAGTAACCCGATATTTACCCTGGTTACCATGCTAAAAGTAAAAAAAAACAAACACTAGATACTTACCTACCGCTGTCTGTCCTCCAGCGCTGCGCTCTGCTTCTCTGCTCTCCTCCTGTACTGGCTGTGAGCCGGAAAGCAGAGCGGTGACGTCACCGCTCTGCTTTCCGGCTCACAGCCAGTACAGGAGGAGTGCAGAGGACAGACGGCTGTAGGTAAGTATCTAGTGTTTGTTTTTTTTTACTTTTAGCATGGTAACCAGGGTAAACATCGGGTTACTAAGCGCGGCCCTGCGCTTAGTTACCCGATGTTTACCCTGGTTACCAGTGAAGACATCGCTGGATCGGTGTCACACACGCCGATCCAGCGATGTCAGCAGGAGTCCAGCGACGAAATAAAGTTCTGGACTTTCTTCAGCGACCAACGATCTCCCAGCAGGGGCCTGATCGTTGGTCGCTGTCACACATAACGATTTCATTAACGATATCGTTGCTACGTCACAAATAGCAACGATATCGTTAACAATATTGTTATGTGTGAAGGTACCTTAAGTTTTTGAATTTTAAAAATAATTGTAAACTATTTCTGGCTTTGAAACCCCGCTCCTCTGGTGACCCAGTTCAACAAGTTAAGATCATTATTTCTTTATCACGTGGCGACCCTCAAGACTGGGCATTTTCCCTTGCGCCAGGAGATCCTGCATTATGTAATATTGATGCGTTTTTCCTGGCGCTCGGATTGCTGTATGATGAACCTAATTCAGTGGATCAGGCAGAGAAAAAATTGCTGGCCCTGTGTCAGGGTCAGGATGAGATAGAGATTTATTGTCAGAAGTTTAGAAAGTGGTCCGTGCTCACTCAATGGAATGAATGTGCGCTGGCAGCTATTTTCAGAAAGGGTCTCTCTGAAGCCCTTAAGGATGTCATGGTGGGATTTCCTATGCCTGCTGGTCTGAATGAGTCTATGTCTTTGGCCATTCAGATCGGTCGACGCTTGCGTGAGCGTAAATCTGTGCACCATTTGGCGGTATTATCTGAGCATAAACCTGAGCCTATGCAGTGCGATAGGACTTTGACCAGAGCTGAAAGGCAAGAACACAGACGTCAGAATGGGCTGTGTTTCTACTGTGGTGATTCCACTCATGCTATCTCCGATTGTCCTAAGCGCACTAAGCGGTTCGCTAGGTCTGCCACCATTGGTACGGTACAGTCGAAATTTCTTTTGTCCGTTACTTTGATCTGCTCTTTGTCTTCCTATTCTGTCATGGCATTTGTGGATTCAGGCGCGGCCCTGAATTTGATGGACTTGGAGTTTGCCAGGCGCTGTGGGTTTGTCTTGGAGCCCTTGCAGTGTCCTATTCCATTGAGAGGAATTGATGCTAAGCCTTTGGCCAAGAATAAGCCTCAGTATTGGACCCAGCTGACCATGTGCATGGCTCCTGCGCACCAAGAGGATATTCACTTTCTGGTGTTGCATAATCTGCATGATGTGGTCGTGTTGGGGTTGCCATGGCTACAAGTCCATAACCCCGTATTAGATTGGAAATCAATGTCTGTGTCCAGCTGGGGTTGTCAGGGGGTACATGGTGATGTTCCATTTCTGTCTATCTCGTCATCCACCCCTTCTGAGGTCCCAGAGTTCTTGTCTGATTACCGGGATGTATTCGATGAGCCCAAGTCCAATGGCCTACCTCCGCATAGGGATTGTGATTGTGCTATCGATTTGATTCCTGGTAGTAAGTTTCCTAAAGGTCGACTGTTTAATTTATCTGCACCTGAGCATGCCACTATGCGGAGTTACGTGAAGGAGTCTTTGGAGATGGGTCATATTCGCCCGTCATCGTCGCCATTGGGAGCGGGGTTCTTTTTTGTGGCCAAGAAGGATGGTTCGCTGAGACCTTGTATTGATTACCGCCTTCTAAATAAAATTACGGTCAAATTTCAGTACCCCTTGCCGCTGCTATCTGATTTGTTTGCTCGGATTAAGGGGGCTAGTTGGTTCACCAAGATAGATCTTCGTGGTGCGTATAATCTTGTGCGTATTAAACGGGGCGATGAATGGAAAACAGCATTTAATACGCCCGAAGGCCATTTTGAGTACCTGGTTATGCCATTCGGGCTTTCTAATGCTCCATCATTGTTTCAGTCCTTTATGCATGACATCTTCCGAGAGTACCTGGATAAATTCCTGATTGTATACTTGGATGATATTTTGGTCTTCTCAGATGATTGGGAGTCTCATGTGAAGCAGGTCAGAATGGTGTTCCAGGTCCTGCGTGCTAATTCTTTGTTTGTGAAGGGGTCAAAGTGTCTCTTTGGTGTTCAGAAGGTTTCATTTTTGGGGTTCATTTTTTCTCCTTCTACTATCGAGATGGACCCTGTTAAAGTTCAGGCCATTTATGATTGGACTCAGCCAACATCTCTGAAGAGTCTGCAGAAGTTCCTGGGCTTTGCTAATTTTTATCGTCGCTTCATCAATAATTTTTCTAGTATTGCTAAACCGTTGACTGATTTAACCAAGAAGGGTGCTGATGTGGTCAATTGGTCTTCTGCTGCGGTGGAAGCTTTTCAGGAGTTGAAGCGTCGTTTTTCTTCTGCCCCTGTGTTGTGCCAACCAGATGTTTCGCTTCCGTTCCAGGTCGAGGTTGATGCTTCCGAAATTGGAGCAGGGGCTGTTTTGTCGCAGAGAAGTTCTGATTGCTCGGTGATGAAACCATGCGCCTTCTTTTCCAGGAAATTTTCGCCTGCTGAGCGAAATTATGATGTTGGCAATCGAGAGTTGCTAGCCATGAAGTGGGCATTCGAGGAGTGGCGTCATTGGCTTGAAGGAGCTAAGCATCGCGTGGTGGTCTTGACTGATCACAAAAACTTGACTTATCTCGAGTCTGCCAAACGGTTGAATCCTAGGCAGGCTCGTTGGTCGCTGTTTTTCTCCCGTTTTGACTTTGTGGTTTCGTACCTTCCGGGCTCTAAAAATGTGAAGGCGGATGCCCTGTCTAGGAGTTTTGTGCCCGATTCTCCGGGTTTGCCTGAGCCGGCGGGTATTCTCAAAGAGGGGGTAATTTTGTCTGCCATCTCTCCTGATTTGCGGCGGGTGCTGCAAAAATTTCAGGCTGATAAACCTGACCGTTGCCCAGCGGAGAAACTGTTTGTCCCTGATAGGTGGACGAATAAAGTTATCTCTGAGGTTCATTGTTCGGTGTTGGCTGGTCATCCTGGAATCTTTGGTACCAGAGATTTGGTGGCTAGATCCTTTTGGTGGCCGTCTCTGTCACGGGATGTGCGTTCTTTTGTGCAGTCCTGTGGGATTTGTGCTCGGGCTAAGCCCTGCTGTTCTCGTGCCAGTGGGTTGCTTTTGCCCTTGCCGGTCCCGAAGAGGCCTTGGACACATATCTCTATGGATTTTATTTCGGATCTCCCCGTCTCTCAGAGAATGTCGGTCATTTGGGTGGTTTGTGATCGCTTCTCTAAGATGGTCCATTTGGTGCCCTTGTCTAAATTGCCTTCCTCCTCTGATTTGTTGCCATTGTTCTTCCAGCATGTGGTTCGTTTACATGACATTCCAGAGAACATCGTTTCTGACAGAGGTTCCCAGTTTGTTTCGAGGTTTTGGCGAGCCTTTTGTGCTAGGATGGGCATTGATTTGTCTTTTTCCTCGGCTTTCCATCCTCAGACAAATGGCCAGACTGAACGAACCAATCAGACCTTGGAAACATATCTGAGATGTTTTGTTTCTGCTGATCAGGATGATTGGGTGTCCTTTTTGCCTTTGGCTGAGTTCGCCCTTAATAATCGGGCCAGCTCGGCTACTTTGGTTTCGCCGTTTTTCTGCAATTCTGGTTTCCACCCTCGTTTCTCTTCAGGGCAGGTTGAGTCTTCGGACTGTCCTGGTGTGGATACTGTGGTGGATAGGTTGCAGCAGATTTGGACTCATGTAGTGGACAATTTGACTTTGTCCCAGGAGAAGGCTCAACGTTTCGCTAACCGCAGGCGCTGTGTGGGTCCCCGACTTCGTGCTGGGGATTTGGTTTGGTTGTCATCTCGTTATATTCCTATGAAGGTTTCCTCTCCTAAATTTAAGCCTCGTTTCATTGGTCCATATAGGATTTCTGAGGTTCTTAATCCTGTGTCTTTTCGTTTGACTCTTCCAGCTTCTTTTTCCATCCATAACGTGTTCCATAGGTCATTGTTGCGGAGATACGTGGCACCTGTGGTTCCATCTATTGATCCTCCTGCTCCGGTTTTGGTTGAAGGGGAATTGGAGTATATAGTGGAGAAGATTTTGGATTCTCGTGTTTCGAGACGGAAACTCCAGTATCTGGTTAAGTGGAAAGGTTATGGTCAGGAGGATAATTTCTGGGTCTTTGCCCCTGATGTCCATGCTGCCGATCTGGTTCGTGCCTTTCATGTGGCTCATCCTGGTCGGCCTGGGGATTCTGGTGAGGGTTCGGTGACCCCTCCTCAAGGGGGGGGGTACTGTTGTGAATTCTGTGGCCAAGCTCCCTCCTGTGGTCGTGAGTAGTACTTCGGCTGGTTCTGTCTATGAGCTTCTTTTGGTGGATGAGAGTGGTACTGCGGCTTCTGAGTTTCCTTCCTCAGGTGATAAGGTTATGTCGTTAGGTGCTGCTCTATTTAACTCCACCTGGTGCTTTGATCCTGGCCTCCAGTCAATGTTCTAGTATTGGTCTTGCTTCCTCCTGGATCGTTCCTGTGGCCTGTCTATCCTGCATAAGCTAAGTTCTGCTTGTTACTTTTGTTTGCTATATTTTTCTGTCCAGCTTGCTTAGTTGTTTTTTCTTGCTTGCTGGAAGCTCTGAGACGCAGAGGGAGCACCTCCGTACCGTTAGTCGGTACGGAGGGTCTTTTTGCCCCTCTGCGTGGTTGTTTGTAGGTGTTTGTGTTGACCGCAAAGCTATCTTTCCTATCCTCGGTCTATTCAGTAAGTCGGACCTCATTTTGCTAAATCTATTTCATCTCTGTGTTTGTATTTTCATCTTTACTCACAGTCATTATATGTGGGGGGCTGCCTTTTCCTTTGGGGAATTTCTCTGAGGCAAGGTAGGCTTATTTTTCTATCTTCAGGGCTAGTTAGTTTCTCAGGCTGTGCAGAGTTGCATAGGGAGCGTTAGGCGCAATCCACGGCTACCTCTAGTGTGGTGTGATAGGATTAGGGATTGCGGTCAGCAGAGTTTCCACGTCTCAGAGCTTGTCCTATGTTTTTGGTAATTGTCAGGTCACTTTGTGTGCTCTGAACTTCAAGGTCCATTGTGGTTCTGAATTACCTGTTCATAACAGGTTTTACACAGGTTCCTTCCATTGTGTGTTGCCATTTTTAAACACAAATGCTATTAATAAGCCACCTGCCCTCCGTGATGCTTCCACATCATTTGAACAGGTAATTTTAAACCTTGTGCCCTCCTTGACTACCTCAGCATATAGCCTCAGAGAGTTCTTTGACACACAAGGTTCAGGAGGGTTTGGAAAGAGCCAATTACAGAGGCCTTTCCTTGATAATTTTTTTTGTCAACTTTTGTGTTTCAAGGTTTAGGGTCGTGCTAACAATTGTTCACAGGAAGTACTGATTCATCGAAAGTCAAACTATTTAGACAAGAGACAATATTTGGTGACCAGTGTTTTTTTCTGTTATTTCTGTTTAATTTCATGGTGCAGCATTTTGCAGTTTCCTGTCCAAAGAAAAGATTGAAGGCTCCACTACTACATAGCCCTTCGTAGCCATTGAATTTGGACACAATTGTCATGGCTTCCCGTAAGCCCGCTATAATTTGGCTGATTTATTAGATCTGGTTTAAGATTATGCTCCATCATTGTTGTTCCTGTTTTATGCTTGCTGAGTATGGCTTATTTAACTGTCTCTTGTCATTGTCAACTTAGGTTATAATTGCCCCAACATTCTGTCCATTTGCCACAATCACTTTTGTTATCAGGATAATGTCATAAGTATTGCAGACAAATCCATTTACATGGTTTAGGCTGGTTCAATAGTCTTTGGTTCTATCTTGGGTTCCAACTGGTGCCCCAAGGCTTGTTGTACATGTACACAGACCACCTTCTTTACTCACAATTATTTAAAAAAGACCATGTTGTCCTGCCCACTCATTCCTTTTTTTGACTTATGTTATATCTGGTGGTTATTTGTAAAATGATATCATCCATTGGAAAGCACATACTTTTGGCTGTCCCTTGGTTATGGGCATGTTGGGTAGGCTCTTTTCTGCAGTCTTAGTTCTGGGCATAGCAATACAGGAATATAGTGTAACAGAAAGAGCAGATAAAATTATTTATTAACCAGGGATAGATGCTATCTGTCAGTGCTCAACCATGTAGCTTAAAAAATAGATTGGAGCAAAGGCCCATGCAATTGTTGATTTGTTGATTCTGTATTGGCCGCATGATGCTAGAGTTGGCTAGAACATAATTTGGAATGTACTGGAAATGATTACTTCTGTTTCAACACACACATGAAAATTTTTATTCTCATAATATATTCCAACCATCATATTATATAGCACTGTTTGCTTACAATTGTTCATTTTGCCTTTCTACCCAGTTAATTCTTCTCTTTTGCATCATGAGTTATAATTAGAACTTCAATTCTACCTCACTGAAAGTTCCTGGCAGGGGAAGGAGGGAAGCAGGTGAGTGAGGAGCTGAAGAGCAGAGAAAAAATAGACCTCCTGTTTCTACATAGAACTTAGAAGGATTCAGCTAGTCTGTTTTTAATCACGTGATAAAATAAGCCTAATGGACAAGATGAGAATTAATTAGAGAAAAGGGCAAAATGAGCAATTATAAGTTTACAGTGCTATATGATATGATGATTAAAATGAAGATGACAAGAACTTTGATGGAAGTGCTTCTTTAATTAGTCTCTAATTCAAACTTGGAGAGCTTAAGGGTATTTTTCCCCCAATTCAAAAAAATGCAGAAACTTTTAGTTTTTTCCTCTTTTGCGATCTGTATTGACTTTATGTATTTCTAATGAACATGGATAATTACCAATAAGACCATCATGATTTCTAAATGTTGTATTATTATCTAGTCATAGAGGAAAAATTAAGTGAATAATCATGGGCTATTTAACATTGGGAAAATACCAATTCCAAAAGGACTACCTTGTCATCCATTGGTTGCATCTATCAGAAATAAACTGAAACCTTGGCGGAATGCTCTTTTATTGTTTTTTAACATTTTCAGAAATAATAATTCTATACAGTAACTTGTTAATGCACTGTAGTATGACCATATGAGCATTCTGTACCTGTGTGAATAAATGCAAGTAAATATAAATGTAATAAACAGCTGCATACCACAAACTTTCTTATTGATTAGGACACTGCTCCCATAACCTACAAATTCCTGAACAATATACAGCAGAGCACAGCCACAGCGGTGAGTCACCGCTGTGTGACTCACCGCTGTGCTGTGCTTTCACTTTCACTTTACGGCCAGCAGTCAGTGCAGGAACCAGACAGCAAGGGACAGACAGCTGAATGTAAGTATGTACTGTTTGTTTTTTTACGCTGGTAACCAGGGTAAACATCGGGTTACTAAGCGCGGCCCTGCGCTTAGTTACCCGATGTTTACCCTGGTTACCGGGGACCTCGGGATCATTGGTCGCTGGAGAGCTGTCTGTGTGACAGCTCTCCAGCGACCAAACAGCGACGCTGCAGCGATCCGGATCGTTGTCGGTATCGCTGCAGCGTCGCTAAGTGTGACGGTACCTTAAGGCTAGGTTCACACTGCGTTCATGGTGTCCGTTAAACAGACTATGTTACACTGCGGCATAACGCAGTGTAACATAGTCCGTTAACGCCGCCATTGAAAGCAATGTCGGACGCATCGCTTGCGCACGCCCACAATGAGCGTGCGCTAGCGATGTGCCGTCATTGGGTGACGGACCCTGAGACGCGGGCTGCAGCGTTTCCGGGTCCGTCACCACTAGCGCAGATAGAGCTAGCAGATGCTCTATCTGCGCTAGCATGATGTAACGCCGGCACTTGCGCTAGCAGCAGCTTGTTAGCGTATGTGCTGAACGGGCTGCTGCTAACGCAGTGTTAACTTAGCCTAAGTCGGAATCTATGATCACAGGACAGAATGTAAGGGAAGCTAAAGTGGTTTTTTACCATGGACTTTTACTAACTGCTTTCTGTTTCCTAAGTGATCGCGTTAAGTTCATAATTACTAAAGTGATGAAATTAAATTAGATTATTAGATAGATTAGTTTTATGAGGTAATAAGACAAGACTGGAAAAAACTACAGAAGCCAGACAACCAATGTACAAAAAAAGTATTGCTGATGTCTAGCTCATTTCTAATAGGCTTTTTTTCACACAGGGTTTTATGGTGTCCATTTTCTGTAGGTGACAGGAAGGCTCCTGTTGGCCTCATTTGGGATAATACAGTTTTATCTTCTGTAGACTGCTGATCTATTCTGTATAGAGGCCAAAAAACCTCCAAAGAACACCTCTAGTAGACGACGGACAGCACAATGTAAAGGCACCTTTACAGTTAGTGAATCTACATCTGTCCTGACATATTTCTCTACTAACTATTATCATCTAAAGGTTGGGGTCACACTAGCCAGTGTGATGCGAGAAACTCTCATCAATACCCGGCACTGCCGCCGGAACGTGAACCGGAGCGTTCAGCTGCATAGAAATACATGCAGCCGCACGCTCCAGTCTGAGTGGGGACATCAGTGCCGGGTACTAATATGAGAGAATCACGTGAGTTTCTTGCATCACACTCACAAGTGTGACCCTGGCCAAATATAAATAGACCGATCAATGGAATTCTGTGTGAAAAGAGTAATACTATCCGACGTTGGCAATGGGGAGAAATGCATGGTGTGATGGTGAGACTGAGCTTGGTCCACTCTTTTTAAGGGTATGGAAAATGGAAAAAAACAAACTATACATTTCTAGATGTGTGACAAAGTCACTGGCAAATTGCTGGAGGGTAGATACATTTCACTGAGGCTATAAGCTTCAGTGATTTGAAAGAGAGAAGCTTCATCCAGAACACTAAGTGTTGAGAGGGGTTAATTGGCCATTTTAAGGGCTGGTTTTCTGTAGACAATGAGAGAGCGGGTCAGAGGTTGTCCATATTATCTGCACCCCAGGGTGTGGTGTGGGATTTAAATAGTCAGCCTCCTGAGGCATTCAGTGTTCAGTGTGTCTGGAGAGGCTAACGCCAGAAAGGAGTTTGTGTTTGTCTTAAACCTGAACCAGTGTCTTGCTAACCCTGAGTGGGGGATCCCCATAACTACAAGGACTGTGTTTTCCATTACATTTTTGTTTTTACTTAGGCCAGATAGGTTGTGCTTGTTTTCCTTGACAACTCTGCACTGGTTTATGCAGTATCCATAATAAACCGGTATGAGGTTTAACCCCTTCCCGACCTTTGACGCCACGTAGGCGTCATGAAAGTCGGTGCCAATCCGACCCATGACGCCTATGCGGCGTCATGGAAAGATCGCGTCCCTGCAGACCGGGTGAAAGGGTTAACTCCCATTTCACCCGATCTGCAGGGACAGGGGGAGTGGTAGTTTAGCCCAGGGGGGGTGGCTTCACCCCCTCGTGGCTACGATCGCTCTGATTGGCTGTTGAAAGTGAAACTGCCAATCAGAGCGATTTGTAATATTTCACCCATTATAACGGGTGAAATATTACAATCCAGCCATGGCCGATGCTGCAATATCATCGGTAATGGCTGGAAATACTAGTGTGCCCCCACCCCACCCCTCCGATCGCCCCCCCACCCCCCCGATCTGGCCGGTACACTGCTCCGGCTCCCCTCCGTCCAGTGCTCCGCTCCCCCCCGTGCTCGTGTCCGCTCCCCCCGTGCTCCAATCACCCCCCCGTGCTCCAATCACCCCCCCTGCACTCCGATCCACCCCCCCCGTGCTCCGTTCCACCCCCCCGTGCTCCATTCCAGCCCCCCCGTGCTCCGTTCCACGCCCCCTTAGCTCCGTTCCACCCCTCCCGCGCTCCGATTCCCCCCCCCCGTGCTCCGATCCCCCCCCCCCGTGCTCCCCCCCCACCCTATCATACTTACCGATCCAGCCGTGGTCCCGTCCGTCTTCTCCCGGGCGCCGCCATCTTCCAAAATGGCGGGCGCATGCGCAGTGCGCCCGCCGAATCTGCCGGCCGGCAGATTCGTTCCAAAGTGCATTTTGATCACTGAGATATAATCTATCTCAGTGATCAAAATAAAAAAAATAATAAATGACCCCCCCCCTTTGTCACCCCCATAGGTAGGGACAATAAAAAAATAAAGAAATTTTTTTTTTTCCACTAATGTTAGAATAGGGTTAGGGTTAGGGGTAGGGTTAGGGTTAGGGGTAGGGTTAGGGGTAGGGTTAGGGGTAGGGCTAAGGTTAGGGTTAGGGGTAGGGTTAGGGGTAGGGTTAGGGGTAGGGGTAGGGTTAGGGGTAGGGCTAGGGTTAGGGTTAGGGTTAGGAATGTGCACACGTATTCTGGTCCTCTGCGGATTTTTCCGCTGCGGATTTGATAAATCCGCAGTGCTAAACTGCTGCGGATTTATGGCGGATTTACCGCGTTTTTTTCTGCGCATTTCACTGCAGTTTTACAATTGCGATTTTCTATTGGAGCAGTTGTAAAACCGCTGCGGAATCCGCACAAAGAAGTGACATGCTGCGGAATGTAAACCGCTGCGTTTCCGTGCAGTTTTTCCGCAGCATGTGTACAGCGATTTTTGTTTCCCATAGGTTTACATTGAACTGTACACTCATGGGAAACTGCTGCGGATCCGCAGCGTTTTCCGCAGCGTGTGCACATACCTTTAGAATTAGGCTATGTGCACACGGTGCTGATTTGGCTGCGGATTCGCAGCAGTGTTCCATCAGGTTTACAGTACCATGTAAACATATGAAAAACCAAATCCGCTGTGCCCATGGTGCGGAAAATACCGCGCGGGAACGCTGCGTTGTATTTTCCGCAGCATGTCAATTCTTTGTGCGGATTCCGCGGCGTTTTACACCTGTTCCTCAATAGGAATCCGCAGGTGAAATCCGCACAAAAAACACTGGAAATCCGCGGAAAATCCGCAGGTAAAACACAGTGCCTTTTACCCGCAGATTTTTCAAAAATGGTGCGGAAATATCTCACACGAATCCGCAACGTGGGCACATAGCCTTAGGGTTAGGGTTAGGGTTGGAATTAGGGTTGTGGTTAGGGTTAGGGGTGTGTTGGGGTTAGTGTTGTGGTTAGGGGTGTGTTGGGGTTAGGGTTGTGATTAGGATTATGGCTACAGTTGGGATTAGGGTTAGGGGTGTGTTGGGGTTAGTGTTGGAGTTAGAATTGAGGGGTTACCACTGTTTAGGCACATCAGGGGTCTCCAAACGCAACATGGCGCCACCATTGATTCCAGCCAATCTTGTATTCATAAAGTCAAATGGTGCTCCCTCACTTCCGAGCCCTGACGTGTGCCCAAACAGTGGTTTACCCCCACATATGGGGTACCAGCATACTCAGGACAAACTGCGCAACAATTACTGGGGTCCAATTTCTCCTGTTACCCTTGTGAATCTAAAAAAATGCTTGCTAAAACATAATTTTTGAGGAAAGAAAAATGATTTTTTATTTTCACGGCTCTGCGTTGTAAACGTCTGTGAAGCACTTGGGGGTTCAAAGTGCTCACCACACATCTAGATAAGTTCCTTTCGGGGTCTAGTTTCTAAAATGGGGTCACTTGTGGGGGGTTTCTACTGTTTAGGCACACCAGGGGCTCTGCAAACGCAACGTGACACCCGCAGACCATTCCATCAAAGTCTGCATTTCAAAAGTCACTACTTCCCTTCTGAACCCCGACGTGTGCCCAAACAGTGGTTTACCCCCACATATGGGGTATCAGCGTACTCAGGAGAAACTGGACAACAACTTTTGGGGTCCAATTTCTCCTGTAACCCTTGGGAAAATAAAAAATTCTGGGCTAAATAATTATTTTTGAGGAAAGAAAACGTATTTATTATTTTCACGGCTCTGCATTATAAACTTCTATGAAGCACTTGGGGGTTCAAAGTGCTCACCACACATCTAGATAAGTTCCTTTCAGGGTCTAGTTTCCAAAATGGGGTCACTTGTGGGGGGTTTCTACTGTTTAGGCACATCAGGGGCTCTGCAAACGCAACGTGACGCCCGCAGAGCATTCCATCAAAGTCTGCATTTCAAAACGTCACTACTTCAATTCCAAGCCCCGGCATGTGCCCAAACAGTAGTTTACCCCCACATATGGGGTATCACCGTACTCAGGAGAAACTGGACAACAAATATTGGGGTCAAATTTCTCCTGTTACCCTTGGGAAAATTAAAAAATTCTGGACTAAATAATTATTTTTGAGGAAAGAAAACGTATTTATTATTTTCACGGCTCTGCATTATAAACTTCTATGAAGCACTTGGGGGTTCAAAGTGCTCACCACACATCTAGATAAGTTCCTTTGGGGGTCTAGTTTCCAAAATGGGGTCACTTGTGGGGGGTTTCTACTGTTAAGCCACATCAGGGGCTCTGCAAACGCAACGTGACGCCCACAGAGCATTCCATCAAAGTCTGCATTTCAAAACGTCACTACTTCACTTCCGAGCCCCGGCATGTGCCCAAACAGTGATTTACCCCCACATATGGGGTATCAGCGTACTCAGGAGAAACTGGACAACAACTTTTGGGGTCAAATTTCTCCTGTTACCCTTGGGAAAATAAAAAATTGCAGGCTAAAAGATCATATTTGAGAAAATAATTTTTTTTTTTATTTTCATGGCTCTGCGTTATAAACTTCTGTGAAGCACTTGGGGGTTCAAAGTCCTCACCACACATCTAGATTAGTTCCTTTGGGGGTCTAGTTTCTAAAATGGTGTCATTTCTGGGGGATCTCCAATGTTTAGGCACACAGGGGCTCTCCAAACGTGACATGGTGTCCGCTAATGATTGGAGCTAATTTTCCATTTAAAAAGCCAAATGGCGTGCCATCCCTTCCGAGCCCTGCCGTGCGCCCAAACAGTGGTTTACCCCCACATATGGGGTATCAGCGTACTCAGGACAAACTGGACAACAATATTTGGGGTCCAATTTCTCCTATTATCCTTGGCAAAATAGGAAATTCCAGGCTAAAAAATCATTTTTGAGGAAAGAAAAATTATTTTTTATTTTCATGGCTCTGCGTTATAAACTTCTGTGAAGCACCTGGGGGTTTAAAGTGCTCAATATGCATCTAGATAAGTTCCCTGGGGGGTCTAGTTTCCAAAATGGGGTCACTTGTGCGGGAGCTCTAATGTTTAGGCACACAGGGGCTCTCCAAACGCGACATGGTGTCCGCTAACAATTGGAGCTAATTTTCCATTCAAAAAGTCAAATGGCGCGCCTTCTCTTCCGAGCCCTGCCGAGTGCCCAAACAGTGGTTTACCCCCACATATGAGGTATCGGCGTACTCGGGAGAAATTGCCCAACAAATTTTATGATCCATTTTATCCTACTGCCCATGTGAAAATGAAAAAATTGAGGTGAAAAGAATTTTTTTGTGAAAAAAAATTACTTTTTCATTTTTACAGATCAATTTGTGAAGCACCTGAGGGTTTAAAGTGCTCACTAGGCATCTAAATTAGTTCCTTGGGGGGTCTAGTTTCCAAAATGGGGTCACTTGTGGGGGAGCGCCAATGTTTAGGCACACAGGAGCTATCCAAACGCGACATGGTGTCCGCTAACGATGGAAATAATTTTTCATTCAAAAAGTCAAATGGCGCTCCTTCCCTTCCGAGCCTTACCATGTGCCCAAACAGTGGTTTACCTCCACATGTGAGGTATTGGTGTACTCAGGAGAAATTGCCCAACACATTTTAGGATCCATTTTATCCTGTTGCCCATGTGAAAATGAAAAAATTGAGGCTAAAAGAATTTTTTTGTGAAAAAAAAGTACTTTTTCATTTTTACGGATCAATTTGTGAAGCACCTGGGGGTTCAAAGTGCTCACTATGCATCTAGATAAGTTCCTTGGGGCGTCTAGTTTCCAAAATGGGGTCACTTGTGGGGGAGCTCCAATTTTTAGGCACACGGGGGCTCTCCAAACGTGGCATGGTGTCCGCTAAAGAGTGGAGCCAATTTTTGATTCAAAAAGTCAAATGGCGCTCCTTCCCTTCCAAGCCCTGCCGTGCGCCAAAACAGTGGTTTACCCCCACATATGAGGTATCAGCGTACTCAGGACAAATTGGACAACAACTTTCGTGGTTCAGTTTCTCCTTTTACCATTGGGAAAATAAAAAAATTGTTGCTAAAAGATAATTTTTGTGACTAAAAAGTTAAATGTTCATTTTTTCCTTCCATGTTGCTTCTGCTGCTGTGAAGCACCTGAAGGGTTAATAAACTTCTTGAATGTGGTTTTGAGTACCTTGAGGGGTGCAGTTTTTAGAATGGTGTCACTTTTGGGTATTTTCAGCCAAATAGACCCCTCAAACTGACATCAAATGTGAGGTGGTCCCTAAAAAAAATGGTTTTGTAAATTTCGTTGTAAAAATGACAAATCGCTGGTCGAATTTTAACCCTTATAACTTCCTAACAAAAAAAAATTTTGTTTCCAAAATTGTGCTGATGTAAAGTAAACATGTGGGAAATGTTATTTATTAACTATTTTGTGTCACATATCTCTCTGGTTTAACAGAATAAAAATTCAAAATGTGAAAATTGCGAAATTTTCAAAATTTTCGCCAAATTTCCGTGTTTATCACAAATAAATGCAGAATTTATTGACCTAAATTTACCACTAACATGAAGCCCAATATGTCACGAAAAAACAATCTCAGAACCGCTAGGATCCGTTGAAGCGTTCCTGAGTTATTACCTCATAAAGGGACACTGGTCAGAATTGCAAAAAACGGCAAGGTCTTTAAGGTCAAAATAGGCTGGGTCTTGAAGGGGTTAAAGAGACAGCGCTACTGAGTCTTCCTCCATATACAACCGAGTGATCCAATCTACCACACCTGATATATGTAGATACAATTAAAGGGGTTTAATATGTTATTTAACAGTAGAAATAGAAAGATTCTTACACAAACAAGTAGATGTGCACATGTCATTGAAAAATGCCTTGCTGTTATCAAGAAAGGAGGGATTTATAGCTCTATTGCTACGTTTTATTGTTATGTATTTTTAGTTATATTGTTAGCGATTTTTGGCTAGTTTGTCATCCCAGATAAGATTTGGAAATGGTGAGTTTCAAAGTCTTTTAGTTCAGGAGAAAAGTGAAAACATTCCTTACATGTCTGAAATTGACTCGTAGTGGCAAAAATGAATGGAAAAAACCATATCGAATGAGCACTCATATCTCTGGTTGGAAACGACCTTTGTTATTTATTTATTAGATTTTTAGATATATTGTTATTTATACCCAGCCTTGCTGCATATATTACCAGCCATTGATGCAGTCTAGCCTTGGTCAAACATCCATAGTGCTTACAAGCTCTTTTCTATAGAGCTTGTAAGAGCTGTTATCAAGATGGCCGGATTGCTTTGGTGCATTGTCAGCTCCTGATCTAGCCAGATTCAGAGCAACTGTGCTCCACCTACGCTGAAGAAGGGAAGCTACCTTTGTTTGCAGCATTGTAGAGTACAGTTCGAGGAAGCAAAATGATGATTCTGCTGGTCTGAGCTGTCAATCCAGCAGACGTGTACTGCCCCCCCCAAAAGTAGGACGCGTAGGGAGCGGTGTGCTCCTGCATAAGATGCTATATCCCCTCGATCTTTACGCTCAACACTTCGACCATCTAATCTGCTCGTAGATTGTCGTCAATCGTCTACAGTCTATCACACATTTCCATACATCTACTAATTTTCCATTCAACAGAAGTCAATGTTAGATACATGCACATGCATCGGTTCGGTGGAATATTATAAACCATTCATCTTAATACTGTATAATACCCAGATCTGTTACGTTTGCGACAACAGAATGCTACAAATTACTGTATTAATGGAAGTGCCAGTTGAATAAATCCATGAGCCTGACTCATTTGAGAAGGCTTCTGATCAGGAATACTAAACAAGACTAGTGGAAAACACTGCAACACTGGCCTTGTTCGCTTTCTATACGCTTTTCCCCTGAAATTAATTGACTAATCCAATTAATTAGCCTTAACGGTTTTAATGAATTTTATCTGTACGGACGAAACCACTATTATCCCAAAAGTATAATCCTGGCAAAAGTATCATTTTAAAATCATTAACTAAACTAAACACCAAGTAAAATGGATTATGGTAACAGAAGAAAAAATAACATTGAAAGTCTATATTATTGAAGCTGGTTAGAAAAATACATTTAAAAATACCGTATTAGGTCATTTTGAGATTTATTCATTTAAATCCATCCTCCATAAATTATTTAGAGAAGAGAGTTCCTACAAAGAGAGCTTCTGTTTCTGGAGGATCCATCATGTCCATGAAATCAATGGAAGGAAAATTTTGATAGACTATGCTTTTCAGTTGATGCAAAACAATATGACTAATGACAATCTACGGGCACATTAGATGGTCCAAGAGTTTAGCCTGAGGGGACTCAATATCTTCTGCAGGTGAATACCGTCTTCCAGGTTTACTGCTTTCTAGGGGACGGTGCACTCCTGCTTTATATTTTAAAAGGGTTGTCTGCAGGGCCGGCGTCAGCACCCGGCGTACCCGGGCAAGTGCCGGGGCCCTGGCGAGACAGGGGGGCCCATTCAGGGCCTGCATTAGGGGCAGCAGGGCCGGCTCCAGGTTTTTGAGGGCCCCGGGCGAAAGAGTCTCAGTGGGCCCCCCCTTTAACACATACCATGATTCATATGTTATTCAGCTGTTATATGCTACGTGGGCTGTGCTATATACTACGTGGCTGTGTTATATGCTACATGGCTGTGCTATATACTACATGGCTGTGTTTATATGTGATTATGAATCATGGTATGTGTTAAAGGGGGGGCCCACTGAGACTCTTTCGCCCGGGGCCCTCAAAAACCTGGAGCCCGCCCTGGTTGTCTGATACCAACATATTGATCCCAACATACTTGATTGGGCTATAACTTTCAGTAAATGACAGTGGCCACTAAACGATGTATGGCACTGTGGTATCCGAGCTGATATCCGACCACAGCCAGTGCAGATATCAGCTGATCAGTAGAGGCATCGGGTGTCAGACCCCCATTAATCTCTTACTGATGACCAATCCAGTGAATAGATCATCAATATATTATTCCCGAACAACCCATTTAAGGGTATTAAAAAAGGTTTTACACGGTTACAGTTATGTGCCCTAACAGGAGAATGCCCAATGAGTAGCTGCTTCCAGAAACACTATAAATAATGGAGGATTATTAAAGGCGTTAACCCCTATATCTAAATGGTCTTTTGTTGATGTCTGAAGTAAAACGGGTGCTGAATTCATATAGAACATTTCAGTAGTGTTATTTTTTTACTGAAGCAGTCAGTTATGTAATACTAGATGGTGGCCTGCTTCTAACGCATCAGGTATTCTAGAATATGCATGTCCTCATAGTATATTGCCCAGTCACATAGTATATTGCCCAGCCACGTACTATATTGCCCAGCCACATAGTATATTGCCCAGCCACGTACTATATTGCCCAGCCATGTACTATATTGCCCAGCCACGTACTATATTGCCCAGCCACGTACTATATTGCCCAGCCACATACTATATTGCCCAGTCACGTAGTATATTGGCCAGCCACATAGTATATTGCCCAGCCACGTAGAATATTGCCCAGCCACATAGAATATTGCCCAGCCATGTACTATATTGCCCAGCCACGTAGTATATTGCCCAGCCACGTAGTATATTGCCCAGTCACGTAGTATATTGCCCAGTCACCTACTATATTGCCCAGTCACGTACTATATTGCCCAGTCACGTAGTATATTGCCCAGCCACGTAGTATATTACCCAGCCACGTAGTATATTGCCCAGTCACGTAGTATATTGGCCAGCCACATAGTATATTGCCCAGCCACGTAGTATATTGCCCAGCCACGTAGTATATTGCCCAGTCACGAAGTATATTGCCCAGCCACGTAGAATATTGCCTAGCCATGTAGAATATTGCCCATCCACGTAGAATATTGCCCAGCCATGTAGCATATTGCCCAGCCATGTAGTATATTGCCCAACCATATAGTATATTGCCCAGCCACGTAGTATATTGCCCAGTTACGTAGTATATTGCCCAGTCACATAGTATATTTCACAGCCACGTAATATACAGCACAGAGCCACGTAGTATATTGCCCAGCCACGTAGTATATTGCCCAGTCACGTAGTATATTTCACAGCCACGTAATATACAGCACAGAGCCACGTAGTATATTGCCCAGCCACGTAGTATATTGCACAGCGACGTAGTATATTGCCCAGCCACGTAGTATTTTGCCCAGCCACGTAGTATATTGCCAAGTCACGTAGTATATTGCCCAGTCACGTAGTATATTACCCAGTCACGTAGTATATTGCACAGGCACATAATATACAGCACAGAGCCACGTAGTATATTGCCCAGCCACGTAGTATATTGCACAGCGACGTAGTATATTGCACAGCGACGTAGTATACAGCACAGAGCCACGTAGTATATTGCCCAGTCACGTAGTATACAGCACAGACACGTAGTATATTGCCCAGCCAGGTAGTATATTGCCCAGTCACGTATGTAACAGGTTAAAAAATAAAAAAGAAACATACTCACCATCCGAAGACCCCGTTGTAGTTCCGGCGCTTGTGTGCGGTATCCGGTCCCAGGATTGGTATGAGCGCAGGACCTTCCATGACGTCGCGGTCACACGACCATGACGTCGCGGTCACAGGACCGTGACGTCATGGAAGGTCCTTCTCCCATAGCATCTTCGGAAGCAGAACCTGCCGCTTGCAGTGCCGAGGAGAGGACGCGATAGCAGAAGGTGAGAATAAGTTGTTTTTTTTATTATTATTATTTTTAACATGAGATCATTTTACTATTGATGCTGCGTATAAGTTGGGGACACACAGGGTTAATAGCGGCGGTAACGGAGTGCGTTACCCGTGGCATAACGCGGTCCGTTACTGCCGGCATTAACCCTGTGTTAGCGGTGACCGGAGGGGAGTATGCGGGCGACAGGCACTGACTGCGGGGAGTAAGAAGCGGCCATTTTCTTCCGGACTGTGCCTGTCGCTGATTGGTCGCGGCAGCCATGACAGGCAGCTGCCGAGACCAATCAGCGAATGAATAACCGTGACAGACAGACAGACAGACGGAAATGACCCTTAGACAATTATATAGTAGATTCTAGGATCATTCTTCCCAGCTTTCTTTGAGAAACAATACAATTTCCAGCCATCTTAATGGCTGCATTCTCTAAATGATACTCATTGTCATACATTGTACATGTCTCAGGTACTTAGCATTTTATTCCTTAGTATAGGCTTGAGGATCACATATATAGGCCGTGTGCTGTGTTCCTACTGTACCTGCTGCATCAAGTGCCCAACTTGTCTTTTTCCTTTTGTGTTTAAAATATTACTATATACCGTGTGTATGTGTGGCAACTCATTTTATTAATAAAAGTATGAGTTTTTATGTAAAATACAAAATTGTCTGGGTGACCCTAAACTTTTGAACGGTAATGTGTGTATATATATATATATATATATATATATATATATATATATATATATATATATATATATATATATATATAGATAGATATATGTATATATACATATATATATATATGTATATATGTATATGTATATACAGTGGGGCAAAAAAGTATTTAGTCAGTCAGCAATAATGCAAGTTCCACCACTTAAAAAGATGAGAGGCGTCTGTAATTTACATCATAGGTAGACCTCAACTATGGGAGACAAACTGAGAAAAAAAATCCAGAAAATCACATTGTCTGTTTTTTTAACAATTTATTTGCATATCATGGTGGAAAATAAGTATTTGGTCAGAAACAAAATTTCATCTTAATACTTTGTAATATATCCTTTGTTGGCAATGACAGAGGTCAAACGTTTTCTGTAAGTCTTCACAAGGTTGCCACACACTGTTGTTGGTATGTTGGCCCATTCCTCCATGCAGATCTCCTCTAGAGCAGTGATGTTTTTGGCTTTTCGCTTGGCAACACGGACTTTCAACTCCCTCCAAAGGTTTTCTATAGGGTTGAGATCTGGAGACTGGCTAGGCCACTCCAGGACCTTGAAATGCTTCTTACGAAGCCACTCCTTCGTTGCCCTGGCGGTGTGCTTTGGATCATTGTCATGTTGAAAGACCCAGCCACGTTTCATCTTCAATGCCCTTGCTGATGGAAGGAGGTTTGCACTCAAAATCTCACGATACATGGCCCCATTCATTCTTTCATGTACCCGGATCAGTCGTCCTGGCCCCTTTGCAGAGAAACAGCCCCAAAGCATGATGTTTCCACCACCATGCTTTACAGTAGGTATGGTGTTTGATGGATGCAACTCAGTATTTTTTTTCCTCCAAACACGACAAGTTGTGTTTCTACCAAACAGTTCCAGTTTGGATTCATCAGACCATAGGACATTCTCCCAAAACTCCTCTGGATCATCCAAATGCTCTCTAGCAAACTTCAGACGGGCCCGGACATGTACTGGCTTAAGCAGTGGGACACGTCTGGCACTGCAGGATCTGAGTCCATGGTGGCGTAGTGTGTTACTTATGGTAGGCCTTGTTACATTGGTCCCAGCTCTCTGCAGTTCATTCACTAGGTCCCCCCGCGTGGTTCTGGGATTTTTGCTCACCGTTCTTGTGATCATTCTGACCCCACGGGGTGGGATTTTGCGTGGAGCCCCAGATCGAGGGAGATTATCAGTGGTCTTGTATGTCTTCCATTTTCTAATTATTGCTCCCACTGTTGATTTCTTCACTCCAAGCTGGTTGGCTATTGCAGATTCAGTCTTCCCAGCCTGGTGCAGGGCAACAATTTTGTTTCTGGTGTCCTTTGACAGCTCTTTGGTCTTCACCATAGTGGAGTTTGGAGTCAGACTGTTTGAGGGTGTGCACAGGTGTCTTTTTATACTGATAACAAGTTTAAACAGGGGCCATTACTACAGGTAATGAGTGGAGGAAAGAGGAGACTCTTAAAGAAGAAGTTACAGGTCTGTGAGAGCCAGAAATCTGGATTGTTTGTTTCTGACCAAATACTTATTTTCCACCATAATATGCAAATAAATTGTTTAAAAAACAGACAATGTGATTTTCTGGATTTTTTTTTTTCAGTTTGTCTCCCATAGTTGAGGTCTACCTATGATGTAAATTACAGACGCCTCTCATCTTTTTAAGTGGTGGAACTTGCATTATTGCTGACTGACTAAATACTTTTTTGCCCCACTGTGTATATATATATATATATATATATATATATATATATATATATATATATATATATATATATGTGTATATATATATATATATATATATATATACACACATTACCGTTCAAAAGTTTAGGGTCACCCAGACAATTTTGTGTTTTACATAAAAACTCATACTTTTATTAATAAAATGAGTTGCCAAATCAATTGAAAATCTAGTTCAGACATTGACAAGGCTTGAAAAAAAGATTTTTATTTGAAATAATAATTTTCTCCTTCAAACTTTGCTTTTGTCAAAAAGTGCTCCCTTTGCAGCAATTACAGCATTGCAGACCTTTGGCATTCTAGTAGTTAATTTGCTGAGGTAATCTGGAGAAATTTCACCCCATGCTTCCAGAAGCCCCTCCCACAAGTTGATTTGGCTTGATGGGCACTTTGTGCATACTATACCGTTAAGCTGCTCGCACAACAGCTCAATAGGGTTGTGATCTGGTGACTGTGCTGCCCATATTAATCTTTTCCTTTTATTAGCCAGTCTCAGATATGGCTTTTTCTTTGCCGCTTTGCCCTGAAGGCCAGCATCCCGGAGTCGCCTCTTCACTGTAGACGTTGACACTGGCTTTTTGCGTGTACTATTTAATGAAGCTGCCAGCTGAGGACCTGTGAGACGTCGATTTCTCAAACTACAGACTCTGGTTAGAGCCTGATTGTGTTCTCCTCTGAAGGAAGTAGTACACACCATTGTAGGAAATCTTCTGTTTCTTGACAATTTCTCGCATGGAATAGTCTTCATTTCTAAGAGCAAGAATAGACTGTCGAGATTCACATGAAATTTCTTTTTTTCTTGCCATTTTGAGAGTTTAATGGAACCAACAAATGTAATGCTCCAGATTCTCAACTAGCTCAAAGGAAGGTCAGGTTTATAGCTTCGCTAATCAGCCAAACTGCTTTCAGCTGTGCTAACATATTTGCACAAGGGTTTTCAAGGGTATTCTAACCATCCATTAGCCTTAGAACACTGGAGTGATGGTTGTTGGAAATGGATCTCTGTACACCTATGAAGATATTGCAATACAAATGAGACGTTTGCAGCTAGAATAGTCATTTACCACATTAAGAATGTATAAAGTGTATTTCTGAATCATTTAATGTTAGCTTCATTGGAAAAAACTGTGCTTTTCTTTCAAAAATAAGGACATTTTCAAGTGACCCTAAACTTTTGAACGGTAGTGTATATATATATATATATATATATATATATATATATATATATATTATGTTTAATTAATAAGATTACTTATTTTTGGTATCACAAATCCCTGCATCTTTATTCATTTGTTTCATATGTAGGTGTATTCAGTATTCATTATTTTGTATGCTTCCAAATCGGCTTCATAAATAATTGATTTTTCAATTCCACTCTCTTTAACAATGTGGTTTCTCCGGGAAAAAAAAATCCTACATAGTGGCAACCCAGCAAAAAATGGGATGGGATGAAATAGGGATGGTCAGCAACGCTCTTTATAAGGACTCAAAAACAACATGATTTGTTGTCCAGGAATTGATTGACCCTAATGTTATTCAAAGGGATTGCTGGCAAGAAGTCTGGAAAAGTGTAGTTTTTGCTCTTATTTTATTTCCAGTGGCCCCCTGAATATTATTATTATTATTACTATTTTTTAAATCCACCCTACTATTTCAGTGATATAGACCTTTTTATTTAGTGCTACTTTTTACTGCATGATTTCAGCCTTGTATATTTGACTCTGAATCACTGCAGCGTTTCGAGAAAAATGCACTTTAAAAGCCTCCGGCGATCAAGTCACATGGGAGCCTAGACCCACTCCCCTAGAGAGACCTGTCAATCACTGGCCCTTAGAAGGTGCTAGAGATCCGCTTGTCTGACCAGTCTCTGGTGCGGCTTGGTACTCATCATGGCGTTTAATCGCTGTAGCATTTTGAAGTTACAAATACCTGCTTGATATCAATCAGTCAACGCACGACACATGCTGCAGTGGATTGGGCAGCATGTATAAGCTGTCAGGTTCCCCTTAAAGGATATTCCACTTTTATTCTAACTTTTCCACTTGTTTGACTAAAGCATTGGCAACTGTATCCAGGCTATTGTAAGTCCATGTAATGTAAAGGGTGTAATTTTCTACAGGCACAAAATCAGTCATAAAACAAAAGCTACTGTTTAGTTTAATAACAGTGGCTGGTCCTTGCAATGAATAGCGCATATTAACATGACATTCCAGTGCAACAAATGATTGAGACCAACTTGCTGACCTCAAAAGCGTGACATTTCCTTTTTACGCGTTTTAGGCAAGGAAATGCAGGTTTCTTTTCTTTAAACTACTGGAATGAGATTCAACCTCATTTCATGAATCCAGTTCCAAGACCCCGGACTGTTACACATTTAAAGAGCTTCTTAGCCTTTATAGAAGTAAATATCAGTTATAAGACCTCTGTTTAAGCATTTAGGCCTGTGTCAGCACACACGGATTTCTCCATAACTCTCATTGAATTCCCAACAAAACCTCTATTCCCTAAACTTTTCTAAATATGTGTGTAGTGTAGTTGTATTATAATTAATACTGATTATTGTCTTCTCTGGTTTACAGTGCGGCTCCATCCTCTTCTAACTCATTTGACTTTAATTCTGGCTTATTGGACCACAGCGGGGTTTATGTATGGACCGAAATCACTTTTACAATGGAGCATCTGAAACTGATAGAAACCGGGGAGGATGGCGATCCTCTACAATACAATACAGTACAGACCAAAATTTCACTACAGTAAACATGCATTTACAAAGGTTTAGGCAATGCAAGTTTTTTGGGGAACAGAGAGAGCCATGGACCTGCTCAGTCTTCTCTGCTTGGAATAAAAGTCTGGTGTCATTATTTGTGACTGCAGAATGCCAAGTCATGACAGTGTACAAACTGCATGCTGCCACACTTTCCTGGTATTTCCTGTGCGAGTTCTTGGCCACATGACCACATGTATGCGATTTGGGTACCCATGGTCACATGCTGGTTAGACACATTCATAGAAGAGAATTGAGAGAAGTCGGATGGGACTAGTCATCCCAAGACTGCGGTTATACAAATCGCATACATGCAGTCAAGTGACCACTCACTGGCACCGGAAATACCGGGGAATCGTAACAGCATGAACACCACAAACTGTCTCAATTCAGCATTCTGAACTGCCTGGACAGCCCTCTCTTATGGTCCAGTTTAGACTTCAGTTCAGAATGTGCATAAATTTGTAGAGGAAGAAATAGGAATGCCGTCAAAAAAAGGAGAAGTAAAAAGTACTAATTTTTCACTTCCATTTCAGCACCACTCTTGCACAGTGTGACCATGCCTCCAAAGTGAAATCTGTACAATCTGTACAAGCACCAACCCATTAACTGTCTGTTGTTTATAGAACTGCTATATTCTTGTAGCATAAGACTCTTTTGGACCCTCAGACACCAGCCTAGGAACAATTCAAGTCTCTGCAACCCCCTATAGCTGTGCCGCTGATGCCAGGTCAGTCTATTTTGGGGTCTTTCAACTGGAGTAGTACAGTTAATTAAATACACAGACTATAAAGTGGCCTGGAGCAGTTCACTATGCCTGTCTGCTTCCTCAGAAACCATTTGTGAGGAGAAAAAAATGTGATTTAAGACATGTGATCTTGACTTTAGCCTGTGTCTAAAGATTTCCTGTGGCTTGCGATATATCAGAGGAACTGTAAGACCTGTCAAAAGTAATTGTGTCTTTGGAACAAATTGAGTCCTGCTTCAGATGGACAGTGAAGGGTGTGACGAGGAAATGGCCCAAAACCCAATAATAGTAAGTGTGCTATTGCTGAGCACCACAACCTGTGAGAATTAAGAGACTGTTCCTACAGTTGCAGCAAAAGCAAAGTCTATGCCTCTTAGTACTGTTGCTAAGATCTGGGACTCCAAGTAATGTAACCGTCAAGCAATAAGACTTTCTGTTATTGTGCAACAACCAAGCTGTGTGAAAGCCAATAGGGCTGTCATTGCAGCACTTACCGAGTTTGCCATGTCTGACTGTCGTCAATCACATACCTGTTAGATAGTGATATATTTTATGTAGCGCTAGTGTTATCTAGACAGGTCACTGCCTAACTAGAGAAATTTGCTATTCAACATTAGATGTATAGCCGGCCCTACAGCGCATCGGTGCAGTGCAGGCTGTCAAAGTGCCAGGTCGATCTTACAACCACTGCTTATAGAGCGTAGTGCTGACAGTGATGACTGTAGCAGTTCCGTACACTCCTCTATATCTATTATTAATATTTCTAAAAATGAGAGAGAGAATAGGCAAACATATTGGTGAAATTATTTACAAAAGAGATACGCCTCTAGCCCACCACATAGTCAGTGAACATCATGGGGATCTTAAATCCCTTTCTTTTAGGGTGATCGAAACGATCCCACAGTCCAAGAAACTAGGAGATTGGGACAAAAAAATCATCCAGAGAGAAACTAGATGAATCTTCTGGTTAGAGTCTATGAATCCAGGGGGTTTAAACGAACAACTTGACTTTGCTAGCTGCTTTATTTGATTGCGTTGAGTTCCATAAGTTCAGAAAAACTCTTGCAAAGTGATATTGGTCCTTACAGACCATGACTAACTGTTAGGGCTAGTGGAAAGCACCAAATAATAAGAAAGATAGAGTAAGATGCGTTCGCAGCCACTGTGCAGAGATGGAACCTGCTGCCAAGTAATGACAGACTATATGGCGGTACAATGTGGATACACACACGGGTTAACTTCACCTTGTGTGAAGGAAGCGAACCCTGTTGCGTCACAGGGCTGCGGTACCGCACCAAGAGCACAAGCAAGGAGTCTCAGAACTCAATCCCAAGACACAGGATTTGAGTTCATATTGCGCTCGACACCGCAACTGGGGTGTCAGAGTGACAGAAATAATAATAATAAAGATGCACGAGAGTGCGTGCGGTGCCGCACTTGCGGACGCCAATAACCACCCAGGCTTGGGTCAGGAAAGCGCTGTGAAAGCGCACGATACCGCACTGGCGGTCACAGCAATTAGACGCTGTTTTGTGTGTTACGTGCTGATGGCTAAGTCGGGCGCTAGATAGCAATCATCCACCTTATGCGAGCAGTCATACACAAGGGAGGGGATATTTAATGAACGACTTTCACACATCAACACACACACGTTTACAAGTTTAAAGTAGCGTGTGGCCGTGCGGTCAGGCGAACCTTTTATAGCTGCAGCATGTACAGGACCTTCCCAGAAGGAAGAATGGGAGGCTGCCACTGAAGTTGAGCACCTTCAGGACCTTCCTGGAGGACCAATGGGATCTGCTGCAGTATCTGAGCATGTGACCCTTGATCTCCAATGGGAGATCTTGCCCTGGGCATGCTCAGAAGGGGAAAAGCAGGACTTAGTCCCAAAAGCGTCTGCTCGCCGCTACCCAGCACTGGCTTCAATGGCAACAGTAACCATATGCACAGAGTGAGACTGAGCAAGACGCTGGGACCGACGTCTCCGATGAGCAGACTCCACTTTGGCTGGAGAAGAATGGGAGACCACAGCGGACATGATTCGAGATTCCCCCTGTGCAGAGGCGGGAACTCGACACCTAACACTAACACATATTTAATATCTTGTATTAAGGGGATTTTCTATAATTTATATACTCTCTCAATACCTATTTCTTCTGTTTTCTATTTATGGCACATTGATATTGGTCGCCTTTCTATATATGTATTCATTATTTTTACTGGTATAATTACTTAGACATTGTCATATACACATGCACTGTATGTGATGCTCCATGGATGGATGGATGAACTTAGAGGAGTACAATTAGAGACTCATTGTTATGGAGACCATGCCCCACTCTGGATAGAAGTGGAGTGCCTATTAGGTAGCAGCGTCTAGCCCTATCACTTGGGATAGAGTGCATACCTCTTCCAGACCTGGAAATAATCACCTGATAAACCCCTGCTGAGGCGCACGTTGCGTTCCAGCAATCATCACTTCCGGTCCCGGGAACATTTCTGCTGGAGCACAAACTGCATTCCGGCAAACAACTGACATCACTTCCGGTTACAGAATTTGTTATTGATCACACTCCTCCTGTTTGGCATTTCTTTTTATTAGAATAAAAAAGGACCCGAGCCTGCTGGAACGCACCAAGCGTTCCATCGTCATATTCTGCCCAAGGATCACAGCAACCATTTCCTCTTATGAACCCTTTTGGACTGACAATAGGGGGGAAACGCATTGGGATGGGGCACCTGCCCCTTTGTAACCCTTTACTATGGGCATGGTTTTTGACTACATGACTACATTTATGCTTTATAAGATCCACTATGCTGCTAGAGTCATGCATACATATATCATACCATGTATACTGTTTGCTGCATGACCATTTTGCCTTTTTGTAAAAAAAAACCTTTCTCTATCTGATTGATAGGTTTTGTTCTGTCACTAGACACAACTTTTTTGTCCTAGATCTGGGACATTACTCTAACCACCTCTTTTCTATATCACATTGAGATATTTATTACTTTATATAAAGGCATATGAAATACATCCTTATGAGAGTATCATCTTCCTCTTGTAACATTGAACGGCCCATTGCTGACTAGGCACATAGGATCATACATCTTAACATGCACTTTAAGCGCTTTTTATAGGTGTTGGTGGTGGCTTTGTTAAGGAATCCCTTCTGAGGGAGGGTCAGTCTACATGGAGCCGGGGCGCCATTTCACTACCTAGGGTGCCAACCTCCGCTGTAAGGAAGGGATACATATAGGGCGATGCACAATCTATCTTCCCTTGACTTTTCCTTTTGTGTTATTTACTAGCGAAAAACACTATGCGCTACTTTTTGCTTGTTTTTTGTATTCCAATGGACAAGTTCTCTGGGATTATCCGTATCAGTCCTTCTATAACTCCTTTTTTATTGTATAAGAAGATTTTTTGGTATTTTTATAAATAATAATAAAAGTTACTTTTAAGGGGTTTCTTTCTCCTCTTTGGTTTTCCTTCCACTAAGACCCCATAATACTGTCTTGTTTTTTGACTCCATTATTTATGCAAGGTGGCAGCTCCTCAGAGGAAATAAGTTCATCTTCTCCCGGTGGACGCACTTTCAGTAAAGAAGCCCGGCAGCATTGTAATGCTATTTGCCTGAAGGTTAACCCTATATCTGCAAGTGAATAGCATTTTCTGAGGTTATCCATTCCCTTTAATATCAACCCTATCAAGTGTCACACATTTTTTTTCAGAAAAATATACCTAAAGCTTTGTAACAGCTTCCGTTAATACTGAAACAATTGAATCCTTCCAAATTCTGAGGGGCCATATTGTCCTATAATGGCATCTGCTTGCTTTCAAGAATTTTATACAGCAAAAACAGTATTTCAGACTAGACTATTCTTGTATCAAAAGTACCATAGCCATGAGAAAAAGCCTACCATCCAAATATGAACACAGCCTAATATCATAGGGTCCAAAATAGTTGACAAGTATAAAATAAAGGGATGTCAAGGAAAACAGAAAGATGACAGGAGGATACAACAGAAAGTCTTCTACGTGCTGTTTTTTTTTGTTCTTTTAGAGGACTATTCTTTTTCAGACTCATATTGTAAAGCTGGTTATTTGCCAACATAGCGCTTATGTGTCGTCTTATGGAAGTATCACGCCTTTTCTAACTCAGAGATACACACAATGCAGTAATCATTATTTCCCATTACAAACAGAAAATTACCCACTCCAGTAAATTATACGAAACATGCCATATCATGATGCTGACAAGCCTGGCTGATGTTTCCAGTATGTGCTTATTCCTTTCACATATAAACATGTCACATTAACTTTTGCCATTATTTTCTATGTCTTCATTGGCATGTGTTGTACATTCAGCACAATAGCGAGGGTTGGGATCTGTGCAGCAGAAGACTGAGATACCTTGATCCTATGATAAGAAATAGTTTAGATGTTTAACCCTTTACAATACTGAGCATGTGCACTTTCTATTTAATCATAAATTTTGCAAATACTGGAGGGAGGCAAGAACTCAGAAGAGCTGTTTATGTCGTCCACAGATTGGTGTCTCTCTCTGATTTCGCTCATTTGAAATTGCTTCCTTCTGGAGGAGAGCTCATTTGCATATTTTTTTCATTACGTATTACCTGTAGGTAAGCCAAGTAGTCCTCTAGTCATGAGCAGAGTCTCTTTAATGAGAACCACTAACATTGCAGAGCTGACTCAACAGTATTTCGTCTGGTCAGTGAGATCCACGTTCTGCTCCGACAGGGAGAAAGAACTGCTGTATACAAATACCTTTAAAAAAGAAAGAATCCTGTTGGCCAATGAATTTCTGGAACACTGCGGCACCGTTAGTCATATGACTAAGGGCACTGCAGTGCCAGAAACTCTTCATGCTATAAGGTTCCTTTCTCTTTCAAATATGTTTTAACTACGCCTAAAATAAAGGATTGGATTTTATTAGGACGGCTGTACTGAGAATTACCTTCCCTTCACGTCTTCCAAGCTGCAATATACAGCAGGTAAAAAAGTCACAGTAAATAAGCAAGTGCTAGTCAAAAAATGAAAAAATACAGGGTATTTAGTTAATACGTTTTTTTGCAAAAAAAAGTATGTTAAGCTGATCCACCAATCGTCAAGGTATACCCATAATAGAGCAGTCCTGTCTAATGTATATAATCCCTATCTGATGTATTTAAAAACCTGATCATCTGTATAGTACCTGTATGAACAGGGCTCAGAGAGAAAATATCCACGTTGAACATGTGAGATGGAACAGCTACAATGCAAATGACCCACAGAGAAGTGGTGAACTCCTCAGTCTTGTAGAAACAAGAGAACAATTATAAAACCAAAAACACATGGGCCACCTGCATTGTGAACAGGTTCCTACAGAGAAAGTGACTGCCCATGTTACTGTCAAGATGAGTCCCTTTATATCTTTATATTAACACCCCTGATGAATCCCCACCATTGGGGAAGAAACGTGTAGGGAGTATTTAGCCCCATATCATTGGAGGTATCACTCAAAAGTTCACTCTAAATAGGTTGGTCTTCTGAGACCTTAGGTCCCTGTTGAATTATGTGGTTTTCATTGTGTCAAAGCCAAGGTCTCTGGTTGAGATCATCAAGTAGGTAAAGTAGATTTTGAGTCTTGCTTTTATGAACATACTATCTTCCCTGAGCCAATAATACTTATAATTTAAACGAGTTGCAAAGGATTATAAAAACAGTTACCTGCCCTTGTGAAAAGAGCTAAGCTGCAATGCCATATACAATCAGCCGACAAGCTTGGCACTGTTTTAAAAAAGAAAACAGCGATATTTTCTAAACTTTGTCAACCCCATTAATAATGCTTTATCAATGTATCAGTTGGCAGATCACATCTTGGATAAGTCTTTAATAATAGGGTAGTAAGGCATAAGAAACACCAAATCATAAAAAGTGGTAGTAGCTTATTCTGAAAATTAAAAATTTAAATCATTGAAAAATTATCATCTTTTTCTTTTTTTTTTCATTTTTACTAAGCAAGTAATTATGTAAATTACTTAATATGGCTAATTGGTTCATGGATTTATTCTGATTGCAATATTACTCTGTAAATGATTGCAAGTGCAAGTTGTCAACTAAATCTGATGGGTTTAGTTCTTGCTGTCTTCTCGATCAATCCAGTTCGAAAATACCGTATATACTCGAGTATAAGCTGACCCGTGAGGAAAGTTTAGCGTGGTCTTGCTGTTCAAGGAGTTTGAAACCAAACGGGAGCAGCGATATGGGGCAATAGCTGGACATAACTGTTCTGGGATGGCTTTTTGAAGATATTTGAAGATAGGCTTGATTGTGGCATGTTTGAAAGCAGAAGGGAAGGTACCAGATCTTAGTGATAGGTTGAAGAGATGGGATAGGGATTGGATAAGTGTGGTGGTGAGGTTGGGGAGGACATGGCATGGGGCCAAGCACACAAATGATGAGGTGTAATTTGTAAAGGAAGACAAGTAAGTTCTCGTTCAGTGATGTTGAAAATGGAGGTTATGGGGCTACGGCATAGATCTGGCATACAAAGGGGTTGTTGTGTTTGAACAATAAAAACTTGGTTTGTTTGGTCGATCTTATTTTTGAAGTGTGTAGCAAAGTTATCAGCAGAGATTAGGGAAGACGGAGAGAGCAGTGGAGGGCAGAGGAGAGAGTTAAAAGTTTTGAATAACTGGGGTTGTAGGATAAGGAATATACGAGGGTTGTGAAGTAGGCCTGTTTCACAGACGTGAGAGCTAATTTTAAAGTGAGTGTTGCTTGTTTGAATGCAATGAAGTCATCTTGTGAATCATTACAAAGACCTTGGCATCTCCAGCTCTCCTTCCACAGCACTGTCACCTCTGTTATACACTCCTCTCTCCACACAAATTTCTATTAGATGAAAGCTGCAAGAAGGTATTGTAATGACACATAGCTGTGCTGTACTCAAGGAGCCTGTATGTCATTGTATGCCTCACACAGAGAAAGCAGGCTGTGACATTCTTTGGGGATTTGTTCTTTTCTACCCCAGAAAATCTCTCTGCTTAATGCTCATTTGGTCTTAGTGAAAATTAGCATACACATTTTACTAGCTAATATCTTAATAACAGTGATGAGAAATATTAGGATATAGGCAATGTTTCTTCAGCTCTGCAGGTACTATTTCATTATGTTGTTAGCTTATCATGCTACAACTGATGATTGGTGCTCTTTAAGCAACTGGTCAACCCAAAACTAATAAACAGGAGAAAGTTATAATTATTGCAATTCATGTTATTTCAAAGTACTGACGCTTAGTGCTTCATTATTAATTAATATGGTTATATTTACAATGTATTCAGGTTGAGTAATGAACAGAAGCTCATGCTTATTACACATTTTCCACTTCCAGCCTCATCAGTCCTGGCTCTATGCAGGGAACTAAATGAGAGCGGAGATAAGTAATTACACACTGCGTGAGGATCCTCCTGTCACAGCTCAAGCACGCACGGGATGCAATTTGAAACTTTAAATACAATATTTAGAGATAGGGAATCAAACTATTTACTGTACTTCAATTTAGCTAAATAAATTCATAGTTAAATGCTATATAAAAGGACATTAAATAAAGACTTTTAAATCGCACCTGTCATACTGTAAATGCAGTCCAGTGCGGCATGTTAGGGATCCATATTATTCCTCTTATTACTGTTCATTTTATGTGACTATTTTTCCAGAGGACAGCACTTGGATTTTACTTACAAAGTTATACAATAACTATAATTGATTGACTTAATAGCACCAAATGTATGTTTGACACTTTAGATTGGACGTACATTGCATTTTTAATTTCATTTCACTTGTTTTTATTTAATTTGTATTATTTAGTTTACAAGGTATAACATTTGTACTATATTTTTGAGGCTAAGCTGTATATATTTATACAGTATATTATAATATATAATATAGTATACTATATGTAAATTTAGTGTGTGTGTATATGTATATACTGCATATATATATATATCTATCTATAATATAACGCTGGGAGCGTCACTCTGTCCGAAGCATTTATAGACTGCACAAGCGCAAGCGCCGGCACAGTCTGGACCCCACAGAGTGACGCTCCCAGGAGATCGCGGTATGCGTAAGCACTGAACGCACACCGCGATCTCCAACGGAGAAGCAGGGACGTGCCAGGAGGGTGAGTATGAGCTATATTTACCTGTCCTGTTCCAGCGCTGCGCGCCGCTCCGTCTTTCAGGTCCTCTGCCTGTGATGTTCAGTTCAGAGGGCGCGATGACGCACTTAATGCGCGCCGCCCTCTGACTGAACAGTCACAGCCAGAGGACCCAGAAGAAGCGGCACGTAGCGCTGGAATGGGACAGGTGAATATAGCAAGTGTCGGGGGCCTGAGCTAGTGGCGACTCCGGAACCTGACCCCCACAGCGCGCTGGTGTCCCCGCCTGCTCAGGCCCCCCAGCACTCGGCGCCCAGCAACGATAGGTGAGAATGTTATTTTTTTTTTATATATCGCAGCAGCATACGGGGCATATAATATTATGGAGCATCTTATGGGGGCCATCAACATTTATGGAGCAGTATACAGGGCATACAATACAATGGAGCATCTTATGGGGGCCATCAACATTTATGGAGCAGTATACGGGGCATACAATACAATGGAGCATCTTGTGGGGCCATCAATATTTATGGAGCAGAATACGGGGCATACAATACAATGGAGCATCTTATGGGGGCCATCAACATTTATGGAGCAGTAAACGAGGCATACAATACAATGGAGCATCTTATGGGGGCCATCAACATTTATGGAGCAGTATACGGGGCATACAATACAATGGAGCATCTTATGGGGGCAGCATACAGGGCATATACTATGGGGCATATGCTATGGAGCATCTTATGGGGGCCATCAACCATAATGGAGCAGCATACGGGGCATATACTATGGAGCATCCTATGGGGGCCATCAACCATAATGGAGCAGCATACGGGACATATACTATGGAGCATCTTATGGGGGCCATCAACCATAATGGAGCAGCATATGGGGCATATACTATGGAGCATCTTATGGGGGCCATCAACCATAATGGAGCAGCATATGAGGCATGTACTATGAAGCATCTTATGGGGGCCATCAACCTTTATGAAGCAGCATATGAGGCATATTCTATGGAGCATCTTTTCGGGGCCATCAACCATAATGGAGCAGCATACGGGGCATATACTATGGAGCATCTTATGGGGGCCATCAACCTTTATGGAGCAGCGTATGGGGCATATGGATGGGAGCAGCAAATTACAGAACGGTGGCGCAGGATGGGAGCAGCACATGACAGGATGGGGGTGCAGGATGGGAGCAGCAAATGACAGGATGGGGGCACAAGATGGTAGCAGCACATGACAAGATTAGGGCACAGGATGGAAGCAACACATACCAGGATGGAGACCATATACCAATATAAATGCTTGCCAGCCGTGCATAGAACGGGTTCAATAGCTAGTATATATATATATATATATATATATATATATATATATATATATATATATACCTACAGTGGGGCAAAAAAGTATTTAGTCAGTCAGCAATAGTGCAAGTTCCACCACTTAAACAGATGAGAGGCGTCTGTAATTTACATCATAGGTAAACCTCAACTATGGGAGACAAACTGAGAAAAAAAATCCAGAAAATCACATTGTCTGTTTTTTTATCATTTTTTTGCATATTATGGTGGAAAATAAGTATTTGGTCAGAAACAAACAATCAAGATTTCTGGCTCTCACAGACCTGTAACTTCTTCTTTAAGAGTCTCCTCTTTCCTCCACTCATTACCTGTAGTAATGGCACCTGTTTAAACTTGTTATCAGTATAAAAAGACACCTGTGCACACCCTCAAACAGTCTGACTCCAAACTCCACTATGGTAAAGACCAAAGAGCTGTCAAAGGACACCAGAAACAAAATTGTAGCCCTGCACCAGGCTGGGAAGACTGAATCTGCAATAGCCAACCAGCTTGGAGTGAAGAAATCAACAGTGGGAGCAATAATTAGAAAATGGAAGACATACAAGACCACTGATAATCTCCCTCGATCTGGGGCTCCACGCAAAATCCCACCCCGTGGGGTCAGAATGATCACAAGAACGGTGAGCAACAATCCCAGAACCACGCGTGGGGACGTAGTGAATGAACTGCAGAGAGCTGGGACCAATGTAACAAGGCCTACCATAAGTAACACACTACGCCACAATGGACTCAGATCCTGCAGTGCCAGACGTGTCCCACTGCTTAAGCCAGTACATGTCCGGGCCCGTCTGAAGTTTGCTAGAGAGCATTTGGATGATCCAGAGGAGTTTTGGGAGAATGTCCTATGGTCTGATGAAACCAAACTGGAACTGTTTGGTAGAAACACAACTTGTCGTGTTTGGAGGAAAAAGAATACTGAGTTGCATCCATCAAACACCATACCTACTGTAAAGCATGGTGGTGGAAACATCATGCTTTGGGGCTGTTTCTCTGCAAAGGGGCCAGGACGACTGATCCGGGTACATGAAAGAATGAATGGGGCCATGTATCGTGAGATTTTGAGTGCAAACCTCCTTCCATCAGCAAGGGCATTGAAGATGAAACGTGGCTGGGTCTTTCAACATGACAATGATCCAAAGCACACCGCCAGGGCAACGAAGGAGTGGCTTCGTAAGAAGCATTTCAAGGTCCTGGAGTGGCCTAGCCAGTCTCCAGATCTCAACCCTATAGAAAACCTTTGGAGAGAGTTGAAAGTCCGTGTTGCCAAGCGAAAAGCCAAAAACATCACTGCTCTAGAGGAGATCTGCATGGAGGAATGGGCCAACATACCAACAACAGTGTGTGGCAACCTTGTGAAGATTTACAGAAAACGTTTGACCTCTGTCATTGCCAACAAAGGATATATTACAAAGTATTGAGATGAAATTTTGTTTCTGACCAAATACTTATTTTCCACCATAATATGCAAATAAAATGTTAAAAAAACAGACAATGTGATTTTCTGTATTTTTTTTTCTCAGTTTGTCTCCCATAGTTGAGGTCTACCTATGATGTAAATTACAGACGCCTCTCATCTTTTTAAGTGGTGGAACTTGCACTATTGCTGACTGACTAAATACTTTTTTGCCCCACTGTATATATACACTACAGTTCAAAAGTTTAAGGTCACTTAAAAATGCCCTTATTTTTGAAAGTTAAGCACAGTTTTTCCATTGAAGCTAACATTAAATGATTCAGAAATACACTCTATACATTGTTAATGTGGTAAATGACTATTTTAGCTGCAAACATCTGGTTTGTAATGAAATACCTTCAGAGGTGTATAGAGGCCCATTTCCAACAACCATCACTCCAGTGTTCTTATGGTACTTTGTGTTTGCTTACTGTGTAAGAAGGCTAATGGATGGTTAGAATACCCTTGAAAACCCCTGTGCAAGTATATTAGCACAGCTGAAAACAGTTTGGCTGATTAGAGAACCTATAAACCTGACCTTCCTTTGAGCTAGTTGAGAATCTGGAGCATTACATTTGTTGGTTCCATTAAACTCTCAAAATGGCCACAAAAAAATAACTTTCATGTGAAACTTGACAGTCTATTCTTGTTCTTAGAAATGAAGGCTATTTCATTCGAGAAGTTGCCAAGAAACTGAAGATTTCCTACAAGGGTGTGTACTACTCCCTTCAGAGGGGAGCACAAACAGGCTCTAACCAGAGTAGAAAGAGAAGTGGGAGGCCCCGCTGCACAACTGTGCAACAAGACAATTACATTAGAGTCTGTAGTTTGAGAAATCGATGCCGCACAGGTCCTAAACTGGCAGCTTCATTAAATAGTACACGGAAATCACCAGTGTCAATGTGTACAGAGAAGAGGCGACTCTGGGATGCTGGACTTCAGGGCAGAGTGGCAAAGAAAAAGCGATATCTGAGACTGGCTAATAAAAGGAAAAGATTAATATGGGCCAAAGAACACAGACATTGTACAGAGGAAGATTGGAAAAAAGTGTTATGGACAGACGAATCCAAGTTTGAGGTGTTTGGATCACACAGAATAACCTTTGTGAGAAGCAGAACAACTGAAAAGATGCTGGAATAGTGCCTGATGCCATCTGTCAAGCATGGTGGAGGTAATGTGATGGTCTGGGGTTGCTTTGGTGCTGGTAAAGTGGGAGATTTGTACAAGGTAAAAGGGATTTTGAATAAGGAAGGCTATCACTCCATTTTGCAATGCCATGCCATACCCTGTGGACAGCGCTTGATTGGAGCCAATTTCATCCTACAACAGGACAATGACCCCCCCAAAGCACACCTCCAAATTATGCAAGAACTATTTAGAGAAGAAGCAGGCAGCTGGTATTCTATCTGTAATGGAGTGGCCAGCACAGTCCCCAGATCTCAACCCCATTGAGCTGTTGTGGGAGCAGCTTGACCGTATGGTGCAAAAAGTGCCCATCAAGCCAAACCAACTTGTGGGAGGGGCTTCTGGATGCATGGGGTGAAATTTATCCAGATTACCTCAGCAAATTAACTGCTAGAATGCCAAAGGTCTGCAATGCTATAATTGTTGCAAAGGGAGCATTCTTTGACGAAAGCAAAGTTTGAAGAAGAAAATTATTATTTCAAATTAAAATCTTTTTTTTTTCGAACCTTGTCAATGTCTGGACTAGATTTTCAATTCATTTGGCAACTCATTTGATTAATAAAAGTATGAGTTTTCATTGAAAGCACAAAATTGTCTGGGTGACCCCAAACTTTTGAACGGTAGTGTATATATATATATTATATACTGTAAATATTTATAAACCGCTTCATATTGGAAGAATTTCGATTTGGAAAAACATGCATGAGGTGCTGTGATATTAGTCACACCCTGGTCCTGTGCCTAATGGAGCCCAACGGTTTTTCTGCCACAGGAAAAGACAGCAGTATCATAAATAGCACGTCTTAGGTGGTGGCCTTGTTAAAGATTTTGAAAAAGGACTTAGAGGGATTTTCCACTTTCAGCAAAGTAAACCCCAAACTATGGAAGGCATGTAAAATAATAAAGCCTGTTAGTATTCACCCTCTCTCTCTCTAGTCCACTACTACACTCAGCTCTGTGTATTGGCTGCAGCGGTGATGTCATGTCAACAGCACTCAACACTGCAGGCAATCACCGAGTTCAGTAGCTCATGCCGTCTACATCAGCAGAATCACCGAGTTTGGTGATTGGCTGCAGTGGCAATGTATGCTTTTGAAGTAACATCATCTTGAGGCCTAAACACAGAGACCACAGCACAAGCGGAATGGGAGTATGCCTACCAGATGGCTTTGTTATTTTACATGGCTGCTACACTTTGGGGTCCACTTTGCTGAACATGAAAAACCACTTTAGCCCTTTAACTTCTTGACGTAATATAGATACATGCATAGGGGCTCACATGTGGAGAGGGTTGAGGAGCTGTGGTCTCCTCACACAGCAGATGCTGGTTATGTAATGTGGCTGGTGTCTGACTCTTAGAGCAGCAGCCAGAGCAAAGCTCAGATTCTTGCTGATAGCCATTTAAACAGTGCCGTTGGCGGTGCTCACTCACTCATAGGTGCTCCTATCAGCCTGTTTCGACATGATCGTGTGGCAGTGATGGGTTACCACAGCATCCAGGGACCTTCTGAAGACCCTATTGCTGCCATCTTTGCATGGCTGTTAATCTTAGCCACATTCTGAGCTTCATGGGAGACCACGATTTTCACTATATACTGCATTTGATTGATAATGCAATATATCATATCCAGTAAGTGATCAAAGAATCAAAGGTTCAAGTACCCCAAAAAACTGAAAAATAAAATAAAAAAATAAATTAAAAAAACTTTGAACAATATAAATAAAAATATGTTTAAAATTCAAATCACTTTTCTTTTCACCCATTAAAAATAGACATGAAAATATAATCACATTTCCTATCTCTGTATTCATAAAGGTCTGGTCTATCAAAATGTGAAATTAATTAACCCGTAATATACATCCTATGAAAAAAATATAACAATTCGAAATACCAGAATTGCAATGGATTCTGAAGAGTTCACTGAAATTGTGCGGAATCCTGTAATATAATGGTACCATTGTAATAAGTAAGTTCTTGACATTTTTCTTAAAGGGGATATATGGCACTTAAAAAAAAGACATGTAGTTGCTAACAGAGGCAACTACCTGTCTATTGTACCCAGCACCAGTCACTGACCGCTCCTGCCAGAAACTCAGCTGCTCCCTATCAACAGAGCCACAATTTCTCTTCCTGTTGACACGGTGGGACTACTGGTGTCATGCTGATTGACAGCTGGCTTCCCCAATTAGGTAGCAGAGAGCCAGCTATCAATCAGTATGACAGCAGTAGTCCCGCCCTGTCAATAGGAAGACAAACTGGCGCTCTGTTGACGTGATGTACGCAAAAGTCTGTGACTACTCTATGCCATCAGAGAATGGGCGCCAGGCACAATAGGCAGGTAGGTAGCAACTAGCAACGGGTGAAGTTGCCAGGAAAAGGGTTAGATGTTCCAGAGTTTAGGGCTTTTTTTTAAGACAATCCAGTTAACCCAAAAAGGCCATTTGCAACATCTTCCATGCCAGCATCAGTAGGACCAGCACAACTACCAGCCTGACCACCAGCAGCATGCTAAGGCACATGAGAGCAAAGCACCTGACTAATTGGGTAGAACAGTGTCTGCGGTTGACACCACATCTACATCCTTGTACCAGCGCAGCGGTTAAATGTCGCTATCACAGTCCTTGGAATGCAAGCATAAATATGCAGTCACCCACCCACAGGCTACAATACTAAATGGCCACTTTCCCAGACTGGGATTTCATCTTTTTTTATGTCGTCATCCTCCTTCTCCTACTCCTCCTCCACCATCATATCAACAGGTGATCATGCTATCCTCACTATAATTTTTTTAAGGGAGTTTATGAAGCCCACACTAAGAGACCTACCTCTATCATTCTTTGATATATATTATGCAACCCCAGGGGTAAATGTTTTCAGCCCATGCACTTAGTGTATGCGCATTACTAGTCTAGGATACCCACTCCTAAATAATGGAAAAAAATATTTTACATCTCTTCAATGGGTTACTGGAGTGCCTCCGTCTAATTTTTGTCATCCTTTGCACTTAGTGCATATGTTTTCCTTAGTAATGGGAAAAAATGCTTTCCTGAGGCCTCCACCTTATAGCTGAGGGAACATTTTTTTGTGGGCTGTCAGGTGGTGGTCACGTAGGGAGTTCTCACACTGCATACAGGATTTCACAGCCAGGACAGTACACTTTGTACAATAGAGAAGATTCTGGTCTCCGCCATACCAGTGGGCAGCACGGTGGCGCAGTGGTTAGCACTGCAGCCTTGCAGCGCTGGGGTCATGGGTTCTAATCCCACCCAGGACAACATCTGCAAAGAGTTTGTATGTTCTCTTCATGTTTGCGTGGGTTTCCTGGAGCACTCCAGTTTCCTCCCACATTCCAAAGACATACTGATAGGGATTCTAGATTGTGAGCCCCATCAGGGACAGTGATGATAATGTGTGCAAAACTGTAAAGCGCTGAGGAATATGTTAGTGCTATATAAAAATAAAGATTATTATTATTACCAGGCAGAGTAGATGCGAAACGCTGCACTATATTCCCCAATAGGATTGATGAAACAGTCCTTGATGCTACTACGTTAAACAAATAGCTTTTTTCAGGGTTAATTCAAATAGCTTATAGATTCTATTCTCTAATAATACTGCTCTTATCTACAATCCATGTAGGGTGAGCTGTCAGGATAGGGATAGTGTTTTAAAAGCATCTAGTCAGGGTTTATTGCCTTATAAATTATAGTCCTTGCTAATACAAACTAACAAAAAATATCAAGGAAACATCTATTTTATTCCCTATTAATACTACTGTTAGCTGAATTTAGTATAGGAATAGGTTCTAGGTATCATCTACTGGAAATGAGTGTTCATTCTGGTCACATACATCTCTTCCACAGCTCATAACTTGATTGCTTTTTCCATACACTCATTGACAGAGTCATTGTTTTATGGTGATATGTGCTGAGAAATTGAACAAAGCAAGCTTGTTCAAATGCCTTCTATATTATGCAATTATACCGCTCATATCTGCAATTCTTTTATGGTGAGCTGTCGCAGTAGGGATAGAGTATTACAGGCATCTAGTCAGGGATTATTGCCTTATAAATTATAATCCTTGCCGCTGCAACCTAAAGAAATGAAGGTAACATCTATTCTATTCCCTATTAATACTGCTGTTAGCTGCATTTAGTATAGGAATAAGTTCTAGGTATCATCTGCTGGAAATGAGTGTTCATTCTGGTCACATACATCTCTTCCACAGTCCATAGCTTGATTGCTTTTTCCCATACACTCATTGACAGATTTGTGTGTTTTACAATGATCTGTACTCAGAAATTCATGAAAGCAGGCAAAATTAACTGATTTAATGTGTCCATTCACAATTTCTCTGCAGCACACAGTGGGGAAAAAAGTATTTAGTCAGCCACCAATTGTGCAAGTTCTCCCACTTAAAAAGGTGAGCGAGACCTGTAATTGACATCATAGGTAGACCACAACTATGATAGTCAAAATGAGAAAACAAATCCAGAAAATCACCTCGTCTGATTTGGCAAGATTTATTTTGAAAATTATGTTGGAAAATAAGTATTTGGTCACCTAAAAAAATGCAAGATTTCTGGCTATCACAGACCTCTAACTTCTTCTTTAAGAATCTCCTCTGTCCTCCACTCATTACCTGTAGTAATGGCACCTGTCCACAACCTCAAACAGTCACACTCCAAACTCCACTATGGTGAAGACCATAGAGTTGTCGATGGACACCAAAATCAAAATTGTAGCCCTTCACCAGGGTGGGAAGACTGAATCTGCAATAGGCAGGCAGCTTGGTGTGATGAAATCAACTGTGGGAGCAATAATAAGAAAATGGAAGACATACAAGACCACTGATAATCTCTCTCGATCTGGTGCTCCACACAAGATCTCACCGTGTGGGGTCAAAATAATCACAAGAACGGTGAGCAAAAATCCCAGAACCACACGGGGGACCTAGTGAATGACCTGCATAGAGCTGGGACCACCGCAACAAAGGCTACCGTCAGAAACACACTTAGCCGCCAGGGACTCAGATCCTGCAGTGCCAGACGTGTCCCCCTGCTTAAGCCAATACATGTGTCCGGGCCCGTCTGAAGTTTGATAGATAGCATTTGGATTATCCAGAAGAGTATTGAGGGAATGTAATATGGTCTGATGAAACCAAAATAGAACTGTTTGGTAGAAACAAAACTCGTCGTGTTTGGAGGAGACAGAATGCTGAATTGCATCAAAAGAACACCATACATATTGTGAAGCATGGAAGTGGAAACATCATGCTTTGGGGCTGTTTCTCTGCATAGGGACCAGGATGACTGATCAGTGTACTTGAATGTTAGGTGTCGAGTTCCCGTCGCTGCACAGAGGGAATCTCGAACCACCTCCGCTGTGGTCTCCCATTGTCCTCCTGCCGCAGTGGAGCCTGCTCAGCAGAGATGTTGGTCTCAGGCAGATGCTGTGCGTTTGGTTACTCCTGCCCCTCCAGGTTCAGCCATAGTAACCAGCTATCAGGATCCTGTCAGCACCGGTGTGCTGCCACGGCTGAGCAGGGTGTTACCCACACTGCAGGAGAGCCTGGGGTCAGATGCCACGGGGAAAACTCAGGCAGACGGGATCTGAGCAGCGTGCTGAAGATAGCAGAAAACAGAAGGACCTACTATCATGTCATGTGACCACAGGGGGAGGGGCTTAGCGTCCTGCTACTGGAGATAAGTGCCGGATTCTACAGGCTCCCTGAGGTAGAGGAGAGGAAAACTCAAGTCGTACAAACAGGGGTCATACACGGAGAGGGCGGCGCAGTACAGAAGGGGTGAGCAGAGAATAGTCATAACGTAAGCAAGGAGTCATACACAGAGATAGCAGCGCAGTACAAAAGGGAGAGACAGAACTCTAAATGGGGACAGAACCAGATCAGAACCAGACAAGAATAAAGTAGAACAGGCACAACAGGGTCACACACACTCGGCCAAGGGTCAGAGTATAAGCGACAGGGAATGGCCCCACAATGAGGCTATAAGAAGCCTCCCAGAATCCCAGAGTGAGGCCATCCAGCTTGACACAGCTATACACAGACCCATCCTGTCCACACAGGCCTACGGATGTACCCCAACAGGCTAAAAGGCCCCTTTCACTAGCACCAATAAAACAGATCCTTATCAGCCTTGTAGGATTGCCACCAGTTCCTCGTTTGATTTACACCTGGTCTGTTAACAGGGTTATATTGGGCCAGAAACCAACCCAGTAATGTCTGATTAGGCCAAGAAATGGATGTGTGGATTCGTGGATCGAGATAAAAGAGCAGCCCAAGGTTAAATTATATACACTGCTCAAAAAAATAAAGGGAACACTAAAATCCCACATCCTAGATATCACTGAATGAAATATTCCAGTTGTAAATCTTTATTCATTACATAGTGAAATGTGTTGAGAACAATAAAACCTAAAAGTGATCAATGTAAATCACAACTAATATCCCATGGAGGTCTGGAGTTGGAATGATGCTCAAAATTAAAGTGAAAAGTAAAGTTACAGGCTGATCCAACTTCAGTGGAAATGCCTCAAGACAAGGAAATGATGCTCAGTAGTGTGTGTGGCCTCCACGTGCCTGTATGACCTCCCTACAATGCCTGGGCATGCTCCTGATGAGACAGCGGATGGTCTTCCAAGGGATCTCCTCCCAGACCTGAACTAAAGCATCTGCCAACTCCTGGACAGTCTGTGGTGCAATGTGACATTTGTGGCATTGTCCTGCATTAGGAGGAACCCAGGGCCAACTGCACCAGCATATGGTCTCAGAAGGGGTCTGAGGATCTCATCTCGGTACCTAATGGCAGTCAGGCTACCTCTGGGGATAACACATGGAGGGCTGTGCAGCCCTCCAAAGAAATGCCACCCCACACCATTACTGACCCACTGCCAAATCAGTCATGCTGAAGGATGTTGCAGGCAGCAGATCAGTCTCCATGGCGTCTCCAGACTCTGTCACGTCTGTCACATGTTCTCAGTGTGGACCTGCTTTCATCTGTGAAGAGCAAAGGGCGCCAGTGGCAAACTTGCTAATCTTGGTGTTCTGTGTCAGATGCCAAGTGCTCAGCATGGTGTTGGGCTGTGAGCATAACCCCCACCTGTGGACGTCGGGCACTCAGACCATCTTCATGGAGTCAGTTTCTAACCATTTGTGCAGACACATGAACATTTGTGGCCTGCTGGAGGTCATTTTGCAGGGCTCTGGCAGTGCTCCTCCTGTTCCTCCTTGCACAAAAGCTGAGGTAGCAGTCCTCTTGCTGGGTTGTTGCCCTCCTATGGGCCCCTCCACATCTCCTGGTGTACTGGCCTGTCTCCTGGTAGCGCCTCCAGCCTCTGGACACTATGCTGACAGACACAGCAAACCTTGCCACTGCTCGCATTGATGTGCCACCCTGGATGAGCTGCACTAACTGAGCCACTTGTGTGGGTTGTAGAGTCCATCTCATGCTACCACGAGTGTGAAAGCACAACCATCATTCAAAAGTGACCAAAACATCAGCCAGAAAGCATTGGTTCTGAGATGTGGTCTGTGGTCCCCACCTGCAGAACCACTCCTTTCTTGAGTGTGTCTTGGTAATTGCCAATAATTTCCATCTGTTGTCTATTTCAATTACACAACGGCATGTAAAATCGATTGTCAAAAAGTGTTGCTTCCTAAGTGGACAGTTTGATTTCACAGAAGTTTGATTTATTTGGAGTTATATTCTGTTGCATTTAATCGCCTTCAGGGCACACTAGACCAAGCACTATACAGTATATACAAAATTGTTATACACATACAGTATAATAGTCAGATTATGCAAATACAATAGGCATAGGGCAAAAGGTACAAACAGAACACATAGCCAGTTACCTGTTAGATGAAAGGCCCAGCATTTGGGGCAGGCTTGGGTTACCCTCGGTGTGTGACTGGTCCTCACACGATGTCCTCATGACCTCCCAGAGAAAAAGCCAGGGGAAATGCTACAAACAAGCATTTAAGCCTGTGGGTCACTCCCCCTCCTGCCCTCTGGGCTGAACCTAAATCTCCTCCCCTGGAGGGTTGGAGATAAATCTCCCAAAACCTATGAAAGATCATAACTCTTTCCTAGGTGGTCCTAGGGCAGCAGTTCTAGTGCCATTGGATCCCACCGGGTCCCTGCTACTCATAGAGACTAATCAAAATTTTGCTACTTAGCTGCTACTGGCTATTCTATGTACCTCCCTTCCTGTGCTTGTTAGAATGACTCGATACCCAGACAGATTTTTGCCCTGGTCTGGGGATCTCGGGAATATATATGATGTACAGCTAGGATGAATAGTATTTCCATAACTAATTTATGAAATGCTAGCTGAAAAAATCACGCTGGCCCCATGGCTTGGATTCCTGCAGAAGATTGCATGCCAGCTCTAGAGCGGGTTGGAATCCTATTGTTTGAGGCTGGCCAGAGGTCATGTATTCACAGCACATGCTGAAAGGGTTTTCAAAATTCTAGGCCTAACAGTATACAGATGATTTACACGGACTTATATTTCCAATATTCTTCACACTACTCTTTATCTGCACTACATGTACTTTACTGTTAGATCTTTACTCTATGCATTACAAAGCAAAAATTGATCCAGTATTTCTATGAAATTCAAATATTCTTTATTTCCAGACTTGTATAAAAAACATACATGTGATTTAGAAGCCTATTGTCCAACAATTGAATTTCACGAAGCACTAAATAAACTGTTAGTTCAAATATACTTTGCATGCTAACGGAGAATCCTTGCATTCAAGTACTTTGGTGAACATTAATGGCTTTAGCAACCATGTTTATATGGGAAACCTGTGACTTCAAACATATACTGTACTGTCCTTTACTAGTCTACATATTCTATATTGTTCTCTACTTGTGCTACATGGATAGTATTATTCTCTACTTATATTGCTGGCATGTACTGCTCTCAGGTGCCTTGCCGCATTCCGGGCACAAGCGATTGATGATTGACTAGTGAAGGGTAGGAGAACAAGGAGCAGGGCGTGCACGAACTCTGATCACTTGTGGCATACCATCTTTTCTTGCAGTTGCAAAAGAGCATGGAGAAAGGAACATTCATATTACAAGTGACAGTGCTATGGTGCATAATATATGTCAATGTGATACTGAATTGTATATGACAAAATATATTGTGTATGATTGTATATATTCCCATATAATACCATATGAATTAAATAATAATACTAATAAAAATAGTGCAATTAATATAATAATTTACAAACTTAATTACATACATTGCTAAACTATGAATCTATAAATGGCAATACCAACAGATATCCAACCTTCATATTGAAGAGAAGTACCGACTGTAAGTGGATTTTTCTCCAAAAAACATACTCAAGCTGATTTAAATGATTTAAATCATGATCACACTGAAAATATAGAGCTAAGAAAGTAACAAATAACCACATGAGTACATAAAATAATAAACTATTTAAAAAGAAGATACAAATCTTATCTGGTTGGCAGTAGGGTTGAGCGAAACGGGTCGAACATTTTCAAAAGTCGCCGACTTTTGGCTAAGTCGGGGTTTCATGAAACCCGATCCGACCCCTGTGCGGGGTCGGCCATGCGGTACGCGACTTTCGCGCCAAAGTCGCGTTTCAATGACGCGAAAAGCGCCATTTCTCAGCCAATGAAGGTAAACGCAGAGTGTGGGCAGCGTGATGACATAGGTCCTGGTCCCCACCATCTTAGAGAAGGGCATTGCAGTGATTGGCTTGCTGTCTGCGACGTCACAGGGGCTATAAAGAGGCGTTCCCGCCGACCGCCATCTTACTGCTGCTGATCTGAGCTTAGGGAGAGGTTGCTGCCGCTTTGTCAGAAGCAGGGATAGCGTTAGGCAGGGTCCATTAACCACAAAACCGCTTGTGCTGCAGCGATTTGCACTGTCCAACACCACCCTCGGTGTGCAGGGACAGTGGAAGTTTTTTTTTTTTTTTTTCCCCTCAGCGCTGTAGCTCATTGGGCTTCCCTAGAAGGCTCCCTGATAGCTGCATTGCTGTGTGTACGCCGCTGTGCAAACCAACTGCTTTTTTCAAAGCACAAATCCTCTTGTTCCTTCCTTTCTGCACAGCTATCTTTTTTGTTTGTCCACACTTTTTATTTGATTTGTGCATCAGTCCACTCCTTATTGCTGCCTGCCATACCTGGCTGAGATTACTGCAGGCAGGGAGATAGTAGCTGCCTGCCATACCTGGCTGAGATTACTGCAGGCAGGGAGATAGTAATTGTAGGACATTCCCTGTTTTTTTTTTTTTTTTTTTTTTTGGTGGGAGATTAAGATTGGCAATTTGGCATTTCTGCTAGAGTGCCATCCCTGTGTGTGCCATCTCTCTCACATAGTGGGCCATAGAAAGCCTTTTCATTTTTCTGTATTTTTTTTTGTGGGGTGTATAAATTCTCCCTGATAAAAATACAGTGGGAGATTAATATTGGCCTTTGTGTGCCAGTCCTGAGTGTGCCATCTCTCTCACAAATAGTGGGCCATAGAAAGCCTATTTTATTTTTTTTTGGGTTTTATAAATTCTCCCTGAAAAAAAGGGAGATAAATATTGGCCTCTGGGCTTGTGTGCCAGTCCTGAGCGTGCCATCTGTGCCAGCCCTGAGCGTGCCATCTCTCTCACAAATAGTGGGCCATAGAAAGCCTATTTAATTTTTTTTTGGGTTTTATAAATTCTCCCTGAAAAAAAGGGAGATTAATATTGGCCTCTGGGCTTGTGTGCCAGTTGTGAGCGTGCCATCTGTGCCAGTCCTGAGCGTGCCATCTCTCTCACAAATAGTGGGCCATAGAAAGCCTATTTAATTTTTTTTTTGGTTTTATAAATTTTCCCTGAAAAAAGGGAGATTAATATTGGCCTCTGGGCTTGTGTGCCAGTTGTGAGCGTGCCATCTGTGCCAGTCCTGAGCGTGCCATCTCTCTCACAAATAGTGGGCCATAGAAAGCCTATTTAATTTTTTTTTTGGTTTTATAAATTTTCCCTGAAAAAAGGGAGATTAATATTGGCCTCTGGGCTTGTGTGCCAGTTGTGAGCGTGCCATCTGTGCCAGTCCTGAGCGTGCCATCTCTCTCACAAATAGTGGGCCATAGAAAGCCTATTTAAATATTTTTTTGGTTTTATAAATTCTCCCAGAAAAAAAGGGAGATTAATATTGGCCTCTGGGCTTCTGTGCCAGTCCTGAGCGTGCCATCTGTGCCAGTCCTGAGCGTGCCATCTCTCTCACAAATAGTGGGCCATAGAAAGCCTATTTAAATATTTTTTTGGTTTTATAAATTCTCCCAGAAAAAAAGGGAGATTAATATTGGCCTTTGGGCTTGTGTGCCAGTCCTAAGCGTGCCATCTCTCTCACAAATAGTGGGCCATAGAAAGCCTATTTTTTTTTTTTTTTGGGTTTTAGAAATTCTCCCTGAAAAAAAAAGGGAGATTAATATTGCCCTTTGGGCTTGTGTGCCAGTACTAAGCGTGCCATCTCTCTCTCTCTCTCAGTCAGTGGGCCATAGAACGCCTATTTTTGGTTTTATTTGTTTTCTAAATTCTCCCTGAAAAAATCATTTTATTTTATTTGGTTTCTAAATTCTTCCTGATAAAATCATATTTTTTTTATTATTTTTTTTTCTAAAGTCTCCCTGAAAAAAACAAAACAAAAAAAAAAACAAACAAAAAAAACAGTGGGGGATTAATATTGGCCTTTCTGCTTGTGTGCCAGTCTTGACTCCTGTGTGCGTCATCTCTCACTCAGTGGGCCATAGAACGCCTATTTTTTGTTTTATTAGTTTTATAAATTCTCCCTGAAAAAATCATTTTATTTTATTTGGTTTCTAAATTCTTCCTGATAAAATCATATTTTTTTTATTATTTTTTTTCTAAAGTCTCCCTGAAAAAAACAAAACAAAAAAAAAAACAAACAAAAAAAACAGTGGGGGATTAATATTGGCCTTTCTGCTTGTGTGCCAGTCTTGACTCCTGTGTGCGTCATCTCTCACTCAGTGGGCCATAGAACGCCTATTTTTTGTTTTATTAGTTTTATAAATTCTCCCTGAAAAAATCATTTTATTTTATTTGGTTTCTAAATTCTTCCTGATAAAATCATATTTTTTTTATTATTTTTTTTTCTAAAGTCTCCCTGAAAAAAAAAAAAAAAAAAAAAAAAAAAAAACCCCCCCAAAAAATGGGAGATTAATATTGGCCTTTCTGCTTGTGTGCCAGTCTTGACTCCTGGGTGTGCCATCTCTCTCTCTCTCTCTCTCTCTCTCTCTCCAATTGTGGTCCATAGAAAGCCTATATTTTTTTTCCTTGATTTGGGTTCCACAATCTACCAGAGAAAATAACTCCATCAATCATTGGTAGAAAAATATTGGCCTCTGGGCTTGTGTGCCACTCCTGATTCCTGTGTGCGTCATCTCTCACTCAGTGGCCCATAGAAAGCATATAGTTTGTTACATTTGTTTTCTAAATTCTCCCTGCAAAAATCTATTTTTTTTTTTTTTGGGGGTTTCTAAAGTGTTCCTGAAAAAAATAAAAATAAAAAAAAAATAATAGTGTGACATTAATATTAACATTTGTGCTTCAGTGACAGTCCTGCGTGTGGGGCATCTCTCTAATTTGCAGCCACCAAAAACAGAGTGTGTAACATTGGGCCTGATTTTCGCTGTGGTCTCACCAACCTGTAAAGGGGTAGCTAAATCATACTGAAGTTATAGCTCACCGTGTAAGTTGTGTGACTGCAACAAATAACGTTAGTTTGGTTACGTTTTTAAAACAATGAGGAAGTCTAGTGGAAGAGGTCGTGGCCGGGGGCGTTCATTGTCAGCTGGTAATGAGGGTAGTGGTAGTGGTGGAGCATCAGGTGGTCGTGGGGAAAAAAATATTGCACCTAAGTCTGGAGCTGTGGAGCCAGGTTCGTCGTCCGGCTACACAAGGCCTCGAACGCTCCCTTTTCTGGGATTAGGAAAACCGCTTTTAAAGCCGGAGCAGCAAGAGCAAGTTTTGGCTTATCTTGCTGACTCAGCCTCTAGCTCTTTTGCCTCCTCTCGTGAAACTGGTAAAAGTAAAAGCAGCGCGTCGTTAGTGGATGTTCACGGTCAGGGACAAGTCACTTCCTTGTCCTCTTCAGCAAAAACAACAACAGAGAAGAATGCAGCAGGCGACACAACGGGTTACTCCATGGAGCTCTTTACACATACCGTCCCTGGCTTAGAAAGTGAAGCAGTTAACAGTCCATGCCCATTACAAGTTGAATCTGACATGGAGTGCACTGATGCACAGCCACAGCCAGACTACTATGCTGGTCCTTTGACTCAGACCACAACATTGCCCTCGCAGGGTGCTGATCAAGAATCAGACCCTGATGAGACTATGTTGCCCCATCACGAACGCTATACCACCGAACGACACGGTGACACAGACAAAGTTGCGCAGGAGGTACAAGAAGACTTATTAGATGACCCAGTTCTTGACCCCGATTGGCAGCCATTGGGGGAACAGGGTGCAGGCAGCAGCAGTTCTGAAGCAGAGGAGGAGGAGGGGCCGCAGCAGGCATCAACATCGCCACAGGTTCCATCTGCCGGGCCCGTATCTTGCCCAAAACGCGTGGCAAAGCCAAAACCTGGTGGAGGACAGCGTGGCCATCCGGTTAAAGCTCAGTCTGCAATGCCTGAAAAGGTATCCGATGCTAGAAAGAGTGCAGTCTGGCATTTTTTTAAACAACATCCAATTGATCAGCGCAAAGTCATCTGTCAAAAATGTTCTACTTCCTTAAGCAGAGGTCAGAATCTGAAAAGTCTCAATACTAGTTGCATGCATAGACATTTAACCACCATGCATTTGAAAGCTTGGACTAACTACCAAACGTCCCTTAAGGTTGTTGCACCCTCGGCCAATGAAGCTAGTCATCAACGCAACATCCCTTCCGGCAGTGTAGGACCACCATTTAGCGCACCACCTGCTGTATCTGTGCAGGTATCTTTGCCAGGCCAAAGCAGTCAGGGTCAGGGAATCACCAGTTTCGTAGTAGGAAACACTGCATCTAGGGCACCGGCGGCAACAATACCATCTCCCACCGTCTCTCAGTCTGCCATGTCCACCGGCACCCCCGCTAGTTCCACGATCTCCAGCTCTCCAGTCCAGCTCACCCTACATGAGACTATGGTTAGAAAAAGGAAATACTTAGCCTCGCATCCGCGTACACAGGGTTTGAACGCCCACATAGCTAGACTAATCTCGTTAGAGATGATGCCCTACCGGTTAGTTGAAAGCGAAGCTTTCAAAGACCTGATGGACTACGCTGTACCACGCTACGAGCTACCCAGTCGACACTTTTTTTCCAGAAAAGCCATCCCAGCCCTCCACCAGCATGTTAAAGAGCGCATCGTCCATGCACTCAGGCAATCTGTGAGCACAAAGGTGCACCTGACAACAGATGCATGGACCAGTAGGCATGGCCAGGGACGTTACGTGTCCATCACGGCACACTGGGTAAATGTGGTGGATTCAGGGTCCACAGGGGACAGCAAGTTTGGGACAGTTCTGCCTAGCCCACGGTCTAGTAAACAGTTGTCTGTAGCCGTTCGCACCCCCTCCTCCTCCTCCTCCTCCTCGTCCTCCTGCAGAAGCAAGAGCTCGTCCACAGACCGCAGTCGCACAAACACTCCATCCGCACCTGCCACTGTTGCACACCAGGTCTCCCATTATGGGGCAGCTACTGGCAAACGTCAGCAGGCTGTATTGGCTATGAAGTGTTTGGGCGACAATAGACACACCGCGGAAGTTCTGTCCGAGTTCTTGCAGCAAGAAACGCAGTCGTGGTTGGGCACTGTAGATCTTGAGGCAGGCAAGGTAGTGAGTGATAACGGAAGGAATTTCATGGCTGCCATCTCCCTTTCCCAACTGAAACACATTCCTTGCCTGGCTCACACCTTAAACCTGGTGGTGCAGTGCTTCCTGAAAAGTTATCCGGGGTTATCCGACCTGCTCCTCAAAGTGCGTGGACTTTGCGCACATATCCGCCGTTCGCCTGTACACTCCAGCCGTATGCAGACCTATCAGCGTTCTTTGAACCTTCCCCAGCATCGCCTAATCATAGACGTTGCAACAAGGTGGAACTCAACACTGCACATGCTTCAGAGACTGTGCGAACAGAGGCGGGCTGTTATGTTTTTGTGGGAGGATACACATACACGGGCAGGCAGTAGGATGGCAGACATGGAGTTGTCAGGTGTGCAGTGGTCGAAGATTCAAGACATGTGTCAAGTCCTTCAGTGTTTTGAGGAATGCACACGGCTGGTTAGTGCAGACAACGCCATAATAAGCATGAGCATCCCCCTAATGCGTCTGCTGATGCAAAGTTTGACGCACATAAAGGATCAGGCGTCTGCACCAGAGGAAGAGGAAAGCCTTGATGACAGTCAGCGATTGTCTGATCAGGGCAGTGTACATGACGAGGTACCGGGCGAAGAGGAGGTGGAGGATGAGGAGGATGATGGGGATGAGTATATTTTTAATGAGGAAGCTTTCCCGGGGGCACGGGAAATTGGTGGCGTGGCAAGGCCGGGTTCTGGTTTTTTGAGGGACACAAGTGACGTAGATTTGCCTGCAACTGCCCCTCAACCAAGCACAACCGCAGATTTGACAACGGGAACTTTGGCCCACATGGCGGATTATGCCTTGCGTATCCTCAAAAGGGACACACGCATTACAAAAATGATGAACGATGACGATTACTGGTTGGCCTGCCTCCTTGATCCTCGCTATAAAGGCAAATTGCAAAATATTATGCCACATGAGAACTTGGAACTAATATTAGCAACAAAACAATCAACTCTTGTTGACCGTTTGCTTCTGGCATTCCCTGCACACAGCGCCCGTGATCATTCTCACACGAGCTCCAGGGGCCAGCAGACCAGAGGTGTTAGAGGGGCAGAAATCAGAAGTGGCGTTGGCCAGAGGGGTTTTCTGACCAGGTTGTGGAGTGATTTTTCTATGACCGCAGACAGGACAGGTACTGCAGCATCAATTCAAAGTGACAGGAGACAACATTTGTCCAGTATGGTTACAAACTATTTTTCATCCCTTATCGACGTTCTCCCTCAACCGTCATTCCCATTTGATTACTGGGCATCCAAATTAGACACCTGGCCAGAATTGGCAGAATATGCATTGCAGGAGCTTGCTTGCCCGGCAGCTAGTGTCCTATCAGAAAGAGTATTCAGTGCTGCAGGTTCAATACTAACAGAAAAAAGGACTCGTCTGGCTACCCAAAATGTAGATGATCTAACCTTCATTAAAATGAACCACAACTGGATTTCAAAATCTTTTGCCCCACCCTGCCCGGCTGACACCTAGCTTTCCTATGAAAAGGTCTTGCCTGTGGACTATTCTGAATGACTTTTCCAATCTCGTAATTTTCTTCACCTGATTGTCCAGCATACGACATGTTTCCACCTCACGAAATGGCCAAACTCCCCACACGGGGCCGTGCTATCGCCACTTTGCGCTTGGACCCTTGAGAGTGCTGTTTGTCTGAAGAGGTGGGTGTGGCCGCTTTTGGTCGACGGCACTGCCACTGGGTCCCTCATAGTACAATAAAGTGTCTCTGGCGGTGGTGGTGCGCACCCAACGTCAGACACACCGTTGTAATATGAGGGGCCCTGTGCCTGTACCGCCGGCCACAAGACAGTTCCCCCCCCAGCTCAAACAGTGCTCTACCACTAGCAAAATTATCTCTCACAGCTTCACCAATGTGTAGTCTAGGCGCTGACATCCTTCAATGCCTGGCACTGACAATACCATTGTTTTGACATTTTTGTTATGTTAGGCCTTCGAAGCCTGTCTGCGGTCCCTTCTTTCTACAACTACTACACTGACCAGGCCACTGCTGGCCGTGTTACCCTGGAACCAATTTAAAAGTGCCTACAGTCAGCCCAATTTTGTTATGTTAGGCCTTCGAAGACTGTCTGCCGTCACTCCTTCCACTAGACTTCCACTGACCATACACTGCTGCCCATGTACCCCTGGAACCAATTTAAAAGTGCCTACAGCCAGCCCAATTTTGTTATGTTAGGCCTTCGAAGCCTGTCTGCGGTCACTCCTTCCACTAGACTTCCACTGACCAGACCACTGCTGCCCGTGTACCCCTGGAACCAATTTAAAAGTGCCTACAGCCAGCCCAAGTTTGTTATGTTAGGCCTTCGAAGCCTGTCTGCGGTCACTCCTTCCACTAGACTTCCACAGACCAGACCACTGCTGCCCGTGTACCCCTGGAACCAATTTAAAAGTGCCTACAGCCAGCCCAAGTTTGTTATGTTAGGCCTTGGAAGCCTGTCTGCGGTCACTCCTTCCACTAGACTTCCACTGACCAGACCACTGCTGCCCGTGTACCCCTGGAACCAATTTAAAAGTGCCTACAGCCAGCCCAAGTTTGTTATGTTAGGCCTTGGAAGCCTGTCTGCGGTCACTCCTTCCACTAGACTTCCACTGACCATACACTGCTGCCCATGTACCCCTGGAACAAATTTAAAAGTGCCTACAGCCAGCCCAAGTTTGTTATGTTAGGCCTTCGAAGCCTGTCTGCGTCCCGTTCTTTCAACTACAACTACACTGACCAGGCCACTGATGGCCGTGTTCCCCTGGAACCAATTTTAACTTGCCTACAGCCAGCCCTATGTTATTATGTTAGGCCTTCGAAGCCTGTCTGCGTCCCGTTCTTTCAACTACAACTACACTGACCAGGCCACTGATGGCCGTGTTCCCCTGGAACCAATTTTAACTTGCCTACAGCCAGCCCAATGTTAGGCCTTTGATGCCTGTCTGCCGTCACTCCTTCCACTAGGCCTCCACTGACCTGTCTATTGCTGCCCGTGTACCCCTTGAACCAACATCATTAAATATAAAAAAAATTAATTTGATTATAAAAAATAAGATCGTGTTGAGATCTCAAATGCAGACATTTTAACAATCAAAACAAACACACAACAAATATCTGGAACTGTACTACAAAGGTCCAACAGCTACAATTTCTTTCTCCTGCAAGAAGTTAACTGAAAGTTTTTTGGAGTTGTTAACACAGATATGGCATCCACCGAGTGTTGTCCTGTCGCGTCTCCTTTAAATTATTTCCAATAAGATGTTAAACTATTAATTTAATAAAATCAATAATTAAAAAAATAATTGAGTAAGTCAAAAGCACATTGCAAATAAACATTAATTACAAATCAAGAAGCATGGCGCGTCCGAGGGTGAGTAGATACCGAATAAGAATATAATCACCCTCGGACGCGCAATGCTTATTTACAACAGCCTTCCTTCCTAAGAATCAGCCCTTTCGTGGTGTAGAGAGAGGTTGTGTTACACTCCAAGGTGTTCCCCGGGTTGCCTTTCATGAGCTTCGATCTTCCGGCTCTCGTTTAGTAGTTGGTGGAAACTACGCTGCATTAGGCCTACAAATTTGGTATGGGGTGTAGAGACAGGTTGTGTTACACTCCAAGGTTTTCACCAGGTTGCCTTTCCTGAGCTTCGATCTTCATGCTCTCGTTTAGTAGTTGTAGAAAAGTACGCTGAATTAGGCCTACAAAATGGGTATGGGGTGGAGAGAGATGGTGTGTTACACTCCAAGGTGTTCCCCAGGTTGCCTTTCCTGAGCTTCGATCTTCCGGCTCTCGTTTAGTAGCTGTTGGAAACTACGCTGCATTAGGCCTACTAATTGTGTATGGGTGAAACAGTGGCGCATCTGCGGTCCCTCCTTCCACTAGGCCTCCACTGACCTGTCTACTGCGGCCCGTGTACCCCTTGAACCAACCTAATAAAATATTTAAAAAATTAATTTGATTATAAAAAATAAGATCGTGTTGAGATCTCAAATGCAGACATTTTAACAATCAAAACAAACACACAACAAATATCTGGAACTGTACTACAAAGGTCCAACAGCTACAATTTCTTTCTCCTGCAAGAAGTTAACTGAAAGTTTTTTGGAGTTGTTAACACAGATATGGCATCCACCGAGTGTTGTCCTGTCGCGTCTCCTTTAAATTATTTCCAATAAGATGTTAAACTATTAATTTAATAAAATCAATAATTAAAAAAATAATTGAGTAAGTCAAAAGCACATTGCAAATAAACATTAATTACAAATCAAGAAGCATGGCGCGTCCGAGGGTGAGTAGATACCGAATAAGAATATAATCACCCTCGGACGCGCAATGCTTATTTACAACAGCCTTCCTTCCTAAGAATCAGCCCTTTCGTGGTGTAGAGAGAGGTTGTGTTACACTCCAAGGTGTTCCCCGGGTTGCCTTTCATGAGCTTCGATCTTCCGGCTCTCGTTTAGTAGTTGGTGGAAACTACGCTGCATTAGGCCTACAAATTTGGTATGGGGTGTAGAGACAGGTTGTGTTACACTCCAAGGTTTTCACCAGGTTGCCTTTCCTGAGCTTCGATCTTCAGGCTCTCATTAAATTGTGGTTAAATGGAACAACTGCATTTGGCGTACTAGTTGGTTTGGGGCCTACTATCGGTGTCTGCCACTCCTTGCTGTTCTCCTGGTTTCCTGTCCTGAAATTCCATTTTCAGCCTCTCGTTAAGTAGTTGTTAATGTTAGACTGCATTTGGCCTACTAGTTGGGTTGGGGCCTACTATCGGTGTCTGCCACTCCTTGCTGTCCTCCACTGAACAAAGCTGTGCCGCCTGTTTACTACGGTTGCCAATTTTGAACTGCATTTCGACTACTTACTGATTTGGCCCTACTCTCTGTGTCAGCCTCTCATTCCAGTTGTCCTCCACTGCAATGCCCCCTGGTTATTCCTGTGTTACCAATTTTGAACTGCATTTAGCCCACTTTCTTCTTTGGGCCTATATCTGTGTTTCCACTTCATCGTGCCCATTGCCCAGCCAGTGATAGATGAGTCTGCTGGTACATTGACCCATAACGCAACATTCCCCGTGCACGCTACACAACAACATTGTGACCCTGCTGAAAGTCAGGTTGCTCTTCCCGCATACCATACCACCTTACACGGGGACAAAGAGGAAGGTGCAGATGAAAGTGCAGGTTCCTTCATCAGGTGGGGGGAGGAATACTAGTTGGCGACGTCACTGGCACAGGGCCTCTCATAGTACGCAAAAGTGTTGCTGCCGGTGGGAGGCGCCCCCGCCGTGCAAACACACCGCTGTACTTTGAGGGGCCCTGTGCCAGTGCCAATGCCAACGAGTGGGCCCCCCCTGCTTGCTCAGGTTCACAGCACTTGCAAAGTTGAAATACTTACCTCTCCCTGCTCCACTGCCGTGACGTGGTCCAGATTTCCTGGGCCCACTAATTACTTGAACCAGCCCTACCCCCCACAACTTTAGCCAAATGACCCCCAATTTCAAATGCCTTCCAATTATTATAAGGTAAATTACGCTTGACAAGCTTCATTAAGAAGAATGGATGGTTTTGACATTAAAATGGGCACTCTAGGTGTTTTCCTGGCCCCCACTCACTGCCGACTATGCTGCCCCATTGACTTGCATTGGGTTTCGTGTTTCGGTCGATCCCGACTTTACGTCATAATCGGCCGATTTCACTCGACCCGACTTTGGACATAGTCGGGTTTCGCAAAACCCGGCTCGACTCTAAAAAGGTCAAGGTCGCTCAACTCTAGTTGGCAGTAGAGACATTATTAGAGAAAAGAAGCAAAACTAGTTGTTTTGTTGAGGCCATAAGGGATCATGGTGCCTACAATGCTTATCCATTTACAATAGGTTTGTGTTAGGGGACGCTTGATGTCACTCCACTAATGCCTCCATAAATATGATCTATTCCCTTTACCAAAAAGAACTTTGGGTTACAATCATGAAACATTTTAAAATGTTGCAATATTGATTTGAATTGTTTGATATCTATCACTGCTAGAATATCACATACAGGTCCTTCTCAAAAAATTAGCATATAGTGTTAAATTTCATTATTTACCATAATGTAATGATTACAATTAAACTTTCATATATTATAGATTCATTATCCACCAACTGAAATTTGTCAGGTCTTTTATTGTTTTAATACTGATGATTTTGGCATACAACTCCTGATAACCCAAAAAACCTGTCTCAATAAATTAGCATATCAAGAAAAGGTTCTCTAAACGACCTATTACCCTAATCTTCTGAATCAACTAATTAACTCTAAACACATGCAAAAGATACCTGAGGCTTTTATAAACTCCCTGCCTGGTTCATTACTCAAAACCCCCATCATGGGTAAGACTAGCGACCTGACAGATGTCAAGAAGGCCATCATTGACACCCTCAAGCAAGAGGGTAAGACCCAGAAAGAAATTTCTCAACAAATAGGCTGTTCCCAGAGTGCTGTATCAAGGCACCTCAATGGTAAGTCTGTTGGAAGGAAACAATGTGGCAGAAAACGCTGTACAACGAGAAGAGGAGACCGGACCCTGAGGAAGATTGTGGAGAAGGACCGATTCCAGACCTTGGGGAACCTGAGGAAGCAGTGGACTGAGTCTGGTGTGGAAACATCCAGAGCCACCGTGCACAGGCGTGTGCAGGAAATGGGCTACAGGTGCCGCATTCCCCAGGTAAAGCCACTTTTGAACCATAAACAGCGGCAGAGGCGCCTGACCTGGGCTACAGAGAAGCAGCACTGGACTGTTGCTAAGTGGTCCCAAGTACTTTTTTCTGATGAAAGCAAATTTTGCATGTCATTCGGAAATCAAGGTGCCAGAGTCTGGAGGAAGACTGGGGAGAAGGAAATGCCAAAATGCCTGAAGTCCAGTGTCAAGTACCCACAGTCAGTGATGGTGTGGGGTGCCATGTCAGCTGCTGGTGTTGGTCCACTGTGTTTCATCAAGGGCAGGGTCAATGCAGCTAGCTATCAGGAGATTTTGGAGCACTTCATGCTTCCATCGGCTGAAATGCTTTATGGAGATGAAGATTTCATTTTTCAGCACGACCTGGCACCTGCTCACAGTGCCAAAACCACTGGTAAATGGTTTACTGACCATGGTATTACTGTGCTCAATTGGCCTGCCAACTCTCCTGACCTGAACCCCATAGAGAATCTGTGGGATATTGTGAAGAGAAAGTTGAGAGACGCAAGACCCAACACTCTGGATGAGCTTAAGGCCGCTATTGAAGCATCCTGGGCCTCCATAACATCTCAGCAGTGTCACAGGCTGATTGCCTCCATGCCACGCCGCATTGAAGCAGTCATTTCTGCCAAAGGATTCCCGACCAAGTATTGAGTGCATAACTGAACATTATTATTTGTTGTTTTTTTTGTTTGTTATTAAAAAACACTTTTATTTGATTGGATGGGTGAAATATGCTAATTTATTGAGACAGGTTTTTTGGGTTATCAGGAGTTGTATGCCAAAATCATCAGTATTAAAACAATAAAAGACCTGACAAATTTCAGTTGGTGGATAATGAATCTATAATATATGAAAGTTTAATTGTAATCATTAAATTATGGTAAATAATTAAATTTAACACTATATGCTAATTTTTTGAGAAGGACCTGTACATGGTTTCATGTGCGTACTTTCAGCTGTTGTGACGTCAGTCCAATGTAGACTTTCGGGCATCTGCATGTAGCATAATAAATTACTTGGGTCATATTACATGCAATATGATGATTTATAGAACACTTTTTTTCCCCATTGACTGTTTCAAATGAGGAGGCCCAACAGATGCTACTGCAGGCTACACAATTGCCACATGGGTAAAAGGCGTAAGGTGGGCACTGTGAGTTAAATGGATTTTTGTTTAGAGGATTATCACGGCTTTGGACTAACATATCCTTTAGATTTCTAGTCCTTCAAGAAGTCATTAAGGGATAATCTGAAAGATGTTTCAGTGAAGCAGGTTCTGTTTTTAGAACATCCCAATGTCGTTGGAAACAGACCCTCATAGTGGACCATTCTGCATTATATGTTGAAATTAATGGCATTTTGTTCTCAGTCCTCTTTATCTTGGCTGGAGCCCTCAATAGTGTCTCTCATTGACTATTTTTGCTCTACTAAATCCGTATTTTATACATCTGTTATTGTAGCCTATGTCTTGGAATCTCGTTTTGAGATCTGCCGATTGTGACTTACTAGTATGTGCAGTGCTGATCTCTACTTGTACAATGTGTAATATACTCCTTTATACCTATACCGCAAATGCTTTACTGTTCTCTACTTATACTACATGTATAGTAAAATGGAGACAATATGAGGAAAAAGGAGCAAACTGATTATATATAGTGAAATCAATCATTTCTTTTTATTATTTCATTATATAGTAGAAAAATATATAAGATGTCACAACAACACATAAAGTGCCACAAACAATGCAGATAGCTAAATCTTCCACCCACACCTTTCCCCATGCCACAAATGTATGTCAACCCCTTAAATAACCATAAAAGTCTAATGACCGTAAAGGGGGGGAAAATAATACATTCCAGATAAGCATCTGAAAATCAACATACATAAATCAGCTAACTGGAAAGAAAAAAACTCCCAATCTGTTTTTCATTTAAAGTACAGTAATAAATAGCAAAGTATGCGATGCTTACCAACAAATAGGTGGGTACAGGAGGGGTCGGATAGAGGATCCCAATGCGCGTTTTGCGGCAACACGAGGCCGCTTTCTCAAGGGAATGTCTCAAAGGCCCTGCAGGACCTTCAAATAACCCGGTGAACTTGGTCACATGGCCAGAAGCAGCCAATCATGATGGCATTTGTCGGCGCATGCACACTACAGCCGTCAGGTCCTAAACTGCAGACAAGGCGTCATGAACAATGCGCACGCACCAGGGAAATCCCACAGAGCAGTACACGTCATGGAGACGCCCGACCACAGGCCGGACCCAACAAAGCGCAGCGCGATGCGCACAGCCACACACAGGAATATAATCACCAAGGTAATAGATCAATGGCTACATGGCAGCAAAATATCCGCTGCAGAGAACATCAATCAAAATACACAGCTGTCAATATATATAGCCCAGTACAGAAAAATCATTCAAGGGCAAAAATTATAATCCATGATTGCTGCGATGAGAGTCACAAACACTAAATGAACAAGACAATTAAAACATAATTAAAAACACAAACACATATCCACGGGGTTATAGACATGGGGGCATATGGGGACAGGAGGCTAAATGGCCTAGAATCGTATACTAGAAGTACTATAGAAAAGGGGCAAAGCTCAAGGATTCATTAAGGCCCCTTGGTGTCATGGTGTCTAATTGGACGATCCACCTAGTCTCAATTTGTGCGAGGAGTTTCTTATTATCACCTCCTCTTATACCCATATGAAGGGCATCGATCCCCCTCACCTTCAGCATTCTTGCGTCACTATTGTGATATAATTTAAAATGACGAGGAATTGTCTTCAATTCAGAAATATCGGACACTGTCTTGGCGGCGCCGATGTCCCGCACATGCTTACGTATCCGTACTCTTAATTCTCTAGTAGTAAGTCCTATGTATATCTTAGGGCACAAACAGGTAGCATAATAGATAACATTGGAAGTGCCACAGGAAATACTCTGTCTTATTTTGAATTCCTTAGACCCATCTGATGAGACAAAAATGGAGCAGCGCCGGACATTGCTGCAGGCAAGACAGTGCCCGCGTGCAAAAGATCCCCACTGAGGACCACTTATACCAAAAGGAGCTGGAATATAATGGCTCCTGACCAGTAAATCACCAAGAATTTTAGATTTTTTAGGGGTCATCAGGGGAAAACTACCCAGGGCGGCTCTCAGGGTGGGATCGGCCCCTAAAACAGGTCAATGTATAGTAAAATTGTCTACTTGTGTTGTACTGCTCTCTACCTGTATAATGTGTAGTATAATGCTCGGTATCAGTACTACTTGTACTGTACTTTACTCTGCTTGTCCTACATGTGTAGAACTGTTCTCTATTTGTATTACTGGTATGTACTGCTCTCTACCTATACAACGTGTAATATACTGCTCTATACCTGTACTGCATACACTGTACTGTTCTCTACTTACACTACATGTATAGTCAAATTCTCTACTTGTAGTACCGGTATGTACAGCATTACTCCCTGCATGTCTACATGTCATGTAATACTATCTACCCATACTACAAGCACAGTAATACTATATACCCGTGTCAGGAAAATCTGTCCCTTTGACTTCAGGGTCGATTTAACTCTACTGTGTGTACAGCGTGGCTGATCATACCATTTATATAGACAGTGATTCACCAGTTTCTAACACCTCTAACATTACTCTTTTTTATCTTTAAACTTCTATTATTATTTTTTTTTATATATTTTAGAATTTTTGGAATTCAGAAAAAGATGTCTTGTTAGTTAAAGTCTGAAATTGCAATGGTTTTCCCAGATTGTTCTTGCAACTGAATTGGGCACCGTAGAGGAGCATAAAAAAAAAGTAATGGGTTTTGTGTGCAATATGTTTATAGCATTGGTTAAAAGCACAAAGTTGTTGCATAAATTGACAAATATGCTTAATGTGTTAACAAGAAAAGGAACAAAAATTAAGCTTAGATGAAATACGATCTTCAAAAGAACGGCTTTTGGTAATATTGGGATGTTTACAGAAGAAGGAATCTAAAAAGAAGTTTAACAAGCTGACTGTGGGAATATTAATAAGACAGAATCTTAGCTTCTCTGAAAACAAAAGAGGAACGCACAGGAACAAGATCACAGGCTTTGATTTTACGGAGACCTAGTGCCTGATGCATGACAAGCGCTGCTGGAGAGCAGATGAAGAGAGATGCCTTGTAGAAGAAGAGAGGTGGCAACAGGTGAGATTCTCAGCGACTGACAGAAGAAAGGCAGTTGTTGGTCACAAGGTAGAAATGTAAGAAACCCATAGCAGACCATCTCACAATCAGTGCTTATCATTCTGTAACCTATCCCTATGGCCCACCGTTGACTTGTTTCTCAATTTTTGCACTGATGCAAATTTTAGAAACTAAAATAGCCAACATCTGAAAAAGACTCCAGTAGGGCGATAAACACATAGCTTGATTGCAATATTAATTAAAAGAAAACTGTTCTTTAATATTCTTTAATTGGAAATAGTTATAATGATATGGTTCGGAAACCATGGAAACCATAGCAACCCAGGAACCATGGCAACTCTAGATTGCAAAGCCAAAAAGTTAACCTATGGTTGGGTAATCATTGCGGATTATAAGAAGACATCACCATCCAATCACTCTGTGCATATGCTTTTAAGGCTTATACACAGGAACATGACCATGTATGCCTGTCCTCTTTTACAATTTAATGTGTAATCAGGGAGTAAACAGTGATCTCCGTGCAGAACCTGTGCTTGTGGGTATTACCGAAGATGGATCTCCAAAGAGCTTGAGCTGAGTTTCTACACAATTTTCTCTATTCTTCTCAGAAATCCACATTCGGAACAACAGATATGACTAAATAAGACTGAAGTAACACTCTTGTATTGAGTTGGTGGCAAATTGAGAGAAAAGATTGCAGAAGTGGTTTTGAAATTATAATATTTTGTGAAACACTCCGAAGTCTACCGAACTCAGTGCAACTGAATGATCATTCAATATGTGTAAGGGCTTCCCGATTCTCTCCTAAACTGATATCAAAGATATAAATGTGGAAAATAAGACACCGTCAGAGGTAGAAGCACACTCACACTCAGGCCTGTCCCACACGTCCAGATAATTCCGGTACCGGAAAAATCGGTACCAGAATTATCCGTGTCCGTGTGTCCGTGTGCTTACGTAGCACATCAGTGCGGCACACGTGCGGCATCCGTGTGCCGCCCGTGCGCCGACTGAGGACCACACGGACCATGCAGGAGACAGCGCTACAGTTAAGTGCTGTCCCCTGCGTGCGGTGCTGAAGCCGGTATTCATCCCTTCTTCCCAGCAGCGTTCGCTGGATAGAAGGAATGAATAATCTTTTTTTTCTTTCCCCTTAAAAATACAGTTTGTACGTCCCCTCCTGCCTCCCATCCCTTGTGTGCAGACCCCCCCCGCTTGCCAGGAAATACTCAGCGACACCCAGCTCCAGCGATGCCTCCTCTCAGCGGCTGCAGCCTGTGCTGTGTGAGCGGTCACGTGGTCCCGCTCATTACAGTAAGGAATATGCGCATATTCCTCACTATAATGAGCGGGACCAGGTGACCGCTCACACAGGGCCTGCTGCCGGCGCTGAGACGACACATCGCTGGAGCTGGGTGTCGGTGAGTATTTCCTGGCAAGCGGGGGGGGGGGGGGGGGCGCACAGGGGATGGGAGGCGGGAGGGGACTCACAAACTTTATTTTTAAGGGGAAAGAAAAAAAAAGATTATTCATTCCTTCTATCCAGGGAACGCTGCTGGAGAGAAGAAATGAATGGGGCTCCAGCACCACACGGGGGGGGGACAGTGCTTACAGTAGCGCTGTCTCCTGCACGGCACACGGACTGCACACGGACAGCATCCATGTGCGGTACGTGTTTTACATGGATCAATTGACTTTAATGGGTCCGTGTGATCCGTGTGTTCCCACAAACACTGACATGTCTCTGTGTTTTTCAAACGGACACACGGTCCGTGAAAACACGCTGACATGTGCAGAGACACATTGATTTTAATGTGTCTACGTGAGTCAGTGTCTCCGGTACGTGAGGAAACTGTCACCTCACGTAGCGGAGCCACTGACGTGTGAAACCGGCCTTAATAGGAGTTATTTCCTTTATGTAACTGCTACACAGGATTGAAATGCAATTTCCCTGCAGATTACCTCTGTATCTGATGGTAAATAATGTTTCTGGATGTGACACGTTCCCTTTAAAGAACATATGGATGGTGTTAGTTTTTCATAATAAACTCCATCAGTTTTTCTAGCATTGACTTTTTGTCAATTTTTTGGAAAATCACTGAAGATCAAATCCATAGGAATCTGCTTTGTCAGCATTCACAGTGGTTGGAAAGACAGCACACATTTTTGTTTTTTTTCTACTGAAGTCAACTGCGCTGAGTTTACATCATATGAAAGCCAAAATCAGCTGGATCTGGTTGGATCACTGCCAGAGATCTTAGCCGGGGACTGTGTGACTCAGCTGGCATCTGGAGGCTTTCCAAAACCCTGACCCTGTGCCAGATAAGTCTTCCGGCTATAAGACACATGCAGGTATAAACAGCACAGAGTGGCTGGACCTCTCAGGGCTATACGTTTCAATAAAACCTTGCTAGAAGTAGAGTGCAGTAAGCAAATAATGCTGATTGCTGACATCTTACTAAAAGGAAGAACCACAGAACTTTCACCCTGAAATATAAGGATAAATCAGGGGCAGCGTTGGCACTTAATAAACTAAAAAACTTTTAAAGATTGCTCATGTACGGTTAAAGGGATTGTCCATCCATTTTTAAAACATAAAGACACATACAGTAATTATCAATTTCCTTCCTATCTTTCATACTTTGTCAGGGTCCCCTGCCTATTACCTAACCTATTCTACTGTCATGGATATTACATAACCACTGCAGCCAATCACCTGCCACATCGATTGACTATAAAGGGGGGAATTCCCATGCAGCAGAATTTCTACACTCATAATAATCCACAGTAATTACCAGTACAAGACATGTGGATGGGGGCACAAAGGGGACACTATTATTTTTTGGATTGAACAATGGGGGATTATTACTGTGGGTGGTACAAAGTGGGTATTTTTACTATGCACAGACATGATTACTGTGGCACAAAATGGAAGATTTTTACTGTGTATGACAAAAATAAGGGCAGCTATCACTTTGTGGTGGCACGACACAGGAATATTCACTGTTTAGAGTATCTATTACTTTGAGGAAAAACTAAAGCTGGAACTACGGTTGTGTGGGACATAAAAGGGGGCATTATTGTGTAGGAAACTCTGGGGGTTGCAGCAAGCTGTGGGGTTTGAGTGCAGCGACAACTCATGGCTATGAGAAGTAATCATGGCGGTTTGGGTTCAGATAAAACATAGAAAAGGGAAAAGGACAACTACTATTAGATAAGACTGCACCTGTGGGTCCATGGGTTATCTATTGTTTTCTTTTGTCACTCTGTAGAACGTCTGACCATTATAAGGTATATTGTCATAGCACATACATCGTGCCACATTATAACAGCCGCCTGTTCACTCTGATTTATATGTAAAGTTTTATTTTGTTGTGTTTGTATTGTGGAGGGTGAAGATACGGTGGCTGCTTGCCAAAGTATATAATATTAAGGTCAGAAATGGCGCACTCTATAACATAAGGAGGTGCTCAAAGGAATAACTGTAAATCAAAGAAGGATAACCTTTGGCACTCAATAAGGTCCACAATAACTTGAATTTTCAAAAGGTAGATTTATTATAGAACAGCCGATAATCAACAGACATCACAATTTCCAATGTTTCGGCAACATATGCCTTTCTCAAGGAAGTCCATACATAGAGAAAACGTGAACAGTCCATTATATTGTCATCGACAAAAATACTAAACACATTATATGGCTGAATAAATCCTCTAAACAAGAAAAACAAGAAAGGAGGGAAACTCACAATAAGTGTAGGGAATATATCACCATATTAATATTCAGAAAAAGAAAGACACAAGAACAGCGTTCATATATAGTTTAATTACCGTATAGGATCCAACCATAATCCATAGGTAAAGAGGGAGGAGGAAAGAAACAGGGACTAGACCTGTAGTGAATAATAGAATAAATCCCAAGAGTGATGTCTATTTTTATTATAACTAAATTTGTCATGTGCATAATATACCATCACTGGTAACCCACTTGAAAGATATAGCTGCATGCAAAGAGTGTACTCAAGCACATAGGATAAAAAATATCACATCCTATAAGAAGCAAAAGAAAAACCAATATATACCTGTATAGAGTAATAACAGCCCTTAGGAGACCATAAGCAGAATCTGCTATAGAGGGGAACGGCAGAATAGGCTAAACACAGAGAAAAGTAAATGAAAACAAAGGTATATATGACCATGGGGAGGTGTGATAAAACAGAAGAACAGTGGATTATCGGCTGTTCTATAATAAATCTACCTTTTGAAAATTCAAGTTATTGTGGACCTTATTGAGTGCCAAAGGTTATCCTTCTTTGCTTGCCAAAGTATTCACTCCCTTGTCATTTTTCGTGTTTTGCTACCTCACAACCTGAAATTTTACTGGTTTTTTTTGTGAGTATGCATCAGTTCATATAAAGAACATGCCTGCAACTGTGAACGTTTGGTTTTCTTTTTATTGTAAAACAAGCAGCAAATAGGACAAAATATCTGAATACTACAGTGTGCATAAATATTCACCCTCCCCCCAAAGTCAGTTTTGGATAAGTCGCTATAAGCTTTCCACATCTTGCTACAGAGTTTTTTGCCCATTCCTCAGGGCAAAACTGCTCCAGCTTCTTCTCGCTAGAAGGTTTCCTCTGGTGAACAACAATCTTCAAGTCTGAATACAGATTCTCAATTGGATTAAGGTCTGGGCTTTGACTAGGCCACTCCAAAACATTTACACGTTACCCCTAAAACCACTTGAGTATTGCTTTAGCAGTATGTTTTGGGCCATTGTTTTGTTAGAAGGAGAACCTCCGTCCCAGTCTCAAATTACTGACAGACTGAAACAGGTTTTGCTCAAGAATATCCCTGTATTTCGTACCGTCCATCTTCACTTCGACTCCAACCATTTTCCTTGTCCCTGCTGCTAAAAATGGCTCACCCCTTTATTTTTTGGATGGGGTGAGTCATGTAATATGACTAATTATACACAGCTGGCTTAAACAATTAATTATATATTTCTTAAGATTATTATTGACACTGTATATGGTTGCAGAATTACTTTGCACTATGTCACTTTATAAAAATATATTTATTTGTATTCTTATGCAAATTATGGGTAAACATCATTATAATGGCACATATTGTACACATTGATGCTAAATACTTGTTGTTTAGGTTGCCTTAAATATCTTGTAACTTTTGTATTTGCTTGAGAAAGGTCTGTATCCAGGACTGACACGTCACCATATGGGCTATTAAAAAGCACTTTGAGAATTTGGATATAGTAACATAGTAACATAGTAACATAGTTAGTAAGGCCGAAAAAAGACATTTGTCCATCCAGTTCCGCCTATATTCCATCATAATAAATCCCCAGATTTACGTCCTTCTACAGAACCTAATAATTGTATGATACAATATTGTTCTGCTCCAGGAAGACATCCAGGCCTCTCTTGAACCCCTCGACTGAGTTCGCCATCACCACCTCCTCAGGCAAGCAATTCCAGATTCTCACTGCCCTAACAGTAAAGAATCCTCTTCTATGTTGGTGGAAAAACCTTTTCTCCTCCAGACGCAAAGAATGCCCCCTTGTGCCCGTCACCTTCCTTGGTATAAACAAATCCTCAGCGAGATATTTGTATTGTCCCCTTATATACTTATACATGGTTATTAGATCGCCCCTCAGTCGTCTTTTTTCTAGACTAAATAATCCTAATTTTGCTAATATATCTAAGTATTGTAGTTCTCCCATCCTCTTTATTAATTTTGTTGCCCTCCTTTGTACTCTCTCTAGTTCCATTATATCCTTCCTGAGCACCGGTGCCCAAAACTGGACACAGTACTCCATGTGCGGTCTAACCAGGGATTTGTACAGAGGCAGTATAATGCTCTCATCATGTGTATCCAGACCTCTTTTAATGCACCCCATGATCCTGTTTGCCTTGGCAGCTGCTGCCTGGCACTGGCTGCTCCAGGTAAGTTTATCATTAACTAGGATCCCCAAGTCCTTCTCCCTGTCAGATTTACCCAGTGGTTTCCCATTCAGTGTGTAATGGTGATATTGATTCCTTCTTACCATGTGTATAACCTTACATTTATCATTGTTAAACCTCATCTGCCACCTTTCAGCCCAAGTTTCCAACTTATCCAGATCCATCTGTAGTAGAATACTATCTTCTCTTGTATTAACTGCTTTACATAGTTTTGTATCATCTGCAAATATCGATATTTTACTGTGTAAACCTTCTACCAGATCATTAATGAATATGTTGAAGAGAACAGGTCCCAATACCGACCCCTGCGGTACCCCACTGGTCACAGCGACCCAGTTAGAGACTATACCATTTATAACCACCCTCTGCTTTCTATCACTAAGCCAGTTACTAACCCATTTACACACATTTTCCCCCAGGCCATGCATTCTCATTTTGTGTACCAACCTCTTGTGCGGCATGGTATCAAATGCTTTGGAAAAATCGAGATATACCACGTCCAATGACTCACCGTGGTCCAGCCTATAGCTTACCTCTTCATAAAAACTGATTAGATTGGTTTGACAGGAGCGATTTCTCATAAACCCATGCTGATATGGAGTTAAACAGTTATTCTCATTGAGATAATCCAGAATAACATCCTTCAGAAACCCTTCAAATATTTTACCAACAATAGAGGTTAGACTTACTGGCCTATAATTTCCAGGTTCACTTTTAGAGCCCTTTTTGAATATTGGCACCACTTTTGCTATGCGCCAGTCCTGCGGAACAGACCCCGTCGCTATAGAGTCCCTAAAAATAAGAAATAATGGTTTATCTATTACATTACTTAGTTCTCTTAGTACTCATGGGTGTATGCCATCCGGACCCGGAGATTTATCTATTTTGATCTTATTTAGCCGGTTTCGCACATCTTCTTGGGTTAGATTGGTGACCCTTAATATAGGGTTTTCATTGTTTCTTGGGATTTCACCTAGCATTTCATTTTCCACCGTGAATACTGTGGAGAAGAAGGTGTTTAATATGTTAGCTTTTTCCACGTCATCTACAACCATTCTTTCCTCACTATTTTTTAAGGGGCCTACATTTTCAGTTTTTATTCATTTACTATTGATATAGTTGAAGAACAGTTTGGGATTAGTTTTACTCTCCTTAGCAATGTGCTTCTCTGTTTCCTTTTTGGCAGCTTTAATTAGTTTTTTAGATAAAGTATTTTTCTCCCTATAGTTTTTTAGAGCTTCAATGGTGCCATCCTGCTTTAGTAGTGCAAATGATTTCTTTTTACTGTTAATTGCCTGTCTTACTTCTTTGTTTAGCCACATTGGGTTTTTCCTATTTCTAGTCCTTTTATTCCCACAAGGTATAAACCGCTTACAGTGCCTATTTAGGATGTTCTTAAACATTTTCCATTTAATATCTGTATTCTTATTTCTGAGGATATTGTCCCAGTCTACCAGATTAAGGGCATCTCTAAGCTGGTCAAACTTTGCCTTCCTAAAGTTCAGTGTTTTTGTGACTCCCTGACAAGTCCCCCTAGTGAAAGACAGGTGAAACTGTACAATATTGTGGTCGCTATTTCCTAGATGCCCGACCACCTGCAGATTTGTTATTCTGTCAGGCTGAACTGGATGGACAAATGTCTTTTTTCGGCCTTACTAACTATGTTACTATGTTACTATGTTACTATTAGATAGTGTTAGGTCTAAATGTGCTGCTCCTCTGATTGGATTCTGCACCAATTGTGAAAGATAATTTTTCTTGGTTATTAGCAGAAACCTGTTGCCTTTATGGGTTTCACAGGTTTCTGTTTCCCAGTTAATATCCGGGTAGTTAAAGTCCCCCATAACCAGGACCTCATTATGGGTTGCAGCTTCATCTATCTGCTTTAGAAGTAGACTTTCCATGATTTCTGTTATATTTGGGGGTTTGTAACAGACCCCAATGAGAATTTTGTTACCATTTTTCCCTCCATGAATTTCGACCCATATGGACTCGACATCCTCATTCCCTTCGCTAATATCCTCCCTTAAAGTGGACTTTAGACAAGACTTTACATAGAGACAAGCCCCTCCTCCTCTCCGATTTTTACGATCCTTTCTAAATAGACTGTAACCCTGTAAGTTAACTGCCCAGTCATAGCTTTCATCTAACCATGTCTCGGTTATTCCCACTATGTCAAAGTTACCTGTAGATATTTCTGCTTCTAGTTCTTCCATCTTGTTTGTCAGGCTTCTGGCGTTTGCGAGCATGCAGTTTAGAGGATTTTGTTTTGTTCCAATCTCCTCGCTGTGGATTGTTTTAGAAATGTCCTTACCTCCCTTCTGAGTATGTTTTCCTGGGTCTTCTTTGTTCGAGTCTAATGTTTTTCTTCGCGTCCCCTCTACTTCTAGTTTATGGTGTGCTGCTTCAACCTTTTTGAATCTAGATATGTGATAGATAGATAGATAGATAGATAGACAGATAGATAGATACATAGATAGATATGTGATAGATACAGGGGTGTCGCTATCATGAGGTCACTTGAGTCGGTTGCCTCAAGCAGTGCCACCTGCTGATAAAAAGGGGGGCGGCATCTGCGGGGAGCGTTCTTTCAGATGTTGGCTTGTGCCTACATTTGGCCGCTCTTGTCTCCCTGACATCCTGTTATCTCCTGCTGTGCTGCCGTCCGCTTCATACTGGGGGAATATGCACTTTGATTACTGGTGTGTGGCTTTTACGCTCCGGGTTCACCAACTCAGAGAGGGGAGGTGTCCTAAAGGAGAAGAACACTGGCCAGTGAAAACTCTCACCTCACTGACAGAAGAGCTGATTGGCCAGTGTTCCTGTCCTCCTCCATGCACAACTTTTAAGGGAAGAACTGAGAGCCAGGAATTTAGATCAGAGAGGAGCCACCTGTGATGGAAGATACAGGAGAAGCAGCTCCAATCCACAAGGTGACAGATCCCCTGCTGGACAATCCCGGCAGAGAGAGTGGGTGTGGGGCTCAGCTGCTGTGAGCAGGGGAAGCTGCACATGTACACCAGCCCCCACCCCTTAGCACAAAAGTGTGTGTGTGTGGGGGGGGGAGTGTCGTTTGTGGGTTGTCTCTCTGTCTTTGTGTGTAGGTTGTGTCTTTCTGTGGGGTGTGTGAATAATGTCTGTGTGTGGGTTGTGTCTTTCTGTGTGGTGTGTGGGTTTTGTCTATATGTGTGTCTGTGTATGGTCTGTCTGCGGGTTGCGTGTCTGTGTGTGGGTTGCACATCTGTGTGTGGGTTGCATGTGTGTGTGTGTCTGCTTTTATGTGTTGGTTGCGTGTCTGTGTGTGTGGGTTGCGTATCTGTGTGTGGGTTGCGTGTCTGTGTCTGCTTGTATGTGTGGGTTGTGTGTCTGTGTGTAGGTTGTGTGTCTGTGTCTGCTTGTGTGTGTCTATGTGTGTGGGTTGCGTGTCTGTGTCTGCTTGTGTGTGTCTGTGTGTGGGTTGCGTATCTGTGTGTGGGTTACGTGTGTGTCTGATTGTATGTGTCGGTTGTGTGTCTGTGTGTGTGGGTTGCGTATCTGTGTGTGGGTTGCATGTGTGTTTGTCTGCTTGTATATGTGGGTTGTGTGTCTGTGTGTGGGTTGCGTGTCTGTGTCTGCTTGTGTGTGTCTATATGTGTGTGGGTTGCGTGTCTGTGTCTGCTTGTGTATGTCTGTGTGTGGGTTGCGTATCTGTGTGTGGGTTGCGTGTGTGTCTGCTTGTATGTGTTGGTTGCATGTCTGTGTGTGGGTTGCATATCCGTGTGTGGGCTGTGTGTGTGTGTCTGCCTGTATGTGTGGATTGTGTGTCTGTGTGTGGGTTGCGTGTCTGTGTCTGCTTGTGTGTGTCTATGTGTGTGGGTTGCGTATCTGTGTGTGGGTTGCGTGTGTGTCTGATTGTATGTGTCAGTTGTGTGTCTGTGTGTGTGGGTTGCGTGTCTGTGTCTGCTTGTGTGTGTCTATGTGTGTGTGGGTTGCGTGTCTGTGTCTGCTTGTGTGTGTCTGTGTGTGGGTTGCGTGTGTGTGGTGTCTGTGTGTGTGAGTTGTGTGTGTGCATGTCTGTGTGTGAGTTGCGTGTGTGCATGTCTGTGTGTGGGTTGCGTGTCTGTGTGTGGGTTGCGTGTGTGTCTGCTTGTGTGTGGGTTGCGTGTCTGTGTGTGTCTGCTTGTGTGTGTCTGTGTGTGGGTTGTGTGTCTGCTTCTGTGTATGTCTGTGCATGGGTTGCGTGTCTGTGTATGGGTTGTGTCTATCTGTGTGTGTTGTGTCTATGTTTGTGTCTGTGTATGGTCTGTGGGTTGCCTGTCTGTGTCTGCTTATGTGTGTTTGTGTCTGTGTGGGTTGCGTGTCTGTGTGGGTTGCGTGTCTGTGTGTCTGCTTGTGTTTGTCTGTGTACGTCTGTGTATGTGTCTGTGGGTTGCGTGTCTGCTTGTGTCTGTGTGGGTTGCGTGTCTGTGTGTAGGTTGTGTCTCTGGTGTGTGGGTTGTGTCTATGTGTGTGTCTGCATGTGTGTGGTCTGTGTGGGTTGCTTATCTGTGTGGGTTGCTTGTCTGTTTATGGGTTGCATCTCTGTGTGTCTGTGGGTTGTGTGTCTGCTTGTATGGGTTGCGTGTCTGTGTGGGTTGTTTATGTGTAGGTTGTATCTTTCTGTGTGGTGTGTGGGTTGTGTGTGGGTTGCGTGTCTGTGTGTGAGCTGCGTGTCTGTGTGTGGGTTGTGTATCTTTCTTTCTGTGTGGTGTGTGGGTTGTGTCTGTGTCTGCGTGTGTGTGGGTTGTGTGTCTGCGTGTGTGTAGTTTGTGTCTCTTTGGTGTGTGGGTTGTTTCTGTTTGTGGGTTGTGTCTGTGGTGTGTTTGCCTGTGTGTGTGGATTGTGTCTCTATGGTATGTTGGTAGTGTCTGTCTATGTCGTGTGTCTGTTGTGTGTCAGTGTGTGTTGTGTCTCTGTGTTGACTGTGGGTTGTGTCTGCATGTGTGTGTGTTGTATCTCTGTGTGTGTGAGGGGGCTGTTTATGTTTGTGTGTTTAGATATCTTGTGAGAATACTGAGGTGTGTATGTATATACTGTACACTTGTCCTGCATGCTTGTTCTGTGTATATGATGTGTACCTGCTGTGCATCTGTTATATAGCATGTGTGTACTAAGGACATGTATGATGTGTGTGTCTGTGACTGTATGATGTTTACGTAATGAGCATGTGTTGTCCAGTATATGTCATGTATTTAATGTAATTTAACCCCTTCACCACCTTTGGCGTTCATATACGTCAAAGGTTGTATCCTTGCCTTTGATACAATCTCGCACACTGGCAATATAATATAATACAATATATGGAGTACTACGGGGGGTGCATTATAATATATTGATAACTATGAGGTGCATTATAATATATGGAGGACTATGGGGAGTGCATTATAATATATTGATGACTATGTGGTGCATTATACTATATGGAGGACTATGGGGTGCATTATACTATATGGAGAACTCTGCGGGTGGCATTATACTATATGGAGGACTATGGGATGCATTATACTATATGGAGGACTATGGATGGTGCATTTTAATATATGGAGGACTTTATGAAGTCAATTATACTATATGGAAATAATTATAATATTTGGAGGGCTCTGTGGGGTGCATGATAATGCTTGAAGGGCTATGAGGAAGCCTTTATACTTTATGGAGGGCTGTTTTGGGGGCCATTATACTGTATGTAGTTCCTTTATACTTTATGGAGGGCTGTATGGGGCTCACAGCTGGGGATCATACTGTGGCAGGATAGTTGAGGGGGTACAGTAAGGTTATCATACTGTGAGTGTAATGAATCATTGTGGGGGGTCATAGTGTTTGCAGGGCACCTTTGTTGGCATCATACTTTATGGGGCAATGAAAGAGGAAACTGGGGACTTCAATAGGAGGAAAATTACTTTGTAACAGCAGCAAAGTTGTGAGAAATGTACCTATGTGATCCACACAATTTTTTTTTTGGGGGGTGGGGGTTTGGGAGCAATAAGAGCTTGTGCTTTGGGGCCCCATGATCTCTTTGTACGCCCTGGTGCAGGATACATTGTCCTTTTCACATGCGTCTCTGCTGGAGGACTGATGGCCCATAACTTACACACCACGTTCAATGCTGCCCCTCGGTACATACAGGTATTCAGCCATATTTTTCTTGAGCGTTGGTTGTGCTCGCTACCCTTCCTACTCTCACATCCCTTACTCAACCCAATAGGAAGGCCCCTGCTATTAGCTCTAGACAGCCCCGTGTGCGGCACTTGTGATTGGCTAAGCGTTTCGGGAGAAGGAGGCGTGATCTGTTTGGACATCTTTTTTCTATACCTCTAAATTAAAATGTCCACTATTGTCCTCATTTTTACAGTATAGATATAAATCTGTATCAACCAGATTTATTCCTACCGATTTAAACAAATTTACTATGGGGGGGGGGAAGCGCCGTTCTGCACTTCGCCTCAGGCAGCACAGAGGCTAGGTTCACCTCTCGAAAGATAGACAGACAGACAAATAGATAGATAGATAGATAGATAGATAGATAGATAGATAGATAGATAGATAGATAGATAAGAACGGAAAAAAATCAGGCAGCGCTCCAGTTCAAGGAAAAATTGTGGGCTTTAATCCAGCACCTTAATACAGCAAGCACCTGCTGTGAGGTCGAAATGTTGCACCACTTGGTGCTGGATTAAAGCCCACAATTTTTCCTTGAACTGGAGCGCTGCCTGATTTTTTTCCATTTATATTTTGCTGTGGCAACCGCATTATTCAGGAAGTATTGCACCCAAAATCTTTGTGCTGCTATCTGTCTTTTCTAGATAGATAGATAGATAGATAGATAGATAGATAGATAGATAGATAGATAGATAGATAGATAGATAGATAGACTTGAGAAAGGCTCTCCATGAGCTGAAATGTCGCCATGATGGGCTATTAAACTTGAACACTTTTTGAACTCATTTGCAGTGGTGTGCTGCCTTTGACTTCTTGGACTCTCATTATAAGGTTTGGTATGTGCCTGAGGGGCTTTGCACCCAGAATTTGTTTTTTTCTGTGCTGCTCTCACTTTTTGCTATAGATAGATATGTAGATAGATAGATAGATAGATAGATAGATAGATAGATAGATAGATAGATAGATGATAGATATGAGATAGATAGATAGATAGATAGATAGATAGATAGATAGATAGATGATAGATATGAGATAGATAGATAGATAGATAGATAGATAGATAGATAGATAGATAGATAGATAGATAGATAGATAGATAGATATGAGATAGATAGATAGATAGATAGATATGAGATAGATAGATAGATAGATAGATAGATAGATAGATAGATAGATAGATAGATAGATAGATATGGGATAGATAGATAGACTGAGAGATAGATAAATATGAGATAGATAGATAGATAGATATGAGATAGATAGATAGATAGATAGATAGATATGGGATAGATAGTTATAGATAGATATATAGATAGATAGATAGATAGATAGATAGACTGAGAGATAGATAAATATGAGATAGAGATAGATAGATAGATAGATAGATAGATAGATATGAGATAGATAGATAGATAGATAGATAGATAGATAGATAGATAGATAGATATGGGATAGATAGATAGACTGAGAGATAGATAAATATGAGATAGAGATAGATAGATAGATATGAGATAGATAGATAGATAGATATGAGATAGATAGATAGATAGATAGATAGATAGATATGAGATAGATAGATAGATAGATAGATAGATAGATAGATAGATAGATAGATAGACCAGTACTGATGTTTTCTCATCTTCGAGGCTCTATTCCTGATAGTCACATGTACTTGCAGGAACGTGCTGTTCTGGGTGAATAATGCAATAATACCGTGCACTGTGTTTTGTAGGATACAGGAACACACACTGTTCTGCATATTATACAAATATATACTGTTGTCCCTACAAGTCATGCTGTGTGACACCCTTTAGAAAGGGCACAGAATCCCAGAAGTCTTGGCTAACAGGGGAACTTGGCGAGTTGTGCCAATGAATTAATTAGCATGAAATTGGAAGCAATTACCATAATAATGAAGTGGAATATTTAACTACCTGATGAGGGAGGGCAATGGAGGGGTGGAGAGAGAAGCGGGTATTTACCAAAAAGAGATTAGAAGAGGTAATTTGTGTTAATACAAGTCAACAGCGATTTAACCTCTTTGCTGCAGAAAAGAGGGTATCTAGATTCTGCTGTGAAATGCTCTTTTCTAGGGTTGTATCAGGGATTTGGGAACTAGCACCACAAGGTGATCACTACGTACAGAATGAGGCGTTGCTGAAGGCAGACTACAAATGGCAAGTGCTTTATAGGTATAAGACTGCAAGCTCTACAGGCCAGGCAGAACCAAATTATATGTTAAAGCCCTGAGGAAATGACAGACACCAGCAATTTGCTGGCTAATGGAGTTCACAGCCTCTGTTCTTCATCTGCCTGCGAGGCCCTTTCAGAAAGCGCTTGTCCTGACAGCTAAACCAGCAGCCGTCAGCCCCCGGCAATTTATTTCGCAGCGAGGTCACCCTGACGTTCCAGATAGATCTAAGGGTCTTCTTTGCAAAACGTTTGAAACTAAGGGATTACCCCCCATTCCCAAGTGTCATGTTCATTTAAATTTTGGATCCATATAAACCAAGAATGGGTTAAACCTAATAAAGTCAAAACAGTAAGTTGTGGTTTGATAATAATTGTTCGCTCCAAATGTTAGAAGTCAGCGAGATCTGTATCCAACCCGGCAGAACAGACTCTGCAGATAATCAGGTACAATGTGTATGAAGAGTTCATACTAAACTCCCACCCTATTCAAATATTGCCTCCGTCTGCCCATGAGATTGTCTAATAACAACATTACTTATCCAAAGAGATGCCAAATAATGGCAAGACAGCAGGAAACATATGGCCGCGTATTAACAGAGAATCACACACAGTTGTGAGCAATCAGTGGCCCTTAAAGGGAATCTCCATCTATTGGCACTGTATCGTTTTGAAGGCCCAAACCCCTTCCGTAGAACTTTAACTCAAAAAGTGTCACACCTGTCCGCAGACTGTATATATTATTGCAGCTCAGGCCCAATTACTTCAATGTAGCAACACCAGAAACAACCTGCGGACAGGTGTGGTGCTGCTTCAGGAAGAAAGCCTACATGTTTTTCTAGTTTTGTAAAACCTCCCCAAAAAATGACAACATTTTTATTGCCTTCAACCACCACCAGATGAAGCTTAGGGGCGATTCTAAAACACCTCTTTATATTTATTAATTTGGTCCAATCAGATAAATTAGGATTTTGTCTGTTATTGACACACACCAAATTTTCGTCATGATATGCCATACATTTTTCTGTAAAGCTGCTCAAAAGGTTGCAAGAGTTTTAGAACAATTTGTAACTGCACAAACATTTTGGAACTTTAGACAATTCAATGATACGCTCGACTAGATTTGTCCACTTTTTGAAAAGTAGGCATTGGTAGGCAAGGACGAGGCATGGTCAAGTGTGTCTCATGATTCGAATTCCTCATTTCCGGTATTTATGCCACAAAGACGGTCTACATAACAACAGAAATGTACTCCAATCCCTTAAGCTTAACAGTTATAACAAAGTGATTAAGAGGACATTTTACTCCAGGGCTGATGTACAAAATGCCAGTCTCGATGTATCAGGGTTAATGTGTATTTTTTTTTCTAAATCATGCATCATCTCAATTAACATTGTTATGGGTATCTAAATCTAGTCCTATCTTTTTCTTCTTTATATACAAATTAGGATAGATAGCTCTGCTCTTATCCTCATCAGGGCGTATAACATGGATGACGATGTCATTGCAATGCTCGGACTGGCCGTTGGTTCTCCTGACCCGAGTATGACAGCCTGTATTGCTATGTAGCTGTCACGCTCAGGTCAGGATAGCTGATGACCAGTCCAAGCATTGCAATGCGATCATTGTCCATGTTATACGGCAGTCTGACTGCGCCATCATATATAATATTTGTCTCTTCATTATGCACAGACATTAGAAAGACACTTTTCTATTCTGCATCTTTATATATAGACATTGGTCTTTCACTTTATAAGACGAAAGCAATATACGGTAGGTAATGTTTTTACTACTCCTTATATACTCAGGTATTAAAGTGTAACTGCATTTTCAGGTGACTTGATATGAGGAATAACACTATTTCACGCCGTTATATCACCTACAACTCTTCTGCAGACTCCATTCACTAGAAGCCTCAGCAGTTTCTCTTTGTCTCTCTCTGCATCTCTGTTTCTCTCTCTGCGTCAATCTTCACTTAGAACTTACCCCCTTCTCCATAGACTTTTATAGTCAGCAGGTGTGATTTGATCCTTTCTTGAAGACAGGTTTGTAGACTGTTAGAGTGATAAGTGCAGAAGACGAAAGATGACCGATAAGTTGTGACGAAGGCATTTTTCTCTAATTAATTTATTTTTTATACCGCTATTAATTCCACAGTGCTTTACAGACATCATCATCATCACTGATTTCAATTTCTTATCAGTATGTCTTTGCATTATGGGGGGAAAACAGGGTATTCGGAGTAAACAGACTCAAACACAGGGAGAATTATTCAATCTTCTTGCAATTGTTGTCCTTAGTGGGATCTGAACCCCAGTTCTGCAAGGCTACAGTGTTAACCACTGAGCCACCATGCTGCTCATCTAATAAGATATATTATAAACATTATCACTGGCAAAAAGAGCGAAAAAAGTAAAAGAGTAAAGGTTAAAAAAGTAAAGAGTAGTTGCTCTTTAAAGGGGTCTTCCAAGGAACTCTGTGCAAAAACGCACTCCCCAATGTTGGTCATAAGATACATATCATCGGAATTACCCCAAATTTAGGTGGGACTGGAAATCATGTTGATTGGGATCCTAGATAGTAAGTCTCCCCTTGCCCTGTGCACTTATACACAGATTTTTTGATGTACCTATATATGTGACTTCCTCCTTGTCATGCACGGGTAGGTACTTATTTTTCCCCTGCATAGTGCACATACATCAAAATGCAAACCTATCACTTTTCCTAATACACAGATTCCACCTTTCCAGAGCAGCTACAAAGCATCCTCATTATACTCGTCAGCAGATTAGTCTTAATTGGATTGCGAATTAGAAGGGGCTTTGTGCTCGGCAGAGTTAATTAAGAGCTTGTTACTATTTTTCTGTGGCGAAGTCATCTGTTTTGAAGGGAGGAAGGAAAATTTCAGAGCCTGAATTTGCAATTCCTCCCCACATAATATGCACAGATTACACACTCATTGAAAGAAGTACAGATAATGCATGCCGAACTTAGTATAGATCGCAAATTAGATAGACACACAGACATAAAACACAAATGTAAATGCAGGTCGTGGGTCCCATCTTCTCCACAAACTCCTGCTCCTTTGGGCTTTGAGTGGTGCCAATGTTATAAGACAAAGAACTGTTCCATACTTTGTTTTCCTGAATTTTCCGCATCAGGCCTACGGAAGGAGATGTCATGCGCCACTCTCTAGTTATGATACATTGTTTTTGCATTCTCACTCACATCCTTTTGCTGTTAGCATTACCTCTTCATTCTACCCACATTCTGCATTTCACAGTTCAGGTCGCTTGGTCAGGCATTTTGAGCTTAGGCTCTTATTAAATAAAGATGATGCTTCTTTACTTAGCAACTAATTCAGATAAATTTACATATGTTGTCTAAAGGATATTGCCAATTGTAGAGGATTGTTAAAGATATTTGTCGATCAAGAGGCAAGGGGGCCACTGCCAGCTCCAAAGCAGGTGGGATTGTGCATTATAATAAGCTATTGGACTGCAAAGGGCCCATATATTGCACTGGGGCCCAGTTCTTGAGATGGTCTTATTACCCCTAAAAATGATATTCTATGGATTCCTAAGAAATCAGAGTTTTTTCTAAAAAGAGTTTCAATCTTTTCTATAAGCCATCACTTTATAATCAGTGGGGTTCAACCTCTAGAACCTCGAAGGAGCATAGTCCATGTACTTCATTGGCCTGCGACCGGTTCATGCAACTTTACATGAATACCCTTGCTAATTCTAAAATATGGCTGGACCTTTTGTGTCACCCTATTTCCTCATGGATTGTAAGCTTGAGAACAGATCCCTGTATTATGCTGTAATGTTTATTATTGTTTGATAATAAACCTTCAGAAATGATAAGCTCTATGAATATGATGGCACTATAGGAGTGTAGAAATAAAAACAAACACCCTCCTGAAGATCTTAAAGTGCTGATATGAGCTATATCAATGCATCTTCCTTATGCTGATATTTGATGCATGTGTTTAATTTGCAATTAATTATTGTCTATGCACATGTCTTGGGAAAGTAAAAGTAAGTGTAGATGGAGAAGAGATAGGCTGTCACACTATCAGTATTTGGTCAGTATTTTACCTCAGTATTTGTAAGCCAAAACCAGGAGTGGGTGATAAATACAGAAGTGGTGCATATGTTTCTATTATACTTTTCCTCTATTTGTTCCACTCCTGGTTTTGGCTTACAAATACTGATGTAAAATACTGACCAAATACTGCGAGTGAAAAGGAGCCCTTAGAGGAAAAGTATAATAGAAACACGTCCCACTTCTGTATTTATCACCCACTCCTGGTTTTGGCTTACAAATACTGATGTAAAATACTGACCAAATACTGATCGTGTGACGGCAGCCTTATAGTTAGCCATCCACGCAAATAAGAAGAGTGTTTAGGAGTGAGGCTGCCGTCACACTATCAGTATTTGGTCAGTATTTTACATCAGTATGTGTAAGCCAAAACCAGGAGTGGAACAATTGGAGGAAAAGTATAATAGAAACATATGCACCACTTCTGTATTTATCACCCACTCCTGGTTTTGGCTGAGAAATACTGATGTAAAATACTGACCAAATACTGCTAGTGTGACGGCAGCCTAAGAGTCTGAGTAAGTGAGTCAGCTGTTAGTATTGAAGAAATTGAAGCCAGTCACAGGGAGTGCTACAGACTAGGCCACATAGTGATGAGTGTGGGAAAGAAGCACAACAGAGATAGCAAGATTCTGTAACTGGAACCATTTGCTAAAAAATATAGATGGAGCATCCTAGGCCATGTGTGATGAAATGGAGTAGAGATGGAAGGAGAGCTCAGCTGCAATAGATATGGCCACGAGACCAGGGAGTTTGAGCTGTGAGTTGTGCCCACAAGGCAGCTAGTAGAGGAATGGGCTGACGAGGAAACTTGTAGGCTAGACATGGGAGTCTTAGTGAATAAATACTTGGCTTAACAGGCTGGGGTAAGGGTATCACTAGAAAGGCCTGTAGCCAGTGAAGGTCAGACAAAAGGAATGGAGTGTTCAAGTCAGGAAGACATTGCTGAAATGTTGTTGCTTACAAGTTAAGTACCATCACGTGTAACCAAAAAAGGCCTCTGTGTAAAACAGATCAAGATGTGAACACTAAGTGTTGTACCCGCTATCTCTCGTATATACATTATACAAGTTTCATCAGAAAATAATGTTGTCTTTTTCATATAAAATGGACTGCCTTCTTCCTTATGATTGTAGTACACTGGGGGCACCACCTGAGAGTAAATTCCCTAATTACAGAACATCTGAGTGTACTGACTATGCAAATATACACGAAGAGGAAAACGTTTCAGCGGTTCCTGGGGTCACAGTGATACCAATTCACCCGAAATTTGAGCACAGGGGCGAAGCATGGATTGCCAGAGCCTGAGGCAAGGCAAGGGAAGTGTGAAAACACAGGGGTCAGCGGGTGCACTAGACCGCTAACTGAAACCGCATGGACCAGGGATCATCCCACCAAATGCTCGCTCTCCTCATGGGCGTAATACTGCTCAGACAACACGGGGTGAGGGTAAAACAGTGTGGCAATACTTTATTGACCCACAAAAGAGGCAAATAAGACATGGAACAGTACCAGCAAAATTCCCAAGATGGTGCAAAATTACAGAGTCTCACCTTTCAGCTGACTCACTGTAACTTCAGAGCTTTCAGGGCCAACTACCCCGACTGTGGCATGCACAGAGAAGAGAAAATGACAAGCTTAGGATGATGCAGTCCATTGAGGTACAACGCCAGTTAACCGGAGAGCCACAACCTGGTTTCAGCTTCCAGGGCCGATTACCCCACTTGTGGAAAACACAGAGAGGAGGTAACGACAAGCTTAGGAAGATGACAGTCCATTGAGGTATAAAGCCAGTTGACCACAGGGTCACAACCTGGCCTGTCCAAACATTTCCATGGAGCCAGGTGATCGGTGGGTCCCTTTCCTGGCTTTACCAAATGTATCCATGGAGGTCAGATGACTGGTGCGTCCAAATCCAGACTACCCCAAACGTATCCATGGTTCAGTGATGGTCAATGGAACAGATCTGTATTCTTTCAGCTAGGGCCATGGTCCCCTAAGCTGACATCCTGTAGAATGTCAAATCTGTGACCCTCATGACGGAGCCATGATGTCTTGGCTGCTATCCTGTTGAGAGTCTCTGGTTCTTTGGATGTTTGGATGTCTGAATGTCTTGGCTGAATATCTGTCTAATGTTACAGAGGCATATAACCTCTTTTTATAGTTAAAAACAGTCCTTCAAGCCAGCATTCACAGATAAAGGGGGAAAATGGTGATGAGATCAACTCGCATTATTTGATTATTTAATCTATTTGCATAGTTTTTCTTCCTCTGTTTTGCAAGTCAATAAACTGGCCAGCCTGGACAATGTGTAATCATCATATCAGCAAACATCATTGTTCAATGACCTTGTATCACTAGTCATCCAGCATAACAGCACAATATGTTACATCAATATCAAAGTCGATATTACAGGCTTATATGAACAAAAGTCTGTTTTTTTTACCAACCAGAAAGAAACACATACTGTATTTTCCGGCATATAAGATGACTTTTTAACCCCTGAAAATCTTCTTAAAAGTCGGGGGTCATCTTATATGCCGGGTGTCGTCTTGTACGCCAGGTGCAGATCAATGTGTATATGGTGGGTGGGAGGGAGTGGTCCCGATGACGAAAATCTCGGGAGATGAGATCTGAATCTGAGCATGCGCCGCCCCCAGCGGCCATTTTCCTGGAGGCCACCGCATCACAGCAATCGAGCTGCCGGTGCCTCCGGGCTTTGAGGAAATGGGAAATGCCGGAGGAGCCCCGACTCTGCGCGAAGATACGCCGCCCCACAGCACAGAGCCCTGACGCTGCACGAAGAGGAGCCACCGCCCCACAGCACAACACCCACACGGCACAAAAAGGAGCAGCTGCCGCCGCTCCCCGGCACAGAGACCCCACGCTGCTACAATGAGGTAATAGGGGGATACTCCACTCACACTTTCCTGTGAGATGCCCCCTCTTCGTCATCGGGACCACTTTCCCCCAAAAGGCACATTAGTCACCACTCACCGGCCCCATAAGACGACACATGGCATATAAGAAGACCACCGACTTTTAAGAAGATTTTATATTTTTACTGGAAAAGTTGGGAGTCGTCTTATATGCCCAGTTGTCTTATATGCCGGAAAATACGGTAAATGAAAAGGTCAACATATATACAACAGTCTGTTCATCCCAGCTTTCTGAAAATAGACGTCTGGTTAATTAAGATAAAATGTTGTGTTGTCACAGCAAGTATTTTGTACCACCTCACTTGTGGGTTATTAGAATTATTCCACCTCTCCAGGACTGAACCTCTTATCTCTGAAGCACATGTATTGTATTTTTAGAAAATACTGATGTAATTATACCGATACAATTATTGGTCCTTTATTTACATTTTTTTTCTAAAATTCAAAAAAATGTAAAAATAAAAACATTACATTTCATATTTCTTTTATTTTTAGTCTATTTTTTTAAAATAACTAATCTATTAGCCCTCACCCTAACCCTGATCTGAGCTTTAAACCTAAGTCTAAGTTTAGAAAAGTATGCAGTAGTTAAAAATGTGTTTGTTAGGTGGTGCATAAGCAGTCATCAAGAATATGCACTTACATTTCGGTCACTACCTATGCAGAGAGCAGCACCAGATATCAATCTCATCTTGATATCTACACTTTGCATAGGAACTGGCAGCTGTGACCCAAATCGCAAAGCAGCTACTGATTCAGCTCACCTGGCAAATACTCACTCACTAGCTACTCTCCCACTAGCCAAAAAAGATGGCATAGCCTATCCAAACGCCATCAATATGCAAGATGGTAATACCCCTTTACAAAATAATATGCTGTCTACCTTGTTTTTAGCGGGAACATGAAAGCATACAATAGCTGAAATCTCTATTTTCCCTTCATCACTACCCATTCTTTGCCATAATCTTCCATAAAATTACTTTCATTGCCTCCGTTTTGTGTTGTATTCACTCCCAATTATTGTAACTGTTTGTACTTTTTCTTTCCCGCCCCTTTCCTCCTCCTCACCACTTTCTTCCTCTGTACTTCTTTTATTTCATCTGTATACCTTACAAACCGCAATTACATGGTACGGAAATTGAATCTGAGTTCTGTGCATCTGTCGTTTTTGCACCAGGCGCTAGTCTGTAGCACTCAGGAGGTTACGTCCTCTCTTGTATCCTATTTTGAAGCTGGATGGAGATTATCTCTACATCGCTGCATTGCTGACATCTGCAGCAATTACTGTGCCCCCTGCCCTGCCAGCTCACCCCCGGTGCGGGCATCACACAAAAGGCAATCAGCCACATTCACAGAGTAGATTAACCCTGTTACTGCTGTGGCCCTTCACTAATCAAGCCAAATGACAGATGTAGAGTTGTAGTGCCTTCCTACCGTACACCAGGAGTTAACACATAAGCACTGAATGACTGACTACTTTTCTCATCCTGCCAATGCTATATTTGTAGCTATAAAGTACTTATGCCTTCCCTCTGCAATGCTACATCCCCATAGGGTTGTTCATTAAAGTCTCATTATCACATCACTCATTAACCTCTGTTAACGAGGCCCTTAAATGGCCATTCCAAATTAACTTAAGAGCTTGCAATCAATTAAGCGCAGCGATTATGAAGGAGAGATCATCCTGCCCTGGCTGAATGAGGACGTCTATGGTGCTGGATCACATTACTGATTCAGCTGCTGCCACTCACTCACTGTTAATAAATTGGGTACGTTTCACTCTAATTGAAAAAAAGCTTAAAAACATTATAGAATATTAATATTTTCATAAATAAATTCATTGGTTCAGACTAAAAGAAAAGGAACATAAGCGAGACTTTGCTTGGCCCCATAGCTTTGCATAACCTTTGACTTTATATTTAAATCTAAAGTACCCAATAGGAGACCATTTCTGAATTATAATAATCTAATTTTATGTCCAGGAATGACTGGCATATAATTAATAATATAATGTACTACTTCATTCAGAGTGATTCTCTGGCAGAAGGCAAAGGTAAACTTTCCAACCCTTATTCTTACTTCAATGCCTTATTCTCTCCCTTATTACAAAAAGACCTGGACCACTTTAAACTCCACCAGGTGCCCATACACCTTTAATCAGCCGAATAGCCTTATTACTAATCCCCAACCTCATACACATGTATGCTAGATTCAGATGGGTGTGCTAGTACTTTTAATGGTCATATATAAACCATTCTCAGAAACTTCAGCCATTTGTTTATCTCACCTAGGAACAAAAAGATCAGAAGTTGAAATTCAACATGATGCTCCTCATACACATATAACACAAAAAATAGAAGTCTGATGGCAACTTCCCCCTCAAAATCAACGGATTTAGCTACTTTACTTTAATTTCGATGATCCGGTCCTATGGGTGTCTCTGATCTGGTGCCTCCTCTGGTCACTAACAGTCTCCTCCTTCCCTGCTTCTTGTGGATGACGCATCTTAGATGATCCACAGTGTCCCTCAGTTGCAATCGTGCTCAGGTGCAATTCTTTCTTCCCTGCTGAAGGCAGAGCAAAGCGCACTCATTTATATGCGCTGGCTTTACTTTCAGGTCATCGGCGCTCTATGGCCTCTACCGGGACATATGCATTGCAGTGCTTGCTGAGGGCAGAGCTACATACACTTGTGCAGAATCACTCTTGGGGAACACTGTGTAGATGACATAGGATGCATCATTCATATGAAACAGGGAAGGACGACGGCATTTGTCACCATGGAGGTGACGCATGATCAAGACCAAAGACACCCATTGTCCAGGACCTCTCTATATGGGGGCTTTATAAAAGCTATTTTTGGGGCTATGCACAGGAGGTTAGAGACTCATATACATCTTCCTAGAATTCTGTAAAACAGGGGGTAAGGGTGGTGGTAGTACTTTATACTAGAAAAACCTGTTGACAGATTTAACATACTCATGGGTTTTAAACCATTGGGCACTATACTGTATATGCCATTAGCCACCAGATACTTGTTAGTAGACAATGTAGACACTGTACTCTTGGGTTGTAATGTCTGTACCACAGGATGAGTCTTCGAGAATCAAAGAACATGTACAATCCAAGTAGTTTTAAAGAATAATTTTAATTATTTCATTTAAACTATGTGCCACATCCAATTGGTGCTGATTCACTGATTCTGGGACAGTTTTTCTTTTTCTTCTGTGGTCCTCCATTCCGAGGTTATATCACTCGGTAATACTAGTGCAAATTCTCCATTCATCCAACTGGGTGTTTACCGCAAAACTTCTCTGTGGGCGTGGCTGTGTTTTGATAGGCCAATGTCAACGGAGAAAAAGCAATTGCCCACAGAGAAGTTCTGTGGTGCACGCCCAGTTGGTTGATGAGAGAATTTGCATTATTTTAATATAAATTTGGAATAGTGGGGCACATCAATAAAAGTAACATATTTCCAGAATCGGTAGAAGAGCGGTAGTTGGGGGAGATATTACATTAAAACAATTAGTGAAAAGTTCTCTTGAAAACCAATTTATACACTTTTTCTTGAAATGCCTAGCTGGCAGTGTCCTTTTGCTTCCCGTATATTATCATTTTTCTGGACCATATCAAATAATAAATGTATTCTACGGCTAATCTCTATGTCAGATATTGAGAACGTGGAAAGTGACCATGGAAACAAATTATCAGTAAATATACTGTATATACCTCCATCTAAAGGAACAATTTATGGCAGATATAGAAATGATAGTAGAGTTCATAAAGCTACACCGTATAACTTTGTGAATTAACAAAATGAATCAAACTGATCCTAATATCCTAAAAGATAGGGAGAGAAAAAAAGGGAACAAACGCCGTGCACAATCTAAGTGTAGTAAAAACTGTTGCTAAATTGCACGCTATAATAGTTGCACTCACCAGAAATCGGCAAATTGAGGCATAAACAGGATCCCACAGGAATCCCGAGGAGGCGGACTGCAGCTCAACCAGCTGGGCTCACGGGAAGCTTCAGACAACCGTGGTGAATGCAATCAATAGACAGAAAAATACCCAGATGGTTGTCGGCACTTCCGTCACAAGATTCACGTGGTTATTTAAAAAATATGTATATTATATGATATACATATTTTTTTAAATAACCTGAAGAAGACTCCTGGATGCTTGGAGTTGAAACGCGTTGTTTTATCCGGTATCTCCTAAATAAACGATTCTATTTCATTACCACGAGATTCTTGTGACGGAAACGCCGACAACCATTTGGGTATTTCTCTGTGTATTAACAAAATGACAACTGCTTTTCTCAGCCAGAGCCGGACTTACTTGTTGATGGCTCCTACAAAATGGTTCACTCAACAGGGGACAAGAAGAGGATGCTCGCCCTACCAAAGACATGATGGGGGGTAAAATCAACGCATTTTTTTCAGGCCTTATTCCAAAAATCAGCACCACATCTGCCTAGTGGTCATGTGTGGTAATGCAGCTCCACATTGTTTATTTTAATGTGATGAAATTCCAATTGCAACGTGTAGAAGGATAGAAGGAAGAAGCCATATTTCTCTACTCCTACAGAACCATTTTAATATGGTAAATAAATAAATGGATAATCCCTTGCAGCCATTTTGTGTAATTCACAAGAGAATATATTTCCTGGGCTGGATCACACAATGGGCTTAGTAGCAACAAAAGATTTAGCATCTAAAATTGAATTAATTGAAACCTATTTTGATGGTTCCTGCAATTGTCGGAGTGAATGAACCCACAGGAAGGTTTGTTCATTCGGATGTTCAGCTGCACAGAAATCTCCACGTGAATGAGTCCTAACAGATCATTTTCAGCTCCGATCCATTTGGTGGCTAAGCCTCTTTCTCCTTGCAGGGTAAATACATAAACCCATAGCGGTGCTTAGTGTTCTTCCCCAATCTCCCTCTCGAAGCTCCCTTCCTGCCAGCTTCGCCCAGGCAATCTATGTGGCATAATGTTACAGGATTCGAATACAATTAATGCAAAGTGAAAAACAGCAATATATATACGTATACACAACGGAGCAGCAGAAGCTAGTACAGAATTATTTATATTCACGGTATGCATTCGGATGTGCAGAGAGGGGGTTAACTTCCCTAATACATTAGCAGACAATACATTGCTTTAAGGTTATTACATTTCCAGTTAGCAGATAAGATTTTTGCATCGTTAATTTTGATGCTTGCTCTGCGTCCCTGGGAATTGTCCCCCCTCCTTCTCCTCTCCGCTCCTCTCTGCTGTTTGTGGATAATTTATATCCCGATCGGAAATAAAAAACCTACTAAACATCTACAGCTTATCTATCCTGTATCCGGAGATAGCAGGTTGACACAGATAACATGTATGTTCACACGAGTCAGGAAGGAAATTACTCTTTCGCTACCAGCCATTGGCAAGATGTTAGCGTTGGCTCCATCGGTGACTGCGCAGGGGTTAATAGAGGCCCGGAGCGCAGAGCAGATAAAAATACATATTTTATCTCTGATTAAAATCATCTTTTCCTGCCATTATTTATTGTGATCATAAAACAATCCTCGCAAATCCAATTTCTGAGATATTGATTTGAAATTCATTACCGTCACTAGAATTCCTATATTGTCCAATATAACGGCTCCCCTAACTCCTACTATTTCTCCATTAAATCTCGGTCTATAACTTTGGCTCCGGCTGCATCCATAACCCCTGACTATAATTCCTCCGATTGCGCTCTATAATTCCTCCCTGCTAACTGCCTCCACTACTGTACTTCATACCACCCTGTGCCATAACTTATTCCAATGCCCCCCACATAAAACTCCTCCCATCCCTTCTCATAATATCAACTGGAGGGATGTCATGTGGCTAGGCACTGCGCTAACTGCGGTTTTATTTATTGGCCATTTTGAGACTATCAAGCAGCTTCAGTAGATGTGGAAGCAACAACGGAAAAGAAAGCACTATAAACAAAAATAAAACAATGTACAACAGCCGATCTTATGTTCAATGGGGCACGAACAATTTATATACTGACTAAAAAGCTATAACCATTAATAGTGCAAAAAGTTGACAACAGCCACTAAAAGTTTAAACTAATAACATAAAATCCTTTTCTCCACATATTTCTATTATAGTCTGGCTACACAAAACAAGGGAATACGTTTCAAGTATACGTACTACATGGCGATCCATTCAGATAGTATTTTAAAATTAGCATATCTACCCTGCTCAACATTGAAATTGCGACATCAAGAAGTTTTGGAATTATGCAAGTCACAGGATCGACAGACATGTTAATAATATGCGAATCATGATAGAATCGAACTAACAATTCTAAAATTTTTTGATTTATTCAGTATCTACAGTAGTATGAAAAATACACAGATTTAAATGCCTTAGCATGCTATCAGTGAAGTTAGTAATGGATGTCTGAGGAATGTTCTGCCATGCTGAATGCTCTTGGACATGTAAATCATCAAGATCAACTATTGGCAGCTTCCTTTGTAATTGTTGACCAATGACGTCCAAGATGTGTTCAATGGGAGACAAGTCCAGAGCCATTACAGGCCATGGTAGCATCATTAGGCAACACAGGCTGCTCATAGTAGCAACAATAACATGCCTAATGCTGTTGTCAGTGCCACTGACTACATGAACAAATCAATGAAATGCTAAGCTGTTATTGTACCTAGAAAGAATAGTAGAGGGGAGTGACTACCGTACATAATTTCGCCCCACATCATAATTCTGGGAGTAATACAAAAAAGAAAAATATGGGTCACACACCTCTATTGCACAGCCCAACCAGTATATAGCACAGCCCACGTAATATATTGCATAGCCCACGCAGTATATAGCAATGTGGGCACCATATCCCTGTTAAAAAAAAGAATAAAAAAAAAAATTGATATACTCACCCTCGGACGCTCCCTGGTTCTAACCGGCAGTCTCCCCTCCTAAGAATGAGCGAGTGAAGGACCTGCGGTGACGTCGCGGCTTGTGATTGGTCGCGTGAGCGGTCACATGAGCGGTCACGCGACCAATCACAAGCCGCGACGTCATCGAAGGTCCTTCACTTGCTCATTCTTAGGAAGGAAGGCTGCCGGCTAGAACCAGGGTGCGTCCGAGGGTGAGTATATCCCTATTTTTTATTTTTATTCTTTATTTTACACATTAATAAGGATCCCAGGACCTGAAGGAGAGTGTCCTTTCCTTCAGACCCTGGGAACCATTAGTATCCCATTGCACTGCATTGGGTTTCGTGTTTCGGCTGTCCCCAACCCCGACTTTTCTATAGGATCGGCCGATTTCACTCGACCCGACTTTTGAGAAAGTCGGGTTTCGAGAAACCCGACTCGACCCTATAAAAATAAAAGTCGCTCAACCCTAGTCACTACTTCTGTATTTTTCTCCCACTCATGGTTTTGGCTTATAAATACTGAGGTAAAATACTGACCAAATACTGAACGTGTGAATGGGGCCTTATACACAGCCTCCACCTGCAGCGCCGCACTCTTCTCTATACACAGCCTCATACTGCAGCAGCACCTCATTTCTCTCATTTTCTCCCTGACATCTCTCATTTTGCCCCTCACATCTCTGTCCATGAGGCTTCTCCCTTTCCATTGACGTCATGCCTCACAGGAGCAACTCCATTCTAGACACGACGGAGCTAGATGTAGCCTGTGCCTGCCATGCGGAAACTGTTGCTCATAGCAACCAATCACAGCTCAGCTTTGATCTTTTAAACAGCTCTAGTGAAATGAAAGATGCTTAGTGATTGGTTGAGGAGTGGGTGGGGCTATGTGGAGTGGGCGTGGCTGATACATACACACACATACATACACTCAACTTTATATGTTAGATATATATATATAGTCATTTTTACATAGTAACATAGTAACATAGTAAGGCCGAAAAAAGACATTTGTCCATCCAGTTCAGCCTATATTCCATCATAATAAATCCCCAGATCTACGTCCTTCTACAGAACCTAATAATTGTATGATACAATATTGTTCTGCTCCAGGAAGACATCCAGGCCTCTCTTGAACCCCTCGACTGAGTTCGCCATCACCACCTCCTCAGGCAAGCAATTCCAGATTCTCACTGCCCTAACAGTAAAGAATCCTCTTCTATGTTGGTGGAAAAACCTTCTCTCCTCCAGACGCAAAGAATGCCCCCCTGTGCCCGTCACCTTCCTTGGTATAAACAGATCCTCAGCGAGATATTTGTATTGTCCCCTTATATACTTATACATGGTTATTAGATCGCCCCTCAGTCGTCTTTTTTCTAGACTAAATAATCCTAATTTCGCTAATCTATCTGGGTATTGTAGTTCTCCCATCCCCTTTATTAATTTTGTTGCCCTCATTTGTACTCTCTCTAGTTCCATTATATCCTTCCTGAGCACCAGTGCCCAAAACTGGACACAGTACTCCATGTGCGGTCTAACTAGGGATTTGTACAGAGGCAGTATAATGCTCTCATCATGTGTATCCAGACCTCTTTTAATGCACCCCATGACCCTGTTTGCCTTGGCAGCTGCTGCCTGGCACTGGCTGCTCCAGGTAAGTTTATCATTAACTAGAATCCCCAAGTCCTTCTCCCTGTCAGATTTACCCAGTGGTTTCCCATTCAGTGTGTAATGGTGATATTGATTCCTTCTTCCCATGTGTATAACCTTACATTTATCATTGTTAAACCTCATCTGCCACCTTTCAGCCCAAGTTTCCAACTTATCCAGATCCATCTGTAGCAGAATACTATCTTCTCTTGTATTAACTGCTTTACATAGTTTTGTATCATCTGCAAATATCGATATTTTACTGTGTAAACCTTCTACCAGATCATTAATGAATATGTTGAAGAGAACAGGTCCCAATACTGACCCCTGCGGTACCCCACTGGTCACAGCGACCCAGTTAGAGACTATACCATTTATAACCACCCTCTGCTTTCTATCACTAAGCCAGTTACTAACCCATTTACACACATTTTCCCCCAGACCAAGCATTCTCATTTTGTGTACCAACCTCTTGTGCGGCACGGTATCAAACGCTTTGGAAAAATCGAGATATACCACGTCCAATGACTCACCGTGGTCCAGCCTATAGCTTACCTCTTCATAAAAACTGATTAGATTGGTTTGACAGGAGTGATTTCTCATAAACCCATGCTGATATGGAGTTAAACAGTTATTCTCATTGAGATAATCCAGAATAACATCCCTCAGAAACCCTTCAAATATTTTACCAACAATAAAGGTTAGACTTACTGGCCTATAATTTCCAGGTTCACTTTTAGAGCCCTTTTTGAATATTGGCACCACATTTGCTATGTGCCAGTCCTGCGGAACAGACCCTGTCGCTATAGAGTCCCTAAAAATAAGAAATAATGGTTTATCTATTACATTACTTAGTTCTCTTAGTACTCGTGGGTGTATGCCATCCGGACCCGGAGATTTATCTATTTTAATCTTATTTAGCCGGTTTCGCACCTCTTCTTGGGTTAGATTGGTGACCCTTAATATAGGGTTTTCATTGTTTCTTGGGATTTCACCTAGCATTTCATTTTCCACCGTGAATACCGTGGAGAAGAAGGTGTTTAATATGTTAGCTTTTTCCTCGTCATCTACAACCATTCTTTCCTCACTATTTTTTAAGGGGCCTACATTTTCAGTTTTTATTCTTTTACTATTGATATAGTTGAAGAACAGTTTGGGATTAGTTTTACTCTCCTTAGCAATGTGCTTCTCTGTTTCCTTTTTGGCAGCTTTAATTAGTTTTTTAGATAAAGTATTTTTCTCCCTATAGTTTTTTAGAGCTTCAATGGTGCCATCCTGCTTTAGTAGTGCAAATGCTTTCTTTTTACTGTTAATTGCCTGTCCTACTTCTTTGTTTAGCCACATTGGGTTTTTCCTATTTCTAGTCCTTTTATTCCCACAAGGTATAAACCGCTTACACTGCCTATTTAGGATGTTCTTAAACATTTCCCATTTATTATCTGTATTCTTATTTCTGAGGATATTGTCCCAGTCTACCAGATTAAGGGCATCTCTAAGCTGGTCAAACTTTGCCTTCCTAAAGTTCAGTGTTTTTGTGACTCCCTGACAAGTCCCCCTAGTGAAAGACAGGTGAAACTGCACAATATTGTGGTCGCTATTTCCTAGATGCCCGACCACCTGCAGATTTATTATTCTGTCAGGTCTATTAGATAGTATTAGGTCTAAAAGTGCTGCTCCTCTGGTTGGATTCTGCACCAATTGTGAAAGATAATTTTTCTTGGTTATTAGCTGAAACCTGTTGCCTTTATGGGTTTCACAGGTTTCTGTTTCCCAGTTAATATCCGGGTAGTTAAAGTCCCCCATAACCAGGACCTCATTATGGGTTGCAGCTTCATCTATCTGCTTTAGAAGTAGATTTTCCATGGTTTCTGTTATATTTGGGGGTTTGTAACAGACCCCAATGAGAATTTTGTTACCATTTTTCCCTCCATGAATTTCGACCCATATGGACTCGACATCCTCATTTCCTTCGCTAATATCCTCCCTGAAAGTGGACTTTAGACAAGACTTTACATAGAGACAAACCCCTCCTCCTCTCCGATTTTTACGATCCTTTCTAAACAGACTGTAACCCTGTAAGTTAACTGCCCAGTCATAGCTTTCATCTAACCATGTCTCGGTTATTCCCACTATGTCAAAGTTACCTGTAGATATTTCTGCTTCTAGTTCTTCCATCTTGTTTGTCAGGCTTCTGGCGTTTGCGAGCATGCAGTTTAGAGGATTTTGTTTTGTTCCAATCTCCTTGCTGTGGATTGTTTTAGAAATGTTCTTAACTCCCATCTGAGTATGTTTTCCTGGGTCTTCTTTGTTCAAGTCTAATGTTTTTCTTCCCGTCCCCTCTTCTTCTAGTTTAACGCCCTCCTGATGAATGTAGCGAGTCTTCTGGCGAATGTGTGTTTGCCAGGTTTGTTGAGGTGTAGTCCGTCTCTGGCGAGGAGTCCATCGTACCAGTAATTCACACCGTGGTCCAGGAATCCGAATCCTTGTTGTCTGCACCATCGTCTTAGCCAGTTGTTTGCATCAAGGATCCTGTTCCATCTCCTGGTGCCATGCCCGTCTACTGGAAGGATAGAAGAAAAAACTGCCTGTGCATCCAGTTCCTTTACTTTCTTCCCCAACTCTTCAAAGTCTTTGCAGATTGTCGGTAGGTCCTTCCTTGCCGTTTCATTGGTGCCAACATGTATCAGAAGAAATGGGTGGACGTCCTTGGAGCTGAAGAGCTTTGGTATCCTATCGGTCACATCCTTGATCATCGCACCTGGAAGGCAGCATACTTCTCTTGCAGTTATGTCCGGTCTGCAGATGGCTGCTTCTGTGCCTCTCAGTAGTGAGTCTCCCACCACCACCACTCTTCGTTGCTTCTTGGCTGTACTTTTTGCTGTCACTTGTTGCTGTGTGCCCTTTTCTTTTTTGCTTGCTGGTATTGCTTCATCCTTAGGTGTGCCATCTTCATCCTCTACAAAGATTTGATATCGGTTCTTTAGTTGTGTGGTTGGTGATTTCTCCATGGTCTTCTTGCTTCTTTTGGTCACATGCTTCCACTCATCTGCTTTTGGAGGTTCTCTGACACTTTTTTCACCTTCTGTGACCAGTAGAGATGCTTCTGTTCTGTCTAGAAAGTCTTCATTCTCTTTGATGAGTTTCAAAGTTGCTATTCTTTCTTCCAGACCCTGCACCTTTTCTTCTAAAAGGGCCACTAGTCTACACTTCTGACAGGTGAAATTTGATTCTTCTTCTGGTCGATGTGTGAACATGTAACACATGCTGCAGCTCACCATGTAGGTTGTCACATCTGCCATGTTGCTCCTAGATCCTGCTGACTTGCTGTGTGTTTTCCTTCTTGTGTAATCTACTCAGCCAAGCTCTCTTGCAATAATGTCCTACAGACAAAAATTCGCGCGCCGTAAGGCGCGAGGTTTGGTGATGCTTTCCAAGCAGCTGGTCCCGGCTGTACCCAACGATCTTCTAGCTTAGGGAGACTCTTCGCTTTTCCCAGAAGGCACCTGGAATATGCAAATTAGCCTCCTCTAGCTTGAATCCCTGGTTTGGTGATGCTTTCCAAGCAGCTGGTCCCGGCTGTACCCAATGATCTTCTAGCTTAGGGAGACTCTTCGCTTTTCCCAGAAGGCACCTGGAATATGCAAATTAGCCTCCTCAAGCTTGAATCCCTGGTTTGGTGATGCTTTCCAAGCAGCTGGTCCCGGCTGTACCCAACGATCTTCTAGCTTAGGGAGACTCTTCGCTTTTCCCAGAAGGCACCTGGAATATGCAAATTAGCCTCCTCAAGCTTGAATCCCTGGTTTGGTGATGCTTTCCAAGCAGCTGGTCCCGGCTGTACCCAACGATCTTCTAGCTTAGGGAGCCTCTTCGCTTTTCCCAGAAGGCACCTGGAATATGCAAATTAGCCTCCTCAAGCTTGAATCCCTGGTTTGGTGATGCTTTCCAAGCAGCTGGTCCCAGCTGTACCCAACGATCTTCTAGCTTAGGGAGGCTCTTTGCTTTTCCCAGAAGGCACCTGGAATATGCAAATTAGCCTCCTCAAGCTTGAATCCCTGGTTTGGTGATGCTTTCCAAGCAGCTGGTCCCGGCTGTACCCAACGATCTTCTAGCTTAGGGAGACTCTTTGCTTTTCCCAGAAGGCACCTGGAATATGCAAATTAGCCTCCTCAAGCTTGAATCCCTGGTTTGGTGATGCTTTCCAAGCAGCTGGTCCCGGCTGTACCCAACGATCTTCTAGCTTAGGGAGACTCTTCGCTTTTCCCAGAAGGCACCTGGAATATGCAAATTAGCCTCCTCTAGCTTGAATCCCTGGTTTGGTGATGCTTTCCAAGCAAAAAGGAGCGGCAAAAAAGGACATTTCTTCTGAGTGTCCTAGAATCCATTTTTCAACATAGCAATGCCAGGCAACATGTTGCTTGTGCTACTGTGAGTAGTCTCTGCGGCCTAATGTGTTACCATGGCCTTCAGAGTCGCCAGCAATGGATCTTGATGATTTGCGTGCCCAAGTACATTCAGCGTGTCAAAACATTCCTCAGACAACTATTAATATCCTCATTATTAGCAGAAAAAGTGACATGTGTCACTCATACTCAAGATGTTAATTTGCACATTACTAACATATCTACTGATCATGTCATTTCCATAACTCTAAGACTTTTCCTTCTTGGTGTTTAAATTTCAACTTTTACGGAAAGTATTTCATGGCACATACAACTAACAACACAGACGCGATGGAGAAAAACTACGCGGAAGTGACATTACCTGGTCAAATACAGTGCAGACATACGATATAGTAATATACTTTGCATTCGTGACTTCCTATATAAAATATCTACCCGCAATGCACAAAGGATAATGAAATGGGAAGTGGTAAACCTACCCCAATAATTAAAGTACCGTACATTATATAACTATCTATGGGCAAATATTATTACAGCCAAGGAACAGAGCGAGGTGTCCACCTTGATTAGTTCAGGATAGATGAGCATGAGGTACGATAAATTAAAGTATTCACTCAAACCCAAGCCAAACTGACATACATGACAAAGCCAATAATAATGGCCCCCTCTCCTAGCACTGTGCAATAAATGTGAGGTGTGGTGCTAGGTAGGGGGATTAGTGTTGGATATTGATAAGTAGAGAGTGGCTCAATCATTCTAAACCCCCCATTCCCTCAAATTCTCCCCCTGGGTCTTTTCAAATTAACTTCCTCCCATTCAGAGCTACAATTTCTACTTTGCCTCGTATAATTTACAGTCTCCAGTGAGGTTCTGACACGGCCGATTTATCTGAGTCTTTATTCTCCTCCCGGGATCAGAAGCCATTTAAATGCCACTGTTAAGCAGAATGTAACTCTTTCACTCCCAGGTGGTATCACAGCTTGGGTGGGATAAAGAATGGCAATGTCTGTTCCGTCTGCGTTGTAAGGAGTGAGGATTTCTTTTTTTTTTCACATTTAGCTGTGTGATACAGTCAAAAAATAATTGTGTTATACAGACATTTCAGGTAAAAAATGAAAAGCACAATGAATACATTGCGGAAAACAGATTACAGTTTTTGCCAGGGGATGCAATCATGCAGAACCTGGCACAGGGCTTGAATAAAGCAAGTTAGAAAGCGAAGGAAGAGAAGAAACCCCATCACTAATGTGTGCGCTTGATGAGGCGCCAGGTCCTCGGCAATAAAAGATGTTGTTCTGATTGCGCCAGCCGTTCATAATCAAGCCGCATTCAAATCTATACAATATATTTTTCTTCAAGGAATCCAATTTTGAAAATACACAAAAATCACAGACTGGGTTTTGATAGATGTCAACCTTGAGTGAACTTTTCTTTTTTCTGAAGAAATAAAAAACGATTTAAGGATTTTTGTCTTTGGGGAATTGGACGTTTAGAAAGGATGTTGTGCCTTTTGATTTAATGGTCAATACAGACTAAAAAAATCCATCATTTGGGCATCGTGTCAAGACGAGAGATGAGCGCAGTGTCTGGACATAACTTATTAGTAACAGGTTTATATCCCCATTTCTAAATTTCGAGGATTGAAGAGAAGACGACAGGATTTCCAGATATGTCAGCATTAGAGATGGACGTCCAAAAGAAGTAAACTTGATCGACACATCCAAAAAATAGATAAAATCTTAAAATTTTGCTCCATAAGTATCAAACAATTAAAATCCACATTCTGGTGATAAAAAACCCTACTAAAATGCATTCCTAGTGCTGTGTGTGCCCTTAGTCACACACAGTGCCAGAAACGCGTCACAGCATCAGCATGTGGATTTTGATTGTTTGACATTTATGGAATAAAATGTAAAGATTTTATCTATTTTTTTGCATGTGCCAATCAGCTTTACTTTTTTTGGACTAATTCCCTAATGGTCAGCAGCAATATTTGCAATGGCACCCATTGCATACAAAAGACAGATTTGGTCATTCACTGAGCAATTTATTCACTTTTTTTTAAGTATCAGAGATGAACAGATCGCTTCACGCTACACCAATCCACGGTGCGTGTCTGTGTTCTATGGCTGTGCGCAAGTGCTGTGCAAATGTCCCTGTCACCCAGGATCCAAGGCTTAACTTATAATTAGCCAAGCTGGCTAGACTTCACCTGCAAGACACACGCTGCACAGATGACATCACACCATGACGGCAAATCAAGTGCCGAATGGGAGTTATCCTGTTCACAGCCACAGAGCACTTACTTGGCCTGTGGATTGGGGTTGCACAAAGCGATCCACTCATCTCTTGCCAGCTTTCATTTTACGTCTGATGTTGAGCTTGTTATTTTGACACACTGGAAAGAAACTGAGTGACTGTTTGCATTGGTACTCATAGTGATCACCATAGTCACAAATCAACATTGAGCAATCTTTCCACCATGGATCTGATCTAATTACTTTGCCTGGGCATCTAATTAAAATCTGCAGCTGGTACCTCAGATACAATTCATAAATAGGCTTATATGTTTAGTGGGGACAGAGGTTGTAGTTTCTCCTGGACTTTGCTGCCTCTCCTACCAAAGAAGCCACCATAATTACACATGGCTCATAAAGAAGAGAGATCTATTTTCAAGTCACATTGGACAGCTTTACATCCATGTTAGTGTTGATGGAGCACTAAAATTCTTGAGTGCTTGGTACTCAAATCGAGCTTGTTAGATGCTCGAACAGGCGTGACACGAGTACGAGTATAATTGAAGTTAATGGGAAACGAGTATTTTTCTGGAAAAACCTACCAGGAGGGCTGTGGAGGCAGGAAAGTCATTAAAATCAATGAAAACAGTGCTCAAATGGAATGGGAACAGAATGGAGAAGACACCTGGATGTAGAGTGCCCACCAGGACCGTGGGGTACTCAGAACCAGGCCGGTTCTTAAAGGGATGTGTCATAGTGGCAGTGACCTGGTCCATGGCCCTGGGCGTCCAATAAAAAGGGGTTGCATTAAATGGGAAATAAAGTTTATAAATTTTGTTAATGACGTTGTATTCGGTCAGGGATGACCGATGCTACTTAAAGGGGTCCACTGAGGTGATGTTATGGCAGCAGGGATGGTATGGTCCCAACAGGTGAAGCTGGGTCCCCAGGGCTCCCAGTGTAGTAGATAAAGATGGCAGGAAGTGTAGAAAGAAACAGAGGACACAAGTGGCAGTCTCTTTACTTCTTTACTGATGCAAGGCAGCCACAGTCCAGGGTCCAGATCACAAGTGTTGGTGTGGCCCGGCCGGCCTGGAAGCGACTTGGGAATCCCCTTAGCCAGGTGGAATCAGAAGCCTTCCTTCTAGCGCTGTGTTGTATTCCCTTACTGCCTTAAGCCTCACATAAGGTCCTCCCTTTCTCTCTCTGTCCCACTTTAGGTAGGACACTAACCCACATGATAGGTAATGTGAGCCTTTTTACAGGGTCTTTAATTATGACCCGGGCTCTATGTGTTACTGTGCCTTTGGGTGTGAATGGTGGACAGGTGACTTGAAATCCAGCTGTCTGCTGGTTTCTGCTGTGGGGCATGAAGTTACCCCCACAACCCCGGTCTTCCGGCCACGGGTTTCATGCGCTTCAGCATGGAGGAAGCTCAGTACCAGCTTCCCTCCAGCTCTTTAATTGGCCTTTTGCTTCTCTTTCCTTTCAGTCTCCTACAGACTGCTCTCCTTTCCTCTTTCCTTTCCCAGGAGCTGCAGCACCTCATGTGGCTGCATGGCTCCAGCTCTCAGACTCTCCTCCTCACTCTTCACTCCTCTCAGACTTACTCCCTCTGACAGACTGACTAACTCCTCCCCAGGTCAGAATATATATTATCTAGGGAAGTTCTCCTGAAACTGGGTTCAGAGCTCCCCCTTCTGGCCTGGAGTCAGAACAGTGTTGTATGTTTTGATTACCTGTTAAAGGGATCCTTCCTCGCTTCCAAGCATGGCATCACTATCCCCAAAAGGAAAGCAACACCACTGTAACAACCGGTTACATGGGGTGTTACAGATGCATCTCTGACTCCGAGGTTGCTGCTGGGATTAATGTTGTCAGAGTATTACTCTACTTTTACAAACTGACAATAAAGCATACAAAAGCAAAGAAAAAATGGGTTTTACAGGAAAGAAATGTTAGGAAACCCCTTTTTTATAATGAGTTTTATATGAGACAAAATTAAAAAGAAGAAAAAAACATCTCCTCCACCCCTTAACCCCTTTACCCCCAAGGGTGGTTTGCACGTTAATGACCGGGCCAATTTTTACAATTCTGACCACTGTCCCTTTATGAGGTTATAACTCTGGAACGCTTCAATGGATCCTGGTGATTCTGACATTGTTTTCTCGTGACATATTGTACTTCATGACAATGGTAAAAATTATTTGATAGTACCTGCGTTTATTTGTGAAAAAAACGGAAATTTGGCGAAAATTATGAAAATTTCGCAATTTTCCAACTTTGAATTTTTATGCAATTAAATCACAGAGATATGTCACACAAAATACTTAATAAGTAACATTTCCCACATGTCTACTTTACATCAGCACAATTTTGGAACCAAAATTTTTTTTTGTTAGGGAGTTATAAGGGTTAAAAGTTGACCAGCAATTTCTCATTTCTACAACACCATTTTATTTTAGGGACCACATCTCATTTGAAGTCATTTTGAGGGGTCTATATGATAGAAAATACCCAAGTGTGACACCATTCTAAAAACTACACCCCTCAAGGTGCTCAAAACCATATTCAAGAAGTTTATTAACCCTTCTGGTGCTTCACAGGAATTTTTTGAATGTTTAAATAAAAATGAACATTTAACTTTTTTTCACAAAAAATTTAATTCAGCTCCAATTTATTTTATTTTACCAAGGGTAACAGGAGAAAATGGACCCCAAACATTGTTGTACAATTTGTCCTGAGTATGCCAATACCCCACATGTGGGGGTAAACCACTGTTTGGGCGCATGGCAGAGCTCGGAAGCGAAGGAGCGCCGTTTGACTTTTCAATGCAAAATTGACTGGAATTGAGATGGGATGCCATGTTTCGTTTGGAGAGCCCCTGATGTGGCTAAACATTGAAACCCCCCACAAGTGACACCATTTTGGAAAGTAGACCCCCTAAGGAACTTATCTAGAGGTGTGGTGAGCACTTTGACCCACCAAGTGCTTCACAGAAGTTTATAATGTAGAACCGTAAAAATAAAAAATCATATTTTTTCACAAAAATTATCTTTTTGCCCCCAATTTTTTATTTTCCCAAGGGTAAGAGAAGAAATTGGACCCCAAAAGTTGTTGTACAATTTGTCCTGAGTACGCTGATACCCCATATGTGGGGGTAAACCACTGTTTGGGTGGATGGGAGAGCTCGGAAGGGAAGGAGCGCCGTTTGACTTTTCAAAGCAAAATTGACAGGAATTGAGATGGGACGCCATGTTGCGTTTGAAGAGCCACTGATGTGCCTAAACATTGAAACCCCCCACAAATGACACCATTTTGGAAAGTAGACCCCCTAAGGAACTTATCTAGAGGTGTGGTGAGCACTTTGACCCACCAAGTGCTTCACAGAAGTTTATAATGCAGAGCCGTAAAAATAAAACAAAATTTTTTTCCCACAAAAATTATTTTTTTAGCCCCCAGTTTTGTATTTTCCTGAGGGTAACAGGAGAAATTGGACCCCAAAATTTGTTGCCCAATTTGTCCTGAGTGCGATGATACACCATATGTGGGGGGAACCACTGTTTGAGCACATGGGAGGGCTCAGAAGGGAAGGAGTGCCATTTGAATGCAGACTTAGATGGAATGGTCTGCAGGTGTCACATTGCGTTTGCAGAGCCCCTAATGTACCTAAACAGTAGAAACCCCCCACAAGTGACACCATTTTGGAAACTAGACCCCCTAAGGAACTCATCTAGATGTGTTGTGATAGCTTTGAACCCCCAAGTGTTTCACTACAGTTTGTAACGCAGAGCCGTGAAAATTAAAAAAAAAAATCTTTCCCCCCAAAATTATTTTTTAGCCCCCAGTATTGTATTTTCCCGAGGGTAAGAGGAGAAATTCGACCCCAAAAGTTGTTGTCCAATTTGTCCTGAGTATGCTGATACCCCGTATGTTGGGGGAAACCAACGTTTGAGCGCATGGCAGAGCTCGGAAGGGAAGGAGCGCCATTTGGAATGCAGACTTAGATGGAATGGTCTGCAGACGTCACATTGCGTTTGCAGAACCCCTAATGTACCTAAACAGTAGAAACCCCCCACAAGTGACCCCATATTGGAAACTAGACCCCCAGGGAACTAATCTAGATGTGTTGTGAGAACTTTGAACCCCCAAGTGTTTCACTACAGTTTATAACGCAGAGCCGTGAAAATAAAAAATCTTTTTTTTTCCCACAAAAAATATGTTTTAGCCCCGAGTTTTGTATTTTCCCAAGGGTAGCAGGAGAAATTGGACCCCAAAAGTTGTTGTCCTATTTGTCCTGAGTACGCTGATACCCCATATGTTGGGGTAAACCCCTGTTTGGGCACACGGGAGAGCTCGGAAGGGAAGAAGCACTGTTTTACTTTTTCAACGTAGAATTGGCTGGAATTGAGATCGGACGCCATGTCGCGTTTGGAGAGCCCCTGATGTGCCTAAACAGTGGAAACCCCCCAATTATAACTGAAACCCTAATCCAAACACATCCCTAACCCTAATCCCAACAGTAACCCTAACCACACCTCTAACCCTGACACACCCCTAACCCTAATCCCAACCCTATTCCCAACCGTAAATGTAATCTAAACCCTAACTGTAACTTTAGCCCCAACCCAAACTGTAGCCCTAGCCCTAACCCTAGCCCTAACCCTAGCCCTAACCCTAGCCCTAACCCTAACCCTAGCCCTAGCCCTAACCCTAGCCCTAACCCTAGCCCTAACCCTAACCCTAGCCCTAACGCTAGCCCTAACCCTAACCCTAACCCTAACCCTAGCCCTAACCCTAGCCCTAACCCTAGCCCTAACCCTAACCCTAGCCCTAACCCTAGCCCTAACCCTAGCCCTAACCCTAGCCCTAACTCTAACCCTAGCCCTAATGGGAAAATGGAAATAAATACATTTTTTTAATTTTTCCCTAACTAAGGGGGTGATGAAGGGGGGTTTGATTTACTTTTATAGCGTGTTTTTTAGCGGATTTTTATGATTGGCAGCCGTCACACACTGAAAGACGCTTTTTATTGCAAAAAATATTTTTTGCGTTACCACATTTTGAGAGCTATAATTTTTCTATATTTTGGTCCACAGAGTCATGTGAGGTCTTGTTTTTTGCGGGACGAGTTGATGTTTTTATTGGTAACATTTTCGGGCACGTGACATTTTTTGATCGCTTTTTATTCCGATTTTTGTGAGGCAGAATGACCAAAAACCAGCTATTCATGAATTTCTTTTGGGGGAGGCATTTATACCGTTCCGCGTTTGGTAAAATTGATAAAGCAGTTTTATTCTTCGGGTCAGTACGATTACAGCGACACCTCATTTATATCATTTTTATATGTTTTGGCGCTTTTATACGATAAAAACTATTTTATAGAAAAAATAATTATTTTTGCATCGCTTTATTCTCAGGACTATAACTTTTTTATTTTTTTGCTGATGATGCTGTATGGCGGCTTGTTTTTTGCGGGACAAGATGACGTTTTCAGCGGTACCATGGTTAGTTATATCTGTCTTTTTGATCGCGTGTTATTCCACTTTTTGTTCGGCGGTATGATAATAAAGCGTTGTTTTTTGCCTCGTTTTTTTTTTTTTTTCTTACGGTGTTTACTGAAGGGGTTAACTAGTGGGCCAGTTTTATAGATCGGGCCGTTACGGACGCGGCGATACTAAATATGTGTACTTTTATTGTTTTTTTTTTTATTTAGATAAAGAAATGTATTTATGGGAATAATATTTTTATTTTTTTTTTCATTATTTTGGAATATTTTTTTTTATTTTTTTTTACACATTTGAAATTTTTTTTTTTTACTTTTTTACTTTGTCCCAGGGGGGGACATCACAGATCAGTGATCTGACAGTTTGCACAGCACTCTGTCAGATCACTGATCTGACATGCAGCGCTGCAGCCTTCACAGTGCCTGCTCTGAGCAGGCTCTGTGAAGCCACCTCCCTCCCTGCAGGACCCGGATCCGCGGCCATCTTGGATCCGGGGCTGGAGGGAGCAGGGAGGGAGGTGAGACCCTCGCAGCAACGCGATCACATCGCGTTGCTGCGGGGGGCTCAGGGAAGCCCGCAGGGAGCCCCCTCCCTGCGCGGTGCTTCCCTGTACCGCCGGCACATCGCGATCATCTTTGATCGCGGTGTGCCGGGGGTTAATGTGCCGGGGGCGGTCCGTGACCGCTGCTGGCACATAGTGCCGGATGTCAGCTGCGATAAACAGCTGACACCTGGCCGCGATCGGCGGCGCTCCCCCCGTGAGCGCTGCCGATCGCATATGACGTACTATTGCGTCCTTGGGAAGTAAAGCCCACCCCACATGGACGCAATAGTACGTCTAATGGCAGAAAGGGGTTAATAGCCTAGAGATGTCTCATCGCATTTCCCCGTCGCCTATGACTACAGTAGATGTCATAGTATCAGGGGAAATAAAACTACACCCATCGATAGTCATTGGTAAATGTAATTTTAACATTTTACTACCTTATCTGGGCATGTGGTCTGTGTGACATGGTCAGACACATCCTGTTTAGTTTATGAAGGGGGGCTCTGAAACTCACCTGCAATTAATGCAGTAACTGCCAAAAATTAGAAGGAAGAGGGACTTTGATACACCCTGTATTAGACATAGAGGAGGGCCTAATGTACTTTGTCTCATCATAATCTACCTCTTTAGACAATAATTGCCATTCCCCACCGTCATCTTCTTCTGACCTTGGCTGATCACTACACACAATCTCATTATGTCCCTCTTGAAATGAAAGGCCAGAATCAATAAATGGAAATGTAAAGAGCTCCTTGGAGTGCCCAAGTGTGGTATCACTTGCCTCCCGCAACTCGCCATGGTTGGAGTAAGGAGGATCAGGGTGAAGATTATGTGGTCCAGACTCTTGACTAGTGAGACTGGACCATGCGGAAGACGGTGGTGATGGGAAGCATACTGGAAGCATTATCTGACATCCAACCAACCACCTCTTCAAACTGTCTTGGCTTCAAGAATGGTGTCCCGCTCTTCCCTGCAAAGTGGGACAGGAAGCTGGAAGAGCTGGATGATCATGTTTGTTGTGCTCCTGAAGCAGGCACAGTTTCACGTGGCCCGTGGTCTCATCCTCTGTATGCACCATCAGCAGCAAGTCAACTTCCCGTCCCTTACTACAACTATTACATATTTTAAATTACGTATATAATATAGGTCTGCAAACATGATATTAATAAGGAAAAGAAAATAAGCAGCCCTGAAAAGGACTTTTGTTTTTAGGTTGCAGCAGCAGTATACCTATAGAAGGAATGTAAGACAATAAACCCTGCCTATATGCCTCTAAATAAATTATCTATCCTCCACCAGCTATCTCTACACTAAACGCAAGTAACTGCAGTTTTACTAGAGAAAGGGCATTTTGTTGCCCCGAAAAGGACTTTTGTTTTAATGGTGCAGCAGCAATATACAAGTACTGCAATAGCAATTTAACACTGCCTAAATGCCTGCTCTAATCTAAGCTCTCCCTCCTAGATCAGCTCTCCCTGAACTGCTTCAAACGGAGAGTTCTATAAGATCCGATGACAAAATGTGGCCTATCAAACACAGTAATGTAAGTAGTCGACATAGGTAAGGTATAACCATGTAAGGCAGGCAATCTCCGCATGTTTATTAGCTGTCTAACAGCTGAAAAACATGGGGGGCAGGAACTTGAGCATGGTAATCGATCAAGCAACGAGCGTAGTTGAGCACCCTGATGCTTGATCGAGTATTGAGCAGTGGCGAGAACGCTAGCTCATTGATAGTCCATGTTCATATATGTCTGCAATTCTGAAGAAGAAAAAATGTTTCCCTTTTGGATGGATTGCCTGCTCTAAAGGTCTTCCATGTTGGAAATCTTCATTTGATTGGACCGTCTCACCTCAGTTATAGCTCACCACAGTTGATAGTCCATTTCTAAGCTTGCTCATCGTATGGGACATGAAATTTGAATCATTTTGAAGGAGCAGGCCTACATAGTATGACTTCTAATGGAAGCCGGCACAAATTTTATTTTCTAAATCATACATATTCCTCAGATACTTCTGCATGAAATTGGAGGCATATACTGTAGAGCTAGAGTAGATATAGATGTCTATGGGTGATCTATTACAGCTGCATATGACATAAAGGTTGTAGAGAGCTGAAATACAGCCATAGGCTTGAGGTTTTAGCTTAGGCTGTACAACTTGTTATTCTGACTCTAAATGGCAAAAGTTGATCTGAAGGCGTATATGTGCTTTCTTTGACATAATGACTTTATCATCTTGGCTGATTGCCCTTTATGTGCATAATTCCAGTCCCTTCAGGTTCTTGAATGACAGTTCCATGCCTACATTCTAGTTAATCATCTTTGACCTATTCTACACTTTTTAATGAATACCTGATATATACTGTATATATATATATATATATATATATATATATATACACACACATATATATATATATATATATATATATATATATATATATATATATATGTATATATATATATATATATATATACATATACACTGCGTGCAGAATTATTAGGCAAGTTGTATTTTAGAGGATTATTTTTATTATTGATGAACAACTATAAACAACAACTGATAAACAACTATGTTCTCAATCAACCCAAAAGACTCAGAAATATCAAAGCTTAATATTTTTGGAAGTTGGAGTGGTGTTTTTTTTTATTTGGCTATCTTAGGAGGATATCTGTTTGTGCAGGTAACTATTACTGTGCAGAATTATTAGGCAACTTAATAAAAATCAAATATATTCCCATCTCAGTTGTATATTTTCACCAGGTAAACCAATATAACTGTACAAAATTTAGAAATAAACATTTCTGACATGCAAAAACTAAACCCCCAAAAATGAGTGACCAATATAGCCAGCTTTCTTTATGATGACACTCACCAGCCTTCCATCCATAGATTCTGTCAGTTGCTTGATCTGTTTGCGATCAACATTGCGTGCAGCAGCCACCACAGCCTCCCAGACACTGTTCCGAGAGGTGGACTGTAGATCTCACATTTTATGAGGGACCACAGGTTCTCTATGGGGTTCAGATCAGGTGAACAAGGGGGCCATGTCATTATGTTTTCTGACCTTTTTCTGTCATTATGTTTTATGACCTTTACTGTCCAGCCACGCTGTGGAGTAGTTGGAGGCATGTGATGGAGCATTGTCCTGCATGAAAATCATGTTTTTCTTGAACGATACCGACTTCTTTCTGTACCACTGCTTGAAGAAGTTGTCTTCCAGAAACTGGCAGTAGGTCTGGGAGTTGAGCTTCACTCCATCCCATAGCAGTACCCCACCTCCACCTTGCTGGCGTCTGAGTGGAGCTCTCTGCCCTTTACTGATCCAGCCTCTGGCCCATCAAGAGTCACTCTCATTTCATCAGTCCATAAAACCTTTGAAAAGTCAGTCTTAAGATATTTCTTGGCCCAGTCTTGACGTTTTATCTTATGTTTCTTGTTCAAAGGTGGTTGTTTTTCAGCCTTCCTTACCTTGGCCATGTCCCTCAGTATCGCACACCTTGTGCTTTTTGATACTCCAGTAATGTTGCAGCTCTGAAATATGGCAAAACTGGTGGCAAATGGCATCTTGGCAGCTTCACGCTTGATTTTCCTCAATTCTTGGGCAGTTATTTTGCACCTTTTTTGCCCAACACGCTTCTTGTGACCCTGTTGGCTATTTGCCATGAAACGCTCGATTGTTCGGTGATCACGCTTCAAATGTTTGGCAATTTCAACACTGCTGCATCCCTCTGCAAGACATCTCACAATTTTGGATTTCTCAGAGCGCATCAAATCTCTCTTCTGACCCATTTTGCCAAAGGGAAGGAAGTTGCCTAATAATTACGCACACCTTATATAGGGTGTTGATGTCATTAGACAGCACCCCTCCTCATTATAGAGATGCACATCACATGATTTACTTAATAGGCAGTTGGCTCTCAAGCCTGAACAACAGCTTGGAGTAGGACAACATGTATAAAAAGTATCATGTGATCAAAATACAACTTGCCTAATATTTCTGCACGCAGTGTGCAGTCTTCAGCATAAACGAATACACCCCCTTTGAAAAGTAATATTTTAATCAATATCTCACTGAATTCAAGAACAAGTTCCAAAATTTTGTCAAGACTGAGTTTTTTAGAGCAGTTTTTAACCCATAACATGAAAGTAGGTTTAATATATTAAATATTAAGTTTCATTACAAAATCTTCAGTTTTACTCAAATTATTTGATGCAAAAATAAAATAAAAACACAACAAAAACTACTACATCAAATATTATGTATAACCTCCATGAGTTTTAAGGACCGCACCAAGTAACTATGAAATTATCAAGTTGGCGACATATTGCAACGTCTATATTTTTCCATTCAAGAACAACCTTCTTAGTGTCTGCATGCTGGATGGTGGATGCTGGATGCTGAATGGAAAATGAAGCTCAACTTGTCTCTTTAGAATTCCCCATAGGTGTATCGATTGCGTTCAGATCAGGAGACTTGCATTTTTGAAGAACAGGGTGTGAATATTTTTCTGCCCAATGATGACAGAAGTATTCTACGAGTGATACCTTTATTGGCTAACCAGAAAATAATATTCACATTGATTTTTCTGGCTAACACGGTACCACAATACAATTTGTTATTGTACATCATGAAGAACAGGGTGAAAGTGAGTCTGTGGCCAAGTTTGTCTCCGATCTGATTTTTTAAAAATAAAGATCAAACTTTTTGAAAGGTTAAAGGCTGTTTCTACAAAGAGAATATCCTCTGCTGTTACTAATTAAATAATGTATAAGCAAACGGACTAAAGATGGCTTACTGTCCTAGGATAGAAGTGTTCTTGCATGAATGCATTCCTTTTAACCATGCCCCTAATCTGCATTAAAAAGTTATTTTAGGAGAGCAATAAAAAAAAAATAGATTAACTCATTTGATGGCCTGGCTTTTCACTTTACTGTACCAGATTTGCCCTTTTGCATTCTTCATCAAACAAAAGCGTAAAGATGAAGAGTAGTAGTAAAACGTAATAATATTCATTTCATTTATTACAAACATAGATGGTTACTTTGTTGAAAAGAAAGAACGTATTTAACCACTAGCAATATTTGTGCATTTAAAAATAAAACCATTTCTAAATAAAATTTAAACATAGGTAGAGTCAGAATATATGTATAAATGTGAACTGTGAGGTGAACAATCTGTGCAGTTATCCAGGGCAATGCTTCCAGAGAGAGCACTGACTCTAAGACATGTTTCAAACACTTATAAACCACTTTTTCTACTCCCCTGGCCTTGGGAATTCATGAAACACTAAAGTAAATGGCTAAAATCCATATTGGTCAAAAAGAAAGACTGCCAGCTCACTGATGTATCAGGTTATATTCATCTACCTAAGTCTATGGAGAGGAGAGGGAGAAGAGAAGGGATGAAACAAGTGAGAGAGTTTATCCTCATCCTCTCCTATTTGGTTTCTCCTTACTATTGCAGATTGCAATTCTCTTTTATCCCCACTTATCTACCCATGTCAGTCTGATTAGTGTAATCCTATATACTTTGACCTCACAACTCCCTGGGTGGGGTAGGGAATAGATAATGGTTAAGATAGGAGCATAGCAAAGGTATGTGACCATCTACAACTTCCAGGATAATCCTGAGGACAGGAATAGCCTAGGGCACCCCCTAGTTCAAAAGATCGGGTAGGTGCTCATAGTCCTTATTCACCATGTGGCAACTGATGTATAACGTCTTCCATAATGTTGCTGCTCCTTAATATATGCTACATAAAAACAAGGCACCTGGAGCCTCATGTCTCAGAGCATACCTCCCAACTGTCCCAAAATCTATGCTCAATTTACCAGGACATTATGTGGCGATATGCAAAGTGGGAGCATCATACTGAATGGGGAGGCATCTTTGGTGGCATCACACTGTGTGGGGGACATCTTTTTTACACAATTGCATTTACCGTACCTCTTTCCTGACTAATATGTTTTTAGGTATGCACTATATACTGTGTTTGGGAACTATCATAGCAGCTTGTCTCCAACCACTAGCTCAGAGACAATTAAAAATGAGAGAGAGAGAGAGAGAGCATGCAGAGGGAAAAACCAGGAGAAATTATTGTCATATACAACTACTGTTATTTCTCATGCGCACACACATAACAGCTTTCGCTGAAAATCCATGCATGAAACAACAATTTTTTTTTAAAGTCCAGCTATGTCTGTTTTATTTTACTTTATTGCCCTAAAAGGCAGCACCAGAATGCCGCAAACCTCAAGAAATACATCAGTGATGTGTGGATGAAGGAAGGTAACAACATTAAAAACATTTTCTTTTTCCAACCTTTTGATGTTGTTATATTTTAGCAAAGTACATACAATAATGCATTCTGATACAAATCTTCAGCATAGTCTAGGAGTTAAAAGATAAATTTATCTCCGTCTACAGTCGCCACTAGGGGGTGAATATGAGCCTACTGCATTCAGTTGAACATCACAGCAGTAGACAAGTGAAAGCTCTTAGCTTTCCCTTTAATGGCGACTTATAATAATCATAGCAAATGGAACGGTATTTTTAACATAAAACCACAAAAAAGAAAGATCAATTAGCGTGGACTAATCTAAGTGTGAACAAGTGCAAGCTGCTGTGACTGCATAACATACAAACCAAAGATTGCAGCATCAGTCTGTTTATTACCCCCTTCTCAGACTATAAATCTCACCCCCAAGCTGTTGGATTTCCTTCAACTGGTTAAGAAAAAGTAGGGGGACCCCTCACCATTTTTTCTTTAAGTTATTTATTTATTAACTAAATACCTGTACATTAAACTGCATATATCTATTCTATCTATTCTGACGGGTCTGATTAAATGTCGGATTTGCTCTGAGATAGGTGAATAAAAATCACGCATGGCCTGTACAAAAGTCCACACAACAAAATGACTAAAGGGTCCAAACAATATATAGAAAATTACAATTTATTAGTAAAAAATGACCAAAAAATTAGGTCAGACAACAAAGTGTAAGGGGAAAATATGCAAAAAGATTGAACATACATTGTGGAATATTGAAAATGTCAGAACACACCGGGACATTGGAAATAAATGAGGAAAACAAACTGTAACCTCATGTAAGGGCAAGAGCGCAATTTAACCATATAACCCAAACAAGTAAAATGGTTAATACCAATTACAGCCCTACCATGCCTGTGCTCAGTGCCGCAGCGAGTAACCACAGCAACATGCTTAGTATAAAGTAAACGCCTTAAAATAATACCATAATCATAATTACCAGAATATAGGCGATACCAGGCACTAGCCTACCAATGTCCCGCTCCGTCCGCCCCGACGCGCGTTTCGGACCTTCCTTCTTCCAAGGGGGTCTGTGTACCGTGCAATTTTTTTCTTGCACTCTTTGACTTGCATTGAGAGTCTCGGCCAATATATGCGGCTACTCGCAGCATGCAGTGGTTTTTTTTCTAAGTCTGATCCGAGTTGAGAAAAAAATTGCAGATGAACACAGAAACATTAACGAACATTGCACTAGTCCATTTTAAATTCAGATGAGTATGATGCCTAAGGCTGTTTTGAGCTAGTGCCGGGTCCTACCTACCCTTTAAATTTGTAGGATTTTAGCTCGGGAGAGGCGTATGTGATAAATATTAGGTATAGGGTCCCACCAGAGAGAGTTCACCTTGTTATGGCTGGTTGGCACATATAAATTCACCAATTTATGCACTAATTATCTTCATTTTATAAGTGTATTCCAGATAGTAGTAATGTAGTTTATATTCCACATATTCTATTAATTGCATATATCTTAGCGCCCACAATGAGCTGCTGTGAGAACAAAAAGGGGGTGTAGGCGCACAACCATAGCAGTCACATATGAACAGGGGGTGCATGTAGCAGAAAATAACATATACAAAGGAAAGAAAAAAGACACTGCTACAAAGTTGCACACCACCCGATATATAAACAAATTACAAAAAACACTTTATTGGCAAAACAATAAAAACAATTAAAAACACTATATCACCACAGACCACCTGGATACAAAAATACATATTCATATATTTAAACAATAATACAGTCTGTCACCCAGCCCATAGGATATACTAAGCATATATAACAATACTATCCTACCTAATGGCTCATGGGGAATCTAAGAGTAACCAGGAGGGTAACTCACAAACCCTCAAGATGAATAAGGCCAAATAGCCACAAGACACCCATATGAACCGATGGAGACAGAAAATACCAATCATAGGTCAAAAGAGCATAATACCTGTAATCGAACACGAGCCAAACTATATACTGGCAAGCCAAAGTATCCAGGGGACTTGGTGGACCATAGCCCCACGCGTATCGCCTCCCAAATGAGGCTTCGTCAGGGGAAGTATGTGCCCAGCCAATAAACGGGTGTTTATATAGAACCACAATTATGTCTAGAGCTCTTACCGGTGTGTGTATGCGTCTGGCCATGAGAGCTGCAGCGCCACCTCCAAAACCGGAAGCGGAAATGACAGGACTAGAGGCTCGAAAGCCCGGCATGTAGAATAACCGCAGGATGCACATGAACCGCGCGTGCGCAGTAATGTCCAAAGCAGCCCCGTAGCAACAGGAGCTGCGATCACCCCCAAGCCATTAACAGCGCACCCAAGTAATCACAAAGACCGGCGCACTAAGCGCCCACATATAAGCACAAAAGTGCACACAAGGCACACCTGCATAATATAATAATATGCCGTATTTACAAAAGGGGCGCAGTCAGGAAGAAAACTGCAGTCTCCCTCAAACCGAGAACAGCACACCTGGAGGACTACACGGCCCAGCGTGCCCAGCACCGCCTAAAGGCAAAGGGTGCATGGGCCACGCATGCACCATAGTACTAGAAAAAATACAATCAAAATACAGAAACGCCTGTATAGTATAAGCGCCTGTATAAGAATAGCACCATAGTGCAGAAACCATGTAAATAAATAAACTAGCGCGCGTCCGCGACTAGTATCAAACAGATATCCCTCTTAATGTATGCCAATAGACATGAGTCCCTCCCTGCGTATGCCCGGGAAATATTCCCGAGCCGGCGCAGACAGGTTACAAAAATAAATAGAAAGGAAGAACAAGGGCCCAGGTAGAGGAGAAAAGAAGAGAGTGTAAAGCACTACAATCCCCCACAGATATATAGAAGCCAAAAGAGCGATCGAACCTACAAACCAGGGGGCAAGATATATCTCACTTACACATGGATACCAATCCACACCTATAGACTCAAGGGACCACATATACAATCACATACACAATCAACCCATATAGAAACCATCCATGTAAGGGGTCTCACACATACCCATACATACAACACAACACATAACAACTATACCTACACAAAACAACCCATATATACAACATGTATACATAGCAAAACCTCACATATCCCATAATGCCTAAAGGGGGGGTAAAAAAAAAAAAAAAAAAAAAAAAAAAAAAAAGGGGGGGGGGGAAGGGAGGGAAAAGGTGGAGGTGGACGGGGAAGGGGAAAAAAGGACATACAACAAATCACCACACTAAAACAATAATAATAATAAACAAATAACACAATAATTAAATATTTATTGTATATGATATATAATGTAATGTATCTTAATTAGACACTAGTCCAAGAATAGGTATATCTAAGGCCACAAGAGGGAATAATAATGTGGGACCAGCCCATCCCTAATAAGACTATATATGCTTCGAAAGGCCTACCTAAAAAACTACTATCCCACGTATCCAAGCACCATACCACGAACCCCCCCACACGTACTACCATATGCATAAACCACAAGCCCGTACCCATGAGCCAACCTAAATCTCCAATACTACCCCCATGAGCCAAACAAGCATATATTATATAATAAATGGCACAATATCCAAGGGGGAAAGACAAAATCAGTATTGGGGAAAAAGAAAATCACTATTATTTTTAATCCCACGGTAGCCTAGAATCCAAAATTGGGAATGATATCCAAATGAAGAGCCGTCCATGATATATGCTTCATTCTCATCCTAGATTCCATATATGTAGCATCTTTTCTCTGACTCCACAGGAGGGCAACTTAGGAATCATAACCAAATGAAGAACCATCCATGATGTATGCTTCATGCTCATCCTAGATTCCATATATGTAGCATCTTTTCTCCGACTCCACAAAAGGGCAAGAAGAAGGAAAGGACACAGTCCAATAGTCCACATGTGCGTAGATTAGCCAAGGAATCCGGTGAATAGCAGCTCCTCATTCAAACCTGTAGGAGCAACAGATCTCAAATTAAAAATCCACCGTGACTCTACTTGGAGTAGGCGTTTTGTGGGGGAGCCCCCCCTCTCCGACATAAAGATCTTTTCTAATCCAATCACCCGTATATTCATGGTACTCCCAGAATGGTGTGTTAGGAAGTGGGCCGCCACCGAGGTCAGGGTCCTCCCCTTATCACTATCACTTCTTGCCAGATTGATAGTAGAGAAGTGTTTTTGGACCCTCCGTCGCAATTCCTGAGAGGTCTGGCCCACATAGACCATCTTGCAAGGACAGATAAGAGCATAAATGACATATCTTGTCCTGCAGTTGATATACCCCCCAAGCTTATATGTCACACCATCGACGGGATTTTGAAAAAATTCCCTAGTTGGACCCATGTGGGGACAGATGTTACAGTCCCCACAGGGAAAAGACCCCCTAAGCCTCACCCCACGATTAAGCCGGGTAGTCTGTCGTTTGTAATGACTTTTAACCAGGAGGTCCCTCAAATTGGGTGCCCTCCTGGCTACCAAGAGAGGCCGTTCACCAACAATATTAGAGGTATTCAAATCCGTGGTGAGAATGCCCCAATGCCTACGTAAGATGCCCCCCAATTGTGACCAATGCGTGTTATAATTGGTTATAAACCTGGGAACATTGTCCCGTACCTTGCGTGTCGAGTTCAATAAAGACTCCTGTGTCTCACTCCTCGCCCTCTGGAAGGCCGATGATATACACCTCTGAGGATAGTTCCTCTCTTTAAAACGGGAAGTCAACGCCAGGGCCTCTGACTTAAAATCTTCATCACGTGTACAATTCCTTCTTGTTCTTAGAAACTGTCCGATAGGGACTCCGTGTCTCGTGTGCTGGGGATGGAAACTTCTGAAATCCAGGAGACCATTTGTTGCTGTAGGTTTACGATACAATTTCGTAATAATTGTATCATTTTCCATCACCACCTCCAGATCCAAAAAGGTGACTGAGGAGGAAGATAACGAATACGTCAAAAAGATGTTATGGGAATTCCCATTCAACCTGTCCATAAATATCCTACACTCAGCCTCTGTCCCAGACCAAACGAAAAACACGTCGTCGATAAAGCGCATCCAATGATGCACTCTATCTTTAAACATGTCAAGCACATATACCACGGTGGTCTCACACCAACCTAAAAATAGGTTGGCGATGGCCGGGGCACATCTGGCCCCCATGGCCACACCCGAGGTCTGGAGATAATATGTCCTGTCGAATGTGAAATAATTGTGCTTTAGGACAAATTCCATAAGGTCCACAATCAATGAATCGTGCATTCTATCAGAATGCCCTACCTGGTCCAAGAAATAGAGGACCGCTCTAACTGCATCATCATGATTGATGTTGGAGTAGAGGGCCTCTACATCACACGTGACCAGAACCGTCTCCTTTGGTAACACAATGCCCTGGCAACTCCTGATGAAATGGGAGGAATCAAGTATAAAGGAGGGTAGTTTCTTAACCAGGGGCTGCAGGAAGTGATCAACATATATGCAGATTTTCTCGCATAGACTCCCAATACTGGCCACAATTGGGCGACCTGGTGGTTTACAGAGATCTTTATGTACCTTGGGGAGCATGTAAAAGGTAGCTGTAATTGGGTATTCCACCCACATGAAATTAAATTCATGACCATTGATGATCCCCAGGTCCCGGGCCCTTTCTAAAAGTCCCCTTAATTTAACTGAAAACACCCCTGTAGGGTCAGATGGTAATTTTCGGTAAAACCGCGTGTTATCCAGCTGACGGTGGGCCTCCTCCAAATAGAGGGTATGTGGCCACAAGACCACATTACCCCCTTTATCAGCCTCCTTAATTAAGAAGGCCGGATTGGATTTCAAATTAAAAATGGCTCGTTGTTCTTCTTTCCCCAAATTACTCGGTGTACCAGAAAAGGGACGTAACTGAAGAATATCCTTCTTCACCAGCTCAAAAAATACCCTTATAGCCGGCACTAGAGAGAAAGGGGGGGCCACCATAGATTTATTCTTATGGGGAAAACGATCCTTACCACTCTCGATGGCATCCTCCTGTAACAGTTGTAATAGATCTTGAAGCACTCGTTGGTCCGTCTGGTCCAATCCATCCCTGTCCTGTGGTCTGCTGTGAAGAACTTGTAAAACCAAGCACCTACAAAATAAATACAGGTCCTTGACCAATGTAAACTTATCTATATTATGCACCGGGGAAAATGTCAAACCCCTTTGTAACACCGATAGTTCAACCGAAGTAAGCTTGTACTCCGATAAGTTAATGACCTGCAATTTACCTGATGGTCCCTGTGAAACAGGTGATGGAGACACGGACTCTAATGGTGCTTCTATTTGTGGAAGAGTTTGTGCCGTTTCGGTGTCCTGCGGCCCCCAAATCTGGTGAACCGTCGAGGCGGCTGGGCGGTGTTTAAGACCCCTTCTAGTCCGGCGTCTGGCTCGCTGTCGGCTGATGATAAAAAATCACTGCTGGACGAGTGAACACCACCTCCTTCACCCCTAGACGGCCCTGATGCTGTCCCAGGCTGTCTGGAAATCTGGGGGGCCTGCCTGCGATTCCCTTGATGTTTCCACTGGAATGCTTGCTGAGTGTCGAAGTCCTTACGATCACGGAAAAATTTAGACCTCTTCTTTTCCCTAATGTCATGGTCGTATTTATCTAAGGTATCCTTAAGTCTAATCTTGAAGGGCTGAACCTGCGTCTTATCGTCATAATTGGGCAATTTTGACTCCAGATCTTTAATATGGTTCTTGGTGCTCATAAGTAACTCCCTATCGTGCTCTAAAAGCATATTCATTATAATATTTGAACACCGTACCAGTCCTTGTTCCCATGTAGAGCGAAAGGACACAGAAGGTTCCCATGCAGGATAAATTGGAACTCTAAGGCCCCGGGGTACAATATTGGCCTTGATGTACTCTTCTAGGCTGCGGATATTCCACCACAATCTGATCCCCAATCTATGGGCCGAAGTCAATTCAGCTGACAGTGTGGTAAACTCAGAGCCTGGTACATTAGTATCCGTGGAGGAGAAGACATTAATAGATTCAGCGCGCCAGGCTGCCTCCCGCGCATCCCAATCCATGGCGTACTAAACACCGAAAAGAGCTACAAAACACAATTATATAATTGTATAAATATTCTGATAATAATTCCCCAAAATAGGGTGTGTGCCACCAAAAAGAAAACCTGCTATCAGAGCCAGGCTACAAATAATGTGAGAACAAAAAGGGGGTGTAGGCGCACAACCATAGCAGTCACATATGAACAGGGGGTGCATGTAGCAGAAAATAACATATACAAAGGAAAGAAAAAAGACACTGCTACAAAGTTGCACACCACCCGATATATAAACAAATTACAAAAAACACTTTATTGGCAAAACAATAAAAACAATTAAAAACACTATATCACCACAGACCACCTGGATACAAAAATACATATTCATATATTTAAACAATAATACAGTCTGTCACCCAGCCCATAGGATATACTAAGCATATATAACAATACTATCCTACCTAATGGCTCATGGGGAATCTAAGAGTAACCAGGAGGGTAACTCACAAACCCTCAAGATGAATAAGGCCAAATAGCCACAAGACACCCATATGAACCGATGGAGACAGAAAATACCAATCATAGGTCAAAAGAGCATAATACCTGTAATCGAACACGAGCCAAACTATATACTGGCAAGCCAAAGTATCCAGGGGACTTGGTGGACCATAGCCCCACGCGTATCGCCTCCCAAATGAGGCTTCGTCAGGGGAAGTATGTGCCCAGCCAATAAACGGGTGTTTATATAGAACCACAATTATGTCTAGAGCTCTTACCGGTGTGTGTATGCGTCTGGCCATGAGAGCTGCAGCGCCACCTCCAAAACCGGAAGCGGAAATGACAGGACTAGAGGCTCGAAAGCCCGGCATGTAGAATAACCGCAGGATGCACATGAACCGCGCGTGCGCAGTAATGTCCAAAGCAGCCCCGTAGCAACAGGAGCTGCGATCACCCCCAAGCCATTAACAGCGCACCCAAGTAATCACAAAGACCGGCGCACTAAGCGCCCACATATAAGCACAAAAGTGCACACAAGGCACACCTGCATAATATAATAATATGCCGTATTTACAAAAGGGGCGCAGTCAGGAAGAAAACTGCAGTCTCCCTCAAACCGAGAACAGCACACCTGGAGGACTACACGGCCCAGCGTGCCCAGCACCGCCTAAAGGCAAAGGGTGCATGGGCCACGCATGCACCATAGTACTAGAAAAAATACAATCAAAATACAGAAACGCCTGTATAGTATAAGCGCCTGTATAAGAATAGCACCATAGTGCAGAAACCATGTAAATAAATAAACTAGCGCGCGTCCGCGACTAGTATCAAACAGATATCCCTCTTAATGTATGCCAATAGACATGAGTCCCTCCCTGCGTATGCCCGGGAAATATTCCCGAGCCGGCGCAGACAGGTTACAAAAATAAATAGAAAGGAAGAACAAGGGCCCAGGTAGAGGAGAAAAGAAGAGAGTGTAAAGCACTACAATCCCCCACAGATATATAGAAGCCAAAAGAGCGATCGAACCTACAAACCAGGGGGCAAGATATATCTCACTTACACATGGATACCCTCCTGGTTACTCTTAGATTCCCCATGAGCCATTAGGTAGGATAGTATTGTTATATATGCTTAGTATATCCTATGGGCTGGGTGACAGACTGTATTATTGTTTAAATATATGAATATGTATTTTTGTATCCAGGTGGTCTGTGGTGATATAGTGTTTTTAATTGTTTTTATTGTTTTGCCAATAAAGTGTTTTTTGTAATTTGTTTATATATCGGGTGGTGTGCAACTTTGTAGCAGTGTCTTTTTTCTTTCCTTTGTATATGTTATTTTCTGCTACATGCACCCCCTGTTCATATGTGACTGCTATGGTTGTGCGCCTACACCCCCTTTTTGTTCTCACATTATTTGTAGCCTGGCTCTGATAGCAGGTTTTCTTTTTGGTGGCACACACCCTATTTTGGGGAATTATTATCAGAATATTTATACAATTATATAATTGTGTTTTGTAGCTCTTTTCGGTGTTTAGTACGCCATGGATTGGGATGCGCGGGAGGCAGCCTGGCGCGCTGAATCTATTAATGTCTTCTCCTCCACGGATACTAATGTACCAGGCTCTGAGTTTACCACACTGTCAGCTGAATTGACTTCGGCCCATAGATTGGGGATCAGATTGTGGTGGAATATCCGCAGCCTAGAAGAGTACATCAAGGCCAATATTGTACCCCGGGGCCTTAGAGTTCCAATTTATCCTGCATGGGAACCTTCTGTGTCCTTTCGCTCTACATGGGAACAAGGACTGGTACGGTGTTCAAATATTATAATGAATATGCTTTTAGAGCACGATAGGGAGTTACTTATGAGCACCAAGAACCATATTAAAGATCTGGAGTCAAAATTGCCCAATTATGACGATAAGACGCAGGTTCAGCCCTTCAAGATTAGACTTAAGGATACCTTAGATAAATACGACCATGACATTAGGGAAAAGAAGAGGTCTAAATTTTTCCGTGATCGTAAGGACTTCGACACTCAGCAAGCATTCCAGTGGAAACATCAAGGGAATCGCAGGCAGGCCCCCCAGATTTCCAGACAGCCTGGGACAGCATCAGGGCCGTCTAGGGGTGAAGGAGGTGGTGTTCACTCGTCCAGCAGTGATTTTTTATCATCAGCCGACAGCGAGCCAGACGCCGGACTAGAAGGGGTCTTAAACACCGCCCAGCCGCCTCGACGGTTCACCAGATTTGGGGGCCGCAGGACACCGAAACGGCACAAACTCTTCCACAAATAGAAGCACCATTAGAGTCCGTGTCTCCATCACCTGTTTCACAGGGACCATCAGGTAAATTGCAGGTCATTAACTTATCGGAGTACAAGCTTACTTCGGTTGAACTATCGGTGTTACAAAGGGGTTTGACATTTTCCCCGGTGCATAATATAGATAAGTTTACATTGGTCAAGGACCTGTATTTATTTTGTAGGTGCTTGGTTTTACAAGTTCTTCACAGCAGACCACAGGACAGGGATGGATTGGACCAGACGGACCAACGAGTGCTTCAAGATCTATTACAACTGTTACAGGAGGATGCCATCGAGAGTGGTAAGGATCGTTTTCCCCATAAGAATAAATCTATGGTGGCCCCCCCTTTCTCTCTAGTGCCGGCTATAAGGGTATTTTTTGAGCTGGTGAAGAAGGATATTCTTCAGTTACGTCCCTTTTCTGGTACACCGAGTAATTTGGGGAAAGAAGAACAACGAGCCATTTTTAATTTGAAATCCAATCCGGCCTTCTTAATTAAGGAGGCTGATAAAGGGGGTAATGTGGTCTTGTGGCCACATACCCTCTATTTGGAGGAGGCCCACCGTCAGCTGGATAACACGCGGTTTTACCGAAAATTACCATCTGACCCTACAGGGGTGTTTTCAGTTAAATTAAGGGGACTTTTAGAAAGGGCCCGGGACCTGGGGATCATCAATGGTCATGAATTTAATTTCATGTGGGTGGAATACCCAATTACAGCTACCTTTTACATGCTCCCCAAGGTACATAAAGATCTCTGTAAACCACCAGGTCGCCCAATTGTGGCCAGTATTGGGAGTCTATGCGAGAAAATCTGCATATATGTTGATCACTTCCTGCAGCCCCTGGTTAAGAAACTACCCTCCTTTATACTTGATTCCTCCCATTTCATCAGGAGTTGCCAGGGCATTGTGTTACCAAAGGAGACGGTTCTGGTCACGTGTGATGTAGAGGCCCTCTACTCCAACATCAATCATGATGATGCAGTTAGAGCGGTCCTCTATTTCTTGGACCAGGTAGGGCATTCTGATAGAATGCACGATTCATTGATTGTGGACCTTATGGAATTTGTCCTAAAGCACAATTATTTCACATTCGACAGGACATATTATCTCCAGACCTCGGGTGTGGCCATGGGGGCCAGATGTGCCCCGGCCATCGCCAACCTATTTTTAGGTTGGTGGGAGGCCACCGTGGTATATGTGCTTGACATGTTTAAAGATAGAGTGCATCATTGGATGCGCTTTATCGACGACGTGTTTTTCGTTTGGTCTGGGACAGAGGCTGAGTGTAGGATATTTATGGACAGGTTGAATGGGAATTCCCATAACATCTTTTTGACGTATTCGTTATCTTCCTCCTCAGTCACCTTTTTGGATCTGGAGGTGGTGATGGAAAATGATACAATTATTACGAAATTGTATCGTAAACCTACAGCAACAAATGGTCTCCTGGATTTCAGAAGTTTCCATCCCCAGCACACAAGACACGGAGTCCCTATCGGACAGTTTCTAAGAACAAGAAGGAATTGTACACGTGATGAAGATTTTAAGTCAGAGGCCCTGGCGTTGACTTCCCGTTTTAAAGAGAGGAACTATCCTCAGAGGTGTATATCATCGGCCTTCCAGAGGGCGAGGAGTGAGACACAGGAGTCTTTATTGAACTCGACACGCAAGGTACGGGACAATGTTCCCAGGTTTATAACCAATTATAACACGCATTGGTCACAATTGGGGGGCATCTTACGTAGGCATTGGGGCATTCTCACCACGGATTTGAATACCTCTAATATTGTTGGTGAACGGCCTCTCTTGGTAGCCAGGAGGGCACCCAATTTGAGGGACCTCCTGGTTAAAAGTCATTACAAACGACAGACTACCCGGCTTAATCGTGGGGTGAGGCTTAGGGGGTCTTTTCCCTGTGGGGACTGTAACATCTGTCCCCACATGGGTCCAACTAGGGAATTTTTTCAAAATCCCGTCGATGGTGTGACATATAAGCTTGGGGGGTATATCAACTGCAGGACAAGATATGTCATTTATGCTCTTATCTGTCCTTGCAAGATGGTCTATGTGGGCCAGACCTCTCAGGAATTGCGACGGAGGGTCCAAAAACACTTCTCTACTATCAATCTGGCAAGAAGTGATAGTGATAAGGGGAGGACCCTGACCTCGGTGGCGGCCCACTTCCTAACACACCATTCTGGGAGTACCATGAATATACGGGTGATTGGATTAGAAAAGATCTTTATGTCGGAGAGGGGGGGCTCCCCCACAAAACGCCTACTCCAAGTAGAGTCACGGTGGATTTTTAATTTGAGATCTGTTGCTCCTACAGGTTTGAATGAGGAGCTGCTATTCACCGGATTCCTTGGCTAATCTACGCACATGTGGACTATTGGACTGTGTCCTTTCCTTCTTCTTGCCCTTTTGTGGAGTCGGAGAAAAGATGCTACATATATGGAATCTAGGATGAGCATGAAGCATACATCATGGATGGTTCTTCATTTGGTTATGATTCCTAAGTTGCCCTCCTGTGGAGTCAGAGAAAAGATGCTACATATATGGAATCTAGGATGAGAATGAAGCATATATCATGGACGGCTCTTCATTTGGATATCATTCCCAATTTTGGATTCTAGGCTACCGTGGGATTAAAAATAATAGTGATTTTCTTTTTCCCCAATACTGATTTTGTCTTTCCCCCTTGGATATTGTGCCATTTATTATATAATATATGCTTGTTTGGCTCATGGGGGTAGTATTGGAGATTTAGGTTGGCTCATGGGTACGGGCTTGTGGTTTATGCATATGGTAGTACGTGTGGGGGGGTTCGTGGTATGGTGCTTGGATACGTGGGATAGTAGTTTTTTAGGTAGGCCTTTCGAAGCATATATAGTCTTATTAGGGATGGGCTGGTCCCACATTATTATTCCCTCTTGTGGCCTTAGATATACCTATTCTTGGACTAGTGTCTAATTAAGATACATTACATTATATATCATATACAATAAATATTTAATTATTGTGTTATTTGTTTATTATTATTATTGTTTTAGTGTGGTGATTTGTTGTATGTCCTTTTTTCCCCTTCCCCGTCCACCTCCACCTTTTCCCTCCCTTCCCCCCCCCCTTTTTTTTTTTTTTTTTTTTTTTTTTTTTTTTTTTTTTTTTTTTTTTTACCCCCCCTTTAGGCATTATGGGATATGTGAGGTTTTGCTATGTATACATGTTGTATATATGGGTTGTTTTGTGTAGGTATAGTTGTTATGTGTTGTGTTGTATGTATGGGTATGTGTGAGACCCCTTACATGGATGGTTTCTATATGGGTTGATTGTGTATGTGATTGTATATGTGGTCCCTTGAGTCTATAGGTGTGGATTGGTATCCATGTGTAAGTGAGATATATCTTGCCCCCTGGTTTGTAGGTTCGATCGCTCTTTTGGCTTCTATATATCTGTGGGGGATTGTAGTGCTTTACACTCTCTTCTTTTCTCCTCTACCTGGGCCCTTGTTCTTCCTTTCTATTTATTTTTGTAACCTGTCTGCGCCGGCTCGGGAATATTTCCCGGGCATACGCAGGGAGGGACTCATGTCTATTGGCATACATTAAGAGGGATATCTGTTTGATACTAGTCGCGGACGCGCGCTAGTTTATTTATTTACATGGTTTCTGCACTATGGTGCTATTCTTATACAGGCGCTTATACTATACAGGCGTTTCTGTATTTTGATTGTATTTTTTCTAGTACTATGGTGCATGCGTGGCCCATGCACCCTTTGCCTTTAGGCGGTGCTGGGCACGCTGGGCCGTGTAGTCCTCCAGGTGTGCTGTTCTCGGTTTGAGGGAGACTGCAGTTTTCTTCCTGACTGCGCCCCTTTTGTAAATACGGCATATTATTATATTATGCAGGTGTGCCTTGTGTGCACTTTTGTGCTTATATGTGGGCGCTTAGTGCGCCGGTCTTTGTGATTACTTGGGTGCGCTGTTAATGGCTTGGGGGTGATCGCAGCTCCTGTTGCTACGGGGCTGCTTTGGACATTACTGCGCACGCGCGGTTCATGTGCATCCTGCGGTTATTCTACATGCCGGGCTTTCGAGCCTCTAGTCCTGTCATTTCCGCTTCCGGTTTTGGAGGTGGCGCTGCAGCTCTCATGGCCAGACGCATACACACACCGGTAAGAGCTCTAGACATAATTGTGGTTCTATATAAACACCCGTTTATTGGCTGGGCACATACTTCCCCTGACGAAGCCTCATTTGGGAGGCGATACGCGTGGGGCTATGGTCCACCAAGTCCCCTGGATACTTTGGCTTGCCAGTATATAGTTTGGCTCGTGTTCGATTACAGGTATTATGCTCTTTTGACCTATGATTGGTATTTTCTGTCTCCATCGGTTCATATGGGTGTCTTGTGGCTATTTGGCCTTATTCATCTTGAGGGTTTGTGAGTTACCCTCCTGGTTACTCTTAGATTCCCCATGAGCCATTAGGTAGGATAGTATTGTTATATATGCTTAGTATATCCTATGGGCTGGGTGACAGACTGTATTATTGTTTAAATATATGAATATGTATTTTTGTATCCAGGTGGTCTGTGGTGATATAGTGTTTTTAATTGTTTTTATTGTTTTGCCAATAAAGTGTTTTTTGTAATTTGTTTATATATCGGGTGGTGTGCAACTTTGTAGCAGTGTCTTTTTTCTTTCCTTCACAATGAGCTGCTGTGCTCTTTAGTTTGTATAAAACTATAAAATTAAGCTGAGAAATGTTTCAGTTAAAGGGTTTGGATCAATTGACTTTTGCCTCTATGTGCTGGTTCATAGAGACTAAATTACAACATAATACACAGGCCACAGACAGAGTGACACTGTTCTTGCAAAGATAAAGCAGATCCTTTTATTAATCTCAGAAAATGAATTCCTCTTATATAACAGTTGCAGAAAAATCATTCTAGTGGGAAGAGCCAAAAGTAAAATATAGCATGCTTTACTAGCCATTCCCGTACAAAAGTTACTCTTTATATCCAGGTCTAAAAATATACAGTATATTACATCACCACAAAAGCTGTAAATGGAAGGAGCTGGCAATAATGTCAATACTATAGAATTTTCCAGCCCTGACCAACCCTATATTATATTATCAGAACAAGTCCGCCAGATCTTCTTTATCGCTTGGGAGCATGTGTCTTTGATGATGAGAGCAGAGAGCATGAAGCAAAGCTTATACCTGTTGAGTCTAGAAACCAAGTCATCCGTTCAGCAAATCTCTTCTAGTGAAAATGTGTGCAGATTGCACATCCTGGTAAGATGGCAATCGTAACACATTCCCGTCCTGACTGAATGCAGATTTGTAGTGCCTCTGTGCAGGTTTTGTAGTGTATGTGATACTTTTTTATTATCTGTTTTGCTCATTTATATTTTTAAAATGAATGTACACTCTTGGATAACATTTTTTTTTAGTCTAAATTTGAGATGAAGGAATGTCATGAGATGTAAATTGGGCAGATTGCTCAAATTTGACAGAGAAGGTTGATTTGTGTCAAATTGAATGCTCCTAATTAAGCTCTGAGGTGTCTCTAGAACATAGGGTGTATAACAAAATGAATCCTTCCTTTTACCGTCACATGTCCCATTTTAGCCCACCATTTGACGGCTTATTTTTGATGTCCCCCAGTGTGCCACATCCTCCTCGGTCTTATCTTCGCTCTAGACTGGGGTTTCCAGCACTTAGTTGACCTCTGACATCATGGCACATGTATCGTGCACCATGATGTGAAATGTCTATTCAGCGGCACACATCATGGTGTCACAACGATAAAATGCGCGAATGTGACTCTCAGGGGCCTACTTGCTGCCGGAAGTCATAGAGTAGAATGAAGAAGACCAAGGAGAACATTGCTTACCGGACAACATTAGAAAGAAGAGGCACTTAGGACCGGTCACTGGCCTATGGTTGCAGGTGGAAATGTATTACTATTTTTTAACTGTTTTCTCAATACCCTATAACTCAGCAAAATGCCGGACAGCTAGCAGGTTTACTTTGCATAGAGAGAATCACAAAAGATTCAATTTCAGGAAAATCCATTTTTTTGTGAAATTCAAGGCAAATTCAATTCACCTTGAACAAAAGCAAGTATCTCTAGGGCAGCATGGTGGCTCAGTGGATAGCACTGCAGCCTTGCAGCGCTGGAGTCCTGGGTTCTAATCCCACCAAGGACAACATCTGCAAGGAGTTTGTATGTTCTCACCTGTGTTTGTGTGGGTTTCCTCCGGGTTCTCCGGTTTCCTCCCACATTCCAAAGTCATACTGATAGGGAATGTAGATTAAGAGCCCCATTGTGGAATAGTACAGCCACAGCTTTCTTGCATATTATGCAGAATTACTCAAAAATGTCTCACTGATGAACCAGCCAATAATTATAACCCAACCAGTTACTTATATAACCAGTTTGTGCCAATCAGCCCACAACTTGACAAGGCATATCTGTGCCATGAACAGCAGGAGTTTGAGAGATATAAACCTCAATCATCTTCCTTAGCTGTCCTAACAAGCTGCAATCAGCCATCTCTGCACAACCCACAATCAGGGGCACCGCTACCATGTGGCAAGTTGAGCACTTTGCCTCAGGCGGCACTGCCATCACTGAAGTGAGGGGGCTGCAGATTCTGCCGCTGTAGTAACTGAATTTGCGTTGGAGATGCAGGTTCAGTTAGTAATCTATTATACAGGGCGTGTGACTGGCTGGGTTCTGCTCCTCCTGCAACATTAGCTCAGCTGCGACATCACTGACAACACATGACTGATCACATGCTCATGACATCATGAAAGGCCCTCTACCTCCCAGATGTAGTCTTCTCCAGTATGGTAAGTATGTGCTCCGGCCACTGCTGCTCTGTGCTTCTCCGCTGCTGAGGTACGTGGGCTGTGATATATGCTATGTGGGTTGTGCTATATGCTATTTGTGCTGTGCTATATGCTACATGGGCTGTAATATGCTACGTAGCTGTGCTATGTACTACATGGGCTTTGTTATATGCTACGTGGGCTGTGATATATGCTATGTGGTCTGTGCTATATGCTATGTGGGCTGTGCTATATGCTATGTGGGCTTTTATATGCTACCTGACTGCTATATGCTACGTGGGCTGTGTTATATACTACGTGGGCTGTGTTATATGCTACATGGGCTGTGCAGTATACTACGTGGCTGTGCTATATGCTATGCGAGCTGTGTGATATACTACATGGGCTCTGTTATATGCTACGTGGCTGTGCTATATTTCTGTGCTGTATTTGCGCATCATCAATCGTGGTATGTGTTAAAGGGGGGGCCACGGGGGGGCACCATTTTGCAGCTCGCAGCAGAGTGGCTAGGTTCACCCCTGCCCACAATATTCATGTCTGTGCTACCTATTTTGATAGTGAAATTATATTTTCATTGGGGAGAATGTTCCAAGTATTTAAGACATTACATGTAACAAGTTAGATTAGAAAAAAATGTATGTCTTCCATATTACTTTTTTGCCACCCCATCTGAAAGCAGCATAAAGAAGAGATCTTGATTCAATTAAGGGTTAATTTACTGAGCTGTAGTTTTCATAAAAACAGTCATGACTACCTTTTATGTAGTAGTTAATATTCAAGAACTTTGACTACCATTTACCCCACCAATGATTAGTGTGGTAAATGACTATGCACTGCGTAGTCATAAAGCTGTCACTCATTGCCATGGTGTGAGGGTTATTTGTTTATTTCATGTTCATGCGACAATAATTCCACAACACTTTACAGCCATAATCATCACTGTCCGAATTAGGGCGCACAGTCTTCATTCCCTGTACGTAAATAGTATAAATGGAAACCGGAGTACCCAAAGGAAACACATGTAAACACGGGGATAATATACAAACTCTTTTCAGATCTTGTCCTTGGTGGGCTTTGAACCCAGGACCTGAATGTTACAAAGCTAGAGAAAGTTAACCACTGAACCATTGTGCTGCTCACAGGTTAAATAAAGCTCATCGAGAGCACTAGCAGAGCTGCAGCAGATCCCAATGTAATGGCTGGATGTGTAGATTTAGGCAATTTAACTCCCTAGATGCCACTGACAATGACATAGCTTCTAGTTACATAGGTTGAATAAGACCTAGGTTCATCAAGTTCAACCTTTCGCCACCAATTATTATTATTATTATTATTATTTATTATTATAGCACCATTTATTCCATGGCGCTTTACATGTGAGGAGAGGTATACATAAATAAAAACAGGTACAATAATCTTGAACAGTACAAGTCACAACTGGTACAGGAGGAGAGAGGATCCTGCCTACGAGGGCTCACAATCTACAAGGGATGGGTGAGGATACAGTGGTTTGGTCGATCGGTGGTTACTGCAGGTTGTAAGCTTGCCGGAAGAGGTAGGTCTTCAGGCTCTTTTTGAAGTTTTTGATGGTAGGTGAGAGTCTGATATGTTATGGTAGAGAGTTCCAGAGTAGGGGTGATGCCCGAGAGAAATCTTGTATGCAATTATGGGAAGAGGAGATAAGAGGGGAGTAGAGAAAGAGATCTTCTGAGGATCAGAGGTTGCATGCAGGAAAGTATCGGGAGAAGAGGTCACAGATGTGTGGAGGAGACAGGTTGTGGATGGCTTTGTGTTATGACCTGGTGGTTAGGAGCACCAGGAATGACCTGATGGTTAAACACATAGGACAAGCTCTGGAAAGTGGGGACTCTGCTGACCGCAATCCCCAATCCCATCACACACACCAGAAATAGCCGTGGAGCGAACCCAACAGGCCTAGTCGCCTCAGCACAGCCTAAGAGCTAGCTACCCCTAGAGGAGAAAGTAAAGCCTACCTTGCCTCAGAGAAATTCCCCAAAGGAAAAGGTAGCCCCCCACAAATATTGACTGTGAGTAAGATGAAATGCACAAACATAGGAATGAAAAGAGATTTCAGCAAAGGGAGGCCCGACTAATTAAACAGACAAAGGATAGAAAAGGTCACTATGCGATCAGCACAAAAATCTACAAAAGACCACGCAGAGTGTGCAAAAAGACCCCCGCACCGAGTCACGATGCGGCGGTGCCACTCGGCATTCCAGAGCTTCCAGCTAGCCAGACAAAATCATATTAGCAAGCTGGACTAAAACGCAAGAACAACAAAAATCAACAAGCAGGGACTTAGCTTCTGCTGGCATAGACAGGTCACCAGAAAGATCCAAACACGAACTGAACCAGTGCTGGAACATTGACAGGTGGCCAGGAGTAACGATCAGGGTGGAGTTAAATAGGGCAGCAGCCTAAGAACAAACCAGGTCACCTGTGGAAGGAATCTCAGAACCAGCAGCTCCACTCACAGGCACCAGAGGGAGTCCATGGACAGAACTCGCCGAAGTACCATTCATGACCACAGGAGGGAGATCCAAAACAGAATTCACAACAGTACCCCACTCTTGAGGAGGGGTCACCGAACCCTCACCAGAACCCCCAGGCCGATCAGGACGAGCCAAATGGAAGGCACGAACCAGATCGGCAGCATGAACATCAGAGGTAACAACCCAGGAATTATCTTCCTGACCATAACCCTTTCACTTGACCAGGTACTGAAGTTTCCGTCTCGAAATACAAGAATCTAAAATCTTCTCCACCACATACTCCAACTCCCCCTCGACCAACACCGGGGCAGGAGGATCAACAGAGGGAACCATAGACGCCACGTATCTCCGCAGCAACGACCTATGGAACACATTATGGATGGCAAAAGAAGCTGGAAGGGCCAGCCGAAATGACCCAGGATTAAGAACGTCAGAAATCTTATAAGGACCAATGAAACGAGGCCTAAACTTAGGAGAGGAAACCTTCATAGGAACATAACGAGACGACAACCAAACCAAATCCCCAACACGAAGTCGAAGACCATCACGGCGACGGCGGTTAGCGAAACGTTGAGCCTTCTCCTGGGACAATGTCAAATTGTCCACTACGTGAGTCCAAATTTGCTGTAATCTGTCCACCACCGAATCCACACCAGGACAGTCCGAAGGCTCAACCTGCCCTGAAGAGAAACGAGGATGGAAACCAGAATTACAGAAAAAAGGTGAAACCAAAGTAGCCGAGCTGGCCCGATTATTAAGGGCGAACTCAGCCAAAGGCAAGAAAGACACCCAATCATCCTGATCAGCAGAAACAAAGCATCTCAGATATGTTTCCAAGGTCTGATTGGTTCGTTCCGTTTGGCCATTTGTCTGAGGATGGAAAGCCGAAGAAAAAGACAAATCAATGCCCATCTTAGCACAAAAGGACCGCCAAAACCTCGAGACAAACTGGGAACCTCTGTCCGAGACAATGTTCTCAGCAATGCCATGCAAACGAACCACATGCTGGAAAAATAATGGCACCAAATCAGAGGAGGAAGGCAATTTAGACAAGGGTACCAAATGGACCATCTTAGAGAAGCGATCACAAACCACCCAGATGACCGACATCCTTTGAGAGATAGGGAGGTCTGAAATAAAATCCATGGAAATATGTGTCCAGGGTCTCTTCGGGACCGGCAAGGGCAAAAGCAACCCACTGGCACGAGAACAGCAGGGCTTAGCCCGAGCACAAGTCCCACAGGATTGCACAAAAGAGCGCACATCCCGTGACAAGGAAGGCCGCCAAAAAGATCTAGCCACCAAATCCCTAGTACCAAAGATTCCGGGATGACCAGATAACACCGAACAATGAACCTCAGAGATAACTCTACTAGTCCATCTATCAGGGACAAACAGCTTCTCCGCTGGACAACGGTCAGGTCTATCAGCCTGAAATTTCTGCAGCACACGCCGCAAATCAGGGGAGATGGCAGACAAGATTACCCCATCATTAAGAATACCAGCCGGCTCAGGAACGTCCGGAGAGTCAGGCACAAAACTCCTTGAAAGGGCATCAGCCTTCACATTCTTAGAGCCCGGAAGGTAAGAAACCACAAAATCGAAATGGGAGAAAAACAGCGACCATCGAGCCTGTCTAGGATTTAACCATTTGGCAGACTCGAGATAAGTCAAATTCTTGTGATCTGTCAGGACCACCACGCGATGCTTGGCTCCTTCAAGCCAATGACGCCACTCCTCGAATGCCCACTTCATAGCCAACAACTCTCGTTTGCCAACATCATAATTACGCTCGGCAGGCGAAAACTTTCTAGAAAAGAAAGCACATGGTTTCATCACCGAGCCATCAGAACTTCTCTGAGACAGAACAGCCCCTGCACCAATTTCAGAAACATCAACCTCGACCTGAAACGGGAGCGAAACATCTGGCTGGCAAAACACAGGGGCAGAAGAAAAACGACGCTTCAACTCCTGAAAAGCCTCAACGGCCGCAGAAGACCAATTGACCACATCAGCACCTTTCTTGGTCAAATCAGTCAACGGTTTAACAACACTAGAAAAATTAGCGATGAAGCGACGGTAAAAATTCGCAAAGCCCAGGAACTTCTGCAGACTCTTCACAGATGTAGGCTGAGTCCAATCATAAATGGCCTGAACTTTAACAGGATCCATCTCGATAGTAGAAGGGGAAAAAATGAAACCCAAAAATGAAACCTTCTGAACCCCAAAGAGACACTTAGACCCCTTCACAAACAAGGAATTAGCACGAAGGACCTGGAAGACCATTCTGACCTGCTTCACATGAGACTCCCAATCATCCGAAAAGACCAAAATATCATCCAAATATACAATCATGAATTTATCCAGATACTCTCGGAAGATGTCATGCATAAAGGACTGAAACAGAGATGGAGCATTAGAAAGCCCGAATGGCATCACCAGGTACTCAAAATGGCCTTCGGGCGTATTAAATGCTGTTTTCCATTCATCGCCCTGTTTAATACGCACAAGATTATAGGCCCCTCGAAGATCTATCTTGGTGAACCAACTAGCCCCCTTAATCCGAGCAAACAAATCAGACAGTAGCGGCAAAGGGTACTGAAATTTAACCGTGATATTATTAAGAAGGCGGTAATCAATACAAGGTCTCAAAGAACCATCCTTCTTGGCCACAAAAAAGAAGCCTGCTCCCAACGGTGACGATGACGGGCGAATATGTCCTTTCTCCAAGGATTCCTTTATATAACTCCGCATAGCGGCGTGTTTTGGCACAGATAAATTGAACAGTCGGCCCTTAGGAAACTTACTACCAGGAATCAAATTAATAGCACAATCACAATCCCTATGAGGAGGTAGGGCACCGGACTTGGGCTCATCAAATACATCCTGGTAGTCCAACAAAAACTCAGGAACTTCAGAAGGTGTGGAAGATGAAATTGACAGCAATGGAACATCACCATGTACCCCTTGACAACCCCAGCTGGACACAGACATAGATTTCCAATCTAATACTGGATTATGGACCTGTAGCCATGGCAACCCCAAAACGACCACATCATGCAGATTATGCAACACCAAAAAGCGAATATCCTCCTGATGTGCAGGAGCCATGCACATGGTCAATTGAGTCCAGTACTGAGGCTTATTCTTGGCCAAAGGCGTAGCATCAATTCCTCTCAATTGAATAGGACACTGCAAGGGCTCCAAGAAAAAACCACAGCGCCTGGCAAACTCCAAGTCCATCAAATTCAGGGCAGCGCCCGAATCCACAAACGCCATAACAGAATAGGACGACAAAGAACACATCAGAGTAATAGACAAAAGAAATTTAGGCTGTACCGTACCAATGGTGGCAGACCTAGCGAACCGCTTAGTGCGTTTAGGACAATCAGAGATAGCATGAGTGGAGTCACCACAATAAAAACACAGCCCATTCTGACGTCTGTGTTCTTGCCGTTCAGCTCTGGTCAAAGTCCTATCACATTGCATAGGCTCAGACCTATGCTCAGAGAATACCGCCAAATGGTGCACAGCTTTGCGCTCACGTAAGCGCCGATCGATCTGAATGGCCAAAGACATAGAGTCATTCAGACCAGCGGGCGTGGGAAACCCCACCATAGCATCCTTAAGGGCTTCAGAAAGACCCCTTCTGAAAATTGCCGCCAGGGCACACTCATTCCACCGAGCAAGCACAGACCGCTTTCTAAACCTCTGACAATATACCTCCGCTTCATCCTGACCCTGACACAAAGCCAGCAAATTTTTCTCTGCCTGATCCACTAAATTTGGTTCCTCATAAAGCAATCCAAGCGCCAGAAAAAACGCATCAACATCACGCAATGCAGGATCTCCTGGCGCAAGGGAGAATGCCCAGTCTTGAGGATCACCACGTAACAAAGAAATAATGATTTTTACCTGTTGAATTGGGTCACCAGAGGAGCGGGGTTTCAAAGCAAGAAACAGTTTACAATTATTTTTGAAATTCATGAACCTAGATCTATCCCCAGAAAACAAATCAGGAATAGGAATTCTAGGCTCTAACATTGGATTCCGAACTACAAAATCTTGAATGCTTTGTACCCTTGTAGTGAGATGATCCACACAAGAGGATAGAACTTGAATGTCCATATCTACACCTGTGTCCTGAACCACCCAGAGGTAAAGGGGAAAAGAGAGACAAAACACACTGCAGAGGAAAAAAAATGGTCTCAGAACTTCTCTTATCCCTCTATTGAGATGCATTAGTACTTTGGGCCACCTGTACTGTTATGACCTGGTGGTTAGGAGCACCAGGAATGACCTGATGGTTAAACACATAGGACAAGCTCTGGGAAGTGGGAACTCTGCTGACCGCAATCCCCAATCCCATCACACACACCAGAAATAGCCGTGGAGCGAACCCAACAGGCCTAGTCGCCTCGGCACAGCCTAAGAGCTAGCTACCCCTAGAGGAGAAAGTAAAGCCTACCTTGCCTCAGAGAAATTCCCCAAAGGAAAAGGTAGCCCCCCACAAATATTGACTGTGAGTAAGATGAAATACACAAACATAGGAATGAAAAGAGATTTCAGCAAAGGGAGGCCCGACTAATTAAACAGACAGAGGATAGAAAAGGTCACTATGCGGTCAGCACAAAAATCTACAAAAGACCACGCAGAGTGTGCAAAAAGACCCCCGCACCGACTCACGATGCCAGACAAAATCATATTAGCAAGCTGGACTAAAACGCAAGAACAACAAAAATTAACAAGCAGGGACTTAGCTTCTGCTGGCATAGACAGGTCACCAGAAAGATCCAAACACGAACTGAACCAGTGCTGGAACATTGACAGGTGGCCAGGAGTAACGATCAGGGTGGAGTTAAATAGGGCAGCAGCCTAAGAACAAACCAGGTCACCTGTGGAAGGAATCTCAGAACCAGCAGCTCCACTCACAGCCACCAGAGGGAGTCCATGGACAGAACTCGCCGAAGTACCATTCATGACCACAGGAGGGAGCTCCAAAACAGAATTCACAACAGCTTTGTATGTCATCGTTAGGCTTTTGTACTGGAGTCTCTGGGTAACGGGGAGCCAGTGAAGGGATAGACAGAGGGGAGAGGCCGGGGAATAGCGGGGGGACAGGTGGATTAGTCAGGCAGCAGAGTTTAGAATAGATTGGAGGGGTGCGAGAGTGTTAGAGGGGAGGCCACAGGGCAGGAGGTTGCAGTAGTCGAGGCGGGAGATGATGAGGGCATGGACTAGGGTTTTTGCACATTATACATTTTGTCACTGAATTATTTATAACCCACAATGTTATATGTAGTTAATTCCACAGAAAGAAGGAGCTGCTTTTGTCACTGCATCACCCCCCTGGCAATTAACCCCTGCATGACGCAGCCTATTTTGACCTTAATGACCTGACCATTTTTTGCAATTCTGACCAGTGTCCCTTTATGAGGTAATAACTCAGGAACGCTTCAAGGGATCGTAGTGATTCTGAGATAGTTTGTTCATGACATATTGGGCTTCATGTCAGTGGTAAATTTAGGTCGATAATTTTTGCATTTATTTGTGAAAAAAAATGGAAATTTGGTGAAAATTTTGAAAATTTCACAATTTTCAAATTTTGAATTTTTATTCTGTTAAACCAGAGATTTAAGTGACACAAACTAGTTAATAAATAACATTACCCAGATGTCTACTTTATATCAGCACAATTTTGGAAACAAAATTTTTTTTAGCTAGGAAGTTATAAGGGTTAAAATTTGACCAGCGACTTCTCATTTTTACAGCAAAATTTACAAAACCATTTTTTTTAGGGAACACCTCACCTTTGAAGTCAGTTCGAGGGGTCTATATGGCTAAAAATACCCAAACGTGACACCATTCTAAAAACTGCACCCCTCAAGGTGCCCAAAACCACATTCAAGAAGTTTATTAACCCTTCAGGTGTTTCACAGCAGCTGAAGCAACATGGAGGAAAAAATGAACATTTAACTTTTTAGTCACAAACATGATCTTTTAGCAACAATTTTTTTATTTTCCCAAGGATAAAAGGAGAAACTGGATGCCAAAAGTTGTGGTCCAATTTGTCCTGAGTATGCCGATACCCCATATGTTTGGGCGCACGACAGGGCTCGGAAGGGAAGGAGCGCCATTTGACTTTTTGAATGAAAAGTTGGCTCCAATTTGTAGCGGACACCATGTCGCATTTGGAGAGCCCCTGTGTGCCTTAACATTGGAGCTACCCCACAAGTGACCCAATTTTGGAAACTAGACCCCCCAAGGAACTAATCTAGATGCATAGTGAGTACTTTAAACCACCAGGTGCTTCACAAATTGATCCGTAATAATGCAAAAATACTTTTTTTTCACAAAAATGTTCTTTTAGCCTCAATTTTTTCATTTTCACATAGGCAACAGTATAAAATGGATCCTCAAATTTGTTGGGCAATCTCTCCTGAGTACACGGATACCTCATATGTGGTCATATGTGGCACGGAAGGGAAGGAGCGCCATTTGACTTTTTGAATGGAAAATTAGCTCCAATCGTTAGCGGACACCATGTCGGGTTTGGAGAGCCCGTGTGTGCCTAAACATTGGAGCTCCCCCACAAGTGACCCCATTTTGGAAACTAGACCCCCCCAAGGAACTTTTCTAGATGTGTGGTGAGCACTTTGAGAACCCCCAAGTGCTTCACAGAAGTTTATAACGCAGAGCCGTGAAAATAAAAAATCATTTTTCTTTCCTTTTTAGCCCGCAATTTTTTATTTTCACAAGGGTGACACGAGAAATTGGATCCCAAAAGTTGTTGTCCAGTTTGTCCTGAGTATGCTGGTACCCCATATGTGGGGGTAAACCACTGTTTGGGCATATGTCGGGGTTCAAAAGGGAGGGAGCACCAGTTGACTTTTTGAACGCAAGATTGGCTGGAATCAATAGTGGCGCCATGTTGCATTTGGAGATCCCCTGATGTGCCTAAACAGTGGAAATCCCTCAATTCTAACTCCAACACTAACCCCAACACATCCCTAACCCTAATCCCAACTCTAACCATGACCCTAATCACAACTCTAACCCCAACACACCCCTAACCACAACTCTAACCCCAGCACACCCCTAACCCTAATCCCAACACTAACCACAACCCTAACCCCAACACACTCCTAACCCTAATCCCAACCATAACCCTAACCACAAGCCTAACCCTATCCCCAACACACCCCTAACCCTAATCTTAACCCTAATTCCAACCCTAACCCTAATTAAAACCCTAAGGCTATGTGCCCACATTGCAGATTTGTGTGCGGATTTTTCCGCACCATTTTTGAAAACTCTGCAAGTAAAATGCACTGCGTTTTACCTGCGGCTTTACCGCGGATTTCCAGTGTTTTTTGTGCAGATTTCACCAGCGGATTCCTATAAAGAAACAGGTGTAAAACACTGCAGAATCAGCACAAAGAATTGACATGCTGCGGAAAATACAATGCAGTGTTTCCGCGCTGTATTTTCCGCAGCATGGGCACAGCAGATTTGGCTTTCCATAGGTTTACATGGTACTGTAAACATGATGGAAAACTGCTATGAATCTGCAGCGGCCAATCCGCTGCGGATCCGCAGCCAAATCCGCACCATGTGCACATAGCCTAATTCTAACCCTAATTCTAACCATAACCCTAACCCTAATTGCAACCCTAACCCTAATTGCAACCCTAACCCTAGTTCTAACCCTAACCCTAGTTCTAACCTTAACCATAATTCTAACCTTAACCCTAACCGTAGTTCTAACCCTAACCCTAGTGGAAAAATAAAAATAAATATATTTTATTTATTTTATTATGTTTCCTACCAATGGAGGTGATAAAGAGGGGGGTTATTTACAATTTTTTTTATTTTGATCACTGTGATATGATATATCACAGTGATGAAAATGAATGAACGAATCTGCCAGCCGGCAGATTTTGGCAGGCGCACTGCGCATGTGCCCACCATTTTGGAAGATGGCGGCACCCATGCAGAAGACGGACAGACACCTGGAGGGACACCAGAGGTCAGTAAGTATGGGGGGGTGGGATTGGAGCATGGGGGGAGTGGATAGGAGGACAGAGGGGAGCAGAGGACAGGACGAAGGACGGGGCGGTGGATCGGTGGAGGTGGCAGATCAGGGTTTCCAGCCATGGCCGATGATATTGCAGCATTGGCCATGGCTGGATTGTAATATTTCACCAATTTTCATTGGTGAAATATTACGATTGCTCTGAATGAAAGTGAAATGTCACTTTCAACAGCCAATCAGAGCGATCGTAGTCACGGGGTGTGAAGCCATTCCCCCTGGGCTCAAGTACCACTCCCCCTGTCCCTGCAGGTTGGGTGAAATTAGTTAACCCTTTCACCCGATCTGCAGGAACGTGATCCTGCCATGATGCCACATAGGTGTCACAGGTCGGATTGGCACCGACTTTCATGACGCCTACGTGGCATCACAGGTCGGGAAGGGGTTAAATTGCGGGGTACTATTGTATTATATGGACAAACATTGGCATAATGATGGCCTCTGGGTCTGCCAACTGTGGAAGCCAATCAGGCTTTGCTGGAGGCAAAAGAGTCTAATAGGCTATCTGTCAGTAGAGTTCTAACAGGCTGATAAAATACACTGCACTACATCAGTGGTGCAGTGTATTATGTAAGAGACCAAAATATGTGTGTTTAAGTGCCCTTTGTGGGACTTACGATGCAAACAAATAAAGTATTTAGAAGACATAAAGTAAAAACCACAAATATTACATCAAAATATGTTTTATTAAAATAAAACACGCAAAAAATCTAAATAGAATTATCATCTCATAATGACCTAAAATATATAATTATCACTATTTTTATGATGCACAGTAATTAATATAACAAAAAAAGAGCCAAAATTGCTGTTTTTGTGCATTCCAACTCTAAAAAAAGCAAAATAAACAACTAGCAAAAAGTCTCTATAGGTTACCAATGGAAAATATTCCTAGAAAATAAGACTAACCCTTATCCTGCCCTGTCAACAAAAAAATAAAAATGTACAGCTCTCAGAAGACGGCAATAAAAATATTATATATATATATATATATATATTATTATTATTATTATTATTATTTATTGTTATAGCGCCATTTATTCCATGGCGCTTTACATGTGAGGAGGGGTATACATAATGAAAACAAGTACAATAATCTTAAACAATACAAGTCATAACTGGTACAGGAGGAATGAGGACCCTGCCCGCGAGGGCTCACAATCTACAAATATATATATATATATATATATATATATATATATATATATATATATATATACAGTATATGTGTGTGTGTGTGTGTGTGTGTGCTTTCAGTGTGTGTAAGCAATAAAGTATACAAAACTATATAGGTCTGACATTGCAGTAGTTACTTACCTGAAGAATAAATGTAACATGTTAACAACACTGCATGGTAAACTAAAAAAACTATTTCAAAATTGTTGTTTTTTTCAAGCTGCCTCTCAAAACTCAGAGTAAAAAGCGCTGAAATTATTTTTAACAAGTTAGTACTAATAAAAACTACATCTTGTCACAAAAAGTAAATATTCCCACAGCAATGGCTGCTGAAAAGTAAAAGATTATAGATATCAAAAGGTAGAAAGGTAGAGATAAACAAGGCAAAGATTTATTTTAGGTAATTTCATTGTGTCAAAGTAGTAAAATGTTAAAAAGCATATAAAATGATTGCTGTAATTGTGTCAACACGCAGAATAAAATTGTGTTATAAATTATACCACACGTTAAACACTGTAAAAAGATAAAATAAAACCTATTCCAGAATTTATATTTTTTTAATCTAACGCCCCCAAAAAATGAATGAAAAGTATTTAAACAAAAAGCTGTAAGTATCCTGAAAAGTTACAACTTTCAGAAAACAACGATAGCCAAAAAATAAAAGTTAAATTGATGTATCTTTGAGGTCCAAAACGACCCAAAGCTTAAGGTTTTTTTTCGCCATTCCCCATTCCAAGTTTTTCAGTACATTGTGTGTTAAAGCAATGTAGTTATTCAAAACTGTTACTTGACTATTTCTTGTCCCACAAAAATAAGCCTTTGTATAACAATGTTGATGGAAAATTAAGCTTTCAGACTTCATTATGTGAGGAGGTAATTAGCGTACTGAGAAATGTTAAGTAAGGTTGGAGAATTCCATTGGCTATGAATAGCTAACTTCATGGCCATATTGACACAAGATAACAGACTTTAATAGCGGTAATAATACCTGAAGGTATTAGTTAGGGGTAAAATTTGAATAAATGAGTAGTAAAGGAAAAACATTTCATTCCATCTAATTTTTAAAGTTGGCTACTTCCACCAGTTATGGAGTCCACTGCTCCACCAAAACCTCAGTAGAGATAAGAAAACACCTCTGTGCAACTACTCAGTTCTATGCCATTGAGAACACCAATGTTTGTCTCTTGGGGTCTCTACTTGAGGTAATTTGTGAGAATGACTTTGTCCCAGTAGTTACCCAATTTCTTCAAAATTCAGATATACAGTGCATGGGAGGGTCAGAACAGGGTTATATGTACTGCATCCAGTAGTGGACACAGACAGGAGCGGACCCTTTTGCAAGAACAGTATAAGGGCCTCTCTTTGTGTTTGTGCCAAAAGCTACTTGCTGATTTGAAGGTGGTAGTTGGTTCCTTTAGCTCTTGGGGCCCTGTGGGACTGTGCAGGTTGCACTAATAAAATGTCCGCCCCTGACTGGATCTACCTATTGAATACCGCATCTCATTTGTGAGAAGAAGATGTGGTTTGGAAGGACTGTACTGACTAAAAGTGAAGTTTTAGGTTACCTGTGGGTGCACCAAGCATTGAAATAATGTTAGTGGGGAAGAAGTCCTGTAGCAACTTCAAGCCTCACTAACATAAGATATCTCAAATTTGAGGGCATCTATCTATTTCTAATCCTAAGACTGCCCATACATATTTCTGTTTCTTTTTCTGTTTCCATACATATTATAGATACCAATTGCCTGAATTTGGCAACAGTCATCTCTCCAGGGAATGTAAAATACAGTTAAGTCCATATATATTTGGACAGAGACATCATTTTTCTAATTTTGGTTATAGACATTAGAAAAAGTATACTACTAGATAATTGGAATTAGTGTTAAACGCATTACCACAATGAATTTTAAACAAAACAATTCAGATGCAGTTGAAGTTCAGACTTTCAGCTTTCATTTAAGGGTATCCACATTAAAATTGGAAGAAGGGTTTAGGAGTTTCAGCTTCTTGACATGTGCCAACCTGTTTTTAAAGGGACCAAAAGTAACTGGACAGATTAAATAATTTTAAATAAAATGTTAATTTTTAGTAATTGGTTGAAAACCCTTTGTTGGCAATGAATGCCTGAAGTCTTGAACTCATGGACATCACCAGACGCTGTGTTTCCTCCTTTTTGATGCTCTGCCAGGCATTCACTGCGGTGGTTTTCAGTTGCTGTTTGTTTGTGGGCCTTTCTGTCTGAAGTTTAGTCTTTAACAAGTGAAATGCATGCTCAATTGGGTTAGAAAAATGTTGTCTCTGTCCAAATATATATGGACTTAACTGTAGATGAAAGTAGAGGGGACACTGAAGCCAAAGGGAGATCCATCATATCTACTAGCCCCACTTTGAAGCTTTCTTGCACTCAGTCTTATGTGCTTGTGAATGTCAAGGCTTTAATATAATTTATCATACTCAGTGCATGGGATTTCAGATTCCTTCATTAAACAATGTATTCAACAGGGCTGACTCAGATATAACATCCTGTATAGTCTGCTGGAGGTTGATTTCATTCTGCTGGTTGTGGTTCCTGCATCAGCATAGCTACATGTCCAGTTGGTCCATAAGGTTGGTTTAGTTGTGGTTTCTCCTACCATCATACTGCAATATTTCACGCTCTCGCTGAGCACGGTGCCTAATCACGTTTCAAGTGACTCACGCTCAGCAGTAATAGGATTATCATATTCTAATTGCAGTGTACATGATGTTTGCCTGTTATGTAATTCAGGGACTTATAATGTATGCAAATGTGCATGCAATCACTGTAAACTGTGGGGGTGTTCTTTTACTGAAGACAATTGATGGATACCTGTGATTTGTTCTTCATAATGCCAGGGTTAGACTACACCGTGTTCCAAATTATTATGCAAATTACATTTTTCTCGGATTTTCCTAAATGGTCGGTGCAAATGACAGTCAGTCTAATAAAAGTCATCACCCGTTAGAGTATACATCGAATTTTGTTGAAGAAACCTCCCAATGATAACAGTATAATCTCCAAAATAAATAAAAACTCAAAATGCACTGTTCCAAATTATTAGGCACAGTAGAATTTCTAAACATTTGATATGTTTTAAAGAATTGAAAATGCTCATTTGTTGAATTTGCAGCATTAGGAGGTCACATTCACTGAGCAAAAAAGCTATTTAACTCCAAAACATCCTAACAGGCCAAGTTATATGTTAACAAAGGACCCCTTCTTTGATATCACCTTCACAATTCTTGCATCCATTGAACTTGTGAGTTTTTGGAGAGTTTCTGCTTGTATTTCTTTGCATGAAGTCAGAATCGCCTCCCAGAGCTGCTGTTTTGATGTGAACTGCCTCCCACCCTCATAGATCTTTTTCTTGATGATACTCCAAAGGTTCACTATAGGGTTGAGGTCAGGGGAAGATGGTGGCCACACCATGAGTTTATCTCCTTTTATGCCCATAGCAGCCAATGACTCAAAGGTATTCTTTGCAGGATGAGATGGTGCGTTGTCATGCATGTAGAAGGTTTTGCTCCTGAAGTGACATTTTTTCTTTTTGTACCATGGAAGAAAGTTGTTAGTCAGAAACTCTATATACTTTGCAGAGGTCATTTTCACACCTTCAGGAACCTTAAAGTGCCCTACCAGCTGTTTCCTCATGATTCTGCCCAAAACATGACTCCTCCACCTCCGTGCTGACGTCGCAGCCTTGTTGGGACATGGTGGCCATCCAAAAACCATAAACTACTCCATCCATCTGAACCATCCAGGGTTGCTCGACACTATCAGTAAACAAGACTGTTTGAAAATTAGCCTTCATGCATGTGTGGGCCCACTGCAACCGTTTCTGCTTGTGGACACCTTTTAGGGGTGGCCGAATAGTAGGTTTATGCACCGCAGCAAGCCTCCTACACCTTGAGGTTCGAGGGACTCCAGAGGCACTAGCAGCTTCAAATAACTGTTTGCTGCTTTGTAATGGTATTTTGGCAGCTGCTCACTTAATCCAGTGAATTTGTCTGGCAGAAACCTTCTTCATTATGTCTTTATCTGCATGAACTCTGTCTGTGCTCTGTTTCAGTCACAAATCTCTTCACAGTATGATGATCACTCTTAAGGCCCCTTCACACAAAGCGACGCTGCAGCGATACCGACAACGATCCGGATCGCTGCAGCGTCGCTGTTTGGTCGCTGGAGAGCTGTCACACAGACAGCTCTCCAGCGACCAACGATGCCGGTAACCAGGGTAAACATCGGGTAACTAAGCGCAGGGCCGCGCTTAGTAACCCGATGTTTACCCTGGTTACCATCCTAAAAGTAAAAAAAACAAACACTAGATACTTACCTAACGCTGTCTGTCCTCCAGCGCTGCGCTCTGCTTCTCTGCTCTCCTCCTGTACTGGCTGGGAGCCGGAAAGCAGAGCGGTGACGTCACCGCTCTGCTTTCCGGCTCACAGCCAGTACAGGAGGAGAGCAGAGCACAGCGCTGGAGGACAGACAGCGGTAGGTAAGTATCTAGTGTTTGTTTTTTTTTACTTTTAGCATGGTAACCAGGGTAAACATCGGGTTACTAAGCGCAGCCCTGCGCTTAGTTACCCGATGTTTACCCTGGTTACCAGTGAAGGCATCGCTGGATCGGTGTCACACACGCCGATCCAGCGATGTCTCCAGGGAGTCCAGCGACGAAATAAAGTTCTGGACTTTATTCAGCGACCAACGATCTCCCAGCAGGGGCCTGATCGTTGGTCGCTGTCACACATAACGATTTCATTAACGATATCGTTGCTACGTCACAAATAGCAACGATGTCGTTAACAATATCGTTATGTGTGAAGGTACCATTAGGTTTTTGTGAAATATCCCTTGACCAAGGCATTGCACTATTTAACGCTTTTCAGCAGCAGAGAGATCCTTTATAATTCCCATATTGCTTTAAACCTGTGGCCTGCTTAAAAATGTGGAACATCATTTTTAGGCAGTTTTCCTTTAATTAGAATCACCTGGAAAACTAATTATCTCATGTGTTTAAGATTGATTTCAGTGATCCATTGAGCCTTGAGACACAATACCATCCATGAGTTTATTTGAAAAACAAAACAATTAAATCTTTATGACACTTAAATCCAATTTGCATAATAATTTGGAACATGGTGTATAGATAATTATCATTAATGATTCTTCTAATAACAACTATAGCCAATAAGTCTGCAATAGAATGGAAATTTGCTTCATCGTATGTAACACCTATTCACCTGCTTCAAAGTTTTTCAAACTTTTAGAACATTTATAAAGCATCATGCAGAGGGTTTTATTGCTGCTTTCCAAAAGCGAACAATGAAAGAAACATGGTACCTTGATTCTTTAAATGCTGTATGCCAAAAATGCTTGAGCCTGTACAACAACTTGTGGTGGTATGGGAGCCATACTGCTAGACAGACAGCACAAGAGATATCCTTATGAATTTGGGAGCATACAGGAGTACAGTTGTCATATACTTCTAGCTGATCCCTATTACAAAGCTGCAATACAACCATATGCATAATCCCTACCACACAACTACAAATCAGATGTAGTGATGAGCGAGTATACTCGTTGCTCGGGCTTTCCCAAGCATGCCCGGGTGGTCTCCGAGTATTTCGGCATGAGATTTAGATTTCCTCGCCGTAGCTGCATGATTTGCAGCTTATAGACAGGCTGAACACATGTGGGAATTCTCTAGCAACCAGGCAACCCCCACATGTACTCAGGCTGGCTAGCAGCCATTAATCATGCAGCTGCATCGACAAAAACTAAATCTCTGAGCAGTTGCAAACACTCGGAGACCACCCAAGCATGCTCGGGAAAAACCCAAGCATGCTCGGGAAAAACCCAAGCAACGAGTATACTCGCTCATCACTAATCAGATGGACTTATTCAATTTGTGTTCTTATCTGTGGTAAAGTACATAAATTTTACCATGATATTATGGTGCCTACTTGAGCAGATCATTGTGATTATGGTTATGATCATTTTGCAACTCTCAGCTATAGCCATGAGCTGCGTTATAAATGTTATCACTCAATATGGTTTTCAAAGGTGTACAAAAAAGAAAAAGTTGGCTGACTGTGATTTTTTTAAAAGTTGTACAGATAAAAAAAGAAAAATTAAAGATGGCAATACAGATACAGATTGTTAATTGTTGACTCTTGTCATGAAAAGTGTAAATTATTGTAAAAACGAGAAAGGGCTAGAATAATAATTTAGAGAAGGCAAAATGTATATGTAGGCTGATAAAATAATTTGCTATAGTTAAATGTATAAAGGTCTGTTATTTTTTATAAGGTTTATTAATTTAATAATGAAGTTCTAAACATGTTGTACTTTGCAATCCAATTTCTCACTTTATTTCTACATGTCAGTGTGTTATTTTTAAGCATTTCTTAAATAGTATTACATAGCCCAAGGAGTTCTAGCACTCAACTCATCGCAGGAGTGTTGCTATCACACAGGCCACACAGTCTCTTGAAGCAAGTTTCCCTTAGGGCTGAAGTCTTACAAACTAGCACTACCTAGGACATTTTTGTGAATGAACTACAGCAACTGTCTAGTTTCCCATTATGTTTTTCAGGCCCTGCTATGCCATAATAATCTGGCACATTTGAGCCTCTGGGTTCATGTCAGAACTTCAGACTATTAGAAAATACAACAGCTGCAAGCTCGTGCTGTAGGGGGAATGAGTAGAGCAGACAGCAAGTGGCGTTGAGTTAATTTACAAAGTTGTTAATTTTGTACAGTGTAACCTGTTTGGATTTTGGGTGTCTGTTCTCTTGTGCAATCCCACATGTTGTTGATGATGATGGCTACTATATGTCACAAATAAATCAGTTTATTCTCCCACAATGTCTGTGAAAGCTGAAAACTTCAACATAAACGACCATTTATTCACTGAGCACTTCTTTGACTTATAAGTTGACACCTAGCCTTTATTTAAGACCAATAACCCTTTAATAACCTCTATGTTGACCCCTGTTACCATTGTGATGGGGAAGAATTCCAGCATTACAAGGCATCTGTCATCCATGAAGCTATCAGTTCTGCTCCCCAGCAAGACGCTACTGCTACATAATGCCGAAAGTCCTCCTTAACGAGCAACACAAGGTTGTCAGGCAGTTTAGGAGGGAGGGTGAAGGGGGCTCTCAGCATATACTGTGCATGCGACACAAATAAACAATTATAGGAAAATGTCAATCAACAGTTTTCTTCAAAAACATAACATCCTTTTCTTTACTTAAAGAACTGAATCAGTGAAATGTTAGCTCTTGATGAACCCAAGCAATTGTTGTTGCTCGCTGAACTCGAGGTGGGCAAAGTCATCCCAGATTTCCATTCATGTATGGCATCCGTAGAGCGGCGGTACCAGACGCAGTCTAACACCTTAGACACTGTGTTTTATTTGTGACAGTGGGAGTTAAGAGCTTGGAAACATGGAGAAGTGTTATAGTTTGGGGCTACTAAAGGCCCCTATGTCTACCATGTTTGTATACCAAAGAAGCCCCATCTTTAGCTGGGCTTCATAGGAGATCAGTAATTTTACAATACACTGCAATAGTACTGGCCCTGGTTAGAGGTGAAAAGATCTCTTGAAATTCGGATTTGTCGAATTTGCCGTATTTTTCTCAAAAATGTTATTTATGGTCAATAAATTTGTGTGAGTCTCCATACAGGAAGGAGTTAAATTGCTCGCAAAATACACATGGAGAAGATAGGAGAGAGATAGCACCCCATTGACCATAAAGACTTACACTGTATAGGAGAGAAAGAAAGAGGGCCCCGTTGACCATAAGAGCTTACACTCTGCAGGAGAGAGACATTTATGCAATGACTCTGGAGATGGAAAATGTCTATGCCATTGGTGTAACTTGAAGCTTGTGGGCCCCAATGAAAAATCTCCAACAGGGCCTCCTCTCATAGGTCTTTAATAGCTATAGTCTATTCATATGGGGCAAAGGGCAACCAAAGCACCTTTTATAGTTATGCCCCTGACTCTGCCATATAGACTGTGCTCTGCTGCGAACTGCTGAACTCTGATGGCGCCCAGGTACTGACCACCGCTGTACATGGTTTGAAAATCCATAAAATGTCATAGCTGCAGGGCATTATGGAGAAGCCATGCGGCAATACAAAATGATGTTTGCCTGCTCTGTGGTGCTTCAGAAGTGTGGGAAATGGTGCCAGGCAATTTTTTTTTTTAAATGGAAATCGAATCCCGAGATGTTTGAATTTGCATGAAACTGCAAATTTCTGGAAATTTGACTCAAACTTTATTCTCCATTAATTCATCCGCTCACCTCTAGTTCTGATAAACAATGTAAAAAACAATGTAAAATATATTTTTGAAAAAAAAGTTAATATTACCCCCCTCTTTTTCCTAGAATGCAAATTAAAAAAAAATAATAATATATATATATATATATATATATGTATATATATATATATATATATATATATATATATATATATATATTTGGTATTGTCATATGTGTAACTGTGTGAGCTAATCATAAAAATTATAGCAAATTGCTATCCTGGATAAAACAAATCATAATGGAAGAATGACTGTTTTTGGTCACTTCGCCTCCAAAAAAGTAATAAGTAGTGATGAGCGAATATACTCATTACTTGAGATTTCTCGAACTCGCTAGGGTGTCCTCCGAGTATTTTTTAGTGCTCGGAGATTTATTTTTTATTGCCGCAGCAGAATGATTTACATCTGTTAGCCAGCATAAGTACATGTGTGGATTCCCTAGCAACCAGGCAACCCCCACATGTAGGGTTGAGTGACTTTTCCTTTTTTGAGGTCGAGTCGGGTTTCGCAAAACCCGACTTTGTCAAAAGTCAAGTCGAGTGAAAACAGCCGATTATCTTGAAAAGTCGGGGTCGGGGGATTAGGCTGTAGCTATTAAATTTAAGGGTTAAATCGCGGAAAAAATTGGCGTGGGCTCCCGCGCAATTTTCTCCACCAGAGTGGTAAAGCCAGTGACTGAGGGCAGATATTAATAGCCTGGAGAGGGTCCACGGTTATTGGCCCCCACTGGCTAAAAACACCTGCCCCCAGCCACCCCAGAAAAGGCACATCTGGAAAATGCGCCTATTCTGGCACTTGGCCACTCTCTTCCCATTCCCGTGTAGCGGTGGGATATGGGGTACTGAAGGGTTAATGTCACCTTGCTATTGTAAGGTGACATTAAGCCAGATTAATAATGGAGAGGCATCAATTATGACACCTATCCATTATTAATCCAATAGCATGAAATGGTTAAAAAAAACACACACACAATATTGCAAAGTATTTTAATGAAATAAACACACAGGTTGTTGTGATATTTTATTACACTCTCAATCCACCTGAAGACCCTCGACCTGTAACAAATTAAAAATAATAAACCAACAATATCTCATACGTTCCGTCGATATGTCCCACCATGTAAATCCATCTGAAGGGGTTAAAATATTTTACAGGCAGGAGCTGTGCTATAATGCAGCTGTGCTCATGCCTGTAAAACCCCGGGGAATGAAGGTAATGTAGGTCAATGACTGTCATGATTCCAATGGCAGGGAATCACAAAAGGACAAGCACCATCGAGCTCTAGGGTGATGGAACCTGAGCTGACCGCAACCCTAAACCTGAACACACAAATAACAATAGCCGGGGAACGTGCCTACGTTGATCCTAGACGTCTCGCACCAGCCGAAGATCTAACTTCCCCTATTAGAAGAAACACAGACCTCTCTTGCCTCCAGAGAAATACCCCACAGAAATAGCAGCCCCCCACATATAATGACGGTGAAATGAGAGGAAGGCACATACACAGTATGAAAACAGATTCAGCAAAATGAGGCCCGCTAAAACTAGATAGCAGAGGATACAAAAGTAAACTGCGCGGTCAGCAAAAATCCCTTCAAAAAACCATACTGTAATTACTTGAACTCATGTTCAAACTCATGGAACATGAGGAGCAATTACAGCCCACTAAAGCAACCAGCAGCAAAGAGAAAATTATATGCAAGCTGGACAAGACAAAAATAAAGCAAAACGTGGAACAAGAAAATCAAAACTTAGCTTGTCCTGAAGATTACTGAAGCCAGAAGCTGAGGTAACAAAACACTCTGATAACCTTGATAGCCGGCGGGGAAATGACAAGAAAGCCCAGTTAAATAGGAAACTCCCAAATCCTAATAGAACAGGTGACACCAGAGACAGCAGAACACAAATCACCCAGTACCATCAGTAACCACCAGAGGGAGCCCAAAAACAGAACTCACAACAGTACCCCCCCCTTGAGGAGGGGTCACTGAACCCTCACGAGAACCACCAGGGCGACCAGGATGAGCCCTATGAAAAGCGCGGACCAAATCATCAGCATGAACATCAGAGGCAACCACCCAAGAATTATCCTCCTGACCATAACCCTTCCACTTGACCAAATATTGGAGTTTCCGTCTGGAAACACGAGAATCCAAGATCTTCTCCACAACATACTCCAATTCTCCCTCCACCAGCACCGGAGCAGGAGGCTCAAGCGAAGGAACAACAGGTACCTCATACCTCCGCAACAACGACCGATGGAACACATTATGAATAGCAAACGATGCCGGGAGATCCAAACGAAACGACACAGGGTTAAGAATTTCCAAGATCCTATAAGGACCGATGAACCGAGGCTTGAACTTAGGAGAAGAGACCTTCATAGGAACAAAACGAGAAGACAACCACACCAAGTCCCCAACACGAAGTCGAGGACCCACGCGGCGACGGCGATTAGCAAACTGCTGAGCCTTCTCCTGGGACAACTTCAAATTGTCCACCACATGACTCCAAATCCGATGCAACCCATCCATCACCATGTCCACTCCAGGATAATCAGAAGGCTCCACCTGACCAGAGGAAAAACGAGGATGAAACCCCGAATTACAAAAGAAAGGAGAAACCAAGGTAGCAGAACTAGCCCGATTATTAAGGGCAAACTCGGCCAGCGGCAAAAAGGTAACCCAGTCATCCTGATCAGCAGAAACAAAACACCTCAAATAAGTTTCCAAGGTCTGATTAGTTCGCTCCATCTGGCCATTCGTCTGAGGATGGAATGCAGACGAAAAGGACAAATCAATACCCATCTTAGCACAGAACGTCCGCCAAAATCTAGACACAAACTGGGATCCCCTGTCAGAAACGATGTTCTCCGGAATCCCATGCAAACGAACCACGTTCTGGAAAAACAGAGGGACCAACTCAGAGGAGGAAGGCAACTTAGGCAAGGGTACAAGATGAACCATTTTAGAAAAGCGGTCACACACAACCCAGATAACAGACATTTTTTGAGAGACAGGGAGATCCGAAATAAAGTCCATGGAAATGTGCGTCCAAGGCCTCTTCGGGATAGGCAAAGGTGACAACAATCCACTGGCTCGAGAACAGCAAGGCTTAGCCCGAGCACAAACCTCACAAGACTGCACAAAAGAACGCACATCCCTCAACAAGGAAGGCCACCAAAAAGACCTGGCCACCAAGTCTCTAGTACCAAATATTCCAGGATGACCTGCCAACGCAGAAGAATGGACCTCGGAGATGACTCTACTGGTCCAACTATCCGGAGCAAACAGTCTCTCAGGCGGACAACGATCAGGTTTACCCGCCTGAAACTCCTGCAAAGCACGTCGCAAGTCTGGGAAGACGGCCGACAAAATCACCCCATCCCTAAGGATACCAGTGGGCTCAGAATTTCCAGGGGAGTCAGGCACAAAACTCCTAGAAAGAGCATCCGCCTTCACATTCTTTGAACCTGGCAGGTATGAAACCACAAAATTGAAACGAGAGAAAAACAGTGACCAACGAGCCTGTCTAGGATTCAGACGCCTGGCAGACTCAAGGTAAATCAGATTTTTGTGATCAGTCAAGACCACCACACGATGTCTAGCACCCTCCAGCCAATGACGCCACTCCTCAAATGCCCACTTCATGGCCAAAAGTTCCCGATTACCCACATCATAATTCCGCTCAGCGGGCGAAAATTTTCTAGAAAAGAATGCACATGGCTTCATCACCGAGCAATCAGAGCTTCTCTGTGACAAAACCGCCCCCGCTCCAATCTCGGAAGCATCAACCTCAACTTGGAAAGGAAGAGAAACATCAGGCTGACGCAACACAGGAGCAGAAGAAAACCGGCGTTTAAGTTCCCGGAAGGCCTCCACAGCCGCAGGAGACCAATCAGCAACATCAGCACCCTTCTTAGTCAAATCCGTCAAAGGCTTAACAACACTAGAAAAATTAGTTATAAAACGACGATAGAAATTAGCAAAGCCTAAGAACTTCTGCAGACTCTTAAGAGATGCAGGCTGCGTCCAGTCACAAATAGCCCGAACCTTGACGGGATCCATCTCAATAGTAGAAGGGGAAAAAATATACCCCAAGAAAGAAATCTTCTGGACTCCAAAGAGACACTTTGAGCCCTTTACAAACAAGGAATTAGCCCGCAGGACCTGAAACACCTTCCTGACCTGCTGAACATGAGACTCCCAGTCATCAGAAAAAAACAAAATATCATCCAAATACACAATCATAAATTTATCCAGATATTCACGGAAAATATCGTGCATAAAGGACTGGAAGACTGAAGGAGCATTAGAAAGTCCGAAAGGCATTACCAAATACTCAAAATGGCCCTCAGGCGTATTAAATGCGGTTTTCCACTCATCACCTTGCTTTATTCGTATAAGATTATACGCACCCCGAAGATCAATCTTAGTGAACCATTTAGCCCCCTTAATGCGAGCAAACAAATCAGTCACCAAAGGCAAAGGATACTGATATTTTACGGTAATCTTATTCAAAAGACGATAATCTATACAAGGCCTCAAGGACCCATCTTTTTTGGCCACGAAAAAAAAACCTGCTCCCAAAGGGGACGAAGATGGACGGATATGTCCCTTTTCCAAGGACTCCTTAACATAATCCCGCATAGCAGTATGCTCTGGCACTGACAGATTGAACAAACGACCTTTAGGAAATTTACTACCAGGAATTAAATCTATAGCACAATCGCAATCCCTGTGAGGAGGAAGCGAACTGAGCTTAGGCTCCTCAAAAACATCCCGATAATCAGACAAAAATACAGGAACCTCAGAAGGAGTAGATGAAGCGATAGAAATCGGAGGTGCATCATCATGAACCCCCTGACATCCCCAGCTTAACACAGACATTGTTTTCCAGTCAAGGACTGGATTATGAGTTTGTAACCATGGCAGACCAAGTACTAGAACATCATGTAAATTATACAATACCAGGAAGCGAATCACCTCCTGATGAACGGGAGTCATACGCATGGTCACTTGTGTCCAGTACTGAGGTTTATTCATAGCTAAAGGTGTAGAGTCAATTCCCTTCAAAGGAATAGGGACTTCCAGAGGCTCAAGACTAAACCCACATCGCTTGGCAAATGACCAATCCATAAGACTCAGGGCAGCGCCTGAATCTACATAGGCATCGACGGAAATGGATGATAATGAGCAAATCAGAGTCACAGACAGAATGAACTTAGACTGTAACGTACTAATGGCAAAAGACTTATCAACCTTTTTTGTGCGTTTAGAGCATGCTGATATAACATGAGCTGAAACACCACAATAAAAGCACAACCCATTTTTCCGCCTATAGTTTTGCCGTTCACTTCTAGACTGAACTCTATCACATTGCATTGTCTCAAGTGCCTGTTCAGAAGACACCGCCAAATGGTGCACAGGTTTGCGCTCCCGTAAACGCCGATCAATCTGAATAGCCATAGTCATAGACTCATTCAGACCCGTAGGCGCAGGGAACCCCACCATAACATCTTTAATGGCCTCAGAAAGGCCATCTCTGAACTTTGCAGCCAGGGCGCACTCATTCCACTGAGTAAGCACTGACCATTTCCGAAATTTTTGACAATATATTTCTGCTTCATCTTGCCCCTGAGAGAGAGCTAATAAAGCTTTTTCAGCCTGAATCTCCTGGTTAGGTTCCTCATAGAGCAAACCCAATGCCAGAAAAAACGCATCCACATTAAGCAACGCAGGATCCCCTGGTGCCAATGCAAATGCCCAATTTTGAGGGTCACCCCGCAGGAAAGATATAATAATCTTAACCTGCTGAGCAGAGTCTCCAGAAGAGCGAGATTTCAAAGAAAGGAACAGCTTGCAATTGTTCCTAAAATTCAGAAAACTAGATCTATCTCCAGCAAAGAACTCTGGAATAGAAATTCTAGGTTCAGACATAGGAGCATGTACAACAAAATCTTGTATATTTTGAACCTTAGCAGCAAGATTATTCAAGCTGGAAGCTAAACTCTGGACGTCCATGATAAACAGCTAAGGTCAGAGCCATTCAAGGATTAAGAGGAGGAAAAAAAAAAAAAAAAAAATCAGCCTGGCTGCAATTAAGGCTAGGCAGCAACCTCAGAGGAGAGAAAAAAAAAAAAACTTCCTCAGACTACTTTTCCTCCTACTTCAGCCCAAACATTTTGGCCGGCTATACTGTCATGATTCCAATGGCAGGGAATCACAAAAGGACAAGCACCAACGAGCTCTAGGGTGATGGAACCTGAGCTGACCGCGACCCTAAACCTGAACACACAAATAACAATAGCCGGGGAACGTGCCTACGTTGATCCTAGACGTCTCGCACCAGCCGAAGATCTAACTTCCCCTATTAGAAGAAACACAGACCTCTCTTGCCTCCAGAGAAATACCCCACAGAAATAGCAGCCCCCCACATATAATGACGGTGAAATGAGAGGAAGGCACATACACAGTATGAAAACAGATTCAGCAAAATGAGGCCCGCTAAAACTAGATAGCAGAGGATACAAAAGTAAACTGCGCGGTCAGCAAAAAACCCTTCAAAAAACCATCCTGTAATTACTTGAACTCATGTTCCAACTCATGGAACATGAGGAGCAATTACAGCCTACTAAAGCAACCAGCAGCAAAGAGAAAATTATATGCAAGCTGGACAAGACAAAAATAAAGCAAAACGTGGAACAAGAAAATCAAAACTTAGCTTGTCCTGAAGATTACTGAAGCCAGAAGCTGAGGTAACAAAACACTCTGATAACCTTGATAGCCGGCGGGGAAATGACAAGAAAGCCCGGTTAAATAGGAAACTCCCAAATCCTAATAGAACAGGTGACACCAGAGACAGCAGAACACAAATCACCCAGTACCATCAGTAACCACCAGAGGGAGCCCAAAAACAGAACTAACAACAATGACCTGTAGTTACCTTCATTCGCGGTGATGCGCCCTCTGCTGGATGTCCTCATATGAACTCGAGCCTGGGAACTTTTTTGAATATTTTCCCACGCTCGAGGTCATATGAGGACATCCAGCAGAGGACGCATCATCGCGAATGAAGGTAACTACAGGTCATTGACCTACTTTCCATTCATTCGCTGGGGTTTTACAGCCACGAGCACAGCTGCATTAGCAGAGCTCCTGGGTATAAAATTATTTAACCCCTTCAGATGGATTTACAGCGTGGGACGTGACAGATCATCGGAAGTTATGGGATATTGTTGTTTTTTTATTTTTCCTTTGTTACAGAGCGAGGGTCTTCAGGTGGATTAAGAGTCTAATAAAATATTACAAGAACCTGTGTCTTTATTTCATTAAAAGACTTTGTAATAATGTGTGTGTGTGTTTTTTAACCACTTCATATAATTGGATTAATAATGGATAGGTGTCATAATTGACGCCTCTCCATTATTAATCTGGCTTAATGTCACCTTACAATAGCAAGGTGACATTAACCCTTTATTACCCCATATCCCACCGCTACACGGGAGTGGGAAGAGAATGGCCAAGTGCCAGAATAGGCGCATCTTTCAGATGTGCCTTTTCTGGGATGGCTGGGGGCAGATGTTTTTAACCGGGGGGGGGGGGGGACAATAACCATGGACCCTCTCCAGGCTATTAATATCTGCCCTCAGTCACTGGCTTTACCACTCTGGCGGTGAAAATTGTGCAGGAGCCCACGCCATTTTTTTCCGCTATTTAATCCTTAAATTTAATAGCTACAGCGCCCAAATTTTGCACATACACTCTACTAACATTAGTAGTGTGGAATATGCAAAAAAAATGGGGATATAACATGGTTTACTGTATGTAAACCATGTCTCATATCATGTCAGGTTTAGGAAGGAGAAATGAAAAGCCGGCAATTGAATTACCGACTTTTCTGCTATATCGCGCCAAAGTAAATATAAATATATATATATATGTGTCTCAATGACATATATATATATATATATATATATATATATATATATATATATATACAGTTAGGTCCATATATATTTGGACAGAGACAACATTTTTCTAATTTTGGTTATAGACATTGCCACAATTAATTTTAAACAAAACAATTAAGATGCAGTTGAAGTTCAGACTTTCAGCTTTCATTTGAGAGTATCCACATTAAAATTGGATGAAGGGTTTAGGAGTTTCAGTTCCTTAACATGTGCCACCCTGTTTTTAAAGGGACCAAAAGTAATTGGACAATTGACTCCAAGGCTATTTCATGGACAGGTGTGGGCATTCCCTTCGTTATGTCATTCTCAATTAAGCAGATAAAAGGCCTGGAGTTGATTTGAGGTGTGGTGCTTGCATTTGGAAGGTTTTGCTGTGAAGTAAACATACGGTCAAAGGAGCTCTCCATGCAGGTGAAACAAGACATCCTTAAGCTGTGAAAACAGAAAAAACCCATCCGAGAAATTTCTACAATATTAGGAGTGGCAAAATCTACAGTTTTGTAAATCCTGAGAAAGAAAGAAAGCATTGGTGAACTAATCAATGCAAAAAGACATGGGCGCCCACGGAAGACAACAGTGGTGGATGATCGCAGAATAATCTCCATGGTGAAGAGAAACCCCTTCACAACAGCCAACCAAGTGAACAACACTCTCCAGGAGGTAGGTGTATCAATATCCAAATCTACCATAAAGAGAAGACTGCATGAAAGTAAATACAGAGGGTTCACTGAACGGTGCAAGCCACTCATAAGCATCAAGAATAAAAAGGCTAGACTGGACTTTGCTAAAAAAATCTAAAAAAGGCAGCACAGTTCTGGAAGAACATTCTATGGACAGATGAAACCAAGATCAACCTCTACCAGAATGATGGAAAGAGAAAAGTATGGTGAAGGCGTGGTACAGCTCATGATCCAAAGCATACCATATCATCTGTAAAACATGGCGGAGGCAGTATGATGGCTTGAGCATGCATGGCTGCCAGTGGCACTGGGTCACTAGTATTTATTGATGATGTGACACAGGACAGAAGCAGCCGAATTAATTCTGAGGTATTCAGAGCCATACTGTGTGCTCAGATCCAGTCTAATGCAGCCAATCTGATTGTCGTCGTTTCATACTACAGATGGACAATGACCCAAAACATAAAGCCTAAGCAACCCAGGAGTTTATTAAAGCAAGAAGTGAATATTCTTGAATGGCCAAGTCAGTCACCTGATCTCTACGCAATTGAGCATGCATTTCACTTGTTAAAGACTAAACTTCAGACAGAAAGGCCCACAAACAAACAGCAACTGAAAACTACCGCAGTGCAGGCCTGGCAGAGCATCAAAAAGGAGGAAACACAGCGTCTGGTGATGTCCATGAGTTCAAGACTTCAGGCAGTCATTGCCAACAAAGGGTTTTCAACCAAGTACTAAAAATGAACATTTTATTTAAAATTATTGAATCTGTCCAATTACTTTTGGTCCCTTTAAAAACAGGGTGGCACATGTTAAGGAGCTGAAACTCCTAAACCCTTCATCCAATTTTAATGTGGATACCCTCAAATGAAAGCTGAAAGTCTGAACTTCAACTGCTTCTGATTTGTTTTGTTTAAAATTCCTTGTGGAAATGTTTATAACAAAAATTAGAAAAATGTTGTCTCTGTCCAAATATATATGGACCTAACTGTATACTAAACCCAACTTTGGAGCGAAGATCGCCGACCTCCGACCCGATCCCACAGTGGGATCGGGTCGGGTTTCACGAAACCCGACTTTGCCAAAAGTCGGCGACTTTTGAAATTGGCCGATCCGTTTCGCTCAGCCCTACCCACATGTACTTATGCTAGCTAACAGATGTAAATCATTCAGCTGCGGCAAGAAAAACGAAATCTCCGAGCACTAAAAAATACTCGGAGGACACCCAAGCATGCTCGAGAAATCTCAAGTAATGAGTATATTCGCTCATCACTGGTAATAAGTCTAAGTTTCCATGATGAGCATTTTGGTGTGTTTTTGATGTTGCAGATTTTCTGCTCCTAGGTTGCTTGCATTATTCAAGAATCTGCAACATCAAAAATTCACCAAAAAGCTCATCGTGGGAACGTAGCCTAAGAGATCAGATAGTTGTAAGGACCGTAAGATGCTAATGATGAAAACTACAGCTTGTGCTGCAAAAATCAAGCTTTCATAAAACTCTATCAACTGAAAAATAAAAATTGTTACAGCTCTTTTACGGCGAGGAGAAAAAATTATAAGTGAAGAAGACTCCACTGGGACTCTGTCGCCCACGGGCCCACATAAACCAAGGGCTGCAATGAACCATGTTTACCTCTATTACAGACAGACTGTTAGATGGATAGATAATTATAATTAGTGCAGAAGTACAATCAGTAGAATGTCTATAGTTATGACATGCAGCTTTTATGTTTGTACAAGCTTCCTACAGTCTTTCTATCTCCTCTATATCAATATGTTCATGGTGATCCAGTCTTTCGCTCTTACCCTGCCTGTCTGCTGCTGGCAGAAATGTCTATGATCTTCCGCAGACTCAGTTTGGAGGTAGTGTTTGCTGAGAGCTTCTGTTGATTTTTTTTTTTTTTTTATCCATTGCCTTTTGGTTTGCTTTTATTTTGTGCTGTTTGAGCCTTTACTTTCATCTTCTCATGCTTTTGAATGAAAATAACTTTCATGAATTCGCTTCCAAAGTCAATGAGTTACACATCTAGTTACATAGTTACCGAGGTTGTTAAAAGTCCTGTTCATCAAGTTCACCTTTTCTTGCATTTCCTTTCTGGCGCTGTCACGCTCCGCTGTGATATGTATGTCACAGTGCATTAAGAAGACAAAACAAACAGCAAGGAACTAAAACATATCCGGATTTCCCTTATTATTCCACACTCCGTCTGCATTCAGTTCTGAAACCAATGAGTATCTTCATGCACTACTGCTCTGGTAACAGCAATGAAAGCTATGTTTAATGAGAAATCGGATGACAAGATAAGGTATTTTTGCACATTGGCCAATCTCTCTTTAACTACAACAGAATAAAATAGCATGATGTTTTTATACACTGTATTCACTGCTTTCATGGAGCTCTCCGCCTGTCAAAAACTATTTAGGGAATTCTGAGTTAATAAATTTTCTTCTATTAGCCAAAGCAGAAAGTGGATAGAAAGATGGTTTGCAACTCTGGCGGACCAGGGTGCATTACACAGGTTATCCACTGATGTAATTGGGATCTGTGTAATTCTTAATTTCTCCTGTGGTGGTGCTATGGTGAAACTGAACAAGTTCTGCTAAACACCTTAGATCTCAATCTACCAGCAATGAGACACATAGTTTATGATTGTCAGGAGATGCTATTGAAGGGGTATTCTGCCAAAACAAGTTTTTAAATTGATAATAACATCTTACTATAGCCAAAAGCCAGAGCAGAGGACTTGTATTCACCATTGTGCCACCCAGGCCACAAGACTATGGCCATGAGGAGTTCAGTGGAGCTCACGTCACATGCATCTTCAGTGTCATCCACTTGAATAGAGAAGCAAGGTTCATGATCGTTCAACTCCTCCGGCCTTTAGTCCAACAGCCGAGTGATAACTAGGAGGGAACAGAGGTAATTTGTTCTCATGTTCTGGTAATCGATGTCCCTACACTGCACTCACAATTATAGCCTATCCAGTGGAGAGGTGATAAGGCTGGAATACCTCTTTAGGTTTCAAACAAAATCACTTCAATGTTTGAGATGAACACAACCCATATATAGTTCCATTCTTTCAACTTTCAAATCTGTCTCATGACAGCACCATATTTTAGTTATGATGCCAGTCCCATAGTACAGTGTCTCTCAATGTTCCTCAGTCACGCTACCTCCAAAGATATGACTATACACTGTGCTGCTGTTAAGCACAATAGTCAGTGTTGGGAGTCATTAGAAACCCCCCCATGCAGCTCTCCTCTCACAGAGCTATCAGCTCAGTCCCGCCCCCCACACTGACTGCTGTGAGGTGAAAGCTGGAGGTGTTTGTAATCAGACTCAGCTCTACTATGCCTAAAACAGCAGGTGCAGAGATTAGGGAGGTATGTCATATCTCACAGAAAGGACCATGCTCTTCTGACATTCTTGGTGTGTGTTCATTTTCCCTTTGCATGAAGTTTTCTGCTTATGATTGCTTAATTTCATGTAGGGAAAAAAGTACACGCCCTCAGAAAAGAATCAATAGTAACACCCAGATCAACATCATAAATTATAATCTAAACATGATAAGCTAATATCTCTGCAACAGAGATGAAAGATGAAGAAATAAATAAGATTTATTTTAGTTCTGCAGCCAATATTCCATGCTGTGGCCACTCCAGTTTAACATTCTCAAACTGGTGAAAGGTCCTGTTTGAATGGATCTTATCATGCCCAGAAATGATTTTTACATGCAGATATCGGATAATCTGCAATAAAATAACATTAAATTCATGGCTGCCTTACTGGAGCAAATGATATTATATCACATGCTCACTTCCAGTCATAAAGGTAGTAGTGCAAGGAACATTAATAGTCACTGCTCCATCATTGATAGCTTGTTGTGCAACATATGCATGAGGAGCACACTGTCAATCAAAGTGTGGGGAAGTGATTATAGTATATTTGCTGTATGATGAGCGGTGATGAATATAATAGCTCCCTGTGCCTCCCCAATTACTTGAAGCGAACGGCTGCAGGGAGGATATAACTTTATTTTCTCCCTGTAACTGTTGATTCAGGAAGGCAGCCAGGCACAATTTAATTTTATTTACCAGTAGATTACATCAGCAAGTTAGTAATGTTTTCTTTAACATAAAAGCTGAATAGATTCATTCAGTGCTTAGGATCTATTCTATAAACAGCAGGTAAAACTAGGGACAAACATGGACAATGAAGGGCATTGGTAAAGTCAGACAGTCCTCTGGGAGAACTGTCAAGCACTTTTTCAGTATGTCCTTTGATTGTGATCTTTGAGGAGCTAAGCAGCTTGCAGCATTCTGTAATGCTGTAGATAAGCCCCCGATGTAACCTGAAAGATAAGAAAAATAAGTTTGATTATACTCACCCAGGGGCGGTCCTGGTGCGGTCCTGGTGCGGTCCGGTCCGATGGGCGTCGCAGGTCCAGGTCCGGCGCCTCCCATCTTCATATGATGTCATTATCCTCCTTGCTTCGTGTTGCGGCTCCTGCACAGGTGTACTGATTTTCCCTGTTGAGGGCAGAGTAAAGTACTGCAATGCACAGGCGCAGGACCTCTCTGAGCTTTCCCAGTGCCTGCACACTGCAGTACTTTGCTCTGCCCTCAACAGGGCAGAGAATTACGCCTGCGCATGAGCCGTGACAGAAGCAAGGAAGAGGACGTCATCGCATAAAGATGGGAGTTGTCGGACCGTGCCGAACCGCCCCTGGGTGAGTATAATCTAACTTGTTTTTCTTATCTTTCAGGTTACATCGGGGGCTTATCACAGCATTACAGAATGCTGTAGATAAGCCCCTAATGGTGGTGGCCCCAGCTTATATGCGAAAAATGAGGTGACATATTCCCTTTAAAGCTTGTTGCATAGGTTAGAATTGGATTTTCTTATGAAACTTGTGGCTATAAAACAATACAGATTCATCTTAAAGATTCTCACTTCAAGATAAATGAGAGCGGTTTTTGATATTTTCTGGCTATTAGACAAGACACTAAAAGCAGAAACCAAAGAAACTACCTGAGAAAAACTTGTATGGCTTTTATGGCGTCGCCATGAGGTGAGCTCCATTCCCCATGAATTATGCGCAGTGCGCACCATCATGGATATCTTTTCCTACCTTCAGGTTTATAAGGAAAGAACTGGCTTAAGGTTCTTCTAAATTGCATAGGAAGGAGGGAGTTACTTTGGACTAGTTTAAGCTTTCTTGATATGAGGTGGAGGCTGTGGCAAACCGGAATCATAATCATTATAATGTTCACATTTAGTCTTTTTATGCCCTTGAATGATAAGGAGCACCTTTACACTAATATCTATATCAAGTTAATATCTAACGACTACCTTAAGATCTGCTGGAGAGCAGCTATTACAATACAATGAGCCAAGGGTTCAGAAGCACAACAGCAATTATGAAGAGAGATAGTAATTGTAAGTACCATTTTTTTAAATACACTTGTGTTGTTGCATCTGTTTCTGGTGAGTTCATTGCAGAGAACAAGATTTCCTTTTATTGCAACTGACTCCGAAAGCTCAGGGCCCGATTCATTAAGACTGGTGTTGTGCACGTCAGCTTTAATGAATGCAGTGCTGGAGTGAGATGAGCCTATTTCATTAAGAGGCGCCGGCCACTTATTGAAACAGATACATCTTAAAACACGTGTACACCTCCGCAAAATATCGGTACATTTCTGGCATAAATTATGACACTAAAATGGCTTAACGTTTGATGAATTTGCCAGGAGGGCTGTTATGATCTGGTGGCCTAGGAGCAGCATGAGACGGACTCTGGAGAAGGTGGTTCCTGTACTGACCGCAGACCCTGAACCTAGCAGCGCAACTAGAAGTAGCCGTGGGGGGTACCTAACACTCCCTAGACCCCTCGGCACAGCCTAAGATCTAACTACCCCTAAAGACAGAAACAGGAAACCTATCTTGCCTCAGAGAAAATCCCCAAAGGATAGATAGCCCCCCACAAATATTGACTGTGAGAGGAGAGGGAAATAACATACGCAGATATGAAATCAGATTTTAGCATATGAGGCCATACTAGCTAAAAAGAAAGAACAGAACAGAGCACTATGCGGTCAGTATAAAACACTAGAAAATATCCACCACAGAAGATACGAATCACCACATCTGACTAAAGACATGGGGGGCATATCTGCATCTCCAGAGAAATAGCTAGGCTGCAAAAATCCTTCACAGACAAAACTGGACAAGACAAAAACATGAATATGCACAGAACTATAAGGTCCACAGCAGGTGGACAGCAAAAACATAGCCAGGACTTATCTTTGTAGAAAAGCACAGCAAACTGGAGAGACCAGCAGGGAAGTGAATCCTGCAAAAACAATGAACAACTGGCACTGACTAAAGAGTCCTGCAAAGCTATATACCCCAGTCAGTTTTGCAATTAGTAGATACACATGTCCACTCCTGCAGTCCAGGCACAACTGCATTACCCTCTACAACCACCGGAGAGAGCCCAAAAGCTGAATTCACAACAGTACCCCATCCTTGAAGAGGGGTCACCGAAGCCTCACCAGAGCCCCCAGGCCGATCAGGATGAGCCCGATGAATGGCATGAACCAAATCAACAGCATGGACATCAGAGGCAGAAACCCAAGAATTATCCTCCTGGCCATAATCTTTCCACTTGACAAGGTACTGAAGCCTCCGCCTCGAAAAACAAGAATCCAAAATCTTCTCAACAACATATTCCAACTCCCCATCGACCAATACAGGGGCCGGAGGATCAACAGAGGGAACAATGGGCTCCACATATTTCCGCAACAAAGATTTATGGAAGACATTATGAATAGCAAATGAGGCTGGAAGCGCCAGGCGAAAGGACACCGGATTAATAATCTCAGAAATCCTATAAGGACCAATAAATCGAGGCTTAAACTTAGGGGAAGAAACCTTCATAGGAACATGACGGGAAGATAACCAAACCAGATTCCCAATCCAAAGCCGGGAACCAACACACCGACGACGATTAGCAAAACGTTGAGCCTCCTCCTGAGACAGCACCAAATTGTCCACCACATAAGCCCAAATCTGTTGCAACCTGTCGACCACAGAATCCACACCAGGAAGGTCAGAAGGCTCACCCTGCCCAGAAGAAAAACGAGGATGAAAACCAAAATTACAAAAAAAAGGCGAAACCAAAGTAGCCGAACTAGCCCGATTATTAAGGGCAAACTCGGCCAATGGCAAAAAAGCCACCCAATCATCCTGATCAGCAGACACAAAGCATCTCAAATAGGTCTCCAAGGTCTGATTAGTTCGCTCAGTCTGGCCATTTGTCTGAGGATGAAATGCAGAAGAAAAAGACAAATCAATGCCCAGCTTGGCCCAAAAGGCCCGCCAAAACCTAGAAACAAACTGGGAACCTCTGTCGAACACAATATTCTCCGGAATGCCATGCAAACGTACCACATGCTGAAAAAACAACGGAACCAAATCAGAAGAAGAAGGCAATTTAGGCAAAGGCACCAAATGAACCATCTTAGAAAATCAGTCACAGACAACCCAGATAACCGACATTCTTTGGGAAACAGGAAGATCGGAAATAAAATCCATAGAAATATGTGTCCAGGGCCTCTCGGGGACCGGTAATGGCAAAAGCAACCCACTAGTGCGGGAACAGCAAGGCTTAGCCCGCGCACAAATCCCACAGGACTGCACAAAAGAACGCACATCCCGCGACAAAGAAGGCCACCAAAAGGACCTACTAACCAAATCTCTGGTACCAAAAATCCCAGGATGGCCAGCCAACACAGAACAATGAACCTCAGAAATCACTTTACTAGTCCATCTATCAGGAACAAACAGTTTCCCCACAGGACAGCGGTCAGGCTTATCAGCCTGAAATTCCTGAAGAACCCGTCGCAAATCAGGGGAGATGGCAGAAAAATCACCCCTTCCTTCAAAATGCCGACCGGCTCAAGAACCCCAGGGGATTCAGGAAAAAAACTCCTAGAGAGGGCATCCGCCTTAACATTCTTAGTACCAGGAATGTACGAGACCACAAAATCAAAATGGGAGAAAAACAGGGACCATCGAGCCTGTCTAGGATTCAGCCGTTTGGCAGACTCGAGGTAAATCAAATTCTTATCATCGGTCAGGACCACAATACGGTGCTTGGCCCCCTCAAGCCAATGTCGCCACTCCTCAAATGCCCACTTCATAGCCAACAATTCCCGATTGCCGACATCATAATTGCGTTCCGCAGGCGAAAACTTCCGAGAAAAGAAGGCACACGGTTTCATCAAGGAACCATCAGAATTCCTCTGAGACAAAATGGCCCCTGCCCCAATCTCAGACGCGTCAACCTCAACCTGTAATGGAAGAGAAACATCTGGCTGACGCAACACAGGGGCAGAAGTAAATCGGCGTTTAAGCTCCTGAAAGGCAGAAACAGCCGCGGAGGACCAATTCGTCACATCAGCGCCTTTCTTGGTCAAATTGGTCAGAGGTTTAACCACACTGGAGAAGTTGGCAATGAAACGACGATAAAAATTAGCAAAGCCCAAGAATTTCTGAAGGCTCTTCACATATGTGGGCTGAATCCAATCATGAATGGCCTGAACCTTAACCGGATCCATTTCTATAGATGAGGGAGAAAAAATGAAACCCAAAAAAGAAACCTTCTGCACTCCAAAGAGGCACTTTGACCCCTTCACAAATAAAGCATTATTACGGAGGATCTGAAATACCATCCTGACCTGTTTCACATGAGACTCCCAATCATTGGAAAAAATCAAAATATCATCCAAATATACAACCATGAATTTAACAAGATAACTCCGAAAGATATCATGCATGAAGGATAGGAACACAGATGGGGCATTAGAGAGTCCGAATGGCATCACAAGGTATTCAAAATGGCCTTCGGGCGTATTAAATGCAGTTTTCTATTCGTCACCCTGCTTGATATGAATAAGATTATATGCCTCTCGAAGGTCAATTTTAGTAAACCAGCTAGCCCCCTTAATCCTAGCAAACAAATCAGTAAGCAAAGGCAAGGGGTATTGAAATTTGACCGTGATCTTATTCAAGAGGCGATAATCAATACAGGGTCTCAAGGAGCCATCCTTCTTGGCAACAAAAAAGAACCCCGCTCCCAACGGTGAAGAAGATGGCCGAATATGCCCTTTCTCCAAAGACTCCTTAATATAGCTCCGCATGGCGGTATGTTCAGGCACAGACAGGTTGAAAAGTCGGCCCTTAGGGAACTTACAACCTGGAATCAAGTCAATAGCACAATCACAGTCCCTATGCGGTGGAAGGGAACGGGATTTGGGCTCATCGAATACATCCTGGAAGTCTGACAAAAACTCAAGAACTTCAGAAGAGGGGGAAGAGGAAAGTGACATCAAAGGAACCTGATCATGAACCCCCTGACAACCCCAACTAGTCACAGACATGGATTTCCAGTCTAACACCGGATTATGTAGCTATAACCATGGAAAACCCAGCACAATATCATCATGCAAATTATGCAACACCAGAAAACGACAATCTTCCTGATGGGCTGGCACCATGCGCATGATCAGCTGTGTCCAAAACTGAGGTTTATTTTTAGCCAACGGTGTAGCATCAATGCCCCTCAAAGGAATAGGGTTCTGCAAAGGCTGCAAGGGAAAACCACAATGTCTGGCAAATTCTAAGTCCATTAAGTTCAGAGCGGCGCCTGAATCCACAAATGCCATGACAGAAAATGATGATAATGAGCAAATCAAGGTCACAGAAAACAGAAATTTAGGTTGTATAGTACTGATGGCAACAGAACTAGCGATTCTCTTTGTACGCTTAGGGCAATCAGAAATAACATGAGCAGAATCGCCGCAGTAAAAACACAACCTATTCTGACGCCTGAATGTTTGACGTTCAGCTCTAGTCAAAATCCTATCACACTGCATAGGCTCAGGGCTCTGCTCAGAGGACAACGCCACAGTGTGCACAACTCTGCGCTTGCGCAAGCGCCGATCAATCTGAATGGCCAGAGACATAGAATCACTCAGACCAGCAGGCGTGGGGAACCCCACCATAACGTCTTTAACGGATTCAGAAAGACCCTTTCTGAAAATTGCCGCCAAGGCATCCTCATTCCATTTAGTCAGTTCAGACCATTTTCTAAATTTCTGGCAATACGATTCTGCCGCTTCTTGACCTTGACACAGGGCTTACAAGATTTTCTCAGCCTGAGCCACAGAATTAGGCTCATCATACAACAACCCCAATGCCTGAAAGAACGAATCAACATTAAGCAAAGCAGGATTGCCAGTTTCCAGGGAAAATGCCCAATCCTGTGGGTCACCACACAGCAGAGATATGATGATTTTCACCTGCTGAATAGGATCACCAGAAGACCGGGGTCTTAATGCAAAAAACAGTTTACAGTTATTTTTGAAACTCAAAAATTTGGATCTGTCACCAAAGAATAAATCAGGAGTGGGAATCTTAGGTTCTAAGGCAGGAGTCTGAACAATATAATCTGAAATACCCTGTACCCTAGCAGCAAGTTGATCCACCCGAGAACTTAACTCCTGAACATTCATGTTAATACTAGATTCCGTAGCCACCCAGAGATAAAGAGGGAGGAAAATCACAAACAGGCTAAAGAAAAAAAAATGGCTCAAAAGCTTCCCTCCCTTCTTCTGAGATGCAATTAACTCATTGTTTGCCAGTTGTACTGTTATGATCTGGTGGCCTAGGAGCAGCATGAGACGGATTCTGGAGAAGGTGGTCCCTGTACTGACCGCAGACCCTGAACCTAGCAGCGCAACTAGAAGTAGCCGTAGGGGGTACCTAACACTCCCTAGACCCCTCGCCACAGCCTAAGATCTAACTACCCCTAAAGACAGAAACAGGAAACCTATCTTGCCTCAGAGAAAATCCCCAAAGGATAGATAGCCCCCCACAAATATTGACTGTGAGAGGAGAGGGAAATAACATACGCAGATATGAAATCAGATTTTAGCATAGGAGGCCATACTAGCTAAAAAGAAAGAACAGAACAGAGCACTATGCGGTCAGTATAAAACACTAGAAAATATCCACCACAGAAGATACGAATCACCACATCTGACTAAAGACATGGGGGGTATATCTGCATCTCCAGACAATTTGCTAGGCTGCAAAAATCCTTCACAGACAAAACTGGACAAGACAAAAACATGAATATGCACAGAACTATAAGGTCCACAGCAGGTGGACAGCAAAAACAAAGCCAGGACTTATCTTTGTAGAAAAGCACAGCAAACTGGAGAGACCAGCAGGGAAGTGAATCCTGCAAAAACAATGAACAACTGGCACTGACTAAAGAGTCCTGAAAAGCTATATACCCCAGTCAGTTTTGCAATTAGTAGATACACATGTCCACTCCTGCAGTCCAGGCACAACTGCATTACCCTCTACAACCACCGGAGGGAGCCCAAAAGCTGAATTCACAACAGAGGGCTTCGCCACACCCTGTCCAATTTGGCGAAGCTGGCTGAGAATTGCATAAAACGACCAAGAGTTGCAACATTTTTCAGGAACATTAAGTTGTGCAAAAATGTTGTGATATTTTAAGGTATTTTAAGCCAGAATTTAAGCACTCCTGAAGAATTAGGCCATCAACTTGGTTCAGAGTTGAACATTGCTTCATACTACACTGGGTCCATAATTCCAATATGACCAAGGGCAAATGTGATTGTGTATATGAAAAGTACTGTTGTATTTATACACAAGGCTATGGTAGACAGACAGCGCCTGCGCAGAAAAAACAAAAAGCCAATGCCCATAGAGTGGCAGAATATCGTAATTGCAGGGCGCATGCTCTTCAACCACTAGACTTCACAGGATCCTGTGAATCTGATGGGAGGCAACAACCATACAAATGAAGACTGGAGGCTGAGTTTCCTTCCAGACACCTCACGCCCTGGAGCATGGAAGACCAGATTAACATAAATGATTAAGGATTTCTGAAGAACAAGACCGCAGATATGAGGCATACTGGTATGTCTATTCTAGTACCCATATTAATAGCTTAAGTACATTAAAGTGGGTGACAGACTCCCTTTAAAGTGCATTCTCATTGGGTGCAAGACCTTAAAGGTATGTGCACACGTTGCGGATTTTGCTGTGGATCCGCAGCAGTTTCCCTTGAGTTTACAGTAAAATGTAAACCTATGGGAAACCAAAAACGCTGTCCCCATGCTGCGGGAAAAAAAACGCATGGAAACGCAGTGTTTTATTTTCCGCAGCATGTCAATTCTTTGTGCGGAATTCGCAGCGTTTTTACATCTGCTCCAATAGAAAACTGAAGATGTAAATCCACAGCGGAATCCGCAATAGAAAACGCGATAAATCCGCAGTAAACACCGCAGCGGTTTTGCACTACAGATTTATCAAATCCGCTGCAGAAAAATCCGCAGAGGAGCTCTATACGTGTGCACATACCCTAAATCTTATTTACGCAGATCAATAATTAGCAAGCGCACAATCCTAAAAAAGCTAGCTCTCAATCATTATAAACGAGCCTCCAATCATGGTAGCACAAGTATTGTGAGTTTTAGGAAGCTGGTGGAAAGGGGACCTTGGTCTGAGTATGTAAAACAAGGAGAAGGGAACAAAGCCTGCACTCAGCTGAAGGAAAGTCTAGCTACAACTCTATGGGAGAGTGGCTTGTTTCAATGCTATAGATTTTTTTTTAGAGAATATGGTGTGATGCAGATTGGCTGCCCATGGGGCTCATGCCTGCCTTCTTTCATGTTTTCTACAATCTGTCACTTCCTAAATTTAATTGGGAAAGCCTACAAATGCTAACAACATATTGATGGAGCTCACCTCAGCGCATTCGCCATTTTCCCATCTCTTTCCTATTCTCCATTCTCTACACTCCCTGACAGAAGTTATGTCGCTTATCCATGTTATGTAAATAAAAGCTTATAACCTGACGTTAAATTCATCCATTGGTTGTATAAATTATTCTTTTGAAAGCTGAAACCCTCCGAAATGTGGTTTAGGATAAGAAAATAAATTGGCATCAATGCAGAAATATTGATCAGTTAATGGACACAGAAAGGTGCAGTTGTCTTGCTGGGTCTGCTGGACCTGGGCTTGTCAAACACATCTCCAGTCTCTTCAAATCTTTTTTTAATTCTTTGTACTTGATGCTGAGACACATTAAAGGTGCCAGCCACCTCTGCAGTGGATCTGGTCTTCAGCCTCTTGATAATCCAGGCTTTGGTCGCAGCGTGGATTTTTGGCATGTTGTCAGAGCTCAAGTTGTAGTTCAAGTGAAGGTCTAGGGTGCTGGGTATCTTTTCATACACACACACACACTAATTAACCTATCATTTACTGTGCACAGGTAAGGATGTAAACTAGGATTGGGTGCATTATATGACCAGGCAACAAAACTTTTGTCTTGCCACAATCTGACCATTCTGTGTCCATTAACTGATCAATATTTCTGCATTGATGCCAATTTATTTTCTTAACCTAAACCACATTTCGGAGGGTTTCAGCTTTAACAAGAATAATTTATACAACCAATGGATGAATTTAACGTCAGGTTATAAGCTTTTATTTACATAACATGGATAAGCGACATAACTTCTGTCAGGGAGTGTACCTAGGTTTACCTGATTATAAACAGCAATGCCGGAGGTGGCTTAGGAATAGCACCGGAAGCCAGATGATAAACTGGCTAAGATTACGGGGCTCTGTGCCACGTACCAGCTCCAATTATTTGCTCATGGGCTTTGTCCATGTCTGTCTAAAATGACTATGAAAAGGTAACTATTGTGCTTTTATAGAAAATACTGGGGCACAGAGGGACAGCTAGTTGAGAGACTTGTAGACTGATGTGCACCTTTCTGGCTATTTTACACTAAATAATATCACCAGACCAGCACATAAATTGTTAATATACAAAACATGCCCCAATTCAGACCTTGTAAATGTCTATTTAAAATGAACAATTATTTGTCTCAATTTCAATCATGGGGCAGTTGAGGGGGTATTTTAGGTGGTGAAACTTAAAGGGACACTGTCACCTGAATTTGGAGGGAACAATCTTCAGCCATGGAGGCGGGGTTCTGGGGTTTTTGATTCACCCTTTCCTTACCCGCTGGCTGCATGCTGGCTGCAATATTGGATTGAAGTTCATTCTCTGTCCTCCGTAGTACATGCCTGCACAAGGCAAGATTGCTTTGCGCAGGCGTGTACTATGGAGGACACAGAATGAACTTCAATCCAATATTGCAGCCAGCATGCAGCCAGCGGGTAAGGAAAGGGTGAATCAAAAACCTCAAAACCCCGCCTCCATGGCTGAAGATTGTTCCCTCCAAATTCAGGTGACAGTGTCCCTTTAAGTTGTATTGGTGCTAGATGACAAATGGCCAGTCTCTACCTATGGCTCATACAAGGCATGGCAATATTGGCACACGCACAGTGACATCAATGAAAATACATAGGTGCCCACACTGCAAACTTGCCCAGTGCCATGTCCTGATATGTCTTTTTCGCTTGCTTGGACAGGGTTAGTGTTATGGTTTTACTTCAGGAAATACAGGTGACAGGTTTTAGGTACTTATCCATTGGAGCAGCTCTTCCTCTCCGTCCACAGGCAGCGGTCACAGGCTGCACCCCTATGTGACGCACTAAACGTTTGTTAGATTTACAAAGCGAGAGAGCGGGCGAGTTATACCAGATCCTTAATTGAAAGATTTTATCAACTTAAAAAGAACAGCTCTAAAATCCCCATACGTCTCTGAAAGGCTGTGTGCTGAGTGCCCCCTTCTGGCCAGTACTTGTACTGCACATGAAGAAATCTGCCTCTAGAAAAGGTGCCAGCATTACACCTTGGCAAAAGAAAGTCTTTATCCCGGCACTCTATTGTTTATGCTTTGATGGAGACGTTAAGCAAGCCAGGCACTGCCACTCCTATGATATGGATGGCAGAACAGTCAGCGGTTACTGCTTGTAATATTTGATGCGCTCCTGTCTACCTGATCTGCATGGGAAACGATCCTGATGGTAATGGCACTGAACACCTGAATGCTATTTACTAAATGTCTTTATATGAAGCTAATGACAACTTATAATCCTATATATAATCATCATAAGGTAAGGCCTGGGCTGCGAGGACACTTTTTTAATTGATTTTAACTATTAAGTTACAGATGCACTTTGAAGGAACACATTAAGTTCTATGCAGTCTATAGACTGCAACTGGTAAAAAATCAGGCGGCAGCACTACAAATGGTAATCCAAGAAGAAGCCACCTTGATGAGGCCATGACGTGCGGTTTATACGTTTCTTACGTTTGTTAGGTGCACAAATGGATCTGCAGTACAACAGTCATTACACAACCGGTATTTCTAGTATAATTGCTTAGGTCTCGTTCAGACTCTATTTTTATTTTATCTTTTTCAGAAATAAATGGAGTGCGCTATATAGAATTTTCATCCATTTTCAGGCCGTTTGTGTTTTTACCATCAGTATTAATCTTCTCCTAACTATAAAACAGTAGCTAATCTGACAGCATTCTGATGACACACGGATGGCATCTAAGTACAGTAGTATAAGTTGTTTTTTTTCCATGAACCCATTTTCTGGAATGGCAAGTTTTATCCACAAATTGTATATAAAATGAACATGTGAACCGCGCCATCCATGAAAAACATTCAGGGTATGTGCACAGGCTGCGGATTTTTCTTAACTTAGCTGCCTTTTTCTTGCCATAATACAAATTCTAACAGTCTATTCAGTAGGACTATCAGCTGTGTATCCACCAGACTTCTGCTCAACACAACTGATGGTCCCAACCACATTTATAAGGCAAGAAATCCCAATTATTTATCCTGACAGGGCACACCTGTGAAGTGAAAACCATTCCCGGTGACTACCTCTTGAAGCTCATCAAGAGAATGCCAAGAGTGTGCAAAGCAGTCATCAAAGCAAAAGGTGGCTACTTTGAAGAACCTAGAATATAGGATATATTTTCAGGTTTTTCAAACTTCTTTGTTGAGTATATAATTCCACATGTGTTAATTCATAGTTTTGATGCCTTCAGTGTGATTTACAATTTTCATAGTCATGAAAATACAGAAACATCTTTAAATGAGAAGACGTGTCCAAACTTTTGGTCTGTACTGTATATATATATATATATATATATATATATATAATGTCCACAATCCTGGTATATATGTTTCCCATCCTGGTATATATGTCCCTTATCCTGGGGACCATCCTGGTATATATATGTCCTTTATACTGGGCCTCATACTGATATATCCAGTGAAGTAAATAATTATTTGATCCCTGATTTTGTAAGTTTGCCCACTGACAAACACATGAACAGTCTATAATTTTAAGGGTAGGTTAATTTTAACATTGAGCGAGAGAATATCAAAAATAAAACCAGAAAATCTCATTGTATAAATTAAATAAATGTATTTGCATTTTGCAGTTAGAAATAATTATTTGATCCCTCTAGCAAACAAGACTTCATACTTGGTGGCAAAACCCTTGTTGGCAAGCACAGCAGTCGGACATTTTTTGTAGTTGATGACGTTTGCGCACATGTCAGGAGGAATTTTGGTCCACTCCTCTTTGCAGATCATCTCTAAATCATTTAGGTTTTGAGGCTGTCACTTTGCAACTCAAGAGCTTCAACTCCCTCCATAAGTTTTCTATGGGATTAAGGTCTAGCAAGGCCACTCCATGACCTTAATGTGCTTTTTTTTGAGCCACTCCTTTGTTGCCTTGGCTGTATGTTTTGGGTCATTGTCTTGCTGGAAGACCCAGCCACGACCCATTTTTAATGTCCTGGCAGAGGGCAGGAGGTTGTCACTCAGAATTTTATGGTACAGGTGAAGTAGTCCTGTGCCCTTAACAGAGAAACACCACCAAAACATAATGTTTCCACCTCCATGCTTGACAGTGGTTACGGTGTTCTTTGGGTCATAGGCAGCAATTCTCTTCGACCAAACACGGCGAGTTGAGTTAATGCCAAAGACCTCAATTTTTGTCTCATCTGACCACAGCACATTCTCCCAATCACTCACAGAATCATCCAGGTGTTCATTGGCAAACTTCAGACGGGTCTGCACATGTGTCTTCTTGAGCAGGGGGACCTTGCGGGCACTGCAGGATTTTAAACCTTCACGGATTAATGTGTTACCAATGCTTTTCTTGGTGACTGTGGTCCCAGCTACATTGAGATCATTAACAAGTTCCCCCTGTGTAGTTTTAGGCTGATCTCTCACCTTCCTCATGATCAAGGATACCCTACGAGGTGAGATTTTGCATTGTGCCCCAGATTGATGTCAATTGACAGTTATTTTGTATTTCTTCCATTTTTTTTATTATTGCACCAACAGTTGTCTCCTTCTCACCCAGCGTCTTACTTATGGTTTTGTAGACCATTCCAGCTTTGTGCAGGTCTATGATCTTGTCCCTGACATCCTTAGAAAGCTCTTTGGTCTTGCCCATGTTGTAGATTCAGCTGTCTTTAATGCAGGTTACGAGTTGATTAGGAACATGTAACTGGTCTGTAGGAGCCAGAACTCTTAACGATTGATAGGTGATCAAAGACTTATTTCTTACTGCAAAATGCAAATAAATTTATATAAAATTTATATAATGTGATTTTCTGGCTTTTATTTTTGATATTCTATCTCGCAATGTGAAAATTAATCGCCTCTTAAAATTATAGACTGTTCGTGTCTTTGTCAGTGGGCAAGCTTACAAAATCAGCATGGGATCAAATAATTATTTCCTTCACTGTATATCTCCCATCCGGGAATATGTCTCCCATTCTGCCTCTATTCTTTAATGCATAGAAAAAAAAAAGTTTCTACTCACCTTCTCTCCACTCCCCAACCACACAGCATCCTTTTCTGGAGCTAGCAGCTGACTTCAGCATGCAAGCGATGGGAGGGCATGACGTTACTGCCATGCTCCCAAAATCACGTGCTCGCCAATGTCAGTTGCAACCGATTTGCCATGTAGTGCAGTGCACGGACTCCTGCAATATAATACACTTCAGCTGGATGTACAGCCGAGGACGCACATCCAGTTGAAGTTTGCTCTGGCGTTGGCGGACCCCTCACCTTCATGGGCCCAGTCACGACCTCTGTGACTGTCATTGTTAGGCCCCTTGAACCTTGCCATTTTATGTAAAAAAAAGAATCCCAGATTACATTTACAACAGCCTGAGACGAAACGTATCATCAGATTTCTCCATTTCATCAGTATCCAGAATATCACTCCTTGTGCATAGCTGTATAAACATATGTATGGATGCAGCAGAGCATTTCATAGCTACATTGTTTGTGCATCGTAATTTAGTAGGTTTACAGATTCTAATATCACTCTCTTTAAGCTCTGCTACATCCGTGTATTTGTGATTATTGGAATTTCTTATGCGTGTCTGGCACTTATGGCCGCAGCAAAGTTATCCTATGTCGTAGTGTTGGAGACCAAAGTATGAGCTGCCAGTCATCCTAGATCCAGAACGAAGCCTACATAGAATACATTAGACATGTGGAATGAATAACTCATTACATTTCTCATAAGAAGTAGTTCACATCCCATAGCGTGGGGTGCAATATTCCACACATTATCATTGCAGTTTTACTACCAACCCATTTCCTTCAGAATTTAATAACATTCCTTCATTTCATGCATCTTCAGGCAGCAAACAAATACATATATATATTTAATATGGCTTTGCTATTCAATGCGCTTTACAAACCAGCTTGGTGCTTTGCCAGCCTCATGTGAATTACCCCCCTTATAATGAACCCTTACTGTGCCATCACCTAGCAAGGAAATGGTTAGCCTGTTTGCCAGAGGGCTGGGGAAGACAGGCATGGTCCGCAGGGTTCTCATCACCCTGTTTGCCAGAGTGATGAGAACCCTGCGGACCATGCCTGGCTTCCCCAGCCCACCGATATCTCTCGTTTTCCTCTATATCAAAGTGTTTGTAGAAATTGATCAAATATTGCGGGGCCTGTCAGAGAATATTTACATTACGTCAGTCAAGACGGCTTGAAACAGGATTTTAAAGAAGTTCGATTAACTATTTAATAGGGATTTATGGAGAGGTTAAAGTATTCTTCAAATCTATCACATTTACAAAAGTCACAGAGACCTGAGAAAGGCAGCAGCTTTGTGGTCCTGTACATGCTAGCAAACAATGACCATGGGTCAAAAGGCCTTGAAGGTTTGTAGATCAGGAAAGCAAGACTTCTTTCTTCAAGAAACAATGCCACCCATGGCTCCAGAGGCTTTGTCAGGTATTATAGCTCAACTTTATCTAAAGGTCTGTTGCAAGCTTTGGAAGATATCACTTATTCGTAGGATCTCTACCGTTTCAATGAATGGGACACTTCAATTCCCTAGCCGAATGGAGTGGTGGTTGGAAACTCGTGAGACTGGTCCATTCATGTGCGGCATTGCAGTGCTCTATTCATTGGAATCTTAGAGATCCTACGAATAAGTGATATCTCTACCAAAGCTTGCAATAGACCTTTAAATAAAGCAGAGCTCTAATACATGACAGTGCGTCTGAAGACATGGGTGGTGCTGTTTCTTGCTTTCCTGATCTACAAAGAAGTCTTCCTTTCCTGTTCTATAAATGTTAGTGGACTTTTGACCTGTGGCCATTGTTTGTTAGCATGTGCAATACGACAAAGCTGCTGCCTTTCTCTATGGGACTGCCGGGAAAAGCTGAGCGCAATACTTGGCTTTCTGTGGCAGTCCAATCGAGAATGAATAGAGTGGAGGAGCACATGTCTGGCCATCTCTCCATTTAGGTAGGCTCCATATGGCACTATTCCCTGGATTGGTAGGGGTACCAGATGTTGGACCAATACGAATCAGCTCTAAAGATGAGAATAAGCCTTTAAGTAAATGCTACAATACCAATCACAACTCAGAGACAAAAGTTGTGCTGTTTCTGTATGAAAGCATTCATTGTTTTGTAATCTTATACAACCACATTGAGATCCTTGTTTCTACCCAACTTAGAATCCAGAGACCAAACCAGTATTTGTTTTTGTACATGGATGATGTTGCCCTACACCAGAGGTGGGACCTCAGGCCCGCGGGACATTTACAGCCCTCGATGACCATTTATTCGCCTCCTGGTCTAATTCCTGAGGACTGCAGTACTTGGGCCGGCAGCTGGATTTTGATGGCCACCAGCCTTTTAATTTCTTCTTGCTCTGTGAACAGGGGCATACTACCCTTTGTTCACTACCAAACGCCGAGGCGCATGCATTGAAACATGACGTCCTGACACCAGTTCCAGCATCAGGATGTACTCTGCGGGTGGAGTTAGCACGTGATTTGTGTGGACCCCGAAAGATGGTATGAATATCTAAATGGCCCACAAATAAGGTTCCCCACCCCTGCTCTACAGGCACCACTGGTGACTTGAGTTATTGGGTAAATCTTGGTCACCTCAGATATATCATACAGAATCTCCATCCAGTAACTGAATAGCAAAGGGGTCAAAGATCTGTGATACCCATTACTCATAGGCCACCCATGTGGTAGTTAGATATGTTGTGGCTTCCATTGTTTCTGGTTATTCATGTGCAAGCATTGGAGAAGGTGCGGTATGATGAATGTACATGGGCCCTGTGTATCTAATAAAATCACTATTAATTGACTGCCCATGTAGCACCCTTGTTGGTGACTTTGATGCTTGAAACCTTGTGGGAACCAAGACTCGGACAGTATTTCCATTGTTCCAACTGATTTGGATGAGGTCTCCCATCCAGATAACATTGGCATGAAATAGAAGGCATGCAGTCTGCCTGGCAGTCGCCCCGGTCATTAAATTGTTCTCTTTTTAAATACATTGGTCTCAGTTTGCTTTCGATGGATGAGATGATTAAAGAGGAGGCATAATGATGAATAGACTTCATTGACCATTACATTGCCACATAGAGTGCCATAGGGCATTGCCTGTGATATATGACATTAGACGTCAATTACATTCACATTATTGCACTGTTCTCCACGCTTTTCTTATTTTGGAGTCACTGCATCTCCAGAAAATGCAGTAAACAGCTATTTGGTGATATTTATGGCTTAAATGACTCAATTACTCGAGCTCCTATATACCAATTTCAGCTAATTGGCAGTAATAAAGCAGGAAATTAACCTTGTTTGCTACAAGTTAAAAAGTGACATTTCCTCAGACAAAGGGAGGAGCACTACCGCGGGAAACAATAGCATTGCTGCTTTAAGTTGGGGAAATTGTAGTGTTTCTTCCAGCAAACAGATCATTCCCATCAATCTACCCTTAAGTCAAAAACTACAATGAGCGTTACTTCTTTCGCCATTAGGCCACGTTCGCACAATGCATTTGTAATTTTTTTTTTTTTAAATCCAGTAAAAAAAACAGCAATTTTACTATGTTTTCGGAAAAATTGAGGCAAAAAAATGCATCATGTGAACACAACTTTAAGGATGGCACAAGAACGCAAGTATGGTCGACAGTCCTTCAACAACCCCTTGACAGCCCTGTATCCGAGCCAATATTGTGTAAGACCCAGACCTGATAGTCATTCCGCTAATATCGGCGCTTATTACACACTTCAGAATTAGTATTCAGTCCTATGGCTACTGCTGCTGCTGCTTTTGATAAATCTTGTTACTTTGGATGCAGTAGATAATTTTTCTCAAGATAAATCTTCCATCAAACACAGCCACATATAAATATTCGATATTATCCCCTGATGCTAAATATTTAATACTTCAGTAAACACTGTGGCTGGATAGTAACACCTTATATATCAGCACGGGGACGCTGCAAAACTGCAAGAGAGGGCTGTCTGCTGAACATAACCTAGAAGAATATATTGGGGGCAGATATAGGGGTCCTCCAGTCTGGATTCTTATTATTAGCTCCAGTCGCTTTTGTATTCGCTGTTGGCCCTGGAGGACCACCTACAACTGCCAGAACAATGAGCACCATAGCCTTTAATGGGTATCATGTAATGCCCTATTAAAAGAGCAATTACACTCTGGTTTTCTCCAATAATAGATGCTCTTGTGATCTTTCAGTGGGGGGATGACTTACTGCGAACTACTTACAAAAGGTTTGTGGAAATTGGGGACACCTAAACCATAGAAGTCTTAAGTAGTTATAAGATGGATAGATAAATAGATAAAAACACATAAAGATAGTTAGAGAGACAGACAGATAGATACACAGACATGGATAGATAAATAGATAGATAGATAGATAGATAGATAGATAGATAGATAGATAGATAGATAGATAGATATGGGATAGATATGTGATAGATAGATAGATAGATCTATAGATAGATGATAGATAGATAGATAGATAGATAGATAGATAGATAGATAGATAGATATGTGATAGATATGTGATAGATAGATAGATAGATAGATAGATAGATATGTGATAGATAGATATGTGATAGATAGATAGATAGATAGATAGATAGATAGATAGATAGATAGATATGTGATAGATAGATAGATAGATAGATAGATCTATAGATAGATGATAGATAAATAGATAAAAACACAAATATAGTTAGAGAGACAGACAGATAGATACACAGACATGGATGGATGGATAGATAGATAGATAGATAGATAGATAGATAGATAGATAGATAGATAGATAGATAGATAGATAGATAGATAATGTGATAGATAGATGATAGATAGATGATTGATAGATAGATAGATAGATAGATAGATCTATAGATAGATGATAGATAGATAGATATGTGATAGATAGATAGATAGATAGATAGATAGATAGATAGATAGATAGATAAATAGATACATAGATGATAGATAATAGATAGATAGATAGATAGATAGATAGATAGATAGATAGATAGATCTATAGATAGATGATAGATAGATAGATATGTGATAGATAGATAGATAGATAGATAGATAGATAGATAGATAGATAGATAGATAGATAGATAGATAGATAAAAGATAGATAGATGATAGATATGTGATAGATAGATAGATAGATAGATAGATAGATAGATAGATAGATTAGATAGATAGATGATAGATAGATGATTGATAGATAGATCGATAGATAGATCTATAGATAGATGATAGATAGATAGATAGATAGATAGATAGATTTGTAGGAAAGTTGAGAAAGTTTCCAGGAGGAGCTGAAATGTTGCTGCTATAATATATTGATTAATAAATACATCTTATTCTTCACTTTTTTATTGAACTTTTGGAGTGTTGCCATTTTTGGATGATAGATAGATAGATAGATACATAATAGACAGATAATAGAAAAATATGTGATAGATACTGTAGATAGATATGGAATAGATAGATAGATAGATAGATATGGGATAGATAGATAGATAGATAGATAGATATGGGATAGATAATAGATAGATAGATAGATAGATAGATAGATATGGGATAGATAATAGATAGATAGGTACAATAGATAGATATGAGATAGATGATTGATAGATAGATAGATAGATAGATAGATAGATAGATATGAGATAGATAGATAGATAGATAGATAGATAGATATGGGATAGATAATAGATAGATAGGTACAGTAGATAGATATGAGATAGATGATTGATAGATAGATAGATAGATAGATATGAGATAGATAGATATAGATTATAGACAGATAGATACTGCTTAGTGATAAAGCGATACCATAGATAGATGATATTGATACACAGATGATATGCCCATTAATTGTTAATGATGATAATTGAGGGGCTCTGTAAGTATTGGCAGCCAGTAGCACCGCCAGCCTATAATAGGCATATAAGTGCCTTCTCTGGAGTTCCTTGGCATTCTTAGGCTCTGGGACCACACGCTCACACACGTGTCACTCTCCAGCACACTCCTTAGGATTGCAGAGTATGCAGCTAGCACAAGTGTGTCTCACACTCCCACTCCCCAGAAATAGCAGTGCCAGACACACAGATGCCCTTTCAGGCACAGACAGACAGACACACACACACACACCGCCAGCTGTGATCACAATACAGCTCAGAGCACCAGCTAAGTGTTAACAAGCTTTGGAGCTAAATTGGTCAGCAATCCGGGACATGGAGGGGCAGCCTCATCCCTCCTCAGCTATGGGTCCTCCTAGATCTGAGGTTCATCACACTCTTCTATCATGTTGTCCTTATATTTCTTACACATCTTCTTCCCTGCATTCCTCTAGTATTCTGCATTTTACAGTCCATGTCCCCATCTACTTATCTCCAGCAGAAGGCACATCTCCCCTGGTAAATGAAAGGAACCCTAAACCTGAAGTACAAACCTTATAAAAGTGAATGACTGCTAATACCATCCTCCTGTATGAATGTAACTATGGGTGGAGGTTCTGCGGAGACCTGGAGAAATGATTGATGGGTGTAGTAGTGATTTTGTCAGACCTACAGACTTTGTCCCATTAAAGCCCTATATCCACTAGTAACGATCGGGTGACAGCAGCGGAGGGCGAGGGTCTCCATAACTTTATATGATATTTATGATTATTTATTAACTTCCCCAAGACTTACAGCACCTTGCTGCAGTCCAGGAATGGGTTCTGTCCTACAAATGCGAGCCCGATGCCAGAGCAGACAGCCTTGAACTGTTTACAGACATAAACCTCTTTTGGTTCCTGACAAGGATCCAGCAGCAGAAGCCAATGTGATAAATACATGCTAGGCTGTAAATCTATTCATTGTGACAAACGGTGCAATAACACATAACAGGCAGCGATCATTTAATTAGGGAATGGTAGAAGAGAAAAATGACATTTTCAATGGCACCTGTGTATTCTGTAAGAAATCAATACCTGTCCTGACACCCTGCAGACAGGACCCTATCGCACAGACCCAGGACAACCACCCCATCATGCCCAGCTGCAGACGAAAAGTCCTGATGATCTGCAGTTATGGGATCACTCAACATTAGGAGCAAAGCCAGCACTAGGTGATCCATATGGACCTATGGTCCTGATCTCCTACATTCATCAATGGACCTCCTCAACTCTGCATTTTTTCTGACTGTGTCCTAAAGTGGCACTTTCTATTATTATTATTATCATTATTTATTCCATGGCACTTTACATGTGAGAAGGGGCATACATAATAAAAAACAAATACAATAATCTTAATCAATACAAGTCACGACTGGCATTAAAAACAACTTGCATAGTTAATATGGTTGAAAAAAGACAAATGTCCAACTACCTAGGAACATCACTAATGCTGGCACTGAAATACCATAGTGCCCATCAAATGGTGCCAGGCTATAAAAAAAAGCCTCAGGCAGAGGAGTAAAGTTACATTACCTGCAGATACCTCTCCCCTTGCTGCACAAAATAACTGTAGGAGAATGATGAGTAGTAGACAGGTAGTCCCAAACATGGTAACCTGCGGAGAGTATCCAAGTGCCAGACTGGCAAGGAGGTTAACATCCTATAAGCATGTCGGCATAGGTGAGGGGTGCAGTAGGTTGGCAGGAGAGCACGGTTGGCATAGGCGGCAGTTTACTGGGCTTTATGCTGCTGATGCTCCGCTCTGAACAGAAGTGGCTTTAACTGATCGAGGAAGGATTGAGAGAGAGCGAACGAGAGAACAGTTTAAAGATTTCCCCGGAGCCCTAAAGCCTGCCTCCCTCTCATCCCTCCCTCCCTGCCAGCAGTCGTCAGCGACGCTGCCACGCGCTGCCGGCAAGGGTTAAACCCTCAGCCAAAATAGCGAGCAGGAAAAATTTGATGTTACAATTACATATCGAGGAAGCGAAATGTAGCAATAGGAGCAGCCGTATGGAATAATAAGATATAGGGGGCTGGAGGGGAGGAATGATTGGAAGTTATCAGGGGTGGCAGAGATCCTGGCAAGTGCAGATTATATGTGGCAACAAGTGGCATGAGCAGTAGTTATGGGTAGATGCTGGAAAGCCTTGGAAGTTCATTTTGGACAGTTAACCATTTGTTTTCCCACAGCGTTGACTCTATGAACTTCATTTAAAGGGTGTCATTGGGTCGGCGTTAGAAATCCACTTTTTTGTGCCGAAATAAAACCACCCTCACACAACCTCAATGCCCTGCAGAGCAAAATAATTTACTATATATCTTTTTATCTATCTATCTATCTATCTATCTATCTATCTATCTATCTATCTATCTATCTATCTCTAGATAGATAGAACAAGAAGAAAGTGAAGCATCATCCCCAAAATGAGGGTTGCAATCCCCTGGTTCCAAATGTTGATATCTAGATCTATTTACTTATTCTCTTCAGAGATGGTCAGGTTTTTTTTTCTAGATAGATCCGAAAAAGTACAGCAGCACACTGTATTCGCTAAGCATGCAAAAATAGAATATGTGAAATTTAACCTGCATTACTGCTATATAGAATATGCTTCTAGAACGAAGGTATTTAGCACACAAATTAGTCAATTCATGAGAGCCCCCCAACCATGAAAAGGTGACCTTTCTCTGATGGGACCCTAACCATTTCTTTTAGCTTACACATTTAAAGAACAGGTAGGATCCAATGTTTAAATGCTTTCCAAAATCGGGCATACATTTACGCTGATGTCGGACTCCCTCCCTTTGAAGTGGGCTCCAGCTGTTTTGAACAGTTGATATGTGCTGGAACAGCCGCAGATGGAATTACAATCCACCCACTGCTATTAACCCATTAAATGTCGCTGTCAAACACTGACAGCGGCATTTAACAAGCACTTCTGGCATTCGTGCCGGAAATCCGCCCACCGGTGACCCCGTCACGTGATCGAGGGTCACCGGTGAGATGGCATGACAACCAGAGGTCCCATGGATATGCAGCGCCCTAGGTTCCTGGTCATTGCAGTAATATCATTCTCCTCTAGGGGGAGTGATGTTACGTTTGGAGGCAATAAAGGAGATCTCTTTACCAGGTATCACAAACATACAACACATTTCACACTCCAGTCCACCAGGGGGAGCTATGCTTCTATTTATTAGGGCACTGTTCACACTTAGGTAAAACTGGTGGCCTGGAGAGGAAGTTAGGCAGTTGCTGGCTGAGCTTCGGCTCAGGTAGTTGGTCCCTGACAGGGGTGGGATCCTGTCAGAGGCCTAGACGGAAGGTCACGGAGCTGCGCCTGCCCCACGTGTGGCAGTTCCTAAGAAAGGACACGAACAGAGAACTGTATTGTAGACAGTGGGAAAGAAGTCATAGCAAAAGGAGTGGATACCAGAAGGAGTTCTGCCCTGCACAGGCTGCCTCCTTCTCAGGCGCAGGATCCGGTAGCCGAAACACCAAGGGAGCAAAAGTCCTTTATGCCTTGCTCCAGAGACCGGCAGGACAGCTAATTTCACATTACTGATCCGCCCCATACCCATGAGGCAAGGTGGCACCTATGAGAGGTCGGGGCATGATATAGTCCCTGTAAAAAGCCTCAGGCCACCGGTCATACGGGTTGTTCTATCCATCTGGGGGACAGAGAGAGACATAACATCTAGGACATCTACAACAGTTGTGAGGACCTTATGAGAGGCTCATTAATAAGGTACTACAACACCCAGGCGCTAGAGGAAGGCTACTGATTTCCACCTGGATAAGGAGACTCTGGTTTTGCCTCCAAACCGGCCGGACTCTGACTGCCCTGTGATCTGGTGCTCTGGACTGTGGATGCCAAAGCCTTCAGTAAAAAGGTAAAGAGACAGTAACCTTGTGTCCTCCTTCTTCACTGCGCCTCACACCATCCACCATCTACACACTGGGAACCCCTGGGGACATACTTCACCTGTGGGAAGGTATACCATCTAGCTGCCATAACATCATCCCAGCAGACCCCTTAAAGCAGCATCGGTCACCCTGACCGAATATCACAGGTGGCGTCACGAACACAAACTCTATCCCTTTAAAGACCTTTCCCCCTTTTATACGGACGTCCCTAGGGCCACGAACCGGGTCAGCCACCCTGACATCCCCCTTGAGAACCGAAGGACCCGGTACCGAGTTCCCCTAGCCCTTGGGGGCGCTCCAGAGACCTCTATGGTTGTCACTGCCTGCTTGCTGTGAGCGCAGCCCTGTGGTCAGCTACATATAGGCGAACTGATCATCGCTTGTATGTAGCAGTGCCGATTGGGTTATGGCAGCTTCTAGTCTCCCATGAAGACTATTGAAGCATGCCAAAAGTAAAAAAAAAGGTTTTTAAAAATATACAAAAAATAAAATTAAAGTTCAAATCACCCCCTTCAAAATAAAACGTTAAAAAAAATCAAATATACACATATTTGGTATCGCTGTGTTCAGAATCACCCGATCTATCAATACAAAAATGGATTAACCTGCTCCATGGTGTAGTCAGAAAAGAGTCAAAACGCCATAATTACGTCTTTCTGGTTGCCGCGACATTGCAATAAAATGCAATAACGGGCGATTAAAAGATCGTATCTGCACCAAAATGATTTCATTAAAAACGTCTGCTCGGTGCACAAAAAATAAGCCCTCATTCATCCCGAGATTACGAAAAATGGAGACGCTACGGGTATCGGAAAATGGCGCTTTTTTTTAACAAAGTTTGGAATTATTTTCATCACTTACATAAAAAAGAACCCAGACACGTTTGGTGTATATGAACTCGTAATGACCTGGATAATCATAATGGCAGATCAGTTATAGCATTTAGTGAACCTAGTAAAAAAGCCAAACAAAAAACAAGTGTGGAATTGTACATTTTTTTGCAATTTCACTGGATTTTTTTTCCAGTTTTCTAGTAGACGTCATGGTAAATCCAATGGTGTCGTTCAAAAGTACAACTCATCCAGCAAAAGACAAGCCCTGACATGGCCATAGTGACCAAAAAAAGGTTATCTGGGAAGAAGGGGAGCAAGAGCAAAAAATGAAAAAGCAAAACCAAAAATACCTCTGGTCGTTAAGGGGTTAAAGCATTTATCTCTATATATAAAGCTGAGTGTATGTATGTGTGTGTATGTATGTATCAAGCCATGCCCACTCCACATAGCCCCGCCCACTGTGCATAGCCACACTCACTCCACACACAAAGCCCCGTCCACATGGCCCATGTTGTTAGCGCACCCAGGCAGAGACACATTCATCTCAAAAGCCACCCTGCAAAACTCACCAGCTGCGATGTCCCAGCCACTGTGACTTACAATCAGGGCCACCGCCTTCCGAGTATCAGTGCACGGCAGGCACAGGCCACATCTAGCTCTGTCTTGTCTAGAGTTGCTCCTGTCAGGCCTCACGTCAAGGGAAAGAGAGGAGCCTCATGGATTACACCGCTGTGCTCATAACAGGAAGTTGCTGTGCAAGTGTGAGGGGAAGACAGGAGTGAGGCGAAAATGAGAGGAGTGAGGGTAAAATAGTGAAGTGATCGGAAAATGACAGATGCGAGATCAAAATGACAGGTGTGAGGAGGAAAATGAGAGTAGTGAGGGGGAAATGAGAAGAGTGAGGGGAAAATGAGAGGAGTGAGGGAAAATTAGAGATGTGGGGGGAAAATGACAGATATGAGGGGGAAAATGAGAGGCATGATGGGAAAATGAGAGAAGTAAGGTGCTGCTGCAGTATGAGGCTGTGTATAGAGAAGAGTGAGGTATCAAGAGCCCTGCCGCAGACTTACAGAAGGAGTCTGTGCACATGTTTCAGAAGGACGGAGAGAGAGTAAGGAACACTGTGGTGAGCTTACCTGCTGGAGAGCAGGACCTGAAACACATGACCTCTGGGGGAGTGGACGGAGGCAGAGCCAGACGCCAATTGATGCTGATGATGTGGCGAAGTTAAGCCGGTAGGTCAATGGAGTGCCAAAAGGGTGAGACATAAGCGTGTTCAAAATGTATCAAAAAGGTCGGGGAGCCGAAGATAGCGGTGCAGTACAAACGGGGCAGACAGGAGGGAAGTTAGAGTACCAAGCTGAAGGTCAGAGCCAGAAACAGACAATTAGCACAGAGTCAAAAGGCAAAGTACAGAGCGAGAAAACAGACCGAGTCATACACAAGAAAGCAATCGGACTAAACAGTATGCAAGCACACCAGTGGTTCAGACACACAGAAAAGACAGATGTATCACTGACAACGATCCCCAGATGAAGGCAGGTATATATAGCCCTCCCAAAACCAAAAGGGGGCTATACAAATTAACCCTGAGAGGACAGGGAAGGAACCCTGTCCACAACCATTACATGAGGCGCTGCAGGTGGAGGCTGTGTATAAGGCTACAATCACACGTTCAGTATTTGGTCAGTGTTTACCTTAATATTTATAAGCCAAAACCACGAGTGGGAGAAAAATACAGAAGTGGTGACGTGTTTCTGATATACTTTTCCTCTGATTGTTTTAGTCTAAGTTTTAGCTTACAAATGCTGAGGTAAAAATACTGACCAAATAACTTGTGAACGAGGTCTAAAGGAGAAAAGTGTGGTGCTGCAGAAGAAGTAGGCTGTGTATGCGATACGCTTTATTGCAATTAGTGCAATTTCTCTCGGGATCAAGAGTTTCCAGTTTTATATGGAAGACGAGTGTGAGATGCTGTTGGAGGAGGTGACAATTTGAAAATAAAATGCTATCAATACTTGAGTAATCATTTAGTTACTTTGTGTTGCAAATCTGTAGTGTTGAATATACAATGTGGTGAAATGCTTTTATGTGCAATATAGTCATTAGAATTTGTTATAACTAACCACAGTTAGTTACTATGCCTGGACAACACCGGGCTCTTCAGCTAGTTATATATATATTTGTGTAAAACCAATCACCAGAACTATGGAGCAGAACCCAAGGAAGCACTAGCAAGGATATAGAGTTAAATAAGCATAATATTTATAACAGTTAAAATACAACATACAGTGTGTGCACATATTTTAGGACAAGGAATAATAAAAGCAAGTATGCATAAAATCATTAATATATTGAAGCCTAAGTAGGAATAACTACGAAGGATTTTTAATCCGAAACACGCATCGGGGTGTGCGCATTGTCAGGACCGAGTGGCACCTATAAGGTACAGATTCTCCTAATTATTATTATTATTTTCCGTTTGTCAGCACTTTGCACTTTTGCACTTTGCACACCGTTGCCCTATGTATGTGCTTTTTGCTGCTTGATTTATTTGATCACGCTTCTTCATTGATTTTTTGCATTAGGGTTATATGATTTGTTTGCACTTTGCACACTGTTGCCCTATTTATGGGTTTTTTGTTGCTTGATTCATTTGATCACGCTTCTTTCTTGATTTTTCGCAATAGTGATACATGATCTCTTAGTTAATCTAGGGGTCAATGGGATCACTCATGTATTTTTTTTGATCGTATCTAGTTTCACAGGAGATCTGCACATATATATATATATATATATATACATATATATATATATATATATATATATATACAGTCATGGCCAAAAGTATTCACACCCCTGCAATTCTGTCAGATAATACTCAGTTTCTTCCTGAAAATGATTGCAATCACAAATTCTTTGGTATTATTATCTTCAATTAATTTGTCTTAAGTGAAAAAACACAAAAGAATTGTCCTAGAGCCAAATTGGATATAATTCCACACCAAATATAAAAAAGGGGGTGGACAAAAGTATTCACACTGTTCGAAAAATCATGTGATGTTTCTCTAATTTGTGTAATTAACAGCACCTGTAACTTACCTGTGGCATCTAACAGGTGTTGACAATAACTAAATCATACTTGCAGCCAGTTGACATGGATTAAAGTTGACTCAACCTCTGTCCTGTGTCCTTGTGTGTACCACATTGAGCATGGAGAAAAGAAAGAAGACCAAAGAACTGTCCGAGGACTTGAGAAACCAAATTGTGAGGAAGCATGAGCAATCTCAAGGCTACAAGTCCATCTCCAAAGACCTGAATGTTCCTGTGTCTACCGTGCGCAGTGTCATCAAGAAGTTTAAAGCCCATGGCACTGTGGCTAACCTCCCTAGATGTGGACGGAAAAGAAAAATTGAGATTTCAACGCAAGATTGTGCGGATGTTGAATAAAGAACCTAGACTAACATCCAAGCAAGTTCAAGCTGCCCTGCAGTCCGAGGGTACAGCAGTGTCAACCCGTATTATCCGTCGGCATCTGAATGAAAAGGGACTGTAAGATAGGAGACCCAGGAAGACCCCACTTCTTACCCCGAGACATAAAAAAGCCAGGCTGGAGTTTGCCAAAACTTACCTGAAAAGGCCTAAAACGTTTTGGAAGAATGTTCTCTGGTCAGATGAGACAAAAGTAGAGCTTTTTGGACAAAGGCATCAACATAGAGTTTACAGGAGAAAAAAAGAGGCATTCAAAGAAAAGAACACGGTCCCTACACTCAAACATGGCGGAGGTTCCCTGATGTTTTGGGGTTGCTTTGCTTCATCTGGCACTGGACTGCTTGACCGTGTGCATGGCATTATGAAGTCTGAAGACTACCAACAAATTTTGCAGCATAATGTAGGGCCCAGTGTGAGAAAGCTGGGTCTCCCTCAGAGGTCATGGGTCTTCCAGCAGGACAATAACCCAAAACACACTTCAAAAAGCACTAGAAAATGGATTGAGAGAAAGCACTGGAGACTTCTAAGTGGCCAGCAATGAGTCCAGACCCGAATCCCATAGAACACCTGTGGAGAGATCTAAAAATGGCAGTTTGGAGAAGGCACCCTTCAAATATCAGGGACCTGGAGCAGTTTGCTAAAGAAGAATGGTCTAAAATTCCAGCAGAGCATTGTAAGAAACTCATTGATGGTTACTGGAAGCGGTTGGTCGCAGTTATTTTGGCTAAAGGTTGTGCAACCAAGTATTAGGCTGAGGGTGCCAATACTTTTGTCTGGCCCATTTTTAGAGTTTTGTGTGAAATGATCAATGTTTTGCTTTTTGCGTCATTCTCTTTTGTGTTTTTTCATTTAAGACAAATTAAGTGAAGATAATAATACCAAATAATTTGTGTTTGCAATCATTTTCAGGAAGAAAATGAGTATTATCTGACAGAATTGCAGGGGTGTGAATACTTTTGGCCATGACTGTATATGTTTTCTATATATGTTCTCTGGGTGCCTCTTATTCCTACTTAGGTTTCAATATATTAATGATTTTACGCATACTTGCATTTATTATTCCTTGTCCTAAAATATGTGCACACAATGTATGTTGTATTTTAACTGTTACGAATAAAGCTTATTTAGCTCTATATCATAGTAACATAGTAACATAGTTAGTAAGGCCGAAAAAAGACATTTGTCCATCCAGTTCAGCCTATATTCCATCATAATAAATCCCCAGATCTACGTCCTTCTACAGAACCTAATAATTGTATGATACAATATTGTTCTGCTCCAGGAAGACATCCAGGCCTCTCTTGAACCCCTCGACTGAGTTCGCCATCACCACCTCCTCAGGCAAGCAATTCCAGATTCTCACTGCCCTAACAGTAAAGAATCCTCTTCTATGTTGGTGGAAAAACCTTCTCTCCTCCAGACGCAAAGAATGCCCCCTTGTGCCCGTCACCTTCCTTGGTATAAACAGATCCTCAGCGAGATATTTGTATTGTCCCCTTATATACTTATACATGGTTATTAGATCGCCCCTCAGTCATCTTTTTTCTAGACTAAATAATCCTAATTTCGCTAATCTATCTGGGTATTGTAGTTCTCCCATCCCCTTTATTAATTTTGTTGCCCTCCTTTGCACTCTCTCTAGTTCCATTATATCCTTCCTGAGCACCAGTGCCCAAAACTGGACACAGTACTCCATGTGCGGTCTAACTAGGGATTTGTACAGAGGCAGTATAATGCTCTCATCATGTGTATCCAGACCTCTTTTAATGCACCCCATGATCCTGTTTGCCTTGGCAGCTGCTGCCTGGCACTGGCTGCTCCAGGTAAGTTTATCATTAACTAGGATCCCCAAGTCCTTCTCCCTGTCAGATTTACCCAGTGGTTTCCCGTTCAGTGTGTAATGGTGATATTGATTCCTTCTTCCCATGTGTATAACCTTACATTTATCATTGTTAAACCTCATCTGCCACCTTTCAGCCCAAGTTTCCAACTTATCCAGATCCATCTGTAGTAGAATACTATCTTCTCTTGTATTAACTGCTTTACATAGTTTTGTATCATCTGCAAATATCGATATTTTACTGTGTAAACCTTCTACCAGATAATTAATGAATATGTTGAAGAGAACAGATCCCAATACCGACCCCTGTGGTACCCCACTGGTCACAGCGACCCAGTTAGAGACTACACCATTTATAACCACCCTCTGCTTTCTATTACTAAGCCAGTTACTAACCCATTTACACACATTTTCCCCCAGACCAAGCATTCTCATTTTGTGCACCAACCTCTTGTGCGGCACGGTATCAAACGCTTTGGAAAAATTGTGATATACCACGTCCAATGACTCACCATGGTCCAGCCTATAGCTTACCTCTTCATAAAAACTGATTAGATTGGTTTGACAGGAGCGATTTCTCATAAACCCATGCTGATATGGAGTTAAACAGTTATTCTCATTGAGATAATCCAGAATAACATCCCTCAGAAACCCTTCAAATATTTTACCAACAATAGAGGCTAGACTTACTGGCCTATAATTTCCAGGTTCACTTTTAGAGCCCTTTTTGAATATTGGCACCACATTTGCTATGCGCCAGTCCTGCGGAACAGACCCAGTCGCTATAGAGTCTCTAAAAATAAGAAATAATGGTTTATCTATTACATTACTTAGTTCTCTTAGTACTCGTGGGTGTATGCCATCCGGACCCGGAGATTTATTTATTTTAATCTTATTTATCCGGTTCCGCACCTCTTCTTGGGTTAGATTGGTGACCCTTAATATAGGGTTTTCATTGTTTCTTGGGATTTCACCTAGCATTTCATTTTCCACCGTGAATACCGTGGAGAAGAAGGTGTTTAATATGTTAGCTTTTTCCTCGTCATCTACAACCATTCTTTCCTCACTATTTTTTAAGGGGCCTACATTTTCAGTTTTTATTCTTTTACTATTGATATAGTTGAAGAACAGTTTGGGATTAGTTTTACTCTCCTTAGCAATGTGCTTCTCTGTTTCCTTTTTGGCATATCCATGCTAGTGCTTCCTTGGGTTCTGCTCCATAGTTCTGGTGATTGGTTTTACACTAATATTTGAGTGGTTTCCACTTCTTTTCTTCTGAAAAAATAAAAGGTTCAATCCCCTGTAGATATCTACGTCAATCAATAGGTTCCACAAAAAGAGGGCAGCACTTCCAAAGTTCTGGTTAAGGAAAATTGGATAATACTTGTTCATATGAACAGATAGCTAGAAACATAGATACTGTAGATAGATATTTCTCATTATCACATTATAGACTGATTAACCCTTTAACAGAGATTTCACAATTGAAGTATTACTGTACTGAAATGAGACATTTGACCCAAGATTGCAACATCAAGTCATATGATCAAGTTTTCAGTGGATCAGTTTCAGTGTGAATCCATATAAGGTTGGGAAAATTGAGTGATCTAAGCAACTTTAACTGGACATGGTTAGAATTTAAAGCACTTTCAACCTTGTGGGGTTTTTCATGTAACCGTGAATATACTGACAATAGCGTGATTGAGGGGAAAAAAAACGTGAAATAGGATCCTGTGGACATAAACAATTTGACAATAAAAGGGAACATAGAAGGATGTCAAGAACTATTCTGATGAACAGGTGGCGCAAAGTGGAACAAGTTGTAGCCGAATACAAGGCTAGTGTCCAAATATCGTGTCCAAATGCACAATTTGAGTATGTCATTCATTAGCATGGATGGGTCATAACAGCAGATGAAATTAAAAGGCAACAATCCAGTGTATTTGAATGCAAAAATTGAATCACTGAGCAGTAGAAAAACAGTGCCTGGTTAGGTGAATCCAGATTTCTGTAGCTCCATGCTGATGGGAGTCAGAATTTTTCACTAACATCGTGAATCAATTAACTCTTCTTATCTGGTGTCCACAGTTCAAGCTGGTTTAGGTAGGGCCTATACAGTGACTTGCGAAAGTATTCACCCACCTTGGCTTTCTACCTAATTTGCTACATTACAACCTGTGGTTAAATATTTTTGTAATTTGATTTTTGTGTGATGCATCAGCTCTAAATAGTCTAATTTGGTGAAGTGAAGTGAGAAAATATAGGCTTAATTTACATTTATGGGATCAGATAACGAAAAATTGTCACGTACCTATGGATTCTTCAATTTTGCTATGGAGCCCATAAAAATTTCTGGTGCAACCAATTACGTTCATAAGTCAAATGCTTAGGGAAAGGTATTACGCCCAAAGGTGGCGCACGTGTTTCATGGACTGTGCCACAGACCGGATCTACCCTGCAGAGGCATGATGAAGCAACTATCTTGGTGGTCACTGGAGCCTCTAGTGGTGAGGCCAGGCTTGTGTGGCATGTAGCTGCCATGTGCCACTCCAGGGTTACATCCACCAGTAGGAGCTAACCCCAAGGGCCTAAGACATTTATTCAGATTCCTAGACAGTGAGGATGACCACCAGGACAGTTTGAGACTGTGTAGATAGGACAGCCACAGAGACAGGTTCAGATTGTGCAGTCTCTGGATAGCAGACAGGACAGCCACCGGGACAAGTTCAGACTGTGCGGACAGGATAGCCAGAGGGACAGATTCAGACAGTGCCAACAGAATGGCTACAGGGACAAGTTCAGACTGTGCAGTCTCCGGATAGCAGATGGAACGGCCGCAAGGACAGGTTCTGACTGTGTCAACAGGATAGTATAGACTAACATGGCACTCTATAGTAAAAGTGTTGTTGGTGCTCAAGTCAGGTATCCAACCAGTCAAAATATAATAATAAACTTGGCACTCAGTATTTGAACAAAAAAGAGCTTCCTTTTATTTGTGCATCCAGACAAAAATGGTTATGAAGGTTTTTGGTCTGTCACAGGACCTTCATCAGAACATTCTTTAACATGAACTGGATGTGAAGGGGTGCTCTGTAAGCGGTCATGAGCATCCAAATTATAGGGACCTGCTGCAGCGGGTATGTACTGTAGACCAGCTGGGCATCATAAGCCAAGGACAGCGCAAGAGGTAAAGGAAAAACTATTGCCTGCTGGCACAGGCCCCCGGCACTTGCGATATTCATTTGTCCCCGTTCCACTGCCGCGCCGCTGTGTCTTTTGGGTTCTCAGGTTGTGACTGTTCAAGCAGAGGGTGTGCACTTGACATGTCATAGCGTCCTCTGACCTGAACGTCACAGCCAGAGGATGCAGAAGACAGAGCCGGGTGGGGAACGGGGACAGATGAACATTGCATGGCTCACCATCCCCCGTCATACTCACCCCCTCCTGGCGCGGTCTCTGCAAGTCCCTGCTTCTCCTATGGTCTCCGTGGTGCCGTCAGCTCTTTCTGTGTTCAGCGGTCACATGGTACCACTCATTAAAGTAATGAATATGCGCTCCACACCTATGGGAGTGGAGTCGCAGGCATATTCTTTAGTTTAATGAGTGTTACGATGTGACCGCTGAACACAGGAAGAGCTGCTGGTACCGGAGACCATCTGAGAAGCAGGGACATGCAGAGACCACGCCAGGAAGGGTGAGTATGATGTGATAGCCGCCACTCCTGCCACTCCCTCTCCCCCGCCGACCCCCTGGGACAATGATTCGAGTATAAGCCGAGAGGCGCACTTTCAGCCTAAAAAACTAGCCTGAATGGTAAACTTATCATTCATTCTCTGAACTGAAATACTCTGCATGTCTATTGCTCCAGTCCCTGACAGCAAGCAGCCTGACTGGTATCTGAGTCATTCTATCTTTGGCATTGAATCCTGCATATATCTATATTTGTTAGCCATCTTAGTATGCAATTGTTTTTGTTTATAGATATTTAACTCACTTCTGATTGTCCTCATGCAGAGAGATCACATAACTGTTTCAAAGCGGTTTATGATCCATGTAGACCTGGACATTTGTATATCTGTTCACTACATTTATTGTGTCCTGCTGTCTCAACTGAGTTAGATTGATTGCTAACGAGAGGGGAAAAAAAAAGTGAGATCTAAGAGCTAGCCTTCTATAAATGTAGACATACTTTGGGGATGCTTTCGTGCAGGGGTGCATTCGTGCCCTATTATTCGTGTACGTTTATTCAAAGTACTTTTTCTAAGTACTCGCAGTTAGACAGGGCAGGAGACAGGTAAGACAATCTAAATCTATTCCCTGTTCATTTGGAACAGAACAAATATTCACCATATGTATTTGTATATTCTATATCCTGGCTGCCGCATTCACTCACATTCACCGCCCTTGCATTACCTCTTTACACTCTGTCCATATCGGCCCCTCTGTCCTTTCCTCTTCTATGTATAGCACTCATGCTCTGTTCACATTGCTTAACAGCACAGATCCATTCAGTCCCACCATCCAACACAAGAGACGCTCTCACAAATCACTTAACCATCTGCTCACTCTTTCTATCCTCCTTCTTCTAGTCGCTGGAGACATCTCTCCCAACCCTGGCCACCCATGTTATAGCTAGTCAAACTTTCCAACTGCTACACTCAGAAACCCCTCTAACCTTATTAATATTCCATGCATGCCTTCTGTCTTTTTCAATTGTGCCCTATGGAATTCTCGCTCTGTGGGTAATAAACTCTCCTTCATCCATGACTTCTTCCTTTCTAATTCTCTTAATCTCCTGGCTCTTACTGAAACCTGGATCCAGCAGTCAGACACCACCGCTGCTGCTGCTCTTTCATATGGTGGACTACACATTTTTCATACCCCAAGATCGGTCAACAGAGCAGGTGGAGGCGTTGGTCTGCTCCTTTCACCCAAATGTGCCTTCCAAGTTATCCCCCAAGTACCCTCACTTGTCTTCCCTTCCTTTTGAGGTCCATGCTGTCAGACTCTACATCCCCTTCTCCATGTGAGTGGCAGTGGTGTATCGTCCTCCCGGCCCCTCTCATCAGTTCCTGGATCACTTTGGCACTTTGCTTCCACACTTTCTCTCCTGTAGACACCCCCACCCTCATCATGGGTGATTTCAACATCCCTATTGCTTCTCCCCTCTCCCCATCTATCCTCCTCTTTCGGCCTTGCGCAGCATACTAACTCTCCAACGCATGAAGATGGAAACTCCCTCGACTTGGTCTTCTCCTTGCTTTGCTCAGTGGATGATTTCACAAATTCCCCTCTCCCGCTCTCTGACCGCAACCTTCTTTCATTCTCTATCAAGAACTGCCATCCACCTCAGGTCACCTCCATTTTCCACACTTATAGATACATACAGGCCATTAACACCCAGAAACTTATGAAGAACTTGCAGTCCTCATTGGCCCCAATCTTGTCAATCTCATGTCCTGATTCTGCTCTGAAGCATTACAATGAAATCCTCCTATACATAAAACAACTCAGCGCAGATGGCGACTACCGTGGCACACGCTGCAAACACGTTTCCTGCAGCGGTGCTCCAGGTGCGCCGAACGTCTGTGGAGAAAATTTAATCAACCCAAAGATTTCATCCATTATACGTTCATGCTAAAAACATACAACTGTGCCCTTCACCTCTCCAAACAAACCTATTTCAACACCCTCATCATCTCGCTGTCCAATAACCCTAAACATCTCTTGACACTTTCTAGTCCCTACTCAACCCATGAGTGCAGGCCCCAACCACGGATCTCCGGGCTGACGATCTGGCCAATTACTTCAAAGAAAAAATTGACCACATTTGACAGGAAATCATCTCCCAATCTCTTCATACCATGCACTGTCTTCCATCCCCTACTGCATCTAGTTCACTCTCTGACTTTGAACCAGTTACAGAAGAAGTAATCAGGCTCCTTGCATCTTCTCGCCCAACCACTTGCACCAGTGACCCCATTCCGTCACATCTCCTCCAGTCCCTTTCCCCGGCTGTCATCTCTCACCTAACAAATATATTCAACCTTTCTCTCACTTCCGGTATTTTTCCATCCTCATTTAAGCATGCCATCATACATCCATTAGTTAAAAAACCATCCCTCGATTAAAACTGTGACGCTAATTATAGACCTGTCTCTAATCTTCCCTTCATCTCTAAACTCCTCAAACACCTGGTCCACTCCCATCTTACCCGCTATCTCTCAGATAACTCTCTTCTCGACCCTATTCAATCTAGTTTTCGCTCTTTACACTCTACTGAAACTGCCCTCACTAAAGTCTCTAATGACCTACTAACAGCTAAACCTAGTGGTCACTACTAGTGAGCATTCCGATACCGCAATTATCGGTTATCGGCCGATATTTGCGGTATCGGAATTCCGATACCAAGTTCCGATACTTTCAGTATATCGGATACCGGAATCGGAAGTTCCCATAATTTAAACAGCCAGAATTCAGCCAATGAAGAATGATTAGAAGTGTGGGCACATCCTGTTCTGCATGGTAGGCATGTGTCTACTGGCATGGCTGTGATTTGCTGCTGAAATGATGTCCTGATGCACTATAAAAGTCGCTGCTGCCATTTTGGGTTCACTCTGCTGTGAATTCAGTTAGGGACAGGACGCTGTGATCTGACTGAGGGCCAGTTTAGAGATAGCGATTTGCTTCATTGTGCTTTACCCAGGCTAATTTAGCAACCGCTGTGTGAGAACCTTGTTTTTGCCTTGCAGCGCTGTTCACAGGTGTCTGCAAGGTGTCTGTGTGAGAGCAGCTCACTCTGTAGTCTGTTCTTCAGTCACAGCCGGTTGTAGACAGCTCAGTGTGCGTCATTGCCTCATACCGTTCCATTGTCCGTTTTTCAATTAGTGCAGCCTGCTGCACATTTGTTCAAATTTATCCTATTAGTGGCTTCCCATCCGTATACAGCTAGATTGTGGGAAAACACTATAGGAATGCATACAGGAGCTTTTTTTGGCCTTGCAGCGCCGTTCATGGCGGTCTGCATGGTCTCTGTGTGAGTGCAGCTCACTCTGTAGTCTGTTCTACCGCCACAGCCGGTTGTAGTCAGCTCAGGGTGCGTCACTGCCTCATACCGTTCCATTGTCTGTTTCTCAATCAGTGCAGCCTGCTGCACATTTTTCAAATTTATCCTATTAGTGGCTTTCCATCGGTATCCTGCTAGATTGTGGAAAAACACTATATAGGAGTACATAGAGGAGCTTTTTTTGGCCATGCAGCGCCGTTCACGGCTGACTGCACAGTCTGTGTGTGAGTGCAGATCACTCTGTAGTCTTTTCTGCAAAAAAATTTTTTAATACAGTTCACCAAACACACCACTTTACAGTTGTGTAGGCCACATTAGCTCATATAAAAGTCTAGTCCACACTTTTGAAAATTAGTGTTTCTTATACCTGTTAGGAGTTCAGGAATAAGCACACTAAGCCCTTAGTACTTTTCTGCCTATCTTTATCAGTCTACCAAGATGAAGAAGGCAGGGAGTAAGGCACATGGGCGTGTGCATGGGCGTGGAGCAGGGAGAAGACGTGGGAATTCTGTGCCTGCTGCGGGCACCCGTGACTCATCATCACCCAGTTTCAGCAGGGAACAGTCCTTCATGCGCAGCTTTGTAGGAGATCGCCGTACCCCGCTGCTGCGGGAAGAGCAAATTGAAGCCGTTGTCAGATGGATGGCAGCTAACGCTGTTGTGAATTCTGTTGTCGAACTCCCTCCTGTGGTCGTGAATGGTACTTCGGCGAGTTCTGTCTATGGGCTCCCTCTGGTGGCTGTGAGTGAAGCTGCTGCTTCTGAGGTTCCTTACACAGGTGACGTGGTTTATCCTTTGGTTGACTGCTCTATTTAACTCCTCTCAGATCGTTACTCCATGCCAGCTGTCAATGTTTTTGCATTGGTTCAGTTCGCTCCTGGATCTCTCTGGTGACCTGCCTTCTCCTGCAGAAGCTAAGTTCCTGATAGTCATTATTTGTTCACTGTTTTCGTGTCCAGCTGGTTTTCAGGATTTTGTCTTGCTAGCTGGAAGCTCTGGGATGCAGAGTGGCCCCTCCGCACCGTGAGTCGGTGCGGAGGTCTTTTTTGCACACTCTGCGTGGTCTTTTGTAGGTTTTTGTGCTGATCGCAAAGTTACCATTCCTTTCCTCTGTCTATTTAGTAAGTCTGGCCTCCCTTTGCTGAAACCTGTTTCATTTCTGCGTTTGTGACTTTCATCTTTACTCACAGTCAATATATGTGGGAGGCTTCCTTTACCTTTGGGGAATTTCTCTGAGGCAAGGTAGGCTTTATTTTCTATCTCTAGGGCTAGATAGTTCTTAGGCTGTGACGAGGCGCCTAGGTCTGGTCAGGAGCGCTCCATGGCTATTTCTAGTGTGTGTGATAGGATTAGGGCTTGCGGTCAGCAGAGCTCCCACATTCCAGAGCTCGTCCTGTATGAGGTTTAACTATCAGGTCATTCCAGGTGCTCCTAACCACCAGGTCATAACAGTACAGCTGGCCCAAAGTATTAATGCATCTCAATAGAGGGATAAGAGAACTTCTGAGACCATTTTTTTTTCTTTGCACTGTGTTTTGTCTTTCTTTTCCCCTAGACCTTTGGGTGGGTCAGGACACAGGTGTAGATATGGACATTCAAGGTCTGTCCTCTTGTATGGATCATCTCTCTGCAAGGGTACAAAACATTCAAGATTTTGTGCTTCAGAATCCTATGTTAGAGCCTAAAATTCCTATTCCTGACTTATTTTCTGGGGATAGATCTAGGTTCTTGAATTTCAAAAATAATTGTAAACTGTTTCTAGCTTTGAAACCCCGCTCCTCTGGTGACCCAGTTCAACAGGTAAAAATCATTATTTCTTTCTTGCGTGGTGATCCTCAAGACTGGGCATTTTCCCTTGCGCCAGGAGATCCGGCATTGCGTGATTTTGATGCGTTTTTTCTGGCGCTTGGATTGCTTATGATGAACCAAATTCAGTGGATCAGGCAGAGAAAATCTTGCTGGCTTTGTGTCAGGGTCAGGATGAAGCGAAGGTGTACTGTCAGAAGTTTAGAAAGTGGTCTGTGCTTACTCAGTGGAATGAATGTGCCCTGGCGGCAATTTTCAGAAAGGGTCATTCTGAAGCCCTTAAGGATGCCATGGTGGGATTTCCCACGCCTGCTGGTCTGAATGAGTCTATGTCTTTGGCCATTCAGATCGATCGGCGCATGCGTGAGCGCAAAGCTGTGCACCATCTGGCGGTATTCTCTGAGCATAGGCCTGAGCCTATGCAGTGTGATAGGACTTTGACCAGAGCTGAACGTCAAGAACACAGACGTCGGAATGGGCTGTGTTTTTACTGTGGTGAATCCACTCATGCTATCTCCGATTGTCCTAAGTGCACTAAGCGGTTCGCTAGGTCTGCCACCATTGGTACGGTACAGTCTAAATTTGTTTTGTCCGTTACTTTGATTTGCTCTCTGTCATCCTATTCTGTAATGGCATTTGTGGATTCAGGCGCTGCCCTGAATTTGATGGACTTGGAGTTTGCCAGGCGCTGTGGTTTTTTCTTGGAGCCTTTGCAGTATCCTATTCCATTGAGAGGAATTGATGCTACGCCTTTGGCCAAGAATAAGCCTCAGTACTGGACTCAATTGACCATGTGCATGGCTCCTGCACATCAGGAGGATATTCGCTTTTTGGTGTTGCATAATCTGCATGATGTGGTCGTTGTGGGGTTGCCATGGCTACAGGTCCATAATCCAGTGTTGGATTGGAAATCTATGTCTGTGTCCAGCTGGGGTTGTCAGGGGGTACATGGTGAGGTTCCATTGCTCTCAATTTCACCTTCCACTCCTTCTGAAGTCCCTGAGTTTTTATCAGATTACCTTTCAAAAACCTGACCGGCACATCCAAACATAGACTCAGTGTGAACAGGTGCTGAACCTAGAGTCGCCAACTCGTATATAGTTAAGTAAATAAGGCAGCACACTGTAGCGCTGAAACATGCAAATATGAAACACGAAAATTGAACTGCATTACTGCACTAGAAATATGAAAAATGAGAGCGTTTAGCGCATAAAAATGGCCAATTTTATGTGTACCTGGTAGCCCCTTTACGGCATCTCTCTTATACCAGGTCCTACGCTTGCCTTACCTCGCTGAGAATAAACGTCTCCATCTGAATGGGTACATGTGAAACCTCTTCCTAGACTAAAATTCTCTCTCTCTGTGGAGGGGTATTGGACCTGCTGTAATTAAAACACCTGTGGCTAGGAGGCGGAGTGCACGATCAGAAGGCTAGAGAATACATTTCATAAACCTGACCGGCACATCCAAACATAGACTCAGTGTGAACAGGTGCTGAACCTAGAGTCGCCAACTCGTATATAGTTAAGTAAATAAGGCAGTACACTGTAGCGCTGGAACATGCAAATATGAAACACGAAAATTGAACTGCATTACTGCACTAGAAATATGAAAAATGAGAGCGTTTAGCGCATAAAAATGGCCAATTTTATGTGTACCTGGTAGCCCCTTTACGGCATCTCTCTTATACCAGGTCCTACGCTTGCCTTACCTCGCTGAGAATAAACGTCTCCATCTGAATGGGTACATGTGAAACCTCTTCCTAGACTAAAATTCTCTCTCTCTGTGGAGGGGTATTGGACCTGCTGTAATTAAAACACCTGTGGCTAGGAGGCGGAGTGCACGATCAGAAGGCTAGAGAATACATTTCAAAAACCTGACCGGCACATCCAAACATAGACTCAGTGTGAACAGGTGCTGAACCTAGAGTTGCCAACTCGTATATAGTTAAGTAAATAAGGCAGCACACTGTAGCGCTGAAACATGCAAATATGAAACACGAAAATTGAACTGCATTACTGCACTAGAAATATGAAAAATGAGAGCGTTTAGCGCATAAAAATGGCCAATTTTATGTGTACCTGGTAGCCCCTTTACGGCATCTCTCTTATACCAGGTCCTACACTTGCCTTACCTCGCTGAGAATAAACGTCTCCATCTGAATGGGTACATGTGAAACCTCTTCCTAGACTAAAATTCTCTCTCTCTGTGGAGGGGTATTGGACCTGCTGTAATTAAAACACCTGTGGCTAGAATTTTAGTCTAGGAAGAGGTTTCACATGTACCCATTCAGATGGAGACGTTTATTCTCAGCGAGGTAAGGCAAGCGTAGGACCTGGTATAAGAGAGATGCCGTAAAGGGGCTACCAGGTACACATAAAATTGGCCATTTTTATGCGCTAAACGCTATCATTTTTCATATTTCTAGTGCAGCAATGCAGTTCAATTTTCGTGTTTCATATTTGCATGTTTCAGCGCTACAGTGTGCTGCCTTATTTACTTAACTATATACGAGTTGGCGACTCTAGGTTTAGCACCTGTTCACACTGAGTCTATGTTTGGATGTGCCGGTCAGGTTTTTGAAATGTATTCTCTAGCCTTCTGATCGTGCACTCCGCCTCCTAGCTACAGGTGTTTTAATTACAGCAGGTCCAATACCCCTCCACAGAGAGAGAGAATTTTAGTCTAGGAAGAGGTTTCACATGTACCCATTCAGATGGAGACGTTTATTCTCAGCGAGGTAAGGCAAGCGTAGGACCTGGTATAAGAGAGATGCCGTAAAGGGGCTACCAGGTACACATAAAATTGGCCATTTTTATTTATCAGATTACCGGGATGTATTTGAAGAGCCCAAATCTGGTGCCCTACCTCCTCATAGGGATTGCTACTGTGCTATTAATTTGATTCCTGGTAGTAAGTTTCCTAAGGGCCGTCTGTTTAATTTATCTGTGCCAGAGCACGCCGCTATGCGGAGCTATATAAAGGAATCCTTGGAGAAGGGTCATATTCGTCCGTCGTCGTCACCATTGGGAGCAGGGTTCTTTTTTGTGGCCAAGAAGGATGGTTCTTTGAGACCTTGTATTGATTACCGCCTTCTTAATAAGATCACAGTTAAATTTCAGTATCCTTTGCCGCTGCTGTCTGATTTATTTGCTCGGATTAAGGGGGCTAGTTGGTTCACCAAGATAGATCTTCGTGGTGCGTATAATCTTGTGCGAATTAAACAGGGTGATGAATGGAAGGCGGCATTTAATACGCCCGAGGGCCATTTTGAGTACCTGGTTATGCCATTCGGGCTTTCTAATGCTCCATCTGTGTTTCAGTCCTTTATGCATGACATCTTCCGAGAGTACCTGGATAGATTCATGATTGTATATTTGGATGACATTTTGGTCTTTTCGGATGATTGGGAATCTCATGTGAAGCAGGTCAGAATGGTGTTCCAGGTCCTTCGTGCGAATTCCTTGTTTGTGAAGGGGTCAAAGTGTCTCTTTGGAGTTCAGAAGGTTTCATTTTTGGGTTTCATTTTATCCCCTTCTACTATCGAGATGGACCCTGTTAAAGCTCAGGCCATTTACGATTGGACTCAGCCGACATCTGTGAAGAGCTTGCAGAAGTTCCTGGGCTTTGCTAATTTTTATCGTCGCTTCATCGCTAACTTTTCCAGTGTTGCTAAGCCGTTGACTGATTTGACCAAGAAAGGTGCTGATGTGGTCAATTGGTCCTCTGCGGCTGTGGAGGCTTTTCAGGAGTTGAAGCGTCGTTTTGCTTCTGCCCCTATGTTGTGCCAGCCAGATGTTTCGCTCCCTTTTCAGGTGGAGGTTGATGCTTCTGAAATTGGAGCAGGGGCTGTTTTGTCGCAAAGAAGTTCTGATGGCTCGGTGATGAATCCCTGTGCCTTCTTTTCTAGAAAATTCTCGCCTGTTGAGCGCAATTATGATGTGGGCAATCGGGAGTTGTTGGCCATGAAGTGGGCATTCGAGGAGTGGCGACATTGGCTTGAAGGAGCTAAACATCGCGTGGTGGTCTTGACGGATCACAAGAATTTGACTTATCTCGAGTCTGCCAAACGGTTGAATCCTAGACAGGCTCGATGGTCGCTCTTTTTCTCCCGTTTTGATTTTGTGGTTTCATACCTTCCGGGATCTAAGAATGTGAAGGCTGACGCCCTGTCAAGGAGTTTTGTGCCTGACTCTCCGGGTGTTCTGGAGCTGGTGGGTATTCTTAAAGAAGGGGTAATTTTGTCTGCCATTTTCCCTGATTTGCGGCGTGTGCTGCAAAAGTTTCAGGCTGATAGACCTGACCGTTGTCCTACGGAGAAACTGTTTGTCCCTGATAGATGGACTAGTAGAGTTATCTCGGAGATTCATTGTTCAGTATTGGCTGGTCATCCTGGAATCTTTGGTACCAGAGATTTGGTGGCTAGATCCTTTTGGTGGCCTTCTTTGTCACGGGATGTGCGTTCTTTTGTGCAGTCTTGTGGGATTTGTGCTCGGGCTAAGCCCTGCTGTTCTCGTGCCAGTGGGTTGCTTTTGCCCTTGCCGATCCCGAAGAGGCCCTGGACGCATATTTCCATGGATTTTATTTCTGATCTCCCTGTTTCTCAAAAGATGTCGGTCATTTGGGTGGTTTGTGATCGCTTCTCTAAGATGGTCCATTTGGTACCCTTATCTAAACTGCCTTCCTCCTCTGATTTGGTGCCATTGTTTTTCCAGCATGTGGTTCGTTTGCATGGCATTCCAGAGAACATCGTCTCGGACTGAGGTTCCCAGTTTGTTTCAAGGTTTTGGCGGTCCTTTTGCGCTAAGATGGGCATTGATTTGTCTTTATCTTCGGCTTTCCATTCTCAGACTAATGGCCAAACCGAACGAACTAATCAGACTTTGGAGACATATCTGAGATGCTTTGTTTCTGCTGATCAGGATGATTGGGTGTCTTTCTTGCCTTTGGCTGAGTTCGCCCTTAATAATCGGGCCAGCTCGGCTACTTTAGTTTCTCCTTTTTTCTGTAATTCTGGTTTCCATCCTCGTTTCTCTTCAGGGCAGGTTGAGTCTTCGGACTGTCCTGGTGTGGATGCGGTGGTGGACAGGTTGCAGCAGATTTGGACTCATGTGGTGGACAATTTGACATTGTCCCAGGAGAAGGCTCAACGTTTCGCTAACCGCCGGCGTTGTGTTGGTCCCCGACTTCGTGTTGGGGATTTGGTTTGGTTGTCATCTCATCACGTTCCTATGAAGGTTTCCTTCCTAAGTTTAAGCCTCGTTTCATTGGACCATATAAGATTTCTGAAGTTCTTAATCCTGTGTCATTTCGTTTGGATCTTCCAGCTTCTTTTGCCATCCATAATGTGTTCCATAGGTCGTTGTTGCGGAGATACGTGGCGCCTATGGTTCCCTCCGTTGATCCTCCTGCCCCGGTGTTGGTCGAGGGGGAGTTGGAGTATGTGGTGGAGAAGATTTTGGATTCTCGTGTTTCGAGACGGAAACTCCAGTACCTGGTCAAATGGAAGGGTTATGGTCAGGAAGATAATTCCTGGGTTTTTGCCTCTGATGTTCATGCTGCCGATCTTGTTCGTGCCTTTCATTTGGCTCATCCTGATCGGCCTGGGGGCTCTGGTGAGGGTTCGGTGACCCCTTCTCAAGGGGGGGGGTACTGTTGTGAATTCTGTTGTCGAACTCCCTCCTGTGGTCATGAATGGTACTTCGGCGAGTTCTGTCTATGGGCTCCCTCTGGTGGCTGTGAGTGAAGCTGCTGCTTCTGAGGTTCCTTACACAGGTGACGTGGTTTATCCTTTGGTTGACTGCTCTATTTAACTCCTCTCAGATCGTTACTCCATGCCAGCTGTCAATGTTATTGCATTGGTTCAGTTCGCTCCTGGATCTCTCTGGTGACCTGCCTTCTCCTGCAGAAGCTAAGTTCCCGATAGTCATTATTTGTTCACTGTTTTCTTGTCCAGCTGGTTTTCAGGATTTTGTCTTGCTAGCTGAAAGCTCTGGGATTCAGAGTGGCCCCTCCGCACCGTGAGTCGGTGCGGAGGTCTTTTTTGCACACTCTGCGTGGTCTTTTGTAGGTTTTTGTGCTGATCGCAAAGTTACCTTTCCTTTCCTCTGTCTATTTAGTAAGTCTGGCCTCCCTTTGCTGAAACCTGTTTCATTTCTGCGTTTGTAACTTTCATCTTTACTCACAGTCAATATATGTGGGAGGATTCCTTTACCTTTGGGGAATTTCTCTGAGGCAAGGTAGGCTTTATTTTCTATCTCTAGGGCTAGATAGTTCTTAGGCTGTGATGAGGCGCCTAGGTCTGGTCAGGAGCGCTCCATGGCTATTTCTAGTGTGTGTGATAGGATTAGGGCTTGCGGTCAGCAGAGCTCCCACATTCCTGAGCTCGTCCTGTATGAGGTTTAACTATCAGGTCATTCCGGGTGCTCCTAACCACCAGGTCATAACATAACGCATCGACTTCAATTAGTGCCACATCCTCTCAGGCACAGAGCACTGGAGAGCACCCATCTGTCTCTTCACAATTTGCCAAATTGCCCAGGACAGGAGCCATCTCTACTTCTTTTTTCTGAATCTCTTGGCTTGGAAAGAGGGGGTTAGCTAAGCAGCATTGGAGAAATGGAAGAAGAGGCAGTATGCAGTGATGCCCAACAGCTTTGTCTCTCTGATTCTGAAGAGGCAGGTGGGCCAGTGCTTCTGGTCAGCACACCTCAGTACGCATCTGATGATGAGACTCAGGTGCCACTTTCAGGTGCATACTGTGCTGCCGAGACTACCCAGGAGAAGCAGTTGATGGAAGAGGTAGTGCAGATGATGAGGTCCTTGATCCATCATGGCGTGAGGTACAGGAAGGTGGTGGGAACAGCTCTGAGGAAGAGAGTCCCCGAACGGCCCAAAAAGGGAGACGAAGACTGCAGTGCCTGTAGCCTCCACTTCGGCACCCATTAGGTGCATGCCTCTTCCAAAAGCCAAAACGGGCGCTCCCAAGACTTGCAGTGCCTGGTCCTTTTTTGACACAGTTGCAGATGACATTTGCTTAGTCAAATGCAAAGTGTGTCATCACAAAGTCAAAAAAGGGAAAAGTGTCAGCAACCACAATACCACAAATATGTGGAAAATGTGCGGACCAAGCACGTGGTGGAGTTTCAAAAACACACTGAAGACCTGGGCCAACCAACAGCGGCACCTACCACCTCTGCAGCTCGTGTTGTTGCCTCTTCCTCCAGCTCACACACAGCTGGCTCACCTTCCTCCCAGGATCGCCATTGAAGAACCTCTGGTGCTGTTGTCCAGAGACCCAATGTTATTCCACCCACAGCACCACGTTCTCAGCCATCCACATACTCCCAGGCCACTCTACAGCCATCAGTATCACAGGCATGGGAGAAAAGGCGGCCATTCTTGGCAAACCACCCCCGAGCACAGGCTCTGAATGCTGGCATTGCAAAATTACTGTGCCTTGAAAAGCTGTCATTCAGGCTGGTTGAGACTGACACCTTCCGTAACTTGATGGCATTGGAAGTCCTACAATACAGCGTGCCCAGCTGCTTTTATTTCAGCAGGCAAGCCATCCCTGCCCTGCAAAAGCATGTGGAGGGAAACATTAAACATACACTTCTAAACGCCGTCGGTAGCAAGGTCCACCTCACCACCGATGCGTGGACCAGTCACTATGGACAGGGACGATACCTGTCCCTCACTGCCCATTGGGTCAATGTTGTGGAGCCGAGTACAGATCTTGCGAGTGCCACTGTATGTGTTCTGCCAACTCCAAGGATTGCAGGATTCCAATCTGTACACATTGCCTCCTCATCATACTCCAGTTCCTCAGAATCATAGCTGCAGGAGCCGTCATGGTCTACCTCCATCTTGACCTGTGAACGCTTATCTGTTACAACTGATATGAGCACAGCCATGGCCAAATGTCAACAGGCTGCACTGAAATTAATTTCTTTGGGGAATCGAAGCCACACAGCGCAGGAGTTCTGGAATGCCATCAAGCAGGAGAGCGGCATGTGGTTTGTGCCAGCAAATCTCCAGCCAGGCATGGTAGTGTGTGACAATGGCCGAAATCTGGTGGCAGCTCTGGCCCTAGGCAACCTCACTCACATCCCATGTCTGGCACATGTGCTCAACTTGGTTGTGCAGAGTTTTTTGAGGGACTATCCGGATCTTGATGCACTGCTGCACAAGGTCCGCCTAGAGTGTGCTCATTTGCGGCGTTCCAGCATGGCAAGATCGCGCATCGCAGCTCTGCAGTGCCGATTCTGCCTTCCGGAACATCGCATCATATGTGACCTACCCACCAGGTGGAATTCAAAATTACATATGTTGGAGCGGTTGTGTGAGCAGCAGCCAGCAGTATTGGAGTACCAGCTGAATCAGGCGCAAAGAAGTTGCACTGCGCGCCGTTCAGACTTCACAACCACTGAGTGGGCCACTATGAAGGACATCTGCCAGGTTTTGCGTTCCTTTGATGATTCCACGCGGATGGCGAGTGCAGATGATTCACTAGTCAGCATGACTGTCCCCCTTATCTGCCTGCTTGAAAGAACACTGCAAGCGCTAAGGGATGATGTTTTGGAAGAGGTGGAGGATGAGGAGTCACAAATGCCATCTGCTTCTGGACAGTCTGGGCGACGTTGTTTCTCACAAAGGCCTGGGCAGGGGACGCTTTGTGAGGAGGAGTCAATGGAGGAGGAAAACATCTCTCCAGAGGAGGGAGTTACACAATTCTCCAGTAGTCAGTGTGTAGAGCAAGGGTGGGGTGATGCAGAGCAGGAAGAGATCACGCCTCAAGCAGGGGACAGCGTTTCTTGGCCAGTTGGCAGTCTGCAGCACATGGTTGATTTCATGCTGCAGTGTTGTGAATTCTGTGGCTGAATTCACTCCTGTGGTCACAAGTGGTACTGCAGCTTCTGAGCTTCCTCCCTCAGGTGTTCTGGTGAGCTCGTTAACTGCTTCATTACTTAACTCCGCCTGATTCTGCTATCCTTGCTCCTTGTCAATGTTTCAGTGTTGGATCTGAGCTTCTCCTGATTGTTCCTGTGACCTGCTGCTCTGTATAGCTAAGTGCCTTTTGCTTTTTTGTTGCTTTTTTTCTGTCCAGCTTGTCTTTTGTTTTGCTGGAAGCTCTGAGACGCAAAGGGTGTACCGCCGTGCCGTTAGTTCGGCACGGTGGGGTTTTTTTTGCCCCCTTTGCGTGGTTTCGCTTTAGGGTTTTTTGTAGACTGCAAAGTTCGCTTTACTGTCCTCGCTCTGTCCTAGAATATCGGGCCCCACTTTGCTGAATCTATTTCATCCCTACGTTTTGTCTTTTCATCTTACTCACAGTCATTATATGTGGGGGGCTGCCTTTTCCTTTGGGGAATTTCTCTGGGGCAAGTCAGGCCTATTTTTCTATCTTCAGGCTAGCTAGTTTCTTAGGCTGTGCCGAGTTGCCTAGGTAGTTGTTAGGCGCAATCCACAGCCGCTTTTAGTTGTGTTTAGGATAGGATCAGGTGTGCAGTCTACAGAGTTTCCACGTCTCAGAGCTCATTCTTGTATTTTTGGGTATTTGTCAGATCACTGTGTGCGCTCTGATCGCTAAGCACACTGTGTTTCTGGATTGCCTTCATAACACCTGTCATTAGCAAACATAACAGTACAAGGAGCCAAACTAATGATTCTCAATAGAGGGAAAGAAAAAGTTCTGACATCATTTTTTTTTTTTTTTTTCTGCTCTGTGTTCATTTTTTTTTTTCCCCTAGACATTTGGGTGATTCTGGACACAGGTGTGGACATGGATATTCAGGGTCTGTGCTCTTCAATGGATAATCTCGTTATAAATGTACAAAAAATTCAAGATACTATTGATCAGAAATCTATGTTAGAACCAAGAATTCCTATTCCTGATTTGTTTTTTGGAGATAGAACTAAGTTTCTAAGTTTCAAAAATAATTGTAAGCTATTTCTGGCCTTGAAACCTCATTCTTCTGGTAATCCTATTCAACAGGTTTTGATTATTATTTCTTTTTTGCGCTGCGACCCTCAAGACTGGGCATTTTCTCTTGCGCCAGGAGACCCTGCATTGAGTAGTGTCGATGCGTTTTTCCTGGCGCTCGGATTGCTGTACGATGAGCCTAATTCAGTGGATCAGGCTGAGAAAAATTTGCTGGCTTTGTGCCAGGGTCAGGATGATATAGAAGTATATTGTCAGAAATTTAGGAAATGGTCAGTACTCACTCAGTGGAATGAATCTGCGCTGGCAGCTTTGTTCAGAAAGGGTCTCTCTGAGGCTCTTAAGGATGTCATGGTGGGATTTCCTATGCCTGCTGGTTTGAATGAGTCTTTGTCTTTGGCCATTCAGATCGGTCGACGCTTGCGCGAGCGTAAATCTGTGCACCATTTGGCGGTACTGCCTGAGGTTAAACCTGAGCCTATGCAGTGCGATAGGACTATGACTAGAGTTGAACGGCAGGAATACAGACGTCTGAATGGTCTGTGTTTCTACTGTGGTGATTCCACTCATGCTATTTCTGATTGTCCTAAGCGCACTAAGCGGTCCGCTAGGTCTGCCGTCATTGGTACTGTACAGTCCAAATTCCTTCTGTCCATTACCTTGATATGCTCTTTGTCGTCGTTTTCTGTCATGGCGTTTGTGGATTCGGGCGCTGCCCTGAATCTGATGGATTTGGATTATGCTAAACGTTGTGGGTTTTTCTTGGAGCCTTTGCGGTGTCCTATTCCATTGAGAGGAATTGATGCTACACCTTTGGCCAAGAATAAACCTCAATACTGGGCCCAGCTGACCATGTGCATGGCTCCTGCACATCAGGAAGTTATTCGCTTTCTGGTGTTGCATAATCTGCATGATGTGGTCGTGTTGGGGTTGCCATGGCTACAAACCCATAATCCAGTATTGGATTGGAATTCCATGTCGGTATCCAGCTGGGGTTGTCAGGGGGTACATGGTGATGTTCCATTTTTGTCGATTTCGTCATCCACCCCTTCTGAGGTCCCAGAGTTCTTGTCTGATTATCAGGATGTATTTGAAGAGCCCAAGTCCGATGCTCTACCTCCGCATAGGGATTGTGATTGTGCTATCAATTTGATTCCTGGTAGTAAATTCCCTAAAGGTCGATTATTTAATTTATCCGTGCCCGAACACGCCGCTATGCGCAGTTATGTGAAGGAATCCCTGGAGAAGGGACATATTCGCCCATCGTCATCACCACTGGGAGCAGGGTTCTTCTTTGTAGCCAAGAAGGATGGTTCGCTGAGACCGTGTATTGATTACCGCCTTCTTAATAAGATCACTGTTAAATTTCAGTATCCCTTGCCATTGTTATCTGACTTGTTTGCTCGGATTAAGGGGGCTAGTTGGTTCACTAAGATAGATCTTCGTGGTGCGTATAATCTGGTGAGAATCAGACAAGGAGATGAATGGAAAACTGCATTCAATACGCCCGAGGGTCATTTTGAGTATCTAGTGATGCCGTTCGGACTTGCCAATGCTCCATCTGTGTTTCAGTCTTTTATGCATGACATCTTCCGTGAGTATCTGGATAAATTCCTGATTGTTTACTTGGATGATATTTTGATCTTCTCAGATGATTGGGAGTCTCATGTGAAGCAGGTCAGAATGGTTTTTCAGGTCCTGCGTGCTAACTCTTTGTTTGTGAAGGGATCAAAGTGTCTCTTCGGTGTGCAGAAAGTTTCATTTTTAGGGTTCATCTTTACCCCTTCTACTATCGAGATGGATCCAGTTAAGGTCCAAGCCATCCAGGATTGGATTCAGCCGACATCTCTGAAAAGTCTGCAAAAGTTCCTGGGCTTTGCTAATTTTTATCGTCGCTTCATCTGTAATTTTTCTAGCATTGCCAAACCATTGATCGATTTGACCAAGAAGGGTGCTGATTTGGTTAATTGGTCTTCTGCTGCTGTGGAAGCTTTTCAGGAGTTGAAGCGTCGTTTTTGTTCTGCCCCTGTGTTGTGTCAGCCAGATGTTTCTCTTCCGTTCCAGGTCGAGGTTGATGCTTCTGAGATTGGAGCAGGGGCGGTTTTGTCACAGAGAGGTTCTGATTGCTCAGTGATGAAACCATGTGCTTTCTTTTCCAGGAAGTTTTCGCCCGCTGAGCGTAATTATGATGTGGGCAATCGAGAGTTGCTGGCCATGAAGTGGGCATTCGAGGAGTGGCGTCATTGGCTTGAAGGAGCTAAGCATCGCGTGGTGGTATTGACTGATCATAAGAACTTGACTTATCTCGAGTCTGCCAAGCGCTTGAATCCTAGACAGGCCCGTTGGTCGTTATTTTTTGCCCGCTTCGACTTTGTGATTTCGTACCTTCCGGGCTATAAAAATGTGAAGGCGGATGCTCTGTCTAGGAGTTTTGTGCCCGACTCTCCGGGTTTATCTGAGCCAGCGGGTATCCTCAAGGAAGGAGTCATTGTGTCTGCCATCTCCCCTGATTTGCGGCGGGTGCTGCAAAAATTTCAGGCGAATAAACCTGATCGTTGTCCAGCAGAGAAACTGTTCGTCCCTGATAGGTGGACTAATAAACTTATCTCTGAACTTCATTGTTCGGTGTTGGCTGGTCATCCTGGAATCTTTGGTACCAGAGAGTTAGTGGCTAGATCCTTCTGGTGGCCATCTCTGTCACGGGATGTACGTACTTTTGTGCAGTCCTGTGGGATTTGTGCTAGGGCTAAGCCCTGCTGTTCTCGTGCCAGTGGGTTGCTTTTGCCCTTGCCGGTCCCAAAGAGGCCTTGGACACATATTTCGATGGATTTCATTTCTGACCTTCCCGTTTCTCAAAAGATGTCAGTCATTTGGGTGGTCTGTGATCGCTTTTCTAAAATGGTCCATCTGGTGCCCTTGGCTAAATTGCCTTCCTCCTCTGATTTGGTACCTTTGTTCTTTCAGCATGTGGTTCGGTTGCATGGCATTCCTGAGAATATTGTTTCTGACAGAGGTTCCCAGTTTGTTTCAAGGTTTTGGCGAGCCTTTTGTGGTAGGATGGGCATTGACCTATCCTTTTCCTCGGCTTTCCATCCTCAGACTAATGGCCAGACCGAACGAACCAATCAGACCTTGGAAACATATCTGAGATGTTTTGTTTCTGCAGACCAGGATGATTTGGTGTCCTTTTTGCCGTTGGCTGAGTTCGCCCTTAATAATCGGGCCAGCTCGGCTACCTTGGTTTCTCCATTTTTTTGCAATTCTGGGTTCCATCCTCGTTTCTCTTCAGGACAGGTTGAGTCTTCGGACTGTCCTGGTGTGTATTCTGTGGTGGATAGGTTGCAGCAGATCTGGACTCAGGTAGTGGACAATTTGATCTTGTCCCAGGAGAAAGCTCAACTTTTCGCTAATCGCAGACGCCGTGTGGGTCCCCGACTTCGTGTTGGGGATCTGGTTTGGTTATCTTCTCGTCATATTCCTATGAAGGTTTCCTCTCCTAAATTTAAACCTCGTTTTATTGGTCCGTATAGGATTTCTGAGGTTCTCAATCCTGTGTCTTTTCGTTTGACCCTCCCAGACTCCTTTTCCATACATAATGTATTCCATAGGTCGTTGTTGCGGAGATACGTGGCACCTATGGTTCCATCTGTTGAGCCTCCTGCCCCGGTTTTGGTGGAGGGGGAATTGGAGTATATTGTGGAGAAAATTTTGGATTCTCGTGTTTCTAGACGGAAACTCCAGTATCTGGTTAAATGGAAGGGTTATGCTCAGGAAGATAATTCCTGGGTTTTTGCCTGTGATGTTCATGCTTCCGATCTTGTTCGTGCCTTTCATGCGGCTCATCCTGGTCGGCCTGGGGGCTCTGGTGAGGGTTCGGTGACCCCTCCTCAAGGGGGGGGTACTGTTGTGAATTCTGTGGCTGAATTCACTCCTGTGGTCACAAGTGGTACTGCAGCTTCTGAGCTTCCTCCCTCAGGTGTTCTGGTGAGCTCGTTAACTGCTTCATTACTTAACTCCGCCTGATGCTGCTATCCTTGCTCCTTGTCAATGTTTCAGTGTTGGATCTGAGCTTCTCCTGATTGTTCCTGTGACCTGCTGCTCTGTATAGCTAAGTGCCTTTTGCTTTTTTGTTGCTTTTTTTCTGTCCAGCTTGTCTTTTGTTTTGCTGGAAGCTCTGAGACGCAAAGGGTGTACCGCCGTGCCGTTAGTTCGGCACGGTGGGGTTTTTTTTGCCCCCTTTGCGTGGTTTCGCTTTAGGGTTTTTTGTAGACTGCAAAGTTCGCTTTACTGTCCTCGCTCTGTCCTAGAATATCGGGCCCCACTTTGCTGAATCTATTTCATCCCTACGTTTTGTCTTTTCATCTTACTCACAGTCATTATATGTGGGGGGCTGCCTTTTCCTTTGGGGAATTTCTCTGGGGCAAGTCAGGCCTATTTTTCTATCTTCAGGCTAGCTAGTTTCTTAGGCTGTGCCGAGTTGCCTAGGTAGTTGTTAGGCGCAATCCACAGCCGCTTTTAGTTGTGTTTAGGATAGGATCAGGTGTGCAGTCTACAGAGTTTCCACGTCTCAGAGCTCGTTCTTGTATTTTTGGGTATTTGTCAGATCACTGTGTGCGCTCTGATCGCTAAGCACACTGTGTTTCTGGATTGCCTTCATAACACCTGTCATTAGCAAACATAACACTGCAGTGCCTGAAAAACGACCGCCGCATCGCCCACATTCTCAACGCGGCTGATTATTGGGTGTACACCCTCCTAGATTCTCACTACCGGGACAACTTTCAAAGCCTCATAACACCGTTGAACCGGGAGCGTAAAATGCGGGAGTACCAAGACACTCTGGTGCAGTCCATCATCTTCTCCAGTCCAATCGAGAGGAGTTCTGCTAGTGCTTTACAAAGCAGCTCTGTGCGTTGAGGCAGTGAAGGAAGCTCAGCACAATCAGGGAGCAGAAGCAGTGCCTCAGCACAAGGGAAGACCAGTATGGCCCAACAGTGGCAAAGTTTTGTGTGCCCGCCACAAATGTCTACACCATCACAGATGGCTCCAGCCAGCAGGAGGCAGCATTTCCGTCAGATGGTGACAGACTACATGGCTTGCCCTCTCAGTGTACTCCCAGACAGCTCTTCCCCCTTCCAGTTTTGGGTCTCTAAGCTGGATACATGGCCAGAGCTTAGCCAGTATGCATTGGAGGTGCTGGCTTGCCCTGCTGCTAGTGTATTATCGGAATGCGTCTTTAGTGCCGCAGGTGGTGTATTAACAGACCGTTGCATGCGACTATCCTCCGATAACGTTGACCGGCTTACTTTTCTGAAAATGAACAAGGCCTGGATCTCGCAGGAATTTGCCACTCCTCTTCCAGATTAAATACTTGGTTGGCAACAGTATCCAGGTCTCCTATTGTGTTCATGTTTCTACCACCTGAAGTGCTATCCCTGGGCTCCAACACCGCCAGTTGCTGCTCAGAAGTGCCGTCTGCACAGTCAACACATGACCCAGTGTTATTGGGTTTCAGTAACGTCAGCTGATCCCCTCCTGTGTATCCGGCAATTTCTCCTGCTCCATCCACACTCACACTACTTCAGATATTAAACTTGCTCCAATTAGGCCTCGGCCTACACCCTGATTGACCCTTGGTGCTCGGAAGTGCTGTCTGCACAGTCAACACTAGCTGCCATGTTATTGGGTTTCAGTAACGTCAGCTGATCCCCAGCTTATATCCGGCAATGTGTCCAGCGACCGCCATGCTGACACAACAACAGATATTAAACTGCCTCATGTGCAGGCTCCGGCCTACAGTCTGCTCCTCCTGCTGTCCTTGGGCTCCAACACCACCAGTTGCTGCTCAGAAGTGTCTTTGGCACTTGTACCTTCTGCTCCCCATCCTGGTTCCAGTACCATCAGCTGGTTCCGGGCAGAGCCTTTGGCTTAGGTGCCTCCTTCTGGGTATCTGAGTTCCACCAACATCAGGTGGTCCGTGGTAGTGCTTTCTAGCACGGGTACCTCCTGCTTAGTAACCGGATTCCAGTAACGTCAGCTTGTCCTCGGTTGTTCCATTGGCTCTTGTACCTTCGGCTAGCCATCCGGGTTCCAGTACCGTCAGCTGGTTCTCGGCAGGGTCTTTTGCTCTTGTACCTTCTTCTCCCCATCCTGGTTCCAGTACCGTCAGCTAGTCCTGGGCAGAGCCTTTGGCTTAGGTGCCTCCTTCTGGGTATCCGAGTTCCACCAACATCAGGTGGACCTTGGTAGTGCTTTCTAGCACGGGTACCTCCTGCTTAGTAACCGGGTTCCAGTAACGTCAGCTTGTCCTCGGTTGTTCCATTGGCTCTTGTACCTTCGGCTAGCCATCCGGGTTCCAGTACCGTCAGCTGGTTCTCGGCAGGGTCTTTTGCTCTTGTACCTTCTGCTCCCAATCATGGTTCCAGTACCGTCAGCTGGAACACTTGAGCCTTACACTATGGCTGGTCCGAATAACTAAAGCAATTGTTACCATCCACCTCTCGTGTCTCCCCTTTTCCTCATAGATTGTAAGCTTGCGAGCAGCAGGGCCCTCATTCCTCTTGGTATCTATTTTGAACTGTGATTTCTGTTATGCTGTAATGTCTATTGTCTGTACAAGTCCCCAATATAATTTGTAAAGCGCTGCGGAATATGTTGGCGCTATATAAATAAAATTATTATTATTATTATTATTATATTATTATTTAAAAAATGGGCTGAAAATCTCGGCTTATACACGAGTATATACAGCAATCATTATGTTTCTGTCTTTGTTTTTTTTCTGTTTAGTGGCTAGTGTGAACTTCTGTTTAGTGGCTAGTGTGAACTTGCACTTACGTGCTGCATGCAAACCAGTTTGTATCTCAGTTCATATCTTTAGGTTTTTCAGTCTGTTTCCGCCATGAGCAAATAAAAATGTGGCCTGCCTTTTCTTTGAGCTGGACATTATATTGATTTGGTTATCCATGGCTGTGTGTCCATTAGTTGGGCCCAGTCCTACTCAGCCCTTATCCACATGCATGTCATTTGACAAACAGTAAGGTTTTTAATATTAGTGTTAGGACTGTCCAAATTAGGGTCACCGTGAAGTTGTGGGATGGATTTTGCTTTTTTTTTTATCACAAAACATGTTATCTAAGTACCCTATAATATTTTCATGCACTATACTGTTTATTTATTTACTGGAGGGTATTTGATCATTATTAAAGACTAGATGGTGGCCCGATTCTAACGCATCGGGTATTCTAGAATATGCATGTCCTCGTAGTATATTGCCCAGCCATGTAGTATATTGCCCATCGACGTAGTATATTGCCCAGCAACGTAGTATACAGCACAGAGCCACGTAGTATATTGCACAGCCCACGTAGTATATTGCCCAGCCACGTAGTATATTGCACAGCCCATGTAGTATATTGCCCAGCCACGTAGTATATTGCACAGCCCACGTAGTATATTGCCCAGCCACGTAGTATATTGCCCAGCGATGTAGTATACAGCACAGAGCATATTGCCCAGCCACGTAGTATATTGCCCAGCTACGTAGTATATTGCCCAGTTATGTAGTATATTGCCCAGTGACGTAGTATACAGCACAGAGCCACGTAGTATATTGCACAGCGACGTAGTATACCGCACAGAGCCACGTATTATTTTGCCCAGCCACGTAGTATATTACCCTGCTACGTAGTATATTGCCCTGCCACGTATGTCACAGGTTAAAAAATAAAAAATAAGCATATAATCACCTTCCGATCCGAGGGCCCCTTGTAGTTCTGTCGCCAGCTTCTGGTCCCAGGGTGTGATGATGTCGCGGTCATATGACCGTGACGTCATGGCAGGTCCTTCTCGCGTAGGCGCGCAGGATCTGTGATGATGTCGCGGTCACATGACCATGACGTTATGGAAGGTCCTTGTCACATACCATCCTTAGCACCGGAGCTTCGCGAGGAGCGGGAAAGGCGCCGGAGGGTGAGTATATGATGATTTTTTAATTTTTTTATTATTTTTAACATTAGATCTCTTTACTATTGACGCTGCATAGGCAGCATCAATAGTAAGAACTTGGTCACACAGGGTTACTAGCGGCTGTAACGGAGTGAGTTACCCGCGGCATACAGCGGTCTGTTACCGCTGGCATTAACCCTGTGTGCGGGCGACAGACTGCAGGGGAGTAGGGAGGGACTAATCGGACTGTGGCCGTCGCTGATTAGTCGCGGCAGCCATGACAGGCAGCTGGCGAGACCAATCAGCGACTTGGATTCCATGACAGACAGAGGCCGCAACCAATGAATATCCGTGACAGACAGAAGGACAGACAGACAGAAAGACGGAAGTGACCCTTAGACAATTATATAGTAGATGGGCAGACACCTGGATGTTCGGGTACAGCGGGTTCAGCTCAACAGTTACAAAAAGTTCAGATTTGGGCACCAGAATAGTACCTGGACCCCATTCACTTGAATGGGAGGCCCGAACATCCAGTGTTTCCCAAGCTGTCATATGCATGACAGCACAGCAAACACCGCTTCTGAATGGTGGTGAAATCACCACTAACGGTCAGAGAGCCGCAGTTTCCACACTGTCAAAATACAGCGTGAACCAACAGCTGTGATCAGAAGTATAAACTTTACCTCCGAATACTGGTGTCAGCTGATGGGACTACCGCTCCCATCAGTCAATGCCTGCTGCTGCTAATAACAGGACTAATCCGTGCACCACAACAGGATACAACCAAGAACCACCATAACAAGGAATGTGCAAAAAGATATATTTTTATTAAGAAATACTATGACAATACAACAACATTCAAAGGTTGCGCACGTATGAAGATATGCATAAAAAAATATGTATGTAGAAAAAAGACCAATTTTGCGTCAAGCGGATAAGGTATCAGGATTGAATCTACTTATAATATTTCCCCTAGGAGTTAAAAGCACCACTCATAAAAAATTTTTTTATAAAAAATTAAAAAATAAAATATATTTGAATTTTTAACTACTAAGGTGCCCAGTTAAATAATAGGGAAAAAACTCAACGCAATGTGTTACCTGAGTAATAATAAAAAATGTATATATACTAATAAAAAATAAATCATATATACTCACAGTGCATATGCTCAAAGAGATCAATAATGATGTGCCCACATAAAAGAAACAATTTGCATATCCTATGTACTACAATGAGCACTATAAAAAGGAGGCACAAAAGATAAGGTGCAAGTGCAATAAACAGCAAGCTAAACCATGTGCATTACTAAAGTGATTTGTGCATGGTGCTCAAATTCCACTTGGGAGCAAATAAGGGGACTGTACCTCTATGTGCCGCCAGATCTTGATACCGCGCACCCCAACGCGCGTTTCGGAAATAAAATTCCTTCGTCAGGGGGTAATAACAGGGTAATAACAGGGAGAGTAGGAGCAGCTAATAGGATTATTCATCAGCTGGTTCTTGTGCTGTAAATAAATAATAAAAAAAACATGTGGGTTCCCCCGTAGACTTCATAACCAGCCAGGCACGAAACTCACAGCTGGGGGGCTTCAAGCCTCAGCTGTCAACTTCAGCAAGACTGGTTATCAAGAATAAAGGGGTCCCCAGGCTGTATTTTTTTACTATTTAAATAATTAGTTTTAAAAAACAGCGTCGATACCCCCCATTTTTGTCAAACAGCTTTGCTAGGTTCGGTACATATGCCGAACTTTACTGTTCGGGTTCACCCATTTCTAATCATTATGTTTATGTCATTGTTTTTTTTCTATTTTATTCTATTGGCCAGTTTGAACATGCGCTTACATGCTGCATGCACACCAGTTTGTATCCCAGTTCATATCATTAGGTTTTTTTTATATCTCCAGTATTAGATCAGAAAGACAACATGGACAGCGGTTTGAACAGTCTCTTCTTACTTCAGCACCAGCGTCGGACTGGAACACCTTGGGCCCACCAGAGAAATCCATTCTTGGGTTCCACAATGTAGCTACATAGAAATAAATATAAGACCACCAATTGTGCGGTAAAACACGCTAATATCAGGGTATAATATAAGATAGTACACTTCTTAATTATGTAGCAGTGGTTGGGGTAGCACCCTCATAGAATATAATGTAGCCCCCTCATAAAATATAAAGTATCCCCCTCATATAGTATAATGCAGCCCCCTCATAGAATATAATGGAGCCCCCTCAGAGAATATAATGTAGCCTCCCTCATATAATATAATGTAGCCCCCCATAGGACATAATGCAGCCCCCATAGAATATAATTTAGCCCCCTCAGAATATAATTTAGCCCCCTCATAGGGTATAATGAAGCACCCTCATATACAGTGGGTACAAAAAGTATTCAGACCCCTTAAAATTTTCACTCTGTTTCATTGCAGCCATTTGGTAAATTCAAAAAAAGTTCAATTTTTTCTCTTTAATGTACACTCTGCACCACATCTTGACTGAAAAAAGACAGAAATATAGTAATTTTTGCATATTTATTAAAAAAGAAAAACTGAAATATCACATGGTCATAAGTATTCAGGCCCTTTTCTCAGACACACATTTATTTCACATGCTTCATTCGAGTCAAGCTGTGTTTAATTAAACTGACAGGATTTAAAAGTCTCTGAATACTTTCCATACCCACTGTAGTATAATGCAGCCCTCTCATAAAATATAATGTAGCCCCCAATCATAGAATATAATGCAGCCCCCAAACAATGTGGCTAAACAAAGAAGTAAGACAAGCAATTAACAGTAAAAAGAAAGCATTTGCACTACTAAAGCAGGATGGCACCATTGAAGCTCTAAAAAACTATAGGGAGAAAAATACTTTATCTAAAAAACTAATTAAAGCTGCCAAAAAGGAAACAGAGAAGCACATTGCTAAGGAGAGTAAAACTAATCTCAAACTGTTCTTCAACTATATCAATAGTAAAAGAATAAAAACTGAAAATGTAGGCCCCTTAAAAAATAGTGAGGAAAGAATGGTTGTAGATGACGAGGAAAAAGCTAACATATTAAACACCTTCTTCTCCACGGTATTCACGGTGGAAAATGAAATGCTAGGTGAAATCCCAAGAAACAATGAAAACCCTATATTAAGGGTCACCAATCTAACCCAAGAAGAGGTGCGAAACCGGCTAAATAAGATTAAAATAGATAAATCTTCGGGTCCGGATGGCATACACCCACGAGTACTAAGAGAACTAAGTAATGTAATAGATAAACCATTATTTCTTATTTTTAGGGACTCTATAGCGACAGGGTCTGTTCCGCAGGATTGGCGCATAGCAAATGTGGTGCCAATATTCAAAAAGGGCTCTAAAAGTGAACCTGGAAATTATAGGCCAGTAAGTCTAACCTCTATTGTTGGTAAAATATTTGAAGGGTTTCTGAGGGATGTTATTCTGGATTATCTCAATGAGAATAACTGTTTAACTCCATATCAGCATGGGTTTATGAGAAATCGCTCCTGTCAAACCAATCTAATCAGTTTTTATGAAGAGGTAAGCTATAGGCTGGACCACGGTGAGTCATTGGACGTGGTATATCTCGATTTTTCCAAAGCGTTTGATACCGTGCCGCACAAGCGGTTGGTACACAAAATGAGAATGCTTGGTCTGGGGGAAAATGTGTGTAAATGGGTTAGTAACTGGCTTAGTGATAGAAAGCAGAGGGTGGTTATAAATGGTATAGTCTCTAACTGGGTCGCTGTGACCAGTGGGGTACCGCAGGGGTCAGTATTGGGACCTGTTCTCTTCAACATATTCATTAATGATCTGGTAGAAGGTTTACACAGTAAAATATCGATATTTGCAGATGATACAAAACTATGTAAAGCAGTTAATACAAGAGAAGATAGTATTCTGCTACAGATGGATCTGGATAAGTTGGAAACTTGGGCTGAAAGGTGGCAGATGAGGTTTAACAATGATAAATGTAAGGTTATACACATGGGAAGAAGGAATCAATATCACCATTACACACTGAACGGGAAACCACTGGGTAAATCTGACAGGGAGAAGGACTTGGGGATCCTAGTTAATGATAAACTTACCTGGAGCAGCCAGTGCCAGGCAGCAGCTGCCAAGGCAAACAGGATCATGGGGTGCATTAAAAGAGGTCTGGATACACATGATGAGAGCATTATACTGCCTCTGTACAAATCCCTAGTTAGACCGCACATGGAGTACTGTGTCCAGTTTTGGGCAGTGGTGCTCAGGAAGGATATAATGGAACTAGAGAGAGTACAAAGGAGGGCAACAAAATTAATAAAGGGGATGGGAGAACTACAATACCCAGATAGATTAGCGAAATTAGGATTATTTAGTCTAGAAAAAAGACAACTGAGGGGCGATCTAATAACCATGTATAAGTATATAAGGGGACAATACAAATATCTCGCTGAGGATCTGTTTATACCAAGGAAGGTGACGGGCACAAGGGGGCATTCTTTGCGTCTGGAGGAGAGAAGGTTTTTCCACCAACATAGAAGAGGATTCTTTACTGTTAGGGCAGTGAGAATCTGGAATTGCTTGCCTGAGGAGGTGGTGATGGCGAACTCAGTCGAGGGGTTCAAGAGAGGCCTGGATGTCTTCCTGGAGCAGAACAATATTGTATCATACAATTAGGTTCTGTAGAAGGACGTAGATCTGGGGATTTATTATGATGGAATATAGGCTGAACTGGATGGACAAATGTCTTTTTTCGGCCTTACTAACTATGTTACTATGTTACTATGTAATATAATGTAGCCCCCTCATAGGGTATAATTTAACCCCCCTAATATAGTATAATGCAGCCCCCACAGAATATAATGTAGCCCCCTCATAGGATATAATGCAGCCCCATTACAAGGTATAATGTAGCCCCCTCATAGGGTATAATGCAGCCCCCCTCATAAGGTATAATACAACCCCCTCATAGGTTATAATGCAGCCTCCCCACACACACAAAATATAATGCAGCCTCCCTTCATAGGGTATAATGCAGCCCCCCTCACATAGTATAATGCAGCCTTCCCCTCCCCACAGATATAATGCTGCCTCACCTCATAGGGAATAATGCAGCTCCCTTCACAGGGTATAATGCAGCCTCCCCCCACAGAATATAATGCAGCCTCCCCTCATAGGGTATAATGCAGCTCCCTTCATAGGGTATAATGCAGCCTCCCCCCACAGAATATAATGCAGCCTCCCCTCATAGGATATAATGCAGCTTCCCTCAGAGGGCATAATGCAGCCTCCATCCCCCCACAGAATATAATGCAGCTTCCCTTCATAGAGTATAATGCAACTCCCCTCATAAGGTATAATGTGGTCTCTCCCTACAGAATATAATGCAGCCTCCCCTCATAGGGTTAAATACAGCCTCCCCCCACAGAATATAATGCAGCCTCCCCTCATAGGGAATAATGCAGACTCTCCCCAGAGAATATAATGCAACCTCCCCTCATATTGTATAATGCAGCCACTCCCCCACAGAATATAATGTAACTGTAACAAGGTGTCACGGGGTGATAGTCATGGGTGAGTCCACTAAGGCACAGTCAGTGAGCATCCCGGACCCTTGCACATAGAAAAACAGATAAAGTCCCGGTCCCAAAGCACAGTCAGTTACCTCTATTACAGGATTGCTCTCTGCACTGGAAAAATGTCCTCAGATACACCACAGGTCACGATTCTGTCCAATGTTAGAAACTTTAATGAACATGAGGTAACATGAGGAAAATAAAGTAATGCTTCCTGTGCTATCCCTGCATCTTCAACAAGATATTCAGCATCAATGGCTCCCGTCCAGCTTCTGGGGACAGTCCCCTAACACTAGGGCCCATCCAAACGGCCAGGCAGTCCTTGGTAGATAGTGTCCCCTGGAATGGGGCACTCCCTCCTGCTCCTGGCAAGCCTGCCTGGGCTCTGTCTGCATTTAGAACAGGAAATCCTTCTCTTGTAAGCCTGTGGGACTGCCCCCCTTCTTAACCCCTTCTGTTCCTAAACTAATTATGCACAAGATGCAGTCACATAACATATGCAGCACATTACACATACATACACAGCATAACAGTATAAAACATAAGGGAACCATTGAGGTACCACAGGAGCACAGTGTGAAAGAGAGAAGGCAGTTGAGAGTCCCTGCCACCTCCTTACACAGCCTCCCCGCATAGGGTATAATGCAGCCTCCCCCAAACTGAATATAATGCAATCAGGACTCAGTGATATACAGTATATATAAAAAACAAACACAATACTCTCCTCCTTGCTCCCACGCTGATTCTGGCTTTGCTCTGGTATCAGCAGCTGCACTGCCATCTGCCCGATACACAGTGGGTACGTGATGAAGTGATGTCATTGTGCACACGCAGTGTCAGAGTAACCGATACAGTTGAATGCTCCGCACACTAGGGGGTGGCGTTGGCGCTGGGCCCCCTGACTTACTGCCCCATAGCGGCTGCGTGGGCTGGGGGCCCCTGGGGGAGCGGGGGCCTTGATCTGCCGGCCCTGATAACGGGCAGTGTTAGATGCAGCTTGTGGCTAACGCTGTCTGTTATTAAAGTGAAATTAATATACACCCATCTCCACGCCCATGGGGGCGTGTTGAAGGGTGAATATTAATTTCTCTTTAGCAGCGGGGACAGGCTCTAGCCACAGCAGCCTGCTTTTGCCTCCTGTCACCCGCTGCTGCTCCGCTGTCAACGGGGGCCCTCATAGCAGCTGCGTGGTGTGCCGCTTTTAGTGACATGCCCCTGGCTGGGGGCTCCTGCAGCAGCGGAGGCCATAGGCAGCTGCTGGCCCTGTATGCCAGCAGGTGTCAGTGCCTGGGCCCACCGGAGAATCCTCCGGTTCTCCGGTGGGACAGTCCGACCCTGCTCAGCTCCACTGGTATTTCCAGTACTGTATCAGAAAGACACAGTGGACAGTAATGTAAGCAGCCTTGGCTTAGGCTGGTTTCACATTTGCGTGTGACTGGTCTGCGTGTGGCTGCGTAGTTCCTCCCTTAAGCTCCGCCTACGATCCACCTACTTCCACATGCGTCCTGCGTCATCCTGCGTACCTATCTTTAACATTGGGTATGCAGGGACATGCGTTGTATGCAGATACGTCCGTATGCGGCGTTTTGACGTGCCCGCCGACCGCACGGGAAAGCAAAAAGTTGCGCATCCGCATTCAACGCATGTCCCTGCGTACCCAATGTTAAAGATAGGAAGTAGGCGGAGCTTAAGGGAGGAACTACATAGCCATACGCAGACCAGCAAAACGCAATTGTGCACTTACCCTTACCCAAGCACTCCTGGTATGTCCAGTATTACATTCAAATTTCCACTGGGAACTCATCCTCACACACATTATGGGAGGGGGGTGGTGAAGGCAGCACATGCTGCACATGCTCACATGCAACTGTACATACATTTTAGGTTTTGTAAATGTAACAAGGCGGCAGACATGTTTATTCTATAGTAGTTACATCCCTAGACAAAACTATTCTTGTTTGCTACTGAAAAATATTTAGAATGTTTTTTATAATTGACATTTACTTTACTAATGTAGTTTTTTCTATCCCTGGAAAACCCTTTTAGGCCTCCTTCATATATCTGTTTTTCCAGTACAAGTGACATTTGTTTTTTTCACGGATACCACACTTACTGATTATAATCTATGATGCTGTGCACGTCTGTGTTTTTACATGGACCATGTGTCCGTGCAAAAAACATGGGAACATGTCATTTTTCTTTCCGGCAGCACGGATACCATGACCCAGTACAAGTCTATGGGTCCGTGAAAAACACATGCAGCAAACTGATGGCATCAGTGTTTAACATTGCAAAGTATAGGAGAAGCTTTGTCAATTATTTCTTTCAATATCCATACTGGAAAAGCACGGATAACACACTGATGGTAAAAACGGACACACGGATGACACACTGATCCCAAACACTGATGAGACAAGTACCGGTTTTTCACTTACATGTTTTATATAGACGCGTGAAGGAGGCATTAAAGTGGTCGTCCTTTCTTTTTCTACTTGAAACATTTTCACTATTGTTTACGGGCTATTTTTGTTATGTTATTGCATTAATGGGCGCTGCAATATCAGACACAGCCAACTGACAGATGTCTCTAAAAATAGCAGAATAATTCTCGACAAACCCTTCAAAAAAATGAATATTCAGGTGTAATGTATCTATTTTCACAAATATATAATAGTATAATATTTTATAAGGACCCTATATAAAACCTTATATATAAGATTAGAGAATATGACAAAGATAAACATCTCTCATCCACTTTACTTTTAGAGATCTCGGGGACAGTGGCAGCCGTATGATGTGTTAGCATTGGTGAAAACTCAAATGTCTATTCAAGCTCCAAGAGAAGAAAGGTTTGTCAAAATGATTTATGAGGCTTAAAGGATAAGTACCACTGATAACAATAGCTCAGACCTTGTAAAGTAATGTATTTAGAGCACATAAAAACTTTAAAATGCAGGATTAATGGCTATGCTTTATGAACTACTGAATAGAAAATGATGTGGGAGTCATTATTTTAACTTTAAGCATGAAATGTAGTAAGGATGTTTTGGATAGATTCCGAAATGCATGGTTGGCACTGATCGGAGAGACTGGTAGAGAGCGTAGGGCTGAACTAGGTTGGAGTGTGAGAGCCCTACAAAGGCTTGACTAATTGCCTTTGATGGCCAAGGAGAACGATTGAAACATATCATTACTTCTTTTTGTAACATATTTGTTTTATTGTGATGTATTTCAGATCTACAGTTTCTTAAAAAAAAAAAAAAAAGAACACTTTCTATGACAGGCATAGTCTGTCATTTACACCTTTTGTATTATTATTATTATTATTATTTATTATTATAGCGCCATTTATTCCATGGCGCTTTACATGTGAGGAGGGGTATGCATCTATGAATCTATAATGTTATAAAATTGTAAGAGAAACTTGAAAAATAAAATTGGCAAGTGAGGTCAGCCTACTACCCTTGTTGTCCAGTTCACCATTTTCTATAAGCCAGCCCTGTGCATCTACATGTTCTTCACGGTGTATTGGAAAGGCATGGATCTGCTGGTCAGGTATTACCTCTAGCATCCAGAAACACAAGCCTGCCATGGATATACTTTCTATCTAATCACGTCACCATTACCTGGAAGGAAAAGTAGTAGTCAATTTAGTCATATCAAGTTTTTATCACGTGACCAGAATCAGGGGCACTTCAATCCTTTATTGGATGCCCCATGACTTGTGTGCCCCGTTTAGAAGGGGTTAAAGCTTGTGTCCCAGTGTTCCCTGCCTTTCCTTATTTCCTCCATTCCTGTTTGTCATTATGGCAACCCCCTCCTTTTCCTCCTCTCTTTGTGCCCCCTATAAATGATGTCTCAGCCTCTTCCTGTCTCTCTCCTCACAGCAGTGGGACCCAGAGGCTGCATTGTCCTGAGTGTGTGCGGTGCTGCCTGCTGGGGAGAGATGGCTGACTCACTGGTGTCAGGGATCAAGGACAAAATCAGGAGGAAAGGTGGTTCCTAGCTTAGCAACATCTTGGTCAAGCAGGAAGTGCCCCATCCTGCTGTTCAGCCGTTGGTTCCCGGTGGCCGGTGGTAACATAGTAACATACATAACATAGTAACATAGTTAGTAAGGCCGAAAAAAGACATTTGTCCATCCAGTTCAGCCTATATTCCATCATAATAAATCCCCAGATCTACGTCCTTCTACAGAACCTAATAATTGTATGATACAATATTGTTCTGCTCCAGGAAGACATCCAGGCCTCTCTTGAACCCCTCGACTGAGTTCGCCATCACCACCTCCTCAGGCAAGCAATTCCAGATTCTCACTGCCCTAACAGTAAAGAATCCTCTTCTATGTTGGTGGAAAAACCTTCTCTCCTCCAGACGCAAAGAATGCCCCCTTGTGCCCGTCACCTTCCTTGGTATAAACAGATCCTCAGCGAGATATTTGTATTGTCCCCTTATATACTTTTACATGGTTATTAGATCGCCCTTCAGTCGTCTTTTTTCTAGACTAAATAATCCTAATTTCGCTAATCTATCTGGGTATTGTAGTTCTCCCATCCCCTTTATTAATTTTGTTGCCATCCTTTGTACTCTCTCTAGTTCCATTATATCCTTCCTGAGCACCGGTGCCCAGAACTGGACACAGTACTCCATGTGCGGTCTAACTAGGGATTTGTACAGAGGCAGTATAATGCTCTCATCATGTGTATCCAGACCTCTTTTAATGCACCCCATGATCCTGTTTGCGTTGGCAGCTGCTGCCTGGCACTGGCTGCTCCAGGTCAGTTTATCATTAACTTCTCCCTGTCAGATTTACCCAGTGGTTTCCCGTTCAGTGTCTAATGGTGATATTGATTCCTTCTTCCCATGTGTATAACCTTACATTTATCATTGTTAAACCTCATCTGCCACCTTTCAGCCCAAGTTTCCAACTTATCCAGATCCATCTGTAGCAGAATACTATCTTTTCTTGTATTAACTGCTTTACATAGTTTTGTATCATCTGCAAATATCGATATTTTACTGTGTAAACCTTCTACCAGATCATTAATGAATATGTTGAAGAGAACAGGTCCCAATACCGACCCCTGCGGTACCCCACTGGTCACAGCGACCCAGTTAGAGACTATACCATTTATAACCACCCTCTGCTTTCTATAACTAAGCCAGTTACTAACCCATTTACATACATTTTCCCCCAGACCAAGCATTCTCATTTTGTGTACCAACCTCTTGTGCGGCACGGTATCAAACGCTTTGGAAAAATCGAGATATACCACGTCCAATGACTCACCATGGTCCAGCCTGTAGCTTACCTCTTCATAAAAACTGATTAGATTGGTTTGGCAGGAGCGATTTCTCATAAACCCATGCTGATATGGAGTTAAACAGTTATTCTCATTGAGATAATCCAGAATAACATCCCTCAGAAACCCTTCAAATATTTTACCAACAATAGAGGTTAGACTTACTGGCCTATAATTTCCAGGTTCACTTTTAGAGCCCTTTTTGAATATTGGCACCACATTTGCTATGCGCCAATCCTGTGGAACAGACCCCGTCGCTATACAGTCCCTAAAAATAAGAAATAATGGTTTATCTATTACATTACTTAGTTCTCTTAGTACTCGTGGGTGTATGCCATCCGGACCCGGAGATTTATCTATTTTAATCTTATTTAGCCGGTTTCGCACCTCTTCTTGGGTTAGATTGGTGACCCTTAATATAGGGTTTTCATTGTTTCTTGGGATTTCACCTAGCATTTCATTTTCCACCGTGAATACCGTGGAGAAGAAGGTGTTTAATATGTTAGCTTTTTCCTCGTCATCTACAACCATTCTTTCCTCACTATTTTTTAAGGGGCCTACATTTTCAGTTTTTATTCTTTTACTATTGATATAGTTGAAGAATAGTTTGGGATTAGTTTTACTCTCCTTAGCAATGTGCTTCTCTGTTTCCTTATTGGCAGCTTTAATTAGTTTTTAGATAAAGTATTTTTCTCCCTATAGTTTTTTAGAGCTTCAATGGTGCCATCCTGCTTTAGTAGTGCAAATGCTTTCTTTTTACTGTTAATTGCCTGTCTTACTTCTTTGTTTAGCCACATTGGGTTTTTCCTATTTCTAGTCCTTTTATTCCCACAAGGTATAAACTGCTTACAGTGCCTATTTAGGATGTTCTTAAACATTTTCCATTTATTATCTGTATTCTTATTTCTGAGGATATTGTCCCAGTCTACCAGATTAAGGGCATCTCTAAGCTGGTCAAACTTTGCCTTCCTAAAGTTCAGTGTTTTTGTGACTCCCTGACAAGTCCCCCTAGTGAAAGACAGGTGAAACTGTACAATATTGTGGTTGCTATTTCCTAGATGCCCGACCACCTGCAGATTTGTTATTCTGTCAGGTCTATTAGATAGTAATAGGTCTAAAAGTGCTGCTCCTCTGGTTGGATTCTGCACCAATTGTGAAAGATAATTTTTCTTGGTTATTAGCAGAAACCTGTTGCCCTTATGGGTTTCACAGGTTTCTGTTTCCCAGTTAATATCCGGGTAGTTAAAGTCCCCCATAACCAGGACCTCATTATGGGTTGCAGCTTCATCTATCTGCTTTAGAAGTAGACTTTCCATGGTTTCTGTTATATTTGGGGGTTTGTAACAGACCCCAATGAGAATTTTGTTACCATTTTTCCCTCCATGAATTTCGACCCATATGGACTCAACATCCTCATTCCCTTCGCTAATATCCTCCCTTAAAGTGCACTTTAGACAAGACTTTACATAGAGACAAACCCCTCCTCCTCTCTGATTTTTACGATCCTTTCTAAACAGACTGTAACCCTTCTAAACAGACTGATGTATCCATCAGCTGGAGTGTCTAAGCCTCACCCCTGTTATGTCACGGGGTGGACGTACGCATCATTCGTGTCATCATCTGCTCTGCACCTGGCAGTTGCAACCCTCTCATGTCCCGGAGGCACTGCAGTGCCGCGCACACATGTTCTGGCTACACCCCTCAGCTCCTGCACCCCTTCCTCCTCATAGATGCAATGCAGAGCGGCCACCTTGCAGCCCCAACACTGACACCATTCTCCTCCCTTTGCCCCCCACAACTCCTGTGCCAGCCACTAACTGGAATGGGAGGACAAGCTTGCAGCAGTGCATCCTCTGTTGAAGAGCCTGCCTCCTCTTTGCAGGCCCCTGAAGCCCAAGCATTACATAGTACCCCTGCACCCTGTACAGTCCTTGTACAACCTGATGAAGTTAGTGCTATTCTAATAAACAGCATTGCTGCTATGCCACCCCCACTGACCTCCACACAAATTTTAAACCTCCTGCAGGGCCAATCCCACCACAACAGTTACCCACTATGGGTACAGTGCCCACCAATGCTCACATTATGTCAGCTTCATCTATGGCCCACATAATGGCAGGTGCTGGATCCCCGACCAGGCACCGATGGGTCCTCATCTCTACATCCTACGGTCCCAATCGCGCCGCCACTCGGCATGCTCTCATAGTAGGCGGAGCAGGCATTTTTCAAGCCACTCCAGATCTTCTAGGCGTAGTCGCCAATCCAGATCATCTCGTTGGCGATCACCTTCCTCATCTGACGAGTCGTATGACAAATCAAGAAGGAATTTGCATCATAGGTCGATGTGTCACCATCGTTCCCCTGGAATCCTGATCATTCCCATTGTACGGCTGTTCGTTCGCAGGCTGCTCTGGCTCCTACCGTTCAGTCGGTCCAGCAAGTGATCGGTGAGTACCAGTATGCAGGGACTTTGGGGGAGTGTGCGGGTGTGCTTCCAGCCTTAAAAGCTCTAATTTTACACCTGGCCAAAAAATTTTAGATAACACCCGTGCCTTAGAACAAAATCCTAAAAAAGATCTCCCTGCTCGGGCCAGCATACATAAAGATGTATTTTTCTGCAGCATATCCCCCTTGGGTCTCACTTAGATAAAGAGACTGTTTGGGCTTACGATTATGTTGATATTTGGGCCCTTGTGTCCCCTGAGCAACACACGATCAATGAAGAACGGCGACCCGCGGATAGATCGTTTGAATGTAAACCGATAGTCAGAAAAATGATTAATTATTGGTTACTGATGATGTTCATCATGGGCTGTGTCATGGGCAGAAAGCACCCAGAGTGCTGCTCAGAAAGGTTCATATATATGGATACTATTTATAATACGTATAAGTCCCACGGAGGTAGCGCTTGGTGGTGCTACAATGAGGAATTCTAGTGGCATTTGGCCCCACAACCTCTTCTGGGTTGGGGAGTAAAAGCCAAGGATACAGGGATCCTACTCATGTTGGCTCAAAAAGTTGCACCCCCCTTTCATACAGCGGCCTTTGCCCACACCTTTGAAGCAGGGTCAGTGGCAGACCCAGATCCTGTTGGCTGTTCAACAAAGGGCACTATAATTTTTTCGGATTATGCAAGTACAAATATGAGTGTTTGACCTGTGGAGGCCCTCATGCTGCAATCAAATGCTCTCATCCCTCCCTTAAATTGGCCACAAAATCCACCAACCACTCAGAATCTAAGGAACCCAGTGAGCCTAACCACGATGGGGCCTTGGCTCGACCACTATCCCAATAAGGATGTGGGAGCCCAGTTATGTTTCAGTTTCAGCTATGTTTTTTTTATCCCCTTTTCTTTCACTATACAGTCATCTTTTTAATGAAACTTAAAATTGGCATGGGATTTTCCGCTTATTCTTACAGATAAGGTACAGAAAGCGGTCTCCCTAGGCAGAATAAAAGTTCCATTTTCGACCCCACCATTTTACAATTTGCAAGTTTCACCATTAGGAATTGTTCCCAAAAAAGATCCCAGCAAGTTTTAGCTCATTCAACACCTCTCCCACCCTAAAGGATCATCGGTAAATGACGGCATTTCATAAAGCGTCACGTTGGTCACATATGTTAACTTTTATTGGGCTATCATGTTGATTAGGGATGCTGTCCCAGGGGTTTTAATGGTGAAATGAGACATTGAGTCTGCTTTCCATCCCTTGCCAGTTCATCCGGATTGTCATCACCTGTTGGGTTGTTTCGTAGACGGTAATTATTATTACGACTCATGTTTGACTATGGGTTGCTCTATTTATTGCTATTATTTTGAATTATTTGGCACTTTTCTAGAGTGAGTAGTCAAATATGAGACAGGTTCCCAATCGATTATCCATTATCTCGATGATTTTTGGTTTGTGAGTCCAAAAGAATCCAGGTCTTGCCAGATTTTGTTGGACACTTTCCGTTTTTTCATGTCACGCTTCGGTGTTCCTGTATCCACCAAAAAAAACTTTTAATCCTTCCACCATCCTATCCTTTTTAGGGATTGAGATTGATTCCATGGCAATGGTTTTTCATCTTCCTTTGGAAAAAAAATAAAAATTGCTGTCTCTGATTGAAGGTTATTGCTCTGTCCAAAAAGTTTAGCTACAACAGAGGCAGTCGTTGTTGGGTCTCCTCACATTCGCATGATGTGTAATGCCCATGGGAAGAATTTTTTCTAGGTGTCTATCCCTGTCAACCAAAGGTATCACGCGTCCCCATCACAAAATTTGTATACACCCACCTTTTCAAGCTGATTTGCTGGCCTGGAAAGAGTTCCTTTTGTCATACAATGGTCACACGTGTTTTCAGTCCCCGGAAGTGACTAATGAGGATCTTTACCTTTTTTCCGATTTTGCCAGGTCCTCAGGTTTCCATGTTATTTTCAGGGATTAATGGTGTGCAGAACATTGGCCGGAGTCCTGGATCTTCTCAGAGAGGTAGAAAGAGGGGGCACATTCGTCAGAAGCGCAGATCGCCTATTTCTTTCTATTTGCTTACCCATTTAATTAACGGCACCCCCGTCATCTGTTCCTCTCCTTTTAAATCTGCTCTTTTATCTGCCGCATTTTGTATAGCTTTCTTTGCTGTTTTACGTACCAGTGAGTTAGCCCCAGCATCAAAGCATACTTTGGGTGGTCTTCAGCATGATGACATCTCCCCCTGCAACGGGTGTCTTCAGATTCGTATTTGTAAATCCAAGACTGACCCGTCAGGTATGGGTTCATGGGTATCTCTTTTTGCATCTCCTGGCCCTATATGTCATTTAAATGGTAGGGCTTTTTCTCCTATGATGATGGTTCCCCCTGACAGTATTTCAGTTCCAATCCCTCTTTTGTAAATCCCTACTTCACTTAGGCCTCCCTCGAACTGCAGGATTGGAGCGGCTATAGAAGTGGCCCGCGCCAGTTTTTTCTAACCCTGAAATTCAGCGTATTGGTAGATGGCATTCCTCTGGTTCTTCAAGGTACATCAGACCAGATTTATTAATCCATTAACTTCAGTATTTGTTTTTTCAGGAGTGTCAACCGGGTAGAAGAGGCCTTGGTTTTCACAGCATAGATGTCTTTTGGAGAGGAATCAGGGCATTGACCTGGTTTCAGGTTCTCCCTGGAGTTGTTCGTATAGCTCAGGTTGCTTCCACTCCCGTAATTTTGGTTGTCCATTCAGGCGGAAATGATCTTTGCTCTTTCCATCTAGCCGAACTCCTCACTATGATGCGTTCAGATGATGACAAATATCATGGTTTCTTCACATGACTAACCCTGGTCTGGTTGGAGGTTATTTCCAGTGTTGCATGGCAAGGTGCGAGAGATGCGGCTGCCGTAGAGTGCTCTAGGTGCACTCTGAAAGCGCGCATGTCCCACTTTATACGCTTTAAAACCGGAGTGGTAAACAGACATCACCAGCTGGAGGGAGACAATTCCATTCTGATGTTGCCTGATGGGGTTCATCTCACAGAGATAGGTCTGAATATTTTCCTTTCTGGTCTGTAGGATGGTATTGAAAAGGCCTTGTACCAAATGGGTGGGAGTCGGAGCGCAGTATAAATACCTTGCTCCTCCTTGGCTGTCAATTTGTTATACCATAAAAGTTTTGTTCTGTATTTATGAAGTCAGACTTGCAGCGGGAGTCCAGCTGGGCATATCGATTTGTACCTGTTCAGTTGGCCAATTGTGCCTTACCGGTTATTTTGATACTTACGTGCTGTGCACTCCCCTTTCGCTGTGACCAACCTTCACCCATTAAAAGTGTTTGTTTAAAGATTTGTCTTGTCTTTTATTACATAGGACACTTCGGGGAAAAGACATGGTTTTGTGTGTCTCACCCAGTCTGAGGGGCACTTAAATCCCTTATTGGATGCCCATTGACTGGTGTGCCCCATTTAGAAGGGGTTAAAGCTTGTGTCCCAATGTTCCCTGCTTTTCCTTATCTGCTCCCTTCCTGTTTGTCATGATGGCAACCCCCTTCTTTTTCCACCTCCCTTTGTGCCCCTTATAAATGAAGTCCCAGCCTCTTCCTGTCTCTCTCCTCATAGCAGTGGGACCAAGAGGCTGCGTGATTATGGTTGGTATTAACCCTTATCCCCCGGAGCTTTTTTCTTTTTCGTTTTTTGCTTCCCTTCTTTCCAGGGCCATAATTTTTTTTTATTTTTTCGTCAATATGGCCATGTGAGGGCTTATTTCTTGCAGGACGAGTTTGTACTTTTGAACAATACCATTGGTTTTACCATGTCGTGAAACAGAAAATGGGAAAAAAAAATCCAAGTGCGATGAAATTAAAAAAAGTGCAATCCCACACTAGTTTTTTATTTTGCTTTTTTGCTAGGTTCTTTAAATGCTAAAACTGACCTGCCATTATGATTCTCCAGGTCATTATGAGTTCATAGACAACAAACATTGCGCAATTTTCCGATACCCGTAGCGTCTCCATTTTTCATGATCTGGGGGTTGAGTGAGAGCTTATTTTTTGCATGCCAAGCTGACATTTTTAATGATACCACATTTGTGCAGATATCTTTTTTGATCGCCCGTTATTGCATTTTAATGTAATGTCGCGGCGACAAAAAAATGTAACTTTGGCATTTTGATTTTTTTTCTCGTTACGCCGTTTAGCGATCAGGTTAATCCTTTTTTTCATTGATAGATCAGGCAATTCTTAACAAGGCGATACCAAATATGTGTAGGTTTGATTTTTCTTTTATTGTTTTATTTTGATTGGGGCGAAAGGGGGGTGATTTGAACTTTTATATTTTTTTTATTTTTTTTATATTTTTAAACACTTTTTTTTTTGCATGCTTCAATAGCCTAGCATGGGAGGCTAGCAGCATGCACAACTCGATCGTCTCTGCTACATAGAGGTGAAGCACAGATCACCTCTATGTAGCAGAAATGTAGCATTGCTTTGAGCGCCGACAACAGGGTTGCACTCAAAGCAATCTGCCATCAACAACCATAGAGGTCTCAAGGAGACCTCAGGTTGTTATGGCAATGCACCGCTACCCCCCGATCATGTCACCGCCGGAGCCCACCTCAAAGCGGGGGAGTCTGCCAGCTGACGTACTATCCCGTCAGCTGGCAGAAAGGGGTTAAGGTTAGGGTTGAGATTAGGGTTAGGGTTGTGATTAGGGTTATGATTAGAGTTGGGATTAGGGTTAGGGGTGTGTTCGGGTTAGGGGTGTGGTTAGGGTTAGGGTTGGTATTAGGGTTAGGGGTGTGTTAAGGTTAGGGTTGGAGTTAAAATTGAGGGGTTTCTACTGTTTAGACACATCAGGGGGTCTCCAAACGTGACATGGCGCCCGCCATTGATTCCAGCCAATTTTGCATTCAAAAAGTCAAATGGTGCTCCCGCCCTTCTGAGCCCTGCTTGCACCCAAACAGTGGCTTTCCCCCACATACGGAGTATCAGCGTACTCAGGAGAATTTGCACAACAAATTTTGTGGTTCATTTTCTCCTGATATCCTTGTGAAAATAAAAAAAAACCTTTGATTCCAATGTACATTTTTTGTGAAAAAAGTAAAATGTTCATTTTTTCCTTCCACAATGCGTTAGTTCTCGTGAAGCACCTGAAGAGTTAATACACTTCTTGAATGTGGTTTTTTGCACCTTGGGGGTGCATTTTTTAGAATGGTGTCAATTTTGGGTATTTTCTCATATATTGACCCCCCAAACTCACTTCAAATGTGAGGTGGTCCCTCAAAAAATAGTTTTGTAATTTTGTTGTAAAAATAAGAAATTGCTGGTCACATTTTAACCCTTATAACGTCCTAACAAAAAAATTATGTTTCCAAAATTGTGCTGATGTTAAGTTGACATGTGGCAAATGTTATTTATTATCTATTTTGTGTGCCACCACTCTCTGATTTAAGGGTACAAAAATTAACAGTTTGAAAATTGCAGTTTTAATTTTTTTTGCCAAATTTCCTTTTTTTGCATACATAAACGCAAGTTATATCAAAGAAATGTTACCTTTAACATGTAGTACCATATGTCACGAAAAATTTCTCTCAGAATCAGTGCGATACGTTGAAGCGTTCCAGGGCTACAACCTCAAAAAATGACAGTGATCAGAATTGTAAAAACTGGCTTGGTCATTAAGTATCAAATTGGCTCTGTCACTAAGGGGTGAAAAGAATAAAGTGGTTTAAAGATGTGTCTTGTCTTTTATTACATGGGACACTTCATGGAAAAAAAACATGTTTTTGTGGGTCACACCAGTCTGTGATCCCCTTCATTCAATCCTAAAACTTTTCTTTCATGGTCAGTGATTTCTTCTACTCTATAACTTTCAATAAACAATGCAATTACCTGAACATTGAATTTACATTATTTCTGTTTTGTCTATTAAGATTGTCAGCCAATTATTAATTTAATTAGAAGTCTGTTTACCAAAACAGCCGAGATCAATAATATATTTCTTTACTGGAACATTTCCTAAACAATGTCCTTTTTTCGGCTGAGACTTTTATAAACTGTACCACTTATAAGAAAATACAGTTAGATACTGTATATACTTGAAATTAAGTTCAGCATGGATAGTAAGTTAGATATGACTATACCACATTGACTTTAACATGGTGGTCAGTTGGAAATGCCAGTTTCACCAATGATAGAAGGGAGCTGGTGTTATTATAAGGTACCCTTAAAGGTATTGTCCACCATTGGGACCATTTTTACTTAACATATAAGTGTGCCTAAAAAAATTGCAATTGAATAGGGTTGAGCGACTTTTACTTTTTTAGGGTCGAGTCGGGTTTCGCGAAACCCGACTATCTCAAAAGTCGAGTCGAGTGAAATCGGCCGATTATGGCGAAAAGTCGGGGATTGACCGAAACACGAAACCCAATGCAAAGTCAATGGGAATTTTTTTTCCTCTCTCTCTCTCCCCTCCATCCCTGAACAGAAAAGCTTTTGTAACACATTGCAAATCGCTACAGCGCACAAGCGACAAGATGACGATACGCGTCCACGCCCCTAAGACCTATGTCATCACTCTGCCCACGCTCCTTCATTGGCTGAAAAAATGGCGCCAAGCGCATCATACGACACGCGACTTTGGTGCGAAAGTCGCGTACTGCATGGCCGACCCCACACAGGGATCGGGTCGGGTTTCATGAAACCCGACTTTGCCAAAAGTCGGCGACTTTTGAAAATGAACGATCCATTTCGCTCAACCCTACAATTGAATATAATTAAAAGTGTTTCACTGTTTAGCTTTTACTGCCTCTTTGTTTCCTGCTCATTCAACTGTGTTGTTGGCTGTGGCCATAAATTTGCCGAGGAGCTCAGAAAAAGATAGATGAAATAGTAACGTATTCCCCATCAGATGGTCATAATGGGATGACGGATGGGTTGTTAGTTAAATCCTTCTTCAACAAGCAACAGACACAGCACAGTGCAACACAGGGGCAATACTAGGCAAACTGCAAAATTGTTATTGAAACCCAAATGGAAAAATGATTTTTAGTCAATAATACGTGCATCTACGTAAGAAAAACCGTTCCCAAAGGTGGCCAACCCTGCTCCCATTGTCTTGTGTATGTATAAGGTATCGGGAGGAAAGTGGTTGGTTAAAGTGACCCAAACAACCAACTTTAATTTATTACATAGATTATACAAAGGAAAGGAAATAAATGTATGACTGCCCTTTGCCTGACTGCTGTGAACCCAACCAATCCTCAGACTGTATGAATGGAATTGTAGTGAGTATATGTGACAACCTTTTACAGATCTGCCTTGACTCGGTAGGGCTTCATCACCTTCTCCTATGGCCACTGCCCTCTTTTGTGTTCAGTGTCGGGTTTAATAAGTGACCCAGTGTGCCTCAATGTGATTAACTGCCTAGGCCTACATAAGGCCACTAAGACACATACCAATGTCTTGGTATTAAAACTCTTAGTGCTGTTAATTTTGTTGTGCACCACTACCTGGTCCTGGGCTAGCATCTGCTTGCATTGTTTTGGACTTTCCTGCATCTTGCCGGTCTTGGCCTCCAGTGTTCCAACATAGTCCTTTCTCCACATGAGTATTCCTGCTATTATATCAACACCCAGGATTTGTGTACCCACCCAGTCCACCTCACAAAGTGAGCCTAACCCAACCATTCCATTCACATCTATTGGACTAAAAGAGAGAACCCTGCCACAACTTCTAAAGAAGTGAATGAAGTGGTGGTCACTCATGTGTACTTCCACTCTATACACACAGATGACTTAGGGATCCTGTTTTCTGAACCGTTATACCGTATTTATTAAGTATAAAATCTCCTTCATTTATTGTTTCTTATTCATTGATGATGCTCCTAGCAAAATAATATTTTATACTATTAGGTGGATGGTTATCCATCTGGATACATGAGATTTTCAGTTTTTGACCTGCTGAACCAGAAAGACCTGAAAGAGAAAAAATACAAATTATATTTTATTTATCCCAATAGGACCAAGACATTTTTAGTTCTTGAGGACCACATCAGCTATGTGAACATTACTTTATTTTATGCTTTTTCTCTCAAATGGTAATCACTACTACATGCTCCTTCTACTGATAGGACGTGGCCTTTGTACTAGACAACAAAAAAGCAGGAGTCAGAGATCTCCATTTTAGCTGACATGGTCTCTGAGCCAGAAACACAAGTTCTGGCACCATTAATTAACACCAAAGGCGAGGCGATGAGGGAAGTTTAGTGATGATTGCCAGAGCAAGTGCTTGTCTTGGCACCACAGGGAAGTTACAATTTTATTTGCTTAAAGTTAATTTGCCCGATGATGCTCAGTCAATCTGAGAAAGGTAAGCTTTCACATGCAGCAGGGGATTAAGCATAGCTAGGGTTATGTATTTAGGCTGTATCATGTGACATGTCACATGGTGAGGAGGACATGATGTGACAGGTCACGTGATGAACCACAGGGTCCTTGGTGCACATTTACTGATAAAAGAAGACAGAGAGCGTAGCGTCCTCAGCATGCCGTTCCAGATATTTACCTTCCATGTCCTCCTACCTTACCTCCCAACCCCCAATTCAATACAATTCCTTGTCCTCTCTCCCCCATTTAATTACAGTTGCATGTCCTCTCTTCTACGCATCCCCAAATTTTTTATAATTCCAGAGAAAATAACTAGGGGAGAGCCCCCCTAGGAAGACCCCTCTCCAACACGACAATAAAACTTAACTTTTATTATGACCTATAAAATCTATGTATTGGAGAGATACAGTGGGGCAAAAAAGTATTTAGTCAGTCAGCAATAGTGCAAGTTCCACCACTTAAAAAGATGAGAGGCGTCTGTAATTTACATCATAGGTAGACCTCAACTATGGGAGACAAACTGAGAAAAAAAAATCCAGAAAATCACATTGTCTGTTTTTTTAACAATTTATTTGCATATTATGGCGGAAAATAAGTATTTGGTCAGAAACAAACAATCAAGATTTCTGGCTCTCACAGACCTGCAACTTCTTCTTTAGGAGTCTCCTCTTTCCTCCACTCATTACCTGTAGTAATGGCACCTGTTTAAACTTGTTATCAGTATAAAAAGACACTTGTGCACACCCTCAAACAGTCTGACTCCAAACTCCACTATGGTGAAGACCAAAGAGCTGTCAAAGGACACCAGAAACAAAATTGTAGCCCTGCACCAGGCTCGGAAGACTGAATCTGCAATAGCCAACCAGCTTGGAGTGAAGAAATCAACAGTGGGAGCAATAATTAGAAAATGGAAGACATACAAGACCACTGATAATCTCCCTCGATCTGGGGCTCCACGCAAAATCCCACCCCGTGGGGTCAGAATGATCACAAGAACGGTGAGCAAAAATCCCAGAACCATGCGGGGGGACCTAGTGAATGAACTGCAGAGAGCTGGGACCAATGTAACAAGGCCTACCATAAGTAACACACTAGGCCACCATGGACTCAGATCCTGCAGTGCCAGACGTGTCCCACTGCTTAAGCCAGTACATGTCCGGGCCGTCTGAAGTTTGCTAGAGAGCATTTGGATGATCCAGAGGAGTTTTGGGAGAATGTCCTATGGTCTGATGAAACCAAACTGGAACTGTTTGGTAGAAACACAACTTGTCGTGTTTGGAGGAAAAAGAATACTGAGTTGCATCCATCAAACACCATACCTACTGTAAAGCATGGTGGTGGAAACATCATGCTTTGGGGCTGTTTCTCTGCAAAGGGGCCAGGACGACTGATCCGGGTACATGAAAGAATGAATGGGGCCATGTATCGTGAGATTTTGAGTGCAAACCTCCTTCCATCAGCAAGGGCATTGAAGATGAAACGTGGCTGGGTCTTTCAACATGACAATGATCCAAAGCACACCGCCAGGGCAACGAAGGAGTGGCTTCGTAAGAAGCATTTCAAGGTCCTGGAGTGGCCTAGCCAGTCTCCAGATCTCAACCCTATAGAAAACCTTTGGAAGGAGTTGAAAGTCCGTGTTGCCAAGCGAAAAGCCAAAAACATCACTGCTCTAGAGGAGATCTGCATGGAGGAATGGGCCAACATACCAACAACAGTGTGTGGCAACCTTGTGAAGACTTACAGAAAACGTTTGACCTCTGTCATTGCCAACAAAGGATATATTACAAAGTATTGAGATGAAATTTTGTTTCTGACCAAATACTTATTTTCCACCATAATATGCAAATAAAATGTTAAAAAAACAGACAATGTGATTTTCTGGATTTTTTTTTTCTCAGTTTGTCTCCCATAGTTGAGGTCTACCTATGATGTAAATTACAGACGCCTCTCATCTTTTTAAGTGGTGGAACTTGCACTATTGCTGACTGACTAAATACTTTTTTGCCCCACTGTAGTTAAAATAAATCTTTCTAGGTCTTTCTTATGATATAATTATTAAATAAGTGAATGCTTGAATGAATATGTAAATGGTAGCAACCCTGGGTGCCATCAGAAGATGGAACAATAGCATGATTCACGCTATTGTCCAAGCTCCATGTGGTGAAACATGGTGGGGGGACATGTGTTGTGATTCTTTTATGCCCTATTCTGCCTAATATTCTGCCTAATCAAGCCTAGTTATTTTCACAAGACAATATACCCCTCCCAGTTCAATTGTTTACAGTTGTGTACTCTAAACTATTATTATAATTCCATGTCCTCTCTCCCACCCCTCCCCCAATTCATTATATTTCCATATGTTCTCCCATCACCTATTCATTACAATTGTACACGTTCTCTCACGCCCACCCCAATTTATTAGAATCTTAATTCCTCTTTCTCACCACCCAAATTCTATGCCCCTCCCTCCCAATTCAAATGACTGGCTTTCTCAACTGCAATACCTATACATGCCGCCAGTGAATCAGAGGCAGGCATGTGACATCGGCATGCCCATCACAGGCGGTGTATGACATCACTGTCATGCACCACCTGCCCCAGTGTGCTGTTAATCAAGGAGGGAGAACCCGCTGGGCATCATTGGAGACAGGAGAGATTAGAAGAATAGATTTTTTAATGTCTTAGAGAAGAGGATATTATTACAGGAAGGGGCCCGGAATGGGGACATTATTACGGGATAGGGGCCACTACAAGGAACTTTTATTACAGAATGGGGATCATCATTATAGGATGGGGGACATTATTGCAGGATGGGAGACATTATTACATGAAGAGGGGCTTTATAACAGGAAGAGGCCAGTACGGGGGTCATTACTACAAGATAGGAGCCAGGAAGGAGAACATTATAAAGGGATAGGGGCACTTTATTATAGATTGGGGATCATTATTGCAGGATGGGGGACAATATTACAAGATTGGAACCAGGATGAAGGAAATTATTACAGGATAGTGGCCATGACTAGGGACCTGATTACTTGATTTGGGCCAGGACAGGGACATTATTACTGGATGAAGTTCATTATTACAGGACAGGTGACATTATAACAGGATGGGGGACTGTATTATAGAATGGGGTCATTATTACAGGATAGGGGTCAGGATGCTAAACTCTATTACAGGGGCTCATATATCTGACCAACATGCTAGTGGAGACCTACGTAGGTCTAAAATCTGAACCAGGGCCCGTAGAACTCAAGTTATGCCACTGCTGGTTGTGTTTTCAAGACAGAAACAAGATGTTAAGCAATATCTTAACTTTATGCTTAAAATATTAAATTTACCGTACCTTTAAATTGCCTTTAATTCTCATTCACTGGAATTTTACTGTGTGTATTTTTTTCCCTAGCTGTCAAGATATAATGAACCTTTCTGTAATTCCCTATTATTCTTATCTGTATAATAAATGAACTCACTTTTATTATCTGATTAATAATGCATGCACCTTCTGTTCTTTATCAGTTAGGCAGTTTATTAACTAAATTAACCCCCTTTTCCTTGAAGGGACCCATGGATTTCCATAGTTATTTAATTCAATAATAATTTATTAATTGTGCATAACATCGATGTAATTGAATGTAATTCTAGAACTTTAGAAGTAACTGTAAAACTCTTGAGTTAAGAATTTGATGGTCTATCTATCTATCTATCTATCTATCTATCTATCTATCTATCTATCTATCTATCTATCTATCTATCTATCTATCTATCTCTCAGTCTATCATCTATCTATTATCTATCTATCTCTCAGTCTATCATCTATCTATCTGTCCATTCATCCTTCTATTCCATCAGAGACGTCATTTGGAGTTCCTGGGGCTCAATGCAAAATAAGTAAACTGTAATGGTGTTTTTACTTTGTGAAGGAATCATTGGCCTCACTCATTCACCAGAGCCTATGTATGACTGCTACATCTAAATACCACATAGTTACATTTTTGCTATTCATCACATCTAATAACAGTCTGATTTCTACTTTCTTAACCCCTTAGTGACAGAGGCAATTTGGTACTTAATGACCGGGCCAATTTTTACAATTCTGACCACTGTCACTTTATGAGGTTATAACTCTGGAACGCTTCAACGGATCCCAGTGATTCTGAGAAAAAAAAAATTTGTGACATATTGTACTACATGTTAGTGGTAAAATTTCTTCAATATGACTTGCGTTTATTTATGAAAAAAATGGAAATATGGCGAAAACTTTGAATTTTTATGCCCTCAAGTCAGAGAGATATGTCACAAAAAAATTCTTAATAAATAACATTTCCCACATGTCTACTTTACATCAGCACAATTTTGGAAGCAATTTTTTTTTTTGTTAGGAATTTATAAGGGTTAAAAGTTGGCCAGCGATTTCTGACTTTTTCCATACAGAATTTGCTGGAATTGAGAGCGGACGCCATGTCAAGTTTGGAGAGCCCCTGATGTGCCAAAACACTGGAAACCCCCCACAAGTGACAACACTTTGGAAATTAGAAGCCCTACGGAACCTATCTAGATGTGTGGTGAGCACTTTGAACCCCCAAGTGATTCACAGAAGTTTATGATGTAGAAACGTGAAAATAAAAAATCATGTTTTTCCCATAAAAATTATATCTTAGCCCACAATTTTTTTGTTTTTTCAAGGGTATCTGGAGAAATTGGAATCCCAAAGTTGTTGTGAAATTTGTCCTGAGTACGCTGATACCCCATATGTGGGGGGGGTGGAACCACTGTTTCGCCACATGGCAGAGCATGGAAGGGAAGGAGTGCAGTTTGACTTTTTCAATGTAGAATTGGCTGGAATTGAGATCGGACGCCATGTCGTGTTTAGAAAGCCCCTGATGTGCTTAAAGGGACTCTGTCACCTGAATTTGGCGGGACTGGTTTTGGGTCATATGGGCGGAGTTTTCGGGTTTTTGATTCACCCTTTCCTTACCCGCTGGCTGCATGCTGGCTGCAATATTGGATTGAGGTTCATTCTCTGTCCTCCGTAGTACATGCCTGCACAAGGTAATCTTGCCTTGTGCAGGCGTGTACTATGGAGGACAGAGAATGAACTTCAATCCAATATTGCAGCCAGCATGCAGCCAGCGGGTAAGGAAAGGGTGAATCAAACACCCGAAAACTCCGCCCATATGACCCAAAACCAGTCCTGCCAAATTCAGGTGACAGGTTCCCTTTAAATAGTGGAAACCCCCACAAGTGACACCATTTTGGAAACTAGACCACCCAAAGAAATTATCGAGATATGTGGTGAGCACTTTAATCCCCCAATTGTTTCACTAAAGTTTATAATGTAGAGCCGTGAAAATAAAAAAAACATTTTTTTTCCACAAAAATGATCTTTTAGCCCGCAATTTTTAATTTTCCCAAGGGTATCCAGAGAAATTGGATGCCAAAGTTGTTGTGCAATTTGTCGTAAGTACGCTGATACCCCATATCTGAGGGAACCACTGTTTGGGCGCATGGCAGAGCTCGGAAGGGAAGGAGCGCCGTTTTGGAATGCAGACTTTGATGGATTGGTCTGCGGGCGTCATGTTGTGTTTGCAGAGCCCCTGATGTGCTAAACAGTAGAAACCCCCCACAAGTGACATTTTGGAAACTAGAGACCTCAAGAAACTTATCTAGATGTGTTGTGAGAACTTTGAAAACCCAAGTATTTCACTAAAGTTTATAACGCAGAGCCGTGAAAATAAAAACTCTTTTTATTCTACAAAACTGATTTTTAGCCCCCAATTTTGTATTTTCACAAGGAAGGGTAACTGGAGAAATTTGACCCCAAAAGTAGTTGCCCTATTTGTCCTGAGTACGAAGGTGCCACATATGTGGGAGAAAACTACTGTTTGGGCACACATCGGGGCTCAGAAGGTAAGTAGTGATGCTTTGGAATGCAGACTTTGATGGAATGGTCTGTGGAGGTCATGTTGCATTTGCAGAGCCCCTTATGTGCCCAAACAGTATAAACCCCCCACAAAGTGACCCCCATTTTGGAAACTAGACCCCACAAGGAACTTATCTAGATGTGTTGTGAGAACTTTGAACCCCCAAGTGTTTCACTAAAGTTTATAACGCAGAGCCGTGAAAATAAAAAATCTTTTTTTCCACAAAAATGATTTTTTTTTAGCTCCCAATTTTTTATTTTCACAAGGGTAACAGGAGATATTGGACCGCAAAAGTTGTTGTCCAATTTGTCCTGAGTACGCCAATACCCCATATGTGGAGGTAAACCACTGTTTGGACGAACGGCAGAGCTCGGAAGGGATGGAGCACAGTTTGACTTTTTCAATGCAGAATTGGCTGGAATTGAGATTGGACGACATGTCATGTTTGGAGAGCCCCTGATGTGCCTAAACCTCCCAATTCTAACTCCAGCCCTAACCCCAACACACCCCTAATCCTAATCCCAACCCTAACCACAACCCTAACCCCAACACACCGCTAACCATAACTCTAACCACAAACCTAACCCTGACACACCTCTGACCCTAATCCCAACCCTAACTCTAATCCCAACCGTAAATGTAATCCAAAGCCTAAGGGTACCATCACACTAAGCGACGCTGCAGCGATACCGACAACGATGTCGATCGCTGCAGCGTTGCTGTTTGGTCGCTGGAGAGCTGTCACACAGACAGCTCTCCAGCGACCAACGATCCCGAAGTCCCCTGGTAACCAGGGTAAACATCGGGTTGCTAAGCGCAGGGCCGCGCTTAGTAACCTGATGTTTACCCTGGTTACCAGCGTAAACGTAAAAAAACCAAACACTACATACTTACCTTCCGTGTCTGTCCTCCGGCGCTGTGCTTTCCTCTGCACTGTCAGCGCCGGTCAGCCGGAAAGCAGAGCGGTGACGTCACCGCTGTGCTTTCCGGCTGGCCGGCGCTCACAGCCAGTGCAGAGAAGCACAGCGCCGGAGGACAGACACAGGAATGTAAGTATGTAGTGTTTGTTTTTTTTACTTTTACGCTGGTAACCAGGGTAAACATCGGGTTACTAAGCGCGGCCCTGCGCTTAGTAACCCGATGTTTACCCTGGTTACCAGTGAAGACATCGCTGGATCGGTGTCACACATGCCGATCCAGCGATGTCAGCAGGGAGTCCAGCGACGAAATAAAGTTCTGGTCTTTCCTCAGCGACCAACGATCTCCCAGCAGGGGCCTGATCGTTGGTCGCTGTCACACATAACGATTTCCTTAACGATATCGTTGCTACGTCACAAAAAGCAACGATATCGTTAACGATATCGTTATGTGTGACGGTACCTTAACACTAACCCCAAATTTAGCCCCAACCCTAACCCTAACTTTAGCTCCTTCCCTAACCCTAACTTTAGCCCCAGCCCTAACCCTAACTTTAGCCCCAAGCCTAACCCTAACTGTAGCCCCAACCCTAACCCTAACTTTAGCCCAACTCACTTTAGCCCAACTCTAACCCTAATGGAAAACTGGAAATATATTTTTTTATTTAATTATTGTTCCCTAACTAATAAAGTGGGTTTTATTTACTTTTTTATTTATTTTGATCACTGTGATAGGGTCTATCACAGTGATCAAAATGAACCAATAGGAAGAATCTATTTTTGCCGGGTGCCTACAGGCAGATCTTGGCAGGCGCGCTGCGCATGCGCCCACCATTTTCTTACCGGAAGAAGACGCTGGTGGCCGTGGGGGGAAGCAGGAGAACCCAGGGACACCGGGAGGTACTGGGGGGGGGGGGATTGTGGACCCTATTTATTTCTCCTCTGATGTGCGATTACAAATTAAATGGCAAATCGGACATTTTTCGTTTTACTCTTATACAGTTAATAACGGCAATCGCACCCCCGGGGTCAGTAAAAACCAACCCGAATCATGTTCTCTGGGGTTTCGTCCACCCCTGGCAGTGGAGACCCCGGAGAAATTCCAAATCTGGCGCTATACACTTTTTGTACCCTTAACTACTGTTGTTAAAAGGCGTATCGGCAGTCGTTAAGGGGTTAATTTAACAGGCTACAGCTGGCAGGTACAATGCTAATGCCCCTCTGACTTTATTTTTTTTTAAAAGAATAACTATTATGGTAAGGTCACACAAGCGTCTATTCTCTTATATGAAAAAATTGGATCATAGTTTGATCAGAGTGCCATCCGATTCTTTTCGATGAGGAGAAGATGGAGAAAAAGATTTCTTCATCTTCTCCATTCTGTTAGTCAGTGGAAATCGGTGTGCAGTCATGTGTTTTCCATGAACTCATTGACTTGCAAGGCCGAGTGTAATCTGAATATCAGATCAAACTCGGCATGTTGCAATTTTTTCCTCATACTGGCTCTATCTAAGGAAAAAAATCAGACGTGCACAGAGCCATAGAATAACATCGGTCCAAGAGCAAAAGTGCAAAGTCACGCCTCATGGGGTAAGGATGATTCTGACAAATGTCAGGAATCAGTCCAGAACTACATGGGAATACCTGGTCAATGACCTGAAGAGAGATGGGACAACAGTCTCAAACATTACCATTAATAACACAATACGGAGTAATGGATTAAAATCCTCAGATGAGACCAAATAGAACTCTTTAGCATCAATGTTTTCGGAGGAAGAAGAAGGATGCGTTCAGCCCTAAGAACACCATCGCAACCATGAAGCATTGTGAGAGAAACATCATACTTTGGAGGTGCTTTTCTCCAAAGGAGACAGGATGACTGCACCATATAGAAGGGAGGATGGATGGATTCATGTATCGCAAGATTTTGGCCAACAACCTCCTTCCTTCAGTAAGAGCATTGAAGATGGGTCGTGGCTTGGTCTTTCAGCATGACAATGATCCAAAACACACAGCCAGGGCAACTAAGGAGTGGCTCCATAAGAAGCATTTCAAGGTTCTGGATTGTCCTAGCCAGTCTCCAGACCTGAACCCAATAGAAAATCTTTGGAGGGAGCTGACACTCAATATTGTCCATTGACAGCCCCGATACTTGAAAGATCTGGTGAAGATCTGTATGGAGGAGTGGGCCTAAATGCCTGATGCCGTGTGTGCAAACTTGGTCAAGAACTACATGAAACATCTGACCTCTGTAGTTGCAAACAAATGTTTTTTGTTTTTTTTAACCAAATATTACGTTCTGTTTTTCTGTGGTTTAGATTCTGTCTCTCACAGTTGAAGTGTGTGTACTATAAAAATGACAGACGCTTTCATTCTTTGTAGGTGGGAAATCTTGCCAAATCGGCAGTGTGTCAAATACTTATTTTCCCAACTGTATCTATTGATTTACGTTTATTGGTTGAATAATAAGTCTCCCATAAAGTGAAAAACTGTTCTGGGAGACATTACATTTTTATTGCTTAGTTTTTTACTGTAACTGGGGCATCTATAGGAACAGTCACAATAAAAATACCTCTCCAATTGTTCCACAAATCACTGTCAGAGCTTACCTGGGTTTGCTGAAGACCAGCTACTCTGCTTTACCCAACCAATTATGTGATCTCTGGGTAGAAGCCTAATTTGGGGAAATCAGAAGCAGTGATAAACCATTTTTGTCTTCTCCACAGGGTCAGTGACTGTCTCCGAGAGCGAGCCTGCAACTGCTTAATTGTATGAGCATTGATTCAGGCAGACATCACTGCACACTCGGGACCCACACTGCTTGTTGTTAAAAGACAGTGGGCAGTTCAGGGGTTGGCCCACCATTACATAGCACAACCACTGTACAGATAATAATCAATTATATTTGCAATTTGCAAGCTGTTAAAAAAATCTCCAGTAAAGATTTGTAACCTATTCTTACATAGTATAGCACCAACTGATGTACACGGTGTGCTCTGCACAGTGGTACACTGTTCGCTGCCGATCAGCCAAGAGAAATTGCCTTCTGACCTGCCTGCGATGGCTAGATTGGGACTGAAAAACAGCCATGGCATTTGAAAACACACAGGCCCATGCTAACCACCCATGCGCTTGATTATAATAATAATAATAATAATAATAATAATGACCCAGTGTCTCCTTACAGTAATAACCCACCTTTCCTTTCCTATGATACTTCCCTTGTGCTTCCCTATAATGATCCCCCATTGTGTTGCTTTATAATAATGCCCCTTCATTGTATTCCTTATAACGATGCCACATACCCCCATGTGCAGCATTATGGCCACCAGAGCCCCCTCCCATACATTGTAGGATGACCCCCACAGCTCTTTACATAAGTTAGCCCCCAAAGCCATCGATACACAGTATGATGGCCCCCACAGACACCATACACAGTATAATGTCCCTAAAGCATCTTCACCCCTCTACACTCATAGTATGATGGTCTTCATAGCCCCTATTCACATTACGATGTCCCCCCACATTACATTCTCCCATACACAGTATGAAGTGCAACATTTATACATGCTATATTTTTTCTATATGCTTCCTAAATCCTGTCCTATCCTATTATTTTTTCTAGTATGCAACATACACAGTTCATTTAAAAAACCTGACCGGCACATCCAAACATGTATTCTCTAGCCTTCTGATCGTGCACTCCGCCTCCTAGCTTCAGGTGTTTTAATTACAGCAGGTCCAATACCCCTCCACAGAGAGAGAGAATTTTAGTCTAAGAAGAGGTTTCACATGTACCCATTCAGATGGAGACGTTTATTCTCAGCGAGGTAAGGCAAGTTTAGGACCTGGTATAAAAGAGATGCCGTAACGGGGCTACCAGGTACACATAAAATTGGCCATTTTTATGCGCTAAAAGCTCTCATTTTTCATATTTCTAGTGCAGTAATGCAGTTCAAAATTCGTTTTTCAAGTTTGTATGTTCTAGCGCTGCAGTGTGCTGCCTTATTTACTTAACTATATACGAGTTGGCGACTCTAGGTTCAGCACCTGTTCACACCGAGTCTATGTTTGGATGTGCCGGTCAAGTTTTTGAAATGTATTCTCTAGCTTTCTGATCGTGCACTCCGCCTCCTAGCTTCAGGTGTTTTAATTACAGCAGGTCCAATACCCCTCCACAGAGAGAGAATTTTAGTCTAGTAAGAGGTTTTCACATGTACCCATTCAGATGGAGACGTTTATTCTCAGCGAGGTAAGGCAAGTTTAGGACCTGGTATAAGAGAGATGCCGTAACGGGGCTACCAGGTACACATAAAATTGGCCATTTTTATGCGCTAAAAGCTCTCATTTTTCATATTTCTAATGCAGTAATGCAGTACAAAATTCGTTTTTCAAGTTTGTATGTTCTAGCGCTGCAGTGTGCTGCCTTATTTACTTAACTATATACGAGAAAAACATTAGACTTGAACAAAGAAGACCCAGGAAAACATACTCAGAAGGGAGGTAAGAACATTTCTAAAACAATCCACAGCGAGGAGATTTGTTATGTAGGCAATCCAGTGACACAGTGTGCCAGCAATCAGAGCACATACAGTGATCTGACAATAACCCAAAAACAATAGAACGAGCTCTGAGACGTGGAAACTCTGTAGACCGCAATACCTGAACCTATCCTAACACAACTAAAGGCAGCTGTGGATTGCGCCTGACACTACCTATGCAACTCGGCACAGCCTGAGGAGCTGACTGTTATGCTGTGCTATCAGGCAACACAGTGTGCAGTAATCAGCGCACATACAGTGATATGGCAATAACCCAAAAACAATAGAACAAGCTCTGAGATGTGGAATCTCTGCAGACTGCAATACCTGAACCTATCCTCACACAACTAAAAGCAGCAGTGGATTGCGCCTAACACTACCTATGCAACTCGGCACTGCCTGAGGAGCTGACTAGCCTGAAGATAGAAATACAAGCCTGACTTGCCTCAGAGAAATACCCCAAAGGAATAGGCAGCCCCCGACATATAATGACTGTTAGCAAGATGAAAAGACAAAACGTAGGAATGAAATAGATTCAGCAAAGTGAGGCCCGATATTCTAGACAGAGCGAGGATAGCAAAGAGAACTATGCAGTCTACAAAAAACCCTAAAGCAGAACCACGCAAAGGGAGGCAAAAAGACCCACCGTGCCGAACTAACGGCACGGCGGTGCACCCTTTGCGTCTCAGAGCTTCCAGCAAAAGAGAAAAGCACAGCTGGACAGAAAAAACGGAAACAAAAACAAAGTAACACTTATCTAGCAGAGCAGCAGGCCACAGGAAAGATGCAGTAGCTCAGAACCAACACTGGAACATTGACAAGGAGCAAGGAAGACAGACTCAGGTGGAGTTAAATAGCAAGGCAGCCAACGAGCTCACCAAAACACCTGAGGGAGGAAGCCCAGAGGCTGCAATACCACTTGTGACCACAGGAGTGAATTCAGCCACAGAATTCACAACAGTACCCCCCCCTTGAGGAGGGGTCACTGAACCCTCACCAGAACCCCCAGGCCGACCAGGATGAGCCACATGAAAGGCACGAACAAGATCTGGGGCATGGACATCAGAGGCAAAAACCCAGGAATTATCCTCCTGAGCATAACCCTTCCATTTGACCAGATACTGGAGTTTCCGTCTAGAGACACGAGAATCCAAAATTTTCTCCACAATATACTCCAATTCCCCCTCCACCAAAACAGGGGCAGGAGGCTCCACAGATGGAACCATAGGTGCCACGTATCTTCTCAACAACGACCTATGGAATACATTATGTATGGAAAAGGAGTCTGGGAGGGTCAGACGAAAAGACACCGGATTGAGAATCTCAGAAATCCTATACGGACCAATAAAACGAGGTTTAAATTTAGGAGAGGAAACCTTCATAGGAATATGACGAGAAGATAACCAAACCAGATCCCCAACACGAAGTCGGGGACCCACACGGCGTCTACGATTAGCGAAAAGCTGAGCCTTCTCCTGGGACAAGGTCAAATTGTCCACTACCTGAGTCCAGATCTGCTGCAACCTGTCCACCACAGAATCCACACCAGGACAGTCCGAAGACTCAACCTGTCCTGAAGAGAAACGAGGATGGAACCCAGAATTGCAGAAAAATGGAGAGACCAAGGTAGCCGAGCTGGCCCGATTATTAAGGGCGAACTCAGCCAACGGCAAAAATGACACCCAATCATCCTGGTCAGCAGAAACAAAACATCTCAGATATGTTTCCAAGGTCTGATTGGTTCGTTCGGTCTGGCCATTAGTCTGAGGATGGAAGGCCGAGGAAAAAGATAGGTCAATGCCCATCCTACCACAAAAGGCTCGCCAGAACCTCGAGACAAACTGGGAACCTCTGTCAGAAACAATATTCTCAGGAATGCCATGCAAACGAACCACATGCTGGAAGAACAAAGGCACCAAATCAGAGGAGGAAGGCAATTTAACCAAGGGCACCAGATGGACCATTTTAGAAAAGCGATCACAGACCACCCAAATGACCGACATCTTTTGAGAAACGGGAAGGTCAGAAATGAAATCCATCGAAATATGTGTCCAAGGCCTCTTCGGGACCGGCAAGGGCAAAAGCAACCCACTGGCACGTGAACAGCAGGGCTTAGCCCTAGCACAAATCCCACAGGACTGCACAAAAGCACGCACATCCCGTGACAGAGATGGCCACCAGAAGGATCTAGCCACTAACTCTCTGGTACCAAAGATTCCTGGATGACCAGCCAGCACCGAACAATGAAGTTCAGAGATAACTTTACTAGTCCACCTATCAGGGACGAACAGTTTCTCGGCCGGACAACGATCAGGTTTATTAGCCTGAAATTTCTGCAACACTCTCCGCAAATCAGGAGAGATGGCAGACACAATGACTCCTTCCTTGAGGATACTCGCCGGCTCAGATAACCCCGGAGAGTCGGGCACAAAACTCCTAGACAGAGCATCCGCCTTCACATTTTTAGAGCCCGGAAGGTACGAAATCACAAAATCAAAACGAGCAAAAAATAATGACCAACGGGCATGTCTAGGATTCAAGCGCTTGGCAGACTCGAGATAAGTAAGATTCTTATGATCAGTCAATACCACCACGCGATGCTTAGCTCCCTCAAGCCAATGACGCCACTCCTCGAATGCCCACTTCATGGCCAGCAACTCTCGGTTGCCCACATCATAATTACGCTCAGCAGCAGAAAATTTGCTGGAAAAGAAAGCACATGGTTTCAACACTGAGCAACCAGAACCTCTCTGTGACAAAACCGCCCCTGCTCCAATCTCAGAAGCATCAACCTCGACCTGGAACGGAAGAGAAACATCTGGTTGACACAACACAGGGGCACAGCAAAAACGACGCTTCAACTCCTGAAAAGCTTCCACGGCAGCAGAAGACCAATTAACCAAATCAGCACCCTTCTTGGTCAAATCGGTCAATGGTCTGGCAATGCTAGAAAAATTACAGATGAAGCGACGATAAAAATTAGCAAAGCCCAGGAATTTCTGCAGACTTTTCAGAGATGTCGGCTGAGTCCAATCCTGGATGGCCTGGACCTTAACCGGATCCATCTCGATAGTAGAAGGGGAAAAGATGAACCCCAAAAATGAAACTTTCTGCACACCGAAGAGACACTTTGATCCCTTCACGAACAAGGAATTAGCACGCAGTACCTGGAAAACCATTCTGACTTGCTTCACATGAGACTCCCAATCATCAGAGAAGATCAAAATGTCATCCAAGAAAACAATCAGGAATTTATCCAGATACTCACGGAAAATGTCATGCATAAAAGACTGAAACACAGATGGAGCATTGGCAAGTCCGAACGGCATCACCAGATACTCAAAATGACCCTCGGGCGTATTAAATGCCGTTTTCCATTCATCTCCCTGCCTGATTCTCACCAGATTATACGCACCACGAAGATCAATCTTAGCAAACCAACTAGCCCCCTTAATCCGATCAAACAAGTCAGATATCAATGGCAAGGGATACTGAAACTTAACAGTGATCTTATTAAGAAGGCGGTAATCAATACACGGTCTTAGCGAACCATCCTTCTTGGCTACAAAGAAGAACCCTGCTCCCAGTGGTGATGACGATGGGCGAATATGTCCCTTCTCCAGGGATTCTTTCACATAACTGCGCATAGCGGTGTGTTCAGGCACGGACAAATTAAATAAACGACCCTTAGGGAATTTACTACCAGGAATCAAATTGATAGCACAATCACAATTCCTATGCGGAGGTAGGGCATCAGACTTGGGCTCTTCAAATACATCCTGAAAGTCAGACAAGAACTCTGGGATGTCAGAAGGAATGGATGACGAAATAGACAAAAATGGAACATCACCATGTACTCCCTGACAACCCCAGCTGCTTACCGACATAGAGTTCCAATCTAATACTGGATTATGGGTTTGTAGCCATGGCAACCCCAACACGACCACATCATGCAGATTATGCAGTACCAGAAAGCGAATAACTTCCTGATGTGCAGGAGCCATGCACATGGTCAGCTGGGCCCAGTATTGAGGTTTATTCTTGGCCAAAGGTGTAGCATCAATTCCTCTCAACGGAATAGGACACCGCAAAGGCTCCAAGAAAAATCCACAACGTTTAGCATAATCCAAATCCATCAGATTCAGGGCAGCGCCTGAATCCACAAACGCCATGACAGAATACGATGACAAGGTATCAAGGTAATGGACAGAAGGAATTTGGACTGTACAGTACCAATGACGGCAGAGCTATCGAACCGCTTAGTGCGCTTAGGACAATCAGAAATAGCATGAGTGGAATCACCACAGTAGAAACACAGCCTGTTCAGACGTCTGTGTTCTTGCCGTTCAACTTTAGTCATAGTCCTGTCGCACTGCATAGGCTCAGGTTTACTCTCAGACAATACCGCCAGATGGTGGACAGATTTACGCTCGCGCAAGCGACGACCGATCTGAATGGCCAAGGACATAGACTCATTCAAACCAGCAGGCATAGGAAATCCCACCATGACATCCTTAAGAGCTTCAGAGAGACCCTTTCTGAACAAAGCTGCCAGCGCAGATTCATTCCACTGAGTGAGTACTGACCATTTCCTAAATTTCTGACAATATACTTCTACATCATCCTGACCCTGGCATAAAGCCAGCAAATTTTTCTCAGCCTGATCCACTGAATTAGGCTCATCGTAAAGCAATCCAAGCGCCTGGAAAAACGCATCAACATTACTCAATGCAGGGTCTCCTGGCGCAAGAGAAAACGCCCAGTCCTGTGGGTCGCCGCGCAAAAAAGAAATAATAATCAAAACCTGTTGAATAGGATTACCAGAAGAATGAGGTTTCAAGGCCAGAAATAGCTTACAATTATTTTTGAAGCTCAGGAACTTAGTTCTGTCACCAAAAAACAAATCAGGAATAGGAATTCTTGGTTCTAGCATAGATTTCTGATCAATTGTATCTTGAATCTTTTGTACATTTATAACGAGATTATCCATTGAGGAGCACAGAGCCTGAATATCCATGTCCACAGCTGTGTCCTGAAGCACTCTAATGTCTAGGGGAAAAAAAAAAAAAAAAACTGAAGACAGAGCTGAGGAAAAAAAAAATGATGTCAGGACTTCTTTTTTCCCTCTATTGAGAATCATTGGTTTGGGCTCCTTGTACTGTTATGCTGTGCTATCAGGCAACACAGTGTGCAGTAATCAGCGCACATACAGTGATATGGCAATAACCCAAAAACAATAGAACAAGCTCTGAGACGTGGAATCTCTGCAGACTGCAATACCTGAACCTATCCTCACACAACTAAAAGCAGCAGTGGATTGCGCCTAACACTACCTATGCAACTCGGCACTGCCTGAGGAGCTGACTAGCCTGAAGATAGAAATACAAGCCTGACTTGCCTCAGAGAAATACCCCAAAGGAATAGGCAGCCCCCCACATATAATGACTGTTAGCAAGATGAAAAGACAAAACGTAGGAATGAAATAGATTCAGCAAAGTGAGGCCCGATATTCTAGACAGAGCGAGGATAGCAAAGAGAACTATGCAGTCTACAAAAAACCCTAAAGCAGAACCACGCAAAGGGAGGCAAAAAGACCCACCGTGCCGAACTAACGGCACGGCGGTGCACCCTTTGCGTCTCAGAGCTTCCTGCAAAAGAGAAAAGCACAGCTGGACAGAAAAAACGGAAACAAAAACAAAGTAACACTTATCTAGCAGAGCAGCAGGCCACAGGAAAGATGCAGTAGCTCAGAACCAACACTGGAACATTGACAAGGAGCAAGGAAGACAGACTCAGGTGGAGTTAAATAGCAAGGCAGCCAACGAGCTCACCAAAACACCTGAGGGAGGAAGCCCAGAGGCTGCAATACCACTTGTGACCACAGGAGTGAATTCAGCCACAGAATTCACAACAGCTGACTAGCCTGAAGATAGAAAAACAAGCCTGACTTGCCTCAGAGAAATACCCCAAAGGAAAAGGCAGCCCCCCACATATAATGACTGTTAGCAAGATGAAAAGACAAACATAGGGATGAAATAGATTCAGCAAAGTGAGGCCCGATATTCTAGATAGAGCGAGGATAGCAAAGAGAACTTTGCAGTCTACAAAAAACCCTAAAGCAAAAAACCACGCAAAGGGGGCAAAAAGACCCACCGTGCCGAACTAACAGCACGGCGGTACACCCTTTGCGTCTCAGAGCTTCCAGCAAAACGAATTGACAAGCTGGACAGAAAAAGTAGCAACAAAAGCAAAGAAGCACTTATCTAAGCAGAGCAGCAGACCACAGGAAAGATCCAGAAGCTCAGATCCAACACTGGAACATTGACAAGGAGCAAGGAAGAAAGAATCAGGCGGAGTTAAATAACAAAGCAGCCAACGAGCTCACCAGAACACCTGAGGGAGGAAGCTCAGAAGCTGCAGTACCACTTGTGACCACAGGAGTGAATTCAGCCACAGAATTCACAACAGTACCCTCCCCTTGAGGAGGGGTCACCGAACCCTCACCAGAGCCCCCAGGCCGACCAGGATGAGCCACATGAAAGGCACGAACAAGATCTGGAGCATGGACATCAGAGGCAAAAACCCAAGAATTATCTTCCTGAGCATAACCCTTCCATTTAACCAGATACTGGAGTTTCCGTCTAGAAACACGAGAATCCAAAATTTTCTCCACAATATACTCCAATTCCCCCTCCACCAAAACCGGGGCAGGAGGCTCAACAGATGGAACCATAGGTGCCACGTATCTCCGCAACAACGACCTATGGAATACATTATGTATGGAAAAGGAGTCTGGGAGGGTCAGACGAAAAGACACCGGATTGAGAATCTCAGAAATCCTATACGGACCAATAAAACGAGGTTTAAATTTAGGAGAGGAAACCTTCATAGGAATATGACGAGAAGACAACCAAACCAGATCCCCAACACGAAGTCGGGGACCCACACGGCGCCTGCGATTAGCGAAAAGTTGAGCCTTCTCCTGGGACAAGGTCAAATTGTCCACTACCTGAGTCCAGATCTGCTGCAACCTGTCCACCACAGAATCCACACCAGGACAGTCCGAAGACTCAACCTGTCCTGAAGAGAAACGAGGATGGAACCCAGAATTGCAGAAAAATGGAGAGACCAAGGTAGCCGAGCTGGCCCGATTATTAAGGGCGAACTCAGCCAACGGTAAAACGGACACCCAATCATCCTGGTCTGCAGAAACAAAACATCTCAGATATGTTTCCAAGGTCTGATTGGTTCGTTCGGTCTGGCCATTAGTCTGAGGATGGAAAGCCGAGGAAAAAGATAGGTCAATGCCCATCCTACCACAAAAGGCTCGCCAAAACCTTGAAACAAACTGGGAACCTCTGTCAGAAACAATATTCTCAGGAATGCCATGCAAACGAACCACATGCTGGAAGAACAAAGGCACCAAATCAGAGGAGGAAGGCAATTTAACCAAGGGCACCAGATGGACCATTTTAGAAAAGCGATCACAGACCACCCAAATGACTGACATCTTTTGAGAAACGGGAAGGTCAGAAATGAAATCCATCGAAATATGTGTCCAAGGCCTCTTTGGGACCGGCAAGGGCAAAAGCAACCCACTGGCACGTGAACAGCAGGGCTTAGCCCTAGCACAAATCCCACAGGACTGCACAAAAGTACGTACATCCCGTGACAGAGATGGCCACCAGAAGGATCTAGCCACTAACTCTCTGGTACCAAAGATTCCAGGGTGACCAGCCAACACCGAACAATGAAGTTCAGAGATAACTCTACTAGTCCACCTATCAGGGACGAACAGTTTCTCCGCCGGACAACGATCCGGTTTATTCGCCTGAAATTTTTGCAACACTCGCCGCAAATCAGGGGAGATGGCAGACACAATGACTCCTTCCTTGAGGATACTCGCCGGCTCAGATGAACCCGGAGAGTCGGGCACAAAACTCCTAGACAGAGCATCCGCCTTCACATTTTTAGAGCCCGGAAGGTACGAAATCACAAAATCGAAGCGTGCAAAAAATAACGACCAACGGGCCTGTCTAGGATTCAAGCGCTTGGCAGACTCGAGATAAGTAAGGTTCTTATGATCAGTCAATACCACCACGCGATGCTTAGCTCCTTCAAGCCAATGACGCCATTCCTCGAATGCCCACTTCATGGCCAGCAACTCTCGGTTGCCCACATCATAATTACGCTCAGCAGCCGAAAACTTCCTGGAAAAGAAAGCACATGGTTTCAACACTGAGCAACCAGAACCTCTCTGTGACAAAACTGCCCCTGCTCCAATCTCAGAAGCATCAACCTCGACCTGGAACAGAAGAGAAACATCTGGTTGACACAACACAGGGGCAGAACAAAAACGATGCTTCAACTCCTGAAAAGCTTCCACAGCAGCAGAAGACCAATTAACCAAATCAGCACCCTTCTTGGTCAAATCGGTCAATGGTTTGGCAATGCTAGAAAAATTACAGATGAAGCGACGATAAAAATTAGCAAAGCCCAGGAATTTCTGCAGACTTTTCAGAAATGTCGGCTGAGTCCAATCCTGGATGGCTTGGACCTTAACCGGATCCATCTCGATAGTAGAAGGGGAAAAGATGAACCCCAAAAATGAAACTTTCTGCACACCGAAGAGACACTTTGATCCCTTCACAAACAAAGAATTAGCACGCAGGACCTGGAAAACCATTCTGACCTGCTTCACATGAGAGTCCCAATCATCTGAGAAGATCAAAATGTCATCCAAGTAAACAATCAGGAATTTATCCAGATACTCACGGAAGATGTCATGCATAAAAGACTGAAACACAGATGGAGCATTGGCAAGTCCGAAAGGCATCACTAGATACTCAAAATGACCCTCGGGCGTATTAAACACAGTTTTCCATTCATCTCCTTGCCTGATTATCACCAGATTATACGCACCACGAAGATCTATCTTAGTGAACCAACTAGCCCCCTTAATCCGAGCAAACAAGTCAGATAACAATGGCAAGGGATACTGAAATTTAACAGTGATCTTATTAAGAAGGCGGTAATCAATACACGGTCTCAGCGAACCATCCTTCTTGGCTACAAAAAAGAACCCTGCTCCCAGTGGTGATGACGATGGGCGAATATGTCCCTTCTCCAGGGATTCCTTCACATAACTGCGCATAGCGGCGTGTTCAGGCACGGATAAATTAAATAATCGACCTTTAGGGAATTTACTACCAGGAATCAAATTGATAGCACAATCACAATCCCTATGCGGAGGTAGGGCATCGGACTTGGGCTCTTCAAATACATCCTGATAATCAGACAAGAACTCTGGGACCTCAGAAGGAGTGGATGACGAAATAGACAAAAATGGAACATCACCATGTACCCCCTGACAACCCCAGCTAGTTACCGACATAGAGTTCCAATCCAATACTGGATTATGGGTTTGCAGCCATGGCAACCCCAACACGACCACATCATGCAGATTATGTAGCACCAGAAAGCGAATAACTTCCTGATGTGCAGGAGCCATGCACATGGTCAGCTGGGTCCAGTACTGAGGTGTTTATTCTTGGCCAAAGGTGTAGCATCAATTCCTCTCAACGGAATAGGACACCGCAAAGGCTCCAAGAAAAACCCACAACGTTTAGCATAATCCAAATCCATCAGATTCAGGGCAGCGCCTGAATCCACAAACGCCATGACAGAATACGATGACAAAGAGCATATCAAGGTAATGGACAGAAGGAATTTGGATTGTACAGTACCAATGACGGCAGACCTATCGAACCGCTTAGTGCGCTTAGGACAATCAGAAATAGCATGAGTGGAATCACCACAGTAGAAACACAGCCCATTCAGACGTCTGTGTTCTTGCCGTTCAACTCTGGTCATAGTCCTATCGCACTGCATAGGCTCAGGTTTAATCTTAGACAATACCACCAAATGGTGCACAGATTTACGCTCGCGCAAGCGTCGACCGATCTGAATGGCCAAAGACATAGACTCATTCAAACCAGCAGGCATAGGAAAACCCACCATGACATCCTTAAGAGCCTCAGAGAGACCCTTTCTGAACAAAGCTGCCAGCGCAGATTCATTCCACAGAGTGAGTACTGACCACTTCCTAAATTTCTGACAATATACTTCTATATCATCCTGACCCTGGCACAAAGCCAGCAAATTTTTCTCAGCCTGATCCACTGAATTAGGCTCATCGTAAAGTAATCCAAGCGCCAGGAAAAACGCATTGACATTACTCAATGCAGGGTCTCCTGGCGCAAGAGAAAATGCCCAGTCCTGAGGGTCGCCGCGCAAAAAAGAAATAATAATCAAAACCTGTTGAATAGGATTACCAGAAGAATGAGGTTTCAAGGCCAGAAATAGCTTACAATTATTTTTGAAATTAAGAAACTTAGTTCTATCACCAAAAAACAAATCAGGAATAGGAATTCTTGGTTCTAACATAGATTTCTGATCAATAGTATCTTGAAGCCTTTGTACATTTGTAACGAGATTATCCATTGAAGAGCACAGACCCTGAATATCCATGTCCACACCTGTGTCCTGAAACACCCAAATGTCTAGGGGAAAAAAAAGACTGAACACAGAGCTGAGAAAAAAAAATGATGTCAGAACTTCTTTTTTCCCTCTATTGAGAATCATTAGGTTGGCTTCTTGTACTGTTATGTAGGCAATCCAGTGACACAGTGTGCCAGCAATCAGAGCACATACAGTGATCTGACAATAACCCAAAAACAATAGAACGAGCTCTGAGACGTGGAATCTCTGTAGACCGCAATACCTGAACCTATCCTAACACAACTAAAGGCAGCTGTGGATTGCGCCTGACACTACCTATGCAACTCGGCACAGCCTGAGGAGCTGACTAGCCTGAAGATAGAAAAACAAGCCTGACTTGCCTCAGAGAAATACCCCAAAGGAAAAGGCAGCCCCCCACATATAATGACTGTTAGCAAGATGAAAAGACAAACGTAGGGATGAAATAGATTCAGCAAAGTGAGGCCCGATATTCTAGATAGAGCGAGGATAGCAAAGAGAACTTTGCAGTCTACAAAAAACCCTAAAGCAAAAAACCACGCAAAGGGGGCAAAAAGACCCACCGTGCCGAACTAACGGCACGGCGGTACACCCTTTGCGTCTCAGAGCTTCCAGCAAAACGAATTGACAAGCTGGACAGAAAAAGTAGCAACAAAAGCAAAGAAGCACTTATCTAAGCAGAGCAGCAGGCCACAGGAAAGATCCAGAAGCTCAGATCCAACACTGGAACATTGACAAGGAGCAAGGAAGAAAGAATCAGGCGGAGTTAAATAACAAAGCAGCCAACGAGCTCACCAGAACACCTGAGGGAGGAAGCTCAGAAGCTGCAGTACCACTTGTGACCACAGGAGTGAATTCAGCCACAGAATTCACAACAGAGATTGGAACAAAACAAAATCCTCTAAACTGCATGCTCGCAAACGCCAGAAGCCTGACAAACAAGATGGAAGAACTAGAAGCAGAAATATCTACAGGTAACTTTGACATAGTGGGAATAACTGAGACATGGTTAGATGAAAGCTATGACTGGGCAGTTAACTTACAGGGTTACAGTCTGTTTAGAAAGGATCGTAAAAATCGGAGAGGAGGAGGGGTTTGTCTCTATGTAAAGTCTTGTCTAAAGTCCACTTTAAGGGAGGATATTAGCGAAGGAAATGAGGATGTCGCGTCCATATGGGTCGAAATTCATGGAGGGAAAAATGGTAACAAAATTCTCATTGGGGTCTGTTACAAACCCCCAAATATAACAGAAACCATGGAAAGTCTACTTCTAAAGCAGATAGATGAAGCTGCAACCCATAATGAGGTCCTGGTTATGGGGGACTTTAACTACCCGGATATTAACTGGGAAACAGAAACCTGTGAAACCCATAAAAGCAACAGGTTTCTGCTAATAACCAAGAAAAATTATCTTTCACAATTGGTGCAGAATCCAACCAGAGGAGCAGCACTTTTAGACCTAATACTATCTAATTGACCTGACAGAATAACAAATCTGCAGGTGGTCGGGCATCTAGGAAATAGCGACCACAATATTGTACAGTTTCACCTGTCTTTCACTAGGGGGACTTGTCAGGGAGTCACAAAAACACTGAACTTTAGGAAGGCAAAGTTTGACCAGCTTAGAGATGCCCTTAATCTGGTAGACTGGGACAATATCCTCAGAAATAAGAATACAGATAATAAATGGGAAATGTTTAAGAACATCCTAAATAGGCAGTGTAAGCGGTTTATACCTTGTGGGAATAAAAGGACTAGAAATAGGAAAAACCCAATGTGGCTAAACAAAGAAGTAAGACAGGCAATTAACAGTAAAAAGAAAGCATTTGCACTACTAAAGCAGGATGGCACCATTGAAGCTCTAAAAAACTATAGGGAGAAAAATACTTTATCTAAAAAACTAATTAAAGCTGCCAAAAAGGAAACAGAGAAGCACATTGCTAAGGAGAGTAAAACTAATCCCAAACTGTTCTTCAACTATATCAATAGTAAAAGAATAAAAACTGAAAATGTAGGCCCCTTAAAAAATAGTGAGGAAAGAATGGTTGTAGATGACGAGGAAAAAGCTAACATATTAAACACCTTCTTCTCCACGGTATTTACGGTGGAAAATGAAATGCTAGATGAAATCCCAAGAAACAATGAAAACCCTATATTAAGGGTCACCAATCTAACCCAAGAAGAGGTGCGAAACCGGCTAAATAAGATTAAAATAGATAAATCTCCGGGTCCGGATGGCATACACCCACGAGTACTAAGGGAACTAAGTAATGTAATAGATAAACCATTATTTCTTATTTTTAGGGACTCTATAGCGTCAGGGTCTGTTCCGCAGGACTGGCGCATAGCAAATGTGGTGCCAATATTCAAAAAGGGCTCTAAAAGTGAACCTGGAAATTATAGGCCAGTAAGTCTAATCTCTATTGTTGGTAAAATATTTGAAGGGTTTCTGAGGGATGTTATTCTGGATTATCTCAATGAGAATAACTGTTTAACTCCATATCAGCATGGGTTTATGAGAAATCGCTCCTGTCAAACCAATCTAATCAGTTTTTATGAAGAGGTAAGCTATAGGCTGGACCACGGTGAGTCATTGGATGTGGTATATCTCGATTTTTCCAAAGCGTTTGATACCGTGCCGCACAAGAGGTTGGTACACAAAATGAGAATGCTTGGTCTGGGGGAAAATGTGTGTAAATGGGTTAGTAACTGGCTTAGTGATAGAAAGCAGAGGGTGGTTATAAATGGTATAGTCTCTAACTGGGTCGCTGTGACCAGTGGGGTACCGCAGGGGTCAGTATTGGGACCTGTTCTCTTCAACATATTCATTAATGATCTGGTAGAAGGTTTACACAGTAAAATATCGATATTTGCAGATGATACAAAACTATGTAAAGCAGTTAATACAAGAGAAGATAGTATTCTGCTACAGATGGATCTGGATAAGTTAGAAACTTGGGCTGAAAGGTGGCAGATGAGGTTTAACAATGATAAATGTAAGGTTAAACACATGGGAAGAAGGAATCAATATCACCATTACACACTGAATGGGAAACCACTGGGTAAATCTGACAGGGAGAAGGACTTGGGGATCCTAGTTAATGATAAACTTACCTGGAGCAGCCAGTGCCAGGCAGCAGCTGCCAAGGCAAACAGGATCATGGGGTGCATTAAAAGAGGTCTGGATACACATGATGAGAGCATTATACTGCCTCTGTACAAATCCCTAGTTAGACCGCACATGGAGTACTGTGTCCAGTTTTGGGCACCGGTGCTCAGGAAGGATATAATGGAACTAGAGAGAGTACAAAGGAGGGCAACAAAATTAATAAAGGGGATGGGAGAACTACAATACCCAGATAGATTAGCGAAATTAGGATTATTTAGTCTAGAAAAAAGACGACTGAGGGGCGATCTAATAACCATGTATAAGTATATAAGGGAACAATACAAATATCTCGCTGAGGATCTGTTTATACCAAGGAAGGTGACGGGCACAAGGGGGCATTCTTTGCGTCTGGAGGAGAGAAGGTTTTTCCACCAACATAGAAGAGGATTCTTTACTGTTAGGGCAGTGAGAATCTGGAATTGCTTGCCTGAGGAGGTGGTGATGGCGAATTCAGTCGAGGGGTTCAAGAGAGGCCTGGATGTCTTCCTGGAGCAGAACAATATTGTATCATACAATTATTAGGTTCTGTAGAAGGACGTAGATCTGGGGATTTATTATGATGGAATATAGGCTGAACTGGATGGACAAATGTCTTTTTTCGGCCTTACTAACTATGTTACTATGTTACTATGTTACTATGTTACTATGAGTTGGCGACTCTAGGTTCAGCACCTGTTCACACTGAGTCTATGTTTGGATGTGCCGGTCAGGTTTTTGAAATGTATTCTCTAGCCTTCTGATCGTGCACTCCGCCTCCTAGCTTCAGGTGTTTTAATTACAGCAGGTCCAATACCCCTCCACAGAGAGAGAATTTTAGTCTAGTAAGAGGTTTTCACATGTACCCATTCAGATGGAGACGTTTATTCTCAGCGAGGTAAGGCAAGTTTAGGACCTGGTATAAGAGAGATGCCGTAACGGGGCTACCAGGTACACATAAAATTGGCCATTTTTATGCGCTAAAAGCTCTCATTTTTCATATTTCTAGTGCAGTAATGCAGTTCAAATTTCGTTTTTCAAGTTTGTATGTTCTAGCGCTGCAGTGTGCTGCCTTATTTACTTAGCAACATACACAGTATCATGACCACCACAGAACATTCCTCCCACACAGCATATGATGTTCCCCCAAGTACTCACAGTATGATGCCCCATAGCAGCCTCTACACAATATGGTGGCCCTTAGCCCCATATACACTGTATGATGCACAATAGGCTCCCTTCAAGCAGTATGATGCCCCATAGATCCCCATATGTATTATGATACCGCAGATCCCCCTATGCACATTATGATTCCCCATGGACCCCTTGTACACAGTATGATACCCTATAGCCCCATACAGTGGATACAGAAAGTATTCAGACCCCTTTCAATTTTTAACTCTTTGTTTCATTGCAGCCATTTGGTAAATTCAAAAAAGTTCATTTTTTCTCATCAATGTATACTCTGCACCCCATCTTGACAGAAATGTAGAAATATTTGCAAATTTAATAAAAAAAGAAAAACTGAACTGAAATATCACATGGTCATAGCTATTCAAACCTTTTGCTCAGACACTCATACTTAAGTCACATACTGTCCATTACCTTGTGATCCTCTTTGAGATGGTTCTACTCCTTCATTGGAGTCCAGCTGTGTTTAATTAAACTGATAGGATTTGATTTGGAAAGGCACACACCTGTCTATATAAGACCTCACAGCTCACAGTGCATGTCAGACCAAATGAGAATCATGAGGTCAAAGGAACTGACCAAGGAGCTCAGAGACAGAATTGTGGCAAGGCACAGATCTGGCCAAGGTTACAACAGAATTTCTGCAGTACTCAAGGTTCCTAAGAGCCTCCATAATCCTTAAATAGAAGAAGTTTGGGACCACCAGAAGTCTTCTTGGACCTGGCCGTCCAGCCAAACTGAGCAATCCTAGGAGAAGAGCCTTGGTGAGAGAGGTAAAGAAGAACCCTGGGATCACTGTGGCTGAGCACCAGAGATGCAGTAGGGAAATGCGGGAAAGCTCCACAAAGTCAACTATCACTGCAGCCCTCCACCAGTTGGGCCTTTATGGCAGAGTGGCCCAACTGAAGCCTCTCCTCAGTGCAAGACATATGAAACCCCACATAGAGTTTGCTAAAAAAACAAACACATGAAGGACTCCCAGACTATGAGAAATATGATTCTCTGATCTTATGAGATGAAGATAGACCTTTTTGGTGATAATTCTAAGTGGTATGTGTGGAGAAAACCAGGCACTGCTCCTCATCTGCTCTATACAATCCCAACAGAGAAACATGGTGGTGGCAGCATCATGCTATGGGGTGTTTTTCAGCTGCAGGGACGACTGGTTGTCATTGAAGGAAACAGGCATGTGGCCAAGTACAGAGATATCCTGAATAAAAACTTCTTTCAGCGTGCTCTGGACCTTAGACTTGGCCGAAGGTTCACCTTCCAACAAGACAATGACACAAAGCAAACAGCTAAAATTACAGAGGAGTGGCTTCAGAACTCTGTGACCATTCTTGACTGGCCCAGCCAGAGCCCTGACCTAAACCCAATTGAGCATCTCTGGAGAGACCTGAAAATGGCTGTCCACCAACATTCACCATCCAACCTGAAGGAACTGGAGAGCATCTGCAAGGAAGGATGGCAGAGGATCCCCAAATCAGGTGTGAATAACTTGTTGCATCATTCCTAAGAAGACTCATGGCTGTACTAGCTGAAAAGGGGGCTTCTACTCAATACTGAGCAAAAGGTTCTGAATACTTATGACCATGTGATATTTCAGTTTTTCTTTTTTAGCAAATTTGCAGAAATTTCTACATTTCTGTTTTTTTTCAGTCAGCGTGCATGGCTGGACTGGCCATCTGGCAATTCTGGCAAATGCCAGAAGGGCCTGTCTGGTCATGGGCTACGTTGTTAACAAAGTCGGTGTTCTGAAGACACCTATACTGTTAAGAGTTGTGATGGAGTACAAAGTTGCTGACTCCGTCACAGGCCACGGGTATCATTAGAAATATTGGTCTTGTAGAAAATCTTCCTTTCCTCCATCTAGGGTAATATTAATAATATATCCCATCTGGTTCATGGGGCGGGGTGTTGTGAATTCTGCTTTTGGGTTCCCTCCAGTGGTTGTAGGTGGTAATGCAGTTGTCCCTGAGTTGCAGTCCTGGTCAGGTGTATCTGCTGATTGCAGCTCTGACTGGTGTATTTAGGTGTGCAGGATTCATTAGTCCTTGCCAGTTGTCCATGGTTCTGGGAGGTTTTGGATCTTTTTCTGGTTCCTCCTGCCTTGCTGCCATTTTAGCAAAGATAAGTGTCTGGTTTTTATTTCTGTGGCACACATGCTGTGTGCTTAATAATTCTGTGCTATTCATTCGTTTTCTCTTGTCCAGCTTAGATTGTGTCAGTGTTTTCTCTGTCTTGCTGGATTCTCTGGAGTTGCAGATATACGCTCTACATCTTTAGTTAGATGGTGGAGTTTTTTTGTATTTTCTGTTGTGGATATTTTTGGAAGGGTTTTAATACTGACCGCTTAGTATTCTATCCTATCCTTTCCTATTTTAGTTAGAGTGGCCTCTTTTGCTAAATCCTGTTTCCTGCCTGCGTGTGTCTTTTCCTCTACTACTCACAGTCAATATTTGTGGGGGGCTGCCTATCCTTTGGGGTTCTGCTCTGAGGCAAGGTAGATTTCCTATTTCCATCTATAGGGGTATTTAGTCCTCCGGCTGTGTCGAGGTGTCTAGGATTTGTTAGGCACACCCCACGGCTACTTCTAGTTGCGGTGATAAGTTCAGGATTTGCAGTCAGTATAGTTTCCACCAACTCCAGAGAAAGTTCCATGCGGCTCCAAGGTCACCGGATCATAACAGCGGGGACCACATGGGCCTGTGTGATTTCAAATGCCAGGGCTGAATTTCAGCCCCAGTCCGTACCTGGTGTACATTAATGAGAAAAAAATGAACTTTTTTGAATTTACCAAATGGCTGCAATGAAACAAAGTGAAAAATTTAAAGGGGTATGAATACTCTCCGTACCCACTGCATACACAGTGTAATGTCCCATAAATTTCTATACATGGTATGATGCTCCATTGCCCCTTATATGCCAATATTGTCAAAAGTGTTGCCATCAATACAACTTGCTGCCGGAGCGGCCCATCTCAGGATTGTCCAATTGTGAATCCAGCCCTGCTGCTATTGTTATGTATTGCCCTGCAATGGGATCCTTTTGCTGAGAGCTGACTGTAATGCAGGGGTGTCAAACAGCATTCCTCGAGGGCCGCAAACCATGCATATTTTCAAGATTTCCTTAGCATTGCACAAGGTGCTGCAATCATTATGTGTGTAGGTGATTAAATTATCGCCTGTGCAGTACAAGGAAATCCTGAAAACATGACCTGGTTGCAGTTTGACACCCCTGCTGTAATGAGAGTGACATTCAAGTCATTACTCATTAGACTTCCAAATTGTTATGAACACCAGGTGGCGCTATATTATTTAACAAAAAAGTCACATCTCTACTCTGCATTTTTGCATTTTTTTTCAACTGCAAATCTTAACTTTTTTATGATTTATACAGTGGATGCGATATGTCATGGTAGGCCAAACCCATTAAAGATACAGCAATAAATGCCTAATACACAGCTTCTCAAGCAAATAGTGACACATACTGATATGTTTAGGCCATTTTTAACCACCAGATAATAAATAGAAGGATTTATCCCATAGTGTATATGTATTTGTGAATATTAGGCTATTTTATATAGTATTAATTGTAAAAGGGTGGTTTTTACTCTTACAATGGAGGTTGTTCAGTAGATTGATGAGAAAAAAGAAATATAGACAAAGTAGATATAAATGCTGACGGGAGAGAGAACTTCACTGAGGAGGAAACCAAGGGACAGAGTAACTAAGACTATTGAGTTGACTCCAGTAGTTTTGTCTTCTCCTGGGATGCTGTAATCCTGACTTTGCTTCATTCCTGCTTTTCACTTCCAGAAACTCTAGAAATGCTTAATTATTCCAACGTTCGGCCAAGTTTCTCGCCTCTGCTCGTCTGCCCCAATTAAAAAAAAAAAAGATTCGCTCCCCCCACCTCCCATAATGTTCTGTGATGGAGTTGGACGACATCCAGGAATACAAGGTGTTAACCCGTTTTGCTCCAAAGCTATAAAATGTGTTTCTGGCTAAGGAATGTAGTTTAAATTTAGAACATTATGATGTATATTAAAGATGTATAATATATCATGGGACTGGAGGTCACCTTCTATCCAATTGTCCTTTCATTTCCTTTTCTTTCATTATGGAATATGTGTCATTATTTGGTTATGTACATTGAGATAATAGTCATTTTGGGTTAGGTTATACAAAAAGGTGAAAGGTGAATGAACATATTATGGTTTACCAACAACAGGAGTGAAGAATAATTTAATACTAGTGTTGAGCATTCCGATACCGCAAGTATCGGGTATCGGCCGATACTTGCGGTATCGGAATTCCGATACCGAGATCCGATATTTTTGTGATATCGCGTATCGGTATCGAATCAATAGGGATGTGTAAAATAAAGAATTAAAATAAAAAATATTGATATGCTCACCTCTCCGGCGGCCCCTGGACTTCACACTGCTAACCAGGAGGCTTCTTTGTTTAAAAAGCGCGCCTTTCGGACCTGTGAATGACGTCCCGGCTTCTGATTGGTCGCGTGCCGCCCATGTGACCGGCACGCGACCAATCAGAGGCCGCGACGTCATTCGCAGGTCCTCAATTCCTAGAATTAGCAGTTTTGTGAATGAGAATGACGTCGCGGCTAATCAGAAGCCGCGACGTCATTCTCATTCACAAAACTGCTAATTCTAGGAATTGAGGACCTGCGAATGACGTCGCGGCCTCTGATTGGTCGCGTGCCGGTCACATGGGCGGCACGCGACCAATCAGAAGCCGGGACGTCATTCACAGGTCCGAAAGGCGCGCTTTTTAAACAAAGAAGCCTCCCGGTTAGCAGCGTGAAGTCCAGGGGCCGCCGGAGAGGTGAGCATATCAATATTTTTTATTTTAATTCTTTATTTTACACATCCCTATGGATCCCAGGGCCTGAAGGAGAGTTTCCTCTCCTTCAGACCCTGGGAACCATGAGAATACCTTCTGATACTTGATGTCCCATTGACTTGTATTGGTATCGGATATCGGTATCGGCGATATCCGATATTTTTCGGGTATCGGCTGATACTATCCGATACCGATACTTTCAAGTATCGGACGGTATCGCTCAACACTATTTAATACTTGTATTCTGGAAAAAATAGGCCATGATATAGGATGCATATAGAACAAGTATTGTATAAGTAATGTATGTCAGTATACACTAAATAATGTGTCTCAATGCAGCATAACTAAGGATTGTGGTATCTGAAAGCCAATGGTAGGTGTAGAAACAAAGAGTCCATCAGGATCAATGATGCATCCACGAATGTCTAACATTGGGGACCATGATCCTGAAGCCAAGCTTCATTTAAGAAATTTATGGCAATTGTGAAAGCTCATTCTGCTCTTTTCCAGCAAGTAGCAGCTATGTCTACTACGATGACGGAATTCTAGGATGAATTTATTTAACTTTAATGGCAACTCCTTAAAATGGACAAAGTTATCCTGCTATTTCCTGGGCCTCCCGTTCTGATTCTTCCCCAACCATAGTAAGAATAAGCCTGTTCCCAAACCCAGAGTATCACAAGTAACCAAAGACAATAGATCATTCTGTTCTATCATATACAGTAGACATTTGACAAGGTTGCAGCATTGCATTTCCTGCTATATGTGAAACCACTTTAATGGGCACAAGGCCATGGTGGCTCGGTGAATTGCATTGTTGCTTTAGAATGCTGGGGTCCTGGATTCAAATCCCACCAAGGAAAACATCTGTCAGGATTTTGCATGTACTCCCCGTGTTTGTGTAAGGGGTGTACCAGGACTGACTTGAACCCCTCTCCTTTTTCAAGGTAATGCAGTGTATAAATGTGAATTGCTATGTATGCTTTACTCTGTATATATTGCCGTGTTCCTGTATGCTACTAAATGTATATGCTTTCTATTTTACAGGTAGGGAAAGCACAATAACTTAGTCCACTAGATGGGGACACATTAGCACACATAATATAGTAAATAAATAACATAGGAGGGGCCAACTGAGGGTAAGACAGGAGTATTTCCTGATTGGAGTTTAGTGGGACCAGGGAGCCCAGACAGTCCAGTAGGGCCTTGGAGCCCGGGCAGCACAGTGGGCCCCGTGATGTTTGAAGCTAGGAGCCCAGCCGTCCAGGGCTTGGGAACTGAAGGAAACAGCAATAGTGGAAAGCAGAGGAGCACCCAGCTGTGACAGCTAACTACATGGGCAGATGCCCTTATGTCTGGTACAAAACGGACAGGGGAACCCTAAAGGTCATAAAGGGGAATGCTGCTGTACCGGATGAAATGGTGCGACCTGGGAGCATGATGTTTCCTGTGAAATTGCTGTAGCTGAACTGGACGTACTGCGAAAGAATTCAAGTAAAGTTGCCTGTTACAAGCTGAAACTGGACTCTGTCTCTCTTTGTGTGGAACCAGCAGGAGTGAAGCCACTGCGGACCACAGGGGACCCTGATGGTACAGAAAGCATTATAGAAGGTACACTGCAAAGGGGCCATTGTATGTATGTGTCAAGTGGCCAGGGAGTGCTCCAGCAGCTATCATTACGGGCCATGACTATGGCCCTGGCTCCCCTCACATTTGTGTGGGATTCTTCCTGGTACTCCGATTTCTTCCCACACTTCAAAGAGCACTGATTTTAGATTGAAAGTGAGTAAAATAAATAAATAAGGTCTCGTGGACAAAGATGGTCCTTTATTGTATAATTTGAATGCCTTCTTAAAACCAAATAAACTATTTGAGATGACCTACAATTCTAATGTTTGACTTTGGTATCTGATCATGTACTAAAATGGACATTGTACACAAGAAGAGTTTCATCTAAATATGCTCCTGCCTTAATCTAGTAAATCTAAAAGCCAGTTGAATAATATGTTTTGGATATAAAACGGAGTCAGCACAAAATGATGGTTCAAACAATTATGTCATGCCCAGGGCCGGATTGGGACTAAAATTTAGCCCTGGCATTTGAAGTTACCCAGGCCCACTTGTCACATGGTGACTGTATAATATCTTTGTACACTTGTAGGTTACAAGAAGTGAGGGGAGTGTAACACGACGATATAACATATAATCCCAGCTGTATCCAGCATTACAGCTCAGTCCTATTTATTGCTTTTAGTTGCAGTACCAAGAAAAGCCGCTACTTTACCTACATAGCTGGATCTCGTAGATAATGAATGGATGAGATGACCAAAGGCTATGGAACCTCATTCTGATTCTCCATAAACTTTGCCTACAGCCACTTTTAGATTCGCTGCGCAGCACGAGACCCGGTGACACTGAAGAGCGGTGCCATCAATAACGTCACCGCTCTTCAGATATTCCGCTGAGTTCGGCCACTGTGAAGAGCGGTATTGCTACTACCGTCACTGCTCTTCATAGTCGCTGGGTCTCTCCAGGTCTGGGCTAGTAGTGGGGGTGTCTGATAGACACCTCTCCATTACTTACACCAGGAATTGATAGCCGCTGACATTACGCAACTGACATCAACCCTAAAAATTATTACACATACCAAAATTAAATGCTCTGGCAGCTGGGAAAAGCAGTAGAGTTAGCACTAGTCCCAGGCGCCAGGTGCTAACTACAACTGTCATCATCCTTGCCTGGTCTCCCTGCGAAGCATTTCTGCTGTATTTACATGCGCTGATCTCAGGCCACTAAACAAGTGTGATCGACAATACTGAAGTCGTTCGCTTGTTTCCCGGCCTCTTTACACCAACTGAGAAAGAATGAAGGGAACATAACAATCACAATTGGATCAATCTGTCCCCATACAGTATCATGTTATCAGCAGCACAACTACAGTTTACACTGGTAATGTGCTGCTGAGAACAAGGATTTCTGTTCCCACATAAACAATCCAATCACTCGATGAATAGGCAGCATTTTGCTTGTTTAGCATTATACACCCCATAGTCCTCAATATATTATAATGTGCACCTCAGTCCTTCATATATTGTATAATACACTCCTCAGTCCTCCATATAGTATAATACACTCCCCATAGTCCTCCATATAGTATAATGCACTCCTCATAGTCCTCCATATATTAAAACACACTGCAATTCCTCCATATACTGTAGTATAATACACTCCTCAGTCCTCCAAATAGTATAATACATTCCTCATAGTGCTCCATATAGTATAATGCCCCGCCATTGTCATCCATGTAGTGCAATTCACTTTCCATAGTATAATGCACCCCATAGTTCTTCATATAGTATAATGTATTCCCCATAGGCCTCGATACAGTATAATGCAGCCCACATATAGTATAATGATGCCACCCCAGAGTATAATGCAGCCACCCCACAGAATATATTGTAGCCCCCTGAGTATAATGTAACCCCCGCAGAGAATATAATGCTGCCCTCTCATATAGTATAATGCAGACCCTGCATATATAATATATGGTAGCCCCCTCATAGAGCATAATGCAGCCCTCCATAGAATATAATACAGCACCCCATGGAATGTAATGCAGCACCCCATAGAATGTAATACAGCCCACCTCCCCATAGAATGTAATACAGCGCCCATAGAATATAATGTAGCCCCTAGAGAATGTAATACAGCCCCATAGAATGTAATACAGCCCCCATAGAATGTAATACAGCCCCCCATAGAATGTAATACAGACCTCCCTCATAGAATAGAATACAGCCCCCCATAGAATGTAATGTAGTCAGCCCCCATAGAATTCAATGCAGCCAGCCCCCATAGAATGTAATGCAGCCAGCCTCATAGAATGTAATGCAGCCAACCCCCATAGAATGTAATGCAGCCATCCCCCATAGAATGTAATACAGCCTGCCCCCATAGAATGTAATGCAGCCAGCCCCCCATACAATGAAATGCAGCACAGCCCCCCCATAGAATGTAATGCAGCCAGCCCCCATAGAATGTAATGCAGCCAACCCCCATGGAATGTAATGCAGCCAGCCCCTATAGAATGTAATGCAGCACAGCCCCCATAGAATGGAATACAGCACAGCCCCCATAGAATGTGATGCAGCACAGCCCCCATAGAATGTAATGCAGCCAGCCCCAATAGAATGTAATACAGTACAGCCCCCATAGAATGTAATGCAGCACAGCCCCCATAGAACGTAATGCAGCCAGCCCCAATAGAATGTAATGCAGCCAGCCCCCATGGAATGTAATGCAGCCAGCCCCTATAGAATGTAATGCAGCACAGCCCCCATAGAATGTAATGCAGCACAGCCCCCATAGAACGTAATGCAGCCAGCCCCCATAGAATGTAATGCAGCCAGCCCCCATGGAATGTAATGCAGCCAGCCCCTATAGAATGTAATGCAGCCCAGCCCCCATAGAATGGAATACAGCACAGCCCCCATAGAATGTGATGCAGCACAGCCCCCATAGAATGTAATGCAGCCAGCCCCAATAGAATGTAATGCAGCACAGCCCCCATAGAATATAATACAGCACAGCCCCCATAGAACGTAATGCAGCCAGCCCCAATAGAATGCAATAAATCCCCCCATAGAATGTAATACAGCACAGCCCCCATAGAATGTAATACAGACCCCCAATAGCCCCACAATCCAGCTATCACTCATTGATATATTTAAAAAAAAACACTCTGCTCACCTCTCCTAGTGCCCCGCGCTGCTCCCAGCTCTGGTCTCAGCAGCTGCAGTCTGCCTGCCCGACACACAGCAGGTATGCGATGATATGACGTCATCGCGCACCCGCAGTTTCAGAGGCAGAGTGGGAAATGATGGGAGAGGGAGCGACAGCAGACGCTCTCTCCTCCATCATTGCATTCAACTGTACTGGCGTCATAGACGCTTGTATAGTTGAATGCGGCGGCGCTGGTGGGGGGTGAGTCGGCGGCGGGGAGGGGGGAGTTGGTGTTGGCAAGCGGCCCATGACTGCCACCGGCCCTTCTGGCATTTGCCAGAAATGCCCGATGGCCAGTCTGGCCCTGGTCATGGCAACCTGGAGATATATGGTGGCAGAAAATCACTGCGTGTATCAGAGATCTTTCATTTAGCCTGTGTATTTTGATCCCATATTAAATTAATTTGGTTTGCTTTAGTGCTGAAGAGGTTAATGACCCTGTCTATGCTGGTCAAGATCATGCAGCTCCATTTCAGCTGCTCCTGGTCTGGTGGTTAACTCTTCCTATAAAACCTGGCCAGACCCTCTCTGTGCTGCTGGAGAAACCTCTGCTTCCTTGATCTTAGGAGACTCTGTGCTGAATATGAGTTCTGTTGCTGCAATTGGAGATTTGTCTTCCTGAGCTGTGTGCTAAAGCTAAGTAGTTGAAGTTTAGAGTTGTAGTTGTAATGTTCCCTTTTCACATTTAGTTTATTCCTCCCAATCCCTATCCTCCTCCCTATTGTTGGTTAGTGCTTTTGAATGATAGGTTTTCCATGTTTTGTCTTTGCATCTGGTTTACCTTTCATTTCTGTCCCATGGCTCATGGGGCGGGTGAGGGGACAGATTAGGGTTTTTACAGTAGCATATAAGGCCTGAGAGTCAGCTCTTTCCTCCTTTAATAGTATCCCTGGGACAGGGATAGTTGACTGCTCTCTCTAACTCCTGTCAATCAAGGATGAGGGAGGCGGAGATAGAAGAAAAATCTAGTATATGGGAAGGTGCACTGAACTGCTTAGCCATGCCAAGGCTGCCCTACGAGTTGTGCATAGTTTGAACAGTCATTTTGCCATACACGAGCTTCCTTTAAGTAGGTTGATAGTCTGATATATTTGATTGGATATTAGTTATGTCAAAGATGAGCAAGTCAAATGGACAGCCCAATAATTAGCCATCTAGCCATCTCTACTTATGTCTGTGTGACTCACCATGGATCATTTTCAATATGGCAGAATAATATATGTAGTGATCCTTACAATTGCAACACCCCAACATATACTTTAAAGTCATTACAGTGTTCAGCCACAATATGACATTTAGTGGCCAACCACCTTTTAACTCCTCGCATTCCCCACCAAGTTGGATACAACCCTTTGGGCTACATTACATGCTATAATTCTATATAACTCACAAGACTGTTCACTTCTATCAGAAATGAAATAATAGCTGTTGGGAAACTTCAAGGTCCTATTATATGAGACCCTACAGGAAGTATGACAGAGACCATTTGGAGTAAATTCACAGCTGCTGAAAAAACTAATTGTTACTTTGAAAAGCAATAAAGTGGTGCGGTTTACTACATGGGAGAACACTAGTCATCATTATCATGCATGGCCAAAGGGAACTGGCTCCAAGTAGCAGATGCCATCTATGAAATTTCACAAGTAAATGTTCCCTCACCCTGCGTGTTATAGGCAACTATAATGTAAAGATGCATCCATTAGCCTGGCGCAGCATGGCGCTACAGACACTACATATGGAAATGTGTGCACAAGATACATGCCAGCATCAAACACAGTTTCAGATTGCCGGGTTACATAATGTCCAAACTTTCAAGTAGAAACATAAGAGAACCAATATTGTGTTTCCTCGCTAGGTTTTATGTCTATTTCGATTATAGGGAAACAATTTTCATGTTCTCAGCAAAACACTGTTACTCTTATCAAGACATGAAAATTATTCTCTTCCCAGGAAACCTTGACTGACCTAAAGAACCCCATACACAACTGATAGCTGCAGCCAATGATTGAGCTGATCGTTCAGCTGGCAGCGCTCGCTCCCAACTTCTCCATACACAGGAGTACTACACCAGCTCCGGTGTTCCTGCATAGTCTGTCTCCCTCCTCCCGGCAGGGACGCTGATATACTCACTGCCACGGCCGCTCAACGGCATCTCACGTGGCTTCCTGCTCTCAGGGCCTTCACACATTGTGCAGGTCTCCCAGTAGCATGCTTAGGGTGCACACTCGCACTCCCCACCTCTTACAGGGGAAGCGTGCGAATTCCTGATGTCTCCCAGCCAATAGCTGGGAGACACTAAGTAATAATAATAATAATCTTTATTTTTATATAGCGCTAATATATTCCGCAGCGCTTTACAGTTTTGCACACATTATCAGTACTTAAGGCACCTTCCCCTGTAGGTAGTCTGAAAGCTGCTAAATCCGTTGTCAGGTCCCTGTTCCTGTACCTGTTCCATTCCCAGAACCTGAACCAGGTCTGCCTTCCTGAACCTGCCTAGAGTGAACTAGCACCTGCTACAATCCTATCAAATACATGTACCAGTATCCACACCGTCTAAGCCAGCACCAGTGTCCATCCTGTCTGTGATCCCGAACTCACACAGTCTGAACCCGCAAAAGTGTCCATCCTGTCTACGACTCCGAGTCCGTGTCTGTGATCCTGACCCTTGGGGTCAGCTGCTGCATTACCAGGGACTGCTCTGGGGTAGCACCTGGTGGCTACCTGCAGCTCAAGCCTAACTCCACCATCAGGGGCTTTAGTGATAACCTGGTAGCTGTTTAGCCATATCCCTCCATGGTAAGCCCGGTCCATGGCATAGTGGGTCCACAATCCACCAGTGTGACAAGTTCTAACTCTGCTAACTACTCCTGTGTGGTTTTTGAAAGAGTCATTGCCAGACTCCATTGGCATATCTCACCAAGAACTAAACAATCGCAGTCCAAAATCAGACATTCCAAATCCTTATCTTTCTTGGCATCATCTGTCAAGGAAGAGTTGGGAGGCCACCATACTTGGACGTCGACCGAAACCATCTCTATCAGTGGGTTCAACTAACAGTAATCCAATGTGTATTGGGGCCTACATGTATTACATCTACTTATGCCACCTTGGTGCTTTCCGTAAGAAGAGACTTTACCCCCAGATCACTTTCAACAGGACTCCCACCTACAATGTGCCATTAATATAACTGATGTCTTCCTATGTGCCAAAGGAACCTTTAGATTTTTATAGGCACCAGTGCTCAAGTGCATTTTGCCAGGACTGTTTAGACCCAGCAAATTAGGGTATGACCAAAATGGGACAAAATTTCCACAAACTCCTTCCAAAAACTTGAAATTCTTAGGAAGCTTAGAGCAATCCTGAGTTGGTTTTGTAAGCCCATTGAGGGACATAGCTATAGGACATGCAGGACCAGCATTCTCTACCAGGATCTAGTATACGAAGGAGCTGAAAAGTTCCTGGCTACATAAGAAGACATTCTAAACAGTCCCAAAACATTCAAACATGGCCAAAAATGAAAAAGGACATGGGTTACACAAATCCCTCCCAAAGTTTGGAATTCTCATACAGTTTGAGGTTGTCCAGATTTATCTGAGGGATGAGATGTAAACTTTTCTATATTACCAACAGTTATGATAGTAAGGAAGCCTATCAGCTGCGTCTCGGCTGTAGCAAGTACAGAGGAAATATTTTCTACCAACCTAGGGAGCCCCAAACTCCTTTGTTCTATAAGAAGACAAAAGTATCACAAATGGAACATGGCAGATTCAGTGTTTCAAGTTTAGGTGTTTCAAGTTGCGCCTTTACCCATAGTTAAGTCCCAGCTTCCATCTGTGTGCCACGTCTAAGAAAAGTTTCATGTCTGTTTGTGGAGGCATGTCATGAATTGCTTGACCGTATGATGTCTCAATAACGTATATATTGTGGGTTTAATGGAAAAAAATATATTGTAAAAACGTTTTCCTAATACGGTATTAAGAATAGTGGATGGCATGTCTAGCGATAAGGTAGATTGACACAATGGTGGGTTTATAGTTACTATGTATACAGGAGTATTAGTTGACAGGAGTAGTCACTATGTATTGTGTTACATGGAGTAACTGATGGAGTATTGAGAAGGATGAATTAATATGATGTTTTATAACATGAAGGTACTTTCATGAAACAAAATATCGGTCCATTGGGATATTATGTTACAGAGACATGTTACATTACAACAAAGGAACACCTAACTTGGCTGATATGTTGGCAGATCAAATGGTGTTACAGCCTATAAACTACATTACTCTCTCAGGGATCAATATGTAGCTACAAAGCACATCTTACAGAGCGCTTATACTGGGTGAGACTGGGAATACTGCTCAGATCCCAGCCACTGAGACGCTGCACACTGCTTTCTTATGTGGAGCTGATCTGGTTAATACCGCGTCAGGTTTCACGAAGGGATGACTGGTTTCTGACATTTCTCTGCATGTCTTATTCATTTCTATGATGATTAAAAATCAAAAACAAGGCAATGAACAGTGTGGATCAATTATTTAATGTTTGAAGGCTCTTGTCTCACATCACAGACACAATGACACTTTCTGTAATAAAGGAGCTCTCCTATGGGAAACGTGATTGTGACTTTATTGTTGCCAGTCGTCAGCAAGATCTCGCAGCTACTACTGATGGAAGACATGCATGACATCAAAATGTACACTCAGGAGTGCCACTCAGCATTACGTCCTTAGGTACAAAATAGAGTACGTGGCACCTTAGACTCCTTCTATCAATATAGCAATATTCAACGTATGTCTCTTTTTTGTAACTAAAAACGCAAAAGAAAAGGAAAGGAAAATATACACATAAATAGTGACCAAGTAGTACAGAAAATCAATCAGCAAGTAATTCATGGTATGCAGTATCCGGCAGCCGCTTCCCACTGTGATGACGCTGCCATACACTATAGTGCCCATAATGGCATATAATGCTCAGATATAGCAAATACTAGTGTAACCCCATCCACATCATTTTCATTGTACACTGTGCATAGGCAGAAAGCTGCCAATCAGTGGTGGGGGCGGGGTTATATAGAGCTCATGAATATGGAGGACTACATGACAGCAGGTTCATTGGCCATCCAGTGATAATCTGCTGCTGTTTGTGATTTTAACAAACCTACAGCAAGCATCCCAGCAAAAGACCCATCGCTGAAATCAGAGTCTGTTTCTACATTATTCTGCTCTCAAATTAAGTGATAAAAACCTGATGACAGGTTCCTGTAAATGCCCTCATTCATCCTCTCACTTACCCTAAATATCAATTACAGAATGAACTATGTTCTGTACATGCTGGCCTGATAGAACTGCCTCAGTACTGCAAAGGATGAGGGGAATAATGAGGGGAATAACTAAAGCTCCTGGGCTCAAGTTTTACATTTGCAACAGGATCCCCGCTTTCCAGGGTCGGACTGGCCCAAAGGGAAACAGGGGAAACCCCCATGTGGGCCCCTGTGCAGATCTGACCCCCCAACCCCACTGTACGGGCAGTAATTGGCATAATTCACTTGATTCTAGATTGTGAGCCCCAATGGGGACAGCGATGATAATGTGTACAACCTGTAAATCGCTGCGGAATATGTTAGCGCTATATAAAAATAAAGATTATTTTATTTACTCTGAACAGGAAAAAGCAGCATCTCATCATTCATTAACCAAACTACCCAGTTTATTATTGGATAGAGATATAGGTAAATTTGTGAACAAGGGTAGTGTAATATTTGTATGCAGGTGAAAAGTGGGCCCCAAAATTCAATATTATTGGTGGGCCCTTAGAACCCCAGTTCATACACATCCTCCATCCCATAGTCCCATGCCCATATATCCATCATACATATCCTCCATCCCATAGTCCCGTGCCTATATGCCCATCACACATCCTCCATCCCATAGTTCCGTGCCCATATACCCATTATGACATCATCTTGACCATGGCAACCTATTATGACATCATCGTCACCATGGCAACCATTATGACATAACCGTCACCACTGCAACCTATTATGACATCATCATCGCCATGGCAACCATTATGACACAACCGTCATCATTGCAACCTATTATGACATCATCATCGCCATGGCAACCATTATGACATCATCTTCGCCATGGCAACCTGTATGACATCATCATCGCCTTGGCAACCATTATGTCATCATCATCGATACACACATACATACACACATACACTCGTTTTTATATATATATAGAAGATTGTTAGCAAATAAGGGGGAAGAAATCCAGAAAACAAACACCAGGCGGTGGTTGGCATTGTCTATCACTGTAGGTGGGGGTGGATGTTCTGGCTCCTTTTATGCAGACTTTTCTGTCTGTAGACCCTTGCATGAGGGCATCTACTGTATCTCTAGAAGATCAGGTAGCAGTCTTAGAAGAGGGTCATTTATGTGGAGTTACCAAGAACAGGAGGCCCAGCTGAAGCTGTCTCCCATGCCAATGAGTCCTGAAGAACTCTGAATGGGCTCCCTTCTCCATTGCTACTTCGTGGTTAGCAAATAAAGGAAAGGAAATCCAGCAAGTTATATGAATGGTTAAAAATCACTAAGCCATTTTGTATTTGTTTGTGATGTCAAACACCATGGTTATTATGGTCCCCCAAAATATAGACTTTCCTGTCTGTAGACCTTCGCATGAGGGCACCTATCTCTGGATATCATGTAGCCAAATATCAAGCTTAGCAGAGGATCATTTATGTGGGGTTACCTAGAACAAAAGGGCCTTGTTGAAGTTGTCCCCCCATGCCAATGAGTGTTGAGGAGCTGTGAAGGGTTCCCTTCTTCATTACTACTTCATTATAGTAGGATTAGTTATATGGAAGGGTAAAAGGCACCAAACCTTTTGTAGTAGCTGACATTGCCATGCACCATAAATGGCCAGGTAATTTTGGACCATTCTTCAATGTCTGTAGACCCTTAAGCCTATTTGTTGATCACATTGCAGCCAATTTTTACTGTCAATCATTTAATTCAGTTTTTTCCATCACTATGGATTTTTTTTTGTTTCTGAGATGATTCTTGTCCCCATACTTTTAATAACCATGTTTCCCTTTCTGGCAATGTTTGCAAATAAATGTACTCTCTATACATGGGACTCAATGATAAAAATATGTTCCTCCTAGTGGTGGCTGCAGCCGGTGCCAAAACCTAATTTTTTAATTTTACATATATACGTACGAGATTTGGATTGCTAGCAGAAATATGGAGTGCTGCTGATCTCCATAAAGATATATTGAGAAATGAATGAATGCAGAATGTTGGACCTAAAAATGACTTGGTGGTAACCGGTAGTCATTAATAGGCTCGGGTTTGTGAGCATAAATCAGACTGCTTGCTTGTTGAGTCTATTGGGAACACTGATGTTAAGATTAAAGTAATCCATAAAGTATATGCACTCTAGATACACGGTAATAACTGCACCCCCATTGATAAAATGGCTCTTGTACCTGTTATAAAATAATGTGGTATTCACAATCTGTTACAAAAGAACCTTATAAAAACAGTTTTACACCCTGAATAGTTATTGCAAATTCTCTGCAGTTCCTGGTTATAAGATCCTATCCTAATAAGAATATCTCAGCGGGCAACTCAGTTCAGCCTATTTCACAGAGATTTCCATCACCCCACAACAGGCACAGAATCCAAACCTTTATCTCCTAATAAAATTATTTCCTTTATCTGCTAAAACAAATTATTTCCCACTAAAGGGTTTTTCTTTTTCCCTCCTCCGCAGTTGTCTGTACCAGTAAATTATTAATCAGGAGATCGGTGGCTGAAGAGAGGAGTGATATATTTAATGCGTTTCTGTAGGTCCCTGCTGGTACAAATACTTGCAGTTGTCACCAGGATGGGGCCTTGTTTGCCTGATGTTTTTTCGACATTTACAATAAATTCTAGCTTATTTCCTGTACGTAGTACAATTTAGGGCACAGATTCTTAACACCACCCCTTAACCACATCCCAGATAATTGTAAGGCAGAGTGTAATGGTCTGGCAGGCTAAATTGATACAGATTTTACTTTTTCTTTAAATTTCATCATGCAGTAAATGCATTAAAAAAAAATATCCAAAGGCAAATTGTAGTGTAAAAGCATTTAAAGAAATGCTAAATTGAAAGAAAGTCGCAAATATATTTCAAGTGCAGTTGAGCAACATAAATTATTCCCTGTAATCAGTCATTTTAGTAATGGGTCAGGCTGACTGTGAAGTCCTTAAGCGGGATTAATGCCCCCTCCATCCCTTTACAGTCCAAATTAGCTATGTAAACTTTTTTTTTTTTTATAAAAAAATATTTCCATCCAATAATAAATACAGAGCAAGAAAGTCTAATAAAATTTATATCCAATAACTAACTATCTATCTTCTATCTACCTATCAAGAAAAAATGAGGAAGCAGCACACCATTTCTTTAGTGCAAAAAAAGCTGTTTTAATATCCCATTTATGTGACGTTTCGGCTCTGTGTGTGAGCATTCTTCAAGCAATGTGTACCATATTTTTCAAACTATAAGACGCACTGGACCATAAGATGCAGTAAGGTTTTAGAGGAGGAAATTACAAAGTAAAAAAATTAACCAAAAAATGTGGTCATTTCTTTACATAATATCCCATAACCTGGTATATATGGTCCCCTCATCCCCATCCTGATACACATGGCCCTCTCATCCCTATCCTGGTATGCATGGCCCCCTCAACCCTATCCTGGTATGCCTGGCCCCCCTCATACCTATTCTGGTATGCATGGCCCCCTCATCCCCATTCTGGTATACATGGCCCCCTCATACCCATCCTGGTATGCATGGCTTCCTCTTCCCTATCCTGATATGCATGTGAATGGCCCTCATTCCCATCCTGGTATGCATTGTGTCCTTGTCCCTATCCTGGAATGCATGGTCCCCCTCATCCCTATCCTGATATGCATGGTCCTCATTCCCATCCTGATATGCATGGTCCTCATTCCCATCCTGATATGCATGGTCCTCATTCCCATCCTGATATGCATGTGCATGGCCCTCATTCTCATCCTGGTATACATGGTGTCCTTGTCCCTATCCTGATATGCATAGCCTCCTCATTCCTATCCTTGTATGCATGGCTCCCTCATCCCTATCCTGGTATGCATGGCCCTCATTCCCATCCTGGTATGCATGGCGTCCTCGTCCCTATCCTGGTATGCATGGCCCCCCTCATCCCTATCCTGGTATGCATGGTCCCCCTCATCCCTATCCTGATATGCATGACCCCCATCCCCATCCTGGTATGCATAGCCTCCTTATCCCTTGCCTGATATGCATGTCCCCATTATCTCTAGCCTGGTATGCATGTATCCCTCATCCCTATACTGGTAGGAATGGCCCCCCTCATCCCTATCTTGGTATGCATGGCTCCTCATCCCCATTCTGGTATTATTGACCTCCTCATCCCAAGCCTGGTATGCATGTCCCCATTTTCTCTAGCCTGGTATGCATATCTCCCTTTTCTCTAGTCTGGTAGGCATGCCCCTCTAATCTCTATCCTGGTATGCATGGCTCCTCATCCCTAACCTGGTATGCATATCCCCATTATCTCTAGCCTGGTATGCATGCCCCCCTCATCCCTATCCTGGTAGGAATGGTCCCCCTCCTCCTCTATCCTCGCAGGAATGGTCACCCTCATTCCTATCCTGGCATGCATAGCCACATCCTTATCCTGGTATGATTAGCCCCCACCCCCATACTGGTATGCATGGCCCAATCAGAAAAAAAATAAAAAAACAAACCATTACACTTACTTTCCCAGCGCTCCCTCACAGTGTCTTCTTCCTATACCAGCAGCTGCTTTATGCTTGTAAGCAGCACATGGCAGGGACATAATGCGCTGCTTGCAAGCCGAAGGGTAGCTGCCAGAATACTCACTGTTCTGCATGCCGGGACTGTATGTGTGAAGGGCAGTAAGTATTCATTGCTCTTTAATAGCGAGCACAGTATCAGCCAGAGCCTTCCTGCAGCTACCAGTGGTGACATGTGCCGCTGCTTAAGAGAAATGAATATTCACCGCATTCCACTCCCATGGGCATGGAATGCGGTGAATATTCATTCCTTTTAGTAGCGGCGCACATGACCAGGTGGGGTTGGGGGCCAATCATACCAGGATAAAGATGGGGCCATGCATATCAAGACGGTGATGGGGGCCAATCACACCAGGATGCTATTAAAGAGAAATGAATATTCATTGCCCTTCATGCCCATGGGCATGTAATGCAGTGAATATTCATTTCTCTTTAGCAGCGGGCACAGGAGTTAGCCACAGCAGCCGTCTCCTGCCTCTGTGATCCGCTGCCTCACCGATGCTGCTCCCCCACCTCCCCAACACAGCCAAAGCCAGTACATCCGGACTATAAGACGCACCCCCCATTTTTCTTCACATTTTTGTGCGTTTTATAGTAAAGGAAAACTATCAACGCATGTGCAAAACTGTCACACTAAGGCCAGTGTCACACTTGCGAGTGCAATGCGAGAAATTCACGCGAGTCTCTCTCATCAATGCCCGGAACTTCCACCGGCGGTTAGGACCGGAGAATTCACCTGCATAGAAATACATGCAGCTGCACACTCCGGTCCCGAGTGTCGGCGGCTATGTCGGGAATTGAAGCGAGTTTCTCACATTTACACTTGCAAGTGTGACACTGTCCTACTCAGCGCTCGTGTAACGGCATTAGACATGGAGTGAGTCATTTGTTAGAATTCCCTACAGGTGATTACATTATGATCAGTTGAGTCTGTAACTGATTTCTTCACAAGACTTTAATATATGCACTTTATTGTGGCACTGTATATTGTTGAAAATAATGTCTTCTTTGGACTTTATATACAACAAAGAATTGTAAACTATGTAATAACACTTTAATGAGATTGATTATTGTAAAGTATGCTAAAATTGACCTGACATTATGATTCTCCAGGTCAGTACGAGTTCATAGACACCTAACATGACAAGGTTATTTTTTACCTAAGTGGTGAAAAAAATTCCAAACTTTGCTAAAAAAAAAAAAAAAATTGCGCCACTTTCCGATACTCGCAGCATCTCCATTTTTCATGATCTGTGGTCGGTTAAGGGCTTATTTTTTGCGTGCCGAGATGACGCTTTTAATGAAAGCATTTTGGTGCAGATACGTTCTTTTGCTTGCCCGTTATTGCATTTTAATGCAATGTCGCAGCGACCAAAAAAACGTAATTCTGGCATTTCGAATTTTTTTCTCGCTACGCCGTTTAGCGATCAGGTAATGCTTTTTTTTAATTGATAGATCTGGCGATTCTGAGCGCGGCGATACCAAATATGTGTAGATTTGATTTTTTTTTATTGATTTATTTTGATTGGGGCGAAAGGGGGGTGATTTAAACTTTTATATTTTTTTTTTTCACATTTTTTTTTACTTTTTTTTTTAACTTTTGCCATGCTTCAATAGCCTCCATGGGAGGCTATTGCTATTGCTGTTCGCTGCTATGTAGCAGAAAATCAGGTGTGCTGTGAGCGCCGACCACAGGGTGGTGCTCACAGCTACCGGTGATCAGTAACCATAGAGGTCTCAAGGACCTCTATGGTTACAATGGAGAAGCATCGCTGACCTCCGATCATGTGACGGGGGTCGGCGATGCCATCATTTCCGGCCGCCTGGCCGGATGCGGTAGTTAAATGCCGCTGTCTGTGTTTGACAGCGGCATTTAACTAGTTAATAGGTGCGGGCAGATCGCGATTCTGCCCGCGCCTATTACGGGCACATGTCAGCTGTTCAAAACAGCTGACATGTCCCGGCTTTGATGCGGGCTCACCGCCGGAGCCCGCATCAAAGAGGGGCTTCTGACCTCGGACGTACTATCCCGTCCGAGGTCAGAAAGGGGTTAAAGGTGTTTCCACTACAGGACAACCCCATAGTCATGTAACCAATCAACAGACACGGTTCAGCTTTCGTGTTCACAATTTATAGGAGCAGATGAAGCAGTATTTCAGATTTAATTTTTCACCTCTCTGAGCCTATTAATAAGGGGTTGCTATTGCTTGATATTTATAGCTACCATTGATGGATATTGATAGCTGGTAAGATGGCTAAAAATGGGTGTGCCACCCTCTTATAAATATCATGCACTGTTGTTGTGCAAACTCCTGTGGCTTCCTGTAAAATTCTTCAGGACTATGCTAGTGTGATGTTGATATTATGATATGTTGTTATATATAATACAACGCAGAGGTACACATACTATGGGTGCAACCTTTGCAGCTACATAGAGGACCAAGATTTAAAGGAAATCTGTCACAAGGGTTTGCCCCATATGAGATACAGCCACCACCTTTCAGCCCTCATATATAGCATACTAATATTCTGTGAATATGCCCCTGATCGGCCTGCAACAATAGAGCAAAGTGGTGCATTGCGCATGTAGCGGGAAAGGTCAAAGAGCTCTGGAGCATGCGTACTGCGGTACTTCACTCTGCCCTAGTCAGGGTGTAGTGCACCTGTGCAAGAGCACGATGCTGGGGAACACTGTGTGGATGATGTAGGGATGCGTCACCTACAAGAATCATAGAATGAGGACGGTATTGAAAGAAGGGAGGCGCTGGACCAAGACAATGACACCCCTTGGGCCCGACCACCTCACAGGTATAGTAAAAGGTGTTTTTCCTTTGTTGCAGGCTAGCTCGGGGGCATATACACAGCATATTAGTATGCTAAATATACGGGATTAAAGGTGGTGGCAATATCTCATATGTTGCAAACCTGGTGACAGGTTACCTTTAAGTGGGCCCACTTCCACCTCCAAAGCAGGTGGAATTATGTATTATGAAGGGCTATTGGACTGCAATGGTCCCTTGTATTGTTCTTACACAGAGACCCCCTTCTCTCTGTGCCTGCCCCTGATGCAATGTTTTATATTATATAGAATGTGATGTTTTGTGCTCAGAAGAGTTTTCCAAACAGAAGCAAGAAGTTCATCTAATAAGCTAGCAACTGAGGCTACTTTCACACTAGCGTCGGAATCTCCCCGTCGCAATGCGTCGGGCAGAGATTCCGACGCTAGCGTTTAACGCACTGCACAACGGAGGCAGCGGATACATTTCTCTGGCGCATCCGCTGCCCCATTGTGAGGTGCGGGGAGGTGGGGGCGGAGTTCCGGCCGCACATGCGCAGTCGGAAAGAGCGGTCCGTCAGGAACAAAAAAACGTTACATGTAGCGTTTATTGCTCCCGACAGTCCGCCAAAGCACGACGCATCCGTCGCACGACGTGTGGCAATCCGTCGCAATGCATCGTCAATACAAGTCTATGGGGAAAAAACGCATCCTGCAAGCACTATTGCAGGATGCGTTTTTTCTGCAAAACGACGCATTGTGACGGATTGCAGTTAACGCTAGTGTGAAAGTAGCCTAATGGGGTGACTAACACCTGGTAATTCATGGGCCACACTAGGGCACACGCTTTGTCCTGCACTGCAGTAGTCGTAGTCTGCCCTAAAAGGAAGAGACAAGCTCTCTTAGATGAGAGACTCACCAATGCATAAAATGCGCATGCATGGCTACTAGAGATGAGCGGATCATTGGAAGCTTGTTGCTCTGCCTAAGTTTCCCCACTAATTTGATTCACAATGATTACATGTGTGTGTTTCTGAGCACTGGAAAGGAGAGAGAGCGGTGTGCTGTGCAGCACTGTGGAGGAGACAAAGTGATTGTGTCTGTGAAGGAAGTGCTGCTGAAGTTTGCCAATGGATTGTTGAAGTATAAGGAAAGTGTAAACCAACCAACCAACCTTTCACCTATCTTCATGCCTATTGCTTTTTTAAAATTTTTAAATAGACATTTTTATCATGCAGCTTGTTGGAACCTAATGAGTAAAAGTCACTTGAACTGTTTTTGCTGTATATCTGCATTGTTTCCATCATCCTGGAGTGGGGAAATCACTCTTTGGAAAGGGCACCATACTATTTAAACACACAGTCTCAAGAATCCCTTAGAAGCTACATATTAGTTATCATATAAGATTGTGATTAAAGATTTCCCACATACTATTAGATAACAAAACACACTATACAAAGACTAATATTACCAATTCTGTATAGGCACTATGCAGAAGTGGGTACAGTAAGAGTTAAAATAATCACAGTTGACATTCTAACCTTTATCTATCTGACAGCTATGGAAACATCTTCAGCTGCAATTTGTGTCTGGAGAATTTGCTGCCCAGACTGCATCTCACCCTTCCAACCTTTTTCCAACCTACACAAACTTGCCATCCTGCTGCTGCATCCAATTTTGCCTAATTGCCTCACTTCTAAGCTGGCTGGGTTGCATAGTGTTCCTAAGTACTGAACTTCAGAAATAGTTGTACCATAAATATAATCACTTGACATTCCCCCCCCCCCCCCAAACCCCTTAATGTTGGGGTTCCTGAGGGTCCCTGAGGGTTCAGCTATAGGTCCCCTTCTCCCTATATACTGAACCTATTTGACAAATGCTCAGTAAATTCGTTTTCTAGTACCATCTCTTTGCTGAAGACACCCAATTTTACACATCATCTCCAGACATCACTGCTGCATTACTACAAAATATCGGTGAATGTCTTTTTGCTGTCTCTATCATCATGTCCTCACTCTATGGCTGCTGTCACACTATCAGTATTTGGTCAGTATTTTACATCAGTATTTGTAAGCCAAAACCAGGAGTGGAACAAATAGTGGAAAAGTATAATAGAAACATATGCACCACTTCTGTATTTATCACCCACTCCTGGTTTTGGCTTACAAATACTGATGTAAAATACTGACCAAATACTGCTAGTGTGACGGCAGCCTATCTCAAACTGAACTTGTCAAAAACAAAGTCTTTGTGTATCCTCCCTCTACTAACTTCCTAAACCCAATATTCCCATTTCAATGTGTAGTTCTACCATTACTCCCCTGCTGCATGCCTAATGTCTTTTGGTTATATTTGACTCAGATCTTTCCTTCACACCTCACATTCGATAATTCGATCGCTCATGTCTCCTACACCTCAAAAACATGTCAAGAATTCAACCATTTCTTACATTTTATTCTTCAAAAACTATAATTGTTGCTCTCCATTCTTGTCTAGACTACTGAAACGCTCGACTAATCTGTCTCCTTCTTACTAAACTCCCTTTTCCAATCTGTCCTGAATGCAGCAGCCATGATCATTTTCCTTTCCAACCCCTACATCAATGCCTCTACCCTGAGCCAGCCATTGCACTTGTTGCCCATCTCCAATATAAATTTATCACTCTCAATCACAAGGCTCTCCACAGTTCTGTACCACCCTACATCTCCTCGCTCTGTCACGCTACCCATGCTCTCCATTCCGCTAGCAACCCAAGACATCCTCAATAATCCGAACCTCCTGCACGCGTCTCCAAGACTTCTTGTGAACTGAGCCAATTCTTCGGAATGTGCTACCCAGGACAATTCGAATGATTCCCAATACGCAAAGTTTTAAGTCTGCACTAAAAATGCACATCTTTAGACTAGCCTATTGCCTCACCTCACTTATCTATTCCAGTTTGGTCCTTCCTAATTTTTTTTCAAAATTGGATCCCTCATAGCATCTGTTTACATATCCGCCATGCACTTAATAGCACTTTATATCTGTATTTATTCAGATACTGGCTGGTGAGTGGTGACCTGTTTTATACAAAATTTTTTCAATACTCTATTTATTATATTGACCGTACAATACAAGCACTTTTTACCATTTACCTTTTGTGTCTCCCTATTTCCTCATAGATTGTAAGGTTGAGAGTAGCAGAACCCTCACGTCTCTTGGTATCGGTTGAATTATGTGTTACTCTGTAATATTTACTGTCTGTAAAAGTACCCTCTTGAATGTAAAGTGCTGGGGAATATGTTGGTGCTATAGAAATACAATTATTATATTATTATTATTATTCATGGCTCTGGCTTCGTGTCTTTTAAATCTCCATGTAGTCTAAAAGACAGGTATGGACCTTCTCTATCCCAGTTTTCAACTGTATCCACGTGCTAAGGAGTCAAATACCACTCAAATCTGGCACTTCCACTAGTTCCAAAAGTCCAGCATTGATTTCAATGACCTTCTGCATACCTCCCAACTTTTGAGGAAGGGAAAAAGGGACAAAGTTAGCGGCGCGTGCTGCGCATCGTGAAAAATTTTAAGCCACACCTCTGACCACACCCATTTCCACAACTAGTCACGCCCCAACCACACTTCTGATCTCAATATTTCGTAAACAATAATTATAAACAAAAAAATATGGCCACACAGTGCTCCATACTGTATAATGGCCAGAAATGATGCTCCATACTGTATAATGGCCCCACATGATGCTCCATACTGTATAATAGCCCCAAATGATGCTGCTTACAGTGTACTGGCCCCACGTGATGCTCCATACTGTATAATGGCCACATGACGCTCTATACTGTATAATGGCCAGAAATGATGCTCCATACTGTATAATGGCCCCACATGATGCTCCATACTGTATAATAGCCCCAAATGATGCTGCATACAGTGTACTGCCCCACGTGATGCTCCATACTGTATAATGGCCACACATGACGCTCCATACTGTATAATGGCCCCAAATGATGCTGCATACAGTGTACTGGCCCCACGTGATGCTCCATAGTGTATAATGGCCACACATGACGCTCCATACTGTATAATGGCCCCAAATGATGCTGCGTACAGTGTACTGGCCCCACGTGATGCTCCATACAGTATAATGGGCCCTCATGATATTGCATACTGTATAATGGCCACACATAATGCGCCATACTGTATAATGGCCCCAAATGATGCTGCGTACAGTGTACTGGCCCCATGTGATTCTCCATACTGTATAATGGCCACACATGGTGCTTCATACTGTATAATGGCTACACATGATGTTCCTTACTACTGTATATAATGGCTCCACATGATGCTCCATACTGTATAATGGCCACACAGTGCCCCATACTGTATGATGGCCACACATAATGCTCCATACTATATAATGGTCACATTATGCTCCATACTGTATAATGGCCCCACATGATGCTGCGTACAGTATACTTGCCCCATGTGATGGTCCATACAGTATAATGGCCCCACATGATGCTTTGTACAATATAATGGCCCCACACGATGCTGGGTACAGTATAATGGCCACACATGGTTACCCCCACCCCCATCATTGCCTTCTCCATCACTACACACACACACCTTTCACCGCGCACCCTCGCAGCAGCTGGCAGATTCCACTCCCACGGAGCTGAATGGTGTCATCCAGCTGTGCCGCTGACTGCTCACATCGCTGCAGCTGTGATACGCCATTGAAAAAGACCTCTCCGTGTCTCCTGTGCCAGTCAGTGTCAGAGGGAGGAGCAATATCTGCCCTGATCCGACTCAGCCAGCGTCCGCTCCATACACCTCGTACACATGCGACTCTGCTCCATACACCTCGTACACACATGGCTCCGCTCCGTACACCTCGTACACACATGGCTCCGCTCCGTACACCTCGTACACACGGCTCCTCCCCATACACCTCATACACACACACCTTTGCTCCGTCCACCTCGTACACACACGGCTCCGCTCTGTACACCTCGTACACACACGGCTCCACTCCGTACATCTCGTATACACGTCTCCGCTCCGTACACCTCATACACACGGCTCCTCCCCGTACATCTCGTACACACACGGCTCCATTCCGTACACCTCGTACACACACGGCTCCACTCCGTACACCTCGTTCACACACGGCTCCACTCCATACACCTCGTACACACACGGCTCCACTCCATACACCTCGTACACACACACCTTCGCTCCGTACACCTCGTACACACACGGCTCCGCTCTGTACACCTCGTACACACACGGCTCCACTCCGTATACCTCGGACACACACAGCTCCACTCCGAACACCTCGTTCACACATGGCTCCACTCTATACACCTCGTACTCACATGACTGCGCTCCATACACCTTGCACATGCGGCTCCGCTCCGTACACCTCATACACACACGGCTCCACTCCGTACACCTCGTACACACACGGCTCCACTATATGTATATATATTAATATTTCATACAGCGCTAGACAGCTTAAAAGACGGTAATTCAATTGCCGGCTCTTGCTATCTCCTTCCCAAACCCGACATGATATGAGACATGGTTTACATAAAGTAAAACCAATTTTTTTGCATATTCCACAGTACTAATGTTAGTACTGTCTTTGTGCAAAATTTGGGCGCTCTAGATAATAAATTAAAGGGTTAAATCGCGGAAAAAATTGGCGTGGGCTCCCGTGCAATTTTCTCCGGCAGAATGGTAAAGCCAGTGACTGAGGGCAGATATTAATAGCCTGGAGACGGTCCATGGTTATTGCCCCCCCCCGGCTAAAAACATCTGCCCCCCGCCACCCCAGAAAAGGCACATCTGGAAGATGCGCCTATTCTGGCACTTGGCCACTCTCTTCCCATTCCCGTGTAGCGGTGGCATATGGGGTAATGAAGGGTTAATGTCACATTGCTATTGTAATGTGACATTAAGCCAGGTTAATAATGGAGAGGCGTCAATTATGACACCTATCCATTATTAATCCAATAGTATGAAATGGTTAAAACACACACACACACACATTATTACAAAGTATTTTAATGAAATAAATACACATGTTTTTGTAATATTTTATTATACTGGTAATCTACCTGAAGACCCTCGTTCTGTAAAAAAGGTAAAATAAAAAAACAACAATATCCCATACCTTCCGTCGTTCTGTCATGTCCCACGATGTAAATCCATCTGAAGGGGTTAACTAATTTTACAAGCAGAAGCTCTGCTAATGCAGCTGTGCTCCTGCCTGTAAAACCCCGGGGAATGAATGGAATGTAGGTCAATGACCTGTAGTTACCTTGAGTTGCGGTGATGTGCCCTCTGCTGGATGTCCTCATATGATCTCGAGCCTGGGAACTTTTCAGAATATTTTCCCACGCTCGTACTGAGGACAAAGAACCTAGTGTTCGAAACGCGTTCAGTTATGACTGCCGTGTGACCTTTCTCCATTTTTTTTTGTCAGCCTTTGCTATTTTATATTATGGAATAAAGATACAATATTTTTATATTCACGTCCTGGAGCTGGAAATCTTGCTTTGTTTGGTGCTTCATCCACGTCACAGCGGAGACGTCTCTTCCCTGCTCGGATGCTATAACCACAGCGTTTGGACTTTCATGGGTGAGCTGAATACTTCTGTTTTTTTTCTGAATATGTATGTGTAGTCTTGGAGGAAAAGCTGCCAGTTATTGAGTAGGACCACCCCACTCCAAAGCCAGGATCTTTTCCCACAAATTATCAAATGTATAATACATCAAACTGTTCAGCTAGTATTAAAATGCTGCCCATACTGTAAATTTCATTTCCAAGCCAGCAGCATTCCTTTAAAAGGTGCAATCCATTTACGGCACATCCTGTCAATGAAAATATAGGCAACTGAGCCATTATAAGCACTGCCAAGAAGTAAAACACAAAATATAATTTTTCTATTCTGATACCATTCTGTATGACTCTCTAATATACAAGCAATTGTGTGCAGCACTGGGTTGCAGTAAGAGTTTTTTCTACTGTATTGGCCAGAGGTGATTAATAGAATAGGCTCATTGCAGACGGAGCTGAAACTAACAATTTAAAGGTGATGAAAAAAATGACTAACACAATCAGGAGGCAATTGTGAATACTAGATACAATGTGGCATTGTCTACTTAAGGGGTTTATATTGTTTTATTACACAGACTCCGACGTAGTGAACACTAAATTGGTCATTAATAAAAACAGCCTCAATACTACAATGACTGTATAAAAGCTGGATGCTTCAAACTTTTTAAGGATACTTATTATTTCATAAGATTCTTTTCATATAGTATAGAGACTGAAATGTATGGCCAATTTCTCAAAGCACTGCCCTGAAGTGTGCAGCTTCGGCAAAGTGCACACGCTGAGGGTAGAGGGTAGAGTTGAGCGACTTTTACTTTTTTCGGATCGAGTCGGGCTTCATGAAACCCGACTTTGTCAAAAGTCAGGTCGGGTGAAATCGGCCGATTATTGCGAAAAGTCGGGGGCCAACCGAAACACGAAACCCAATGCAAGTCAATGGGGAATCAAAGTCGGCAGTGAGTGGAGGACAGGAAAACACCTACAGTGCCCATTTTAATGCCAAAAACATCAATTCTTATTACTTAAGCTTGTGAATCTTAATTTACTTTATAATAATAGTTAGCCATTGAAAACTGGGGGTCATTTGGCTAAAGTTGTGGGGGGATAGGGCTGGCTCAAGATTTTCATTGGCCCAGGAAACGCGGAATACGTCATGGCGGTGGAGCAGAAAGAGGTAAGTATTTCAACTTTGCAAGTGCTGTGATCCTGAGCAAGCAGGGGAGGCCCACTCGTTGGCACTGGCACAGGGCCCCTCATAGTATGGCGGTGTGTTTGACGGCGGGTGGTGCCTCCCACTGGTAGAGACACTTTTGCGTACTATGAGGGGCCCTGTGCCAGTGACGTCGCCAACGAGTATGCCCCCCCACCTGATGAAGGAACCTGCACTTTCATCTGCACCTTCCTCTTTGTCCCCGTGTAAGGTGGTATAGTATGCGGGAAGGGGAACCTGACTTTCAGCAGGGTCAGATTCTGGCTGTGTAGAGTGCATGGGGAATGTAGTGGTCTGTGTCAATGTACCAGCATACTCATCTAGCAGTGGCTGGGCAATGGGCAGGATGAGGAGGAAACACAGATATAGGCCCAAATAATAAAGTAGGCTAAATGCAGTTCAAAATTGGAAACAGGACTAAACAGCCGGCATTGCTTTGTTCAGAGGGGGAAAACTGTAATGAGTGGCAGACACAGTTAGTAGGCCCAAATAATAAAGTAGGCTAACTGCAGTTCAAAATTGGTAACAGGACTAAACAGGCGGCATTGCTTTGTTCAGTGGAGGAAAACTGTAATGAGTGGCAGACACAGTTAGTAGGCCCAAATAATAAAGTGGGCTAAATGTCTGCCAAAAACTTGTTCATAAATAAACAGGTGGCATAGCTAGGTACAGGGGTGGGCTCCTCTGCTGAGTAGCAGACAGTGGTAGTAGGCGAAAAGTGTTAACTGGTCTAAATGGAGGCCAGGGCCCCTGTATATTTTATCATCTATCATTTCAACAAATTTGTATTGCCAGTGCCATTGAAGGATTTAACAGCACAGACTACACAGTGGTAGATCAGGGAGTGGTAAGTATTGCAAGTGATAGAGCACTGTTTGAGCTGGGGGGAACACTCTCTCGTGGGCGCCGGTACTGGCACAGGCCCCTCATATTATGATGGTGTGTCTGATGTTGGTTGTGCACCACCACCGTCAGAGACACTTCATTTTACTATGAGGGACCCTGTGCCAGTGCCGTTGCCAAAGAGTGGGCCCACCCACCTGTTCAGGCAAAAGGCACTCGCACGGGTGCTTGCGCCAGGTGGTGACCACGGCCCTGTTGGGGGAGTCAGCCCATTTAGAGAGGTATAAAAAAGGCCTATGGTGGACATTCAGCAGCTGCAAATGGAGGAATTGGAGAAGTCAGTATGAGGAGACCAAAAGCAAGACATTTTGCAGGCAAGCTACGTGTCAGCAGGGGAAGGTGGGGCAAAATAATTTGACCTCCAGCCTTAGGTGCTATTGTGCTTTTGCTACTACCATCAGACGCACCACCACCATCAGTACCAGCTGGCAACCACTGCCCATGGGCTCTTCCACCAGACTGAACCAAAACTCAGGCCCTGTCCATAAAACAACACAATGTAAGTGGCAGAAAGTGGCTGGCTGACATACGACAAACTAACAGGACAGAAGTATATCCACTTTGTGAGAATTTGAATCTCACTTTTTTGGGGGGAGACTGAACCAAACCTCAGGCCCAGTGTATAAAATAACACAATGTAAGTGGCAGAAAGTGGCTGGAAGATATATGAAAAAATACAAGGACTGTAGTACAATTTCAATCTCCCTACAATGATCTCAGGAAAAGTATGGCAGCAATAAAAAGGACTGCTGCACACAAAAGTGTGGACAAATAAACAAGATAACTGTGCAGAAAGGAGCAACAGGATTTTTGCTTTTAAAAAGCAGTTGGTTTGCACAGCAGCGTGCAAACAGCAATGCAGCTATCAGGGAGCCTTAGAATGCAGCCTAATAAGCTACAGAGCTGATGCACAAAAATATAGCCTCCACTGTCCCTGCAAAGAAAAGGTGGTGTTGGACAGTGGAAATCGCTATAGCACAAGCAGTTTGGGGCTTAATCTTCCCTCCCTAACTATATCCCTTCTTCTGATGCAGCTGCAGCAACCTCTCCCTATGCTAAGATCGGCAGAAGTAAGATGGCGGTCGACAAGCACGCCCCTTTATAGCCCCTGTGATGCCGCAGAAAGCAAGCCAATCACTGTCATGCCCTTCTCTAAGATGGTGGGGACCGAGACCTATATCATCACGCTGCCCACACTCTGCGTCCTCATTCATTGGCTGAAAAATGGCGCTGAAAGCGTCATATGAAACGCGACTTTTGCACGCAGATCGCCGACCTCATTGCCAATCCCACACTAGGATCGGGTCGGGTTTCATGAAACCCGACTTTGCCGAAAGTTGGTGATTTTTGAATTTGTCTGATCCATTTCGCTCAACCCTAGCTGAGCGGTGTACAGATTAAACAGAAAGTCTTCGGGTCCGTACACCACTCTCTCTGGTCTACAGACCCATAAACTTTCGATGGAGTCCATACACCCTGTATATATATATTGTGGGAGCACTAATGACTATGTGCAACACTCTGCAGTGATGTTTAGCAGGCACCCTGTGCCGGCTCTAGTGATGACGGAGCGCTCTACTGTTTTATTTATGTGTACCGTATGTCATTGTTTATTGGAGGTGTTCTGCTGCCACTCTATATTAAATCAATAGCACCCCTATACATAGTGTAATTGGTATTGAGAATTTTTCCATTATTGTTTTACACATTTTTAAATTTCCTTTACATTGATATTTTCAGCTACTTCTGTAACTAGACAAATCATTAAATTCTATGTATTCTATAGCCATTACCAATAGATACACTTTAAAACATTTTTTTCCTTTATAACAATTGCATTCTTCATTACTGTATCTCTTTAAACTCGAAAACAATCTGAGGTTTAAACAGGAGGACATTTTATGATGTGCCCAGCAGATATAAGACAATTCACACTATGTGTGTGGTTGGGATGTGAACACCTGCCAACCCGTAATCCTCTCCACGCTCAATGTTTTGGTACAAGCTTTAATTGTATTCGTTCTGCAGCCAATGCAGATCTTGTCCTAATTCCCAGACCTCTGCCTGGATTCATAAGGACCTGGCAGGGCCAATGCAAGCAAAATGTGTCCCAGTACAGTTTAACTACTTATTCGACTGATTATATTACACAGTATATGCATTCATATGCATATATTCATGGATGAATCTACTTCATTTAAAGAGGTATTCACAATAAGCTGTTATAATAATATACACATATTTATTAATTTGTGCTAATATAACCCATTTTTAAATATGCCCCGTTTCGCATATACAACACCCCTCCAGGCTTTGTTTACCCCTCAATCAGTGTAAGGAATGAAGGATATATAAACCCATTGTAATCAAAATATTTATAAATTATGGAGGTACCCAGTAATATATTATGTCTAGACTATTACCACCATTATGAAGATAAAAAAATATGTTTGTACTACTATTAGATTGTATCAAACGTTTAATTTTTTATTATGTCACACAAACAAACAGACACATTTCAAAAAGACAATCCCTTAAAAACCCTATTAAAAATTATTTGGACAGTGTGGTTTGTAGACCGATTTTAAACAATGAGCACTCACTAGATATCACAATCTCGTGTATAGATACAAAGGTATATAGTAGGGATAACATATAGCCATAAATCCTTATATGAAATTGAAAATATATAATCAAAGCTACAGATTAAAAAATTAACATACAATATCATTATTAAATGCCAAGTCCTCTCATCCTCCGCACGTAATTAAATCGATTCCTACAGGACAATTCTTAATGGTGCAACCAAGGGAAAGGCAGCATCCAAAAGGAAAACCACCTATGCCAAAACATTGTATCCATCTACAGACAGCTGTTTTGGGGTATTTGCCCCTCATCAGTGTGGAGTAGGAAACTGGCTATTAGGAGCAGTGCCTAGTAAAAGGACCATAAACATAAGGATGAATGACCTCGGGGATATGTTTATAGTCCTTTTATATCACGGATATATATATCTATCACAATCCATTTTTGGATGCGTGGCAGCACTGGTTCCACTATGTTTTAAATGCAGCTTTTCTCCATTCAGGCCAGCGGGGGTTAATGTCAGGTTCCCTTGCTGGCTGTGTATTGCAGTTGCAGAGTTGCTAGGTCAGCTGATGTGGGTGGAGACCACTCCCACCATCCTTTAAATGGTCACCTGATGCATCAGCTGACTGTTGGTGAAAGAATTTCTCTATGGGGACCAGCCATGCAGTTGCAGCTCTCTGGTATCAGCTACTTCTGGAGTTTTGGAGTCCTGCTTCTGTGTCTTCTGCAGTGTGGAGCTTGGAAGCAGAGTCTGGAAGCTAAGTGTTGTATTTTCACCTTGTCTTTCTCGTGTTTGTCACTGTCCCCTGTGTGGAACCATTTTCAGTGGTGAAGCTAGCGCCCATGCTGGCCAGTGCACTAGCCAGGGCAGTGCTAGATGATAGCGAGGGATGAGGTTCCTGACAGCAGTGGGGGGAAGGACCCACTTAGGGTGTTAGGGGATTGTAAGGAAAGGCTCAAGTTTGAGCTCAGGTGATGACCATTCCTCATCACCATTCCTCATCCTCCCTATTGGTAGGGCCATCCCATAGAATGTGTGTTGTGCCGTCCGCTGACCGACCCCCTGCTGGGTCATTATATTCTGTGACACTTTCTGATTTAATTGTTCATTTTTCACATCTTTTTCATCTGGCCCAAGCTGACATGACAACTTCTTCCAGCCGGGACTCGGCTGCAAAGATTACAACAAATTACACATTTCTCGTCTCATATTTTCACAGTATAATGCCCCCGAAAACTGTTTGATGGCTACAACACTGTATGATTGCCCCATCACTGTAATCTATAATATATGGATAGCCTCCATATAGTATAATGCACCAGATATTCATAAATATAGTATAATGCACTCCATATTGACCTCCATATAATATAATGTGCTCCCTATAGGCCTCCATATAGTATAATGCACTCACCATAGGCAGATTCTATATATTATAAAGCACTCCCAATAGGCAGACTCTATAGTATAATGCACTCCCCATAGGCATACTCTATAGTGCAATGCACTCCCCAATAGGCAGATTCTATAGTATAATGCAGCCCCCAATAGGCAGGTTCTATAGTATAATGCACTCACCATAGGCATACTCTATAGTACAATGCACTCCCCCATAGGCAGACCCTATATTATAATGCACCCCCATAGCCAGACTCTATAGTATAATGCACTCCCCATAGGAAGACTCTATATACTATAATGCACCCCCATAGACAGACTCAAAATAATATAATGTGCTCCCCATAGGCAGACTGTATAGTATAATGCACCCCCCATAGGCAGATTATAGTATAATGCACCCCTCATAGGCAGAATCTGTATAGTATAATGCAGCCCCCTATAGGCAGACTGTATAGTATAATGCAGCCCCCATATGTAGACTCTATAGTATAATGCAGTGCCCCATAGGCAGACTCTATAGTATAATGCATTCCCCGCATAGGCAGAATCTGTAGAGTATAATGCAGCTTCCCATAGGCAGACTCTATAGTATAATGAACCCCCATGAAAAATAAATGCAATACTCACCTCTCCTCCTGGTTCCTCCGCTGCTCTGAGCACCAGCACATTTCCGGACCGGAGTGGTGATGGCATTGCGCCCCCCTCAGTGACGTCAGACACTGAGAGGGGGATGATGGGAGAGGGAGCGTAATGCTCTCACTCTTATCAATGCGGTCAACTGTATCGGCATCTAGCCGATTCAGTTGGACTTGCAATAACGGGCGGGAGGACCACTGCTGGCCTTGGTCTCCCCAGCCTGCTCCGGAGCACCATAGAGGCTGGGTGGCAGAGCAGGGAGATCGTACCGTAATTCTGGGTGGGCCCAATACGGCACATGGTCTGTAATGATATCAACTATGGTCAATTCTCTGTTTTTCTATACATGGCTGCCTGTTATGACTAGGGGGCATTAATGTATATGTGGTATGCCTGATCAAAACAGCAATATTGAGAATTTGCCTGTTGTGGTACAGTTGTGACTTTACAATATTTTATGTTCATTTTTTTTTATCCTTAGCTTTAATTATATATTCTCAAATTCATTTAAGGATTCATGGCTATATGGTCTCCCTATGTATCTGTGTATCCATATATGGCATTGTGTGATATCCAGTGAGTGCTCATTGTTTAAAATCAGTCTACAAACCACACTATCAAAAAAATTTAATAGGGTTTTTAAGGGGCTTATTGAAATTTGTCTGTTTGTGTGACATAATAAAAAATTAAATTTTTGGTAAAATCTAACAGTGGTATACCCATATTTTTTTAAATTTATCCCTCAGTTGCCATTGGAACCGTCCTTTAGTAGTTTCAGCTCATGGTCGATACTGTGATCTGGGACCCATCTAAATTGGAAGTTCTACTTTGATGAATATTTTCACAGAATGGGGCATAGGATCATTCATTACATTGCAGTGCTCATACCAGAAAGCAGTGTTGTGCGTCTGTGCTGGTAATTAAGAATGAGTTAGGGATGTTCTGCAGCATGGGCTGTATGCAAGGGCAGGGAGGAATGATATACTGTGACTGGGCTCTATACAAGGGGCTAATAGGAGATATAAACTGCAGGTGAGGGCTGTATACAGAGGTTGAGAAAAGAGATATACAGCATACAAGGGGCTGAGTGGAGAAACATTCTGCAGGAATGGACTTAATACAGAAAGGTTGAGAGTAGAGACATATTGCCGGAGGGGCGGATAAGAGTGCTATACTACAAAAGGGAGCTCTGTATGTAGGGGGCTGAGAGGGGAGATATACTGCAGGAGGGACAACATACAGGAGGCTGAGAAGAGAGAAATACTACAATGTGGAGTTTTTAGGCACAAATTGCGGCGATATTGTGTCTACATGGGAAACACCCTTTTTATAACTCCTTGAAGGAGCTCTTCAGTCTGGTGCATGTGCTTAGAAACAGTTCATATGACAATCTAATATATAAAGCTGTGTGTGTGTGTGTGTGTGTGTGTGTATGTCCGGGATTGGCATCTGCACCGTCGCAGCTACAGCCACAAAATTTTGCACAGTCACACGTTTGGACCCCGAGAGCGTCATAGGCTATGTTGTGAGGCAAAATTTTAACCCCGCGCGTTCCAATTCACCAAACAATTTTGCCCCTATCTACATAATGGGGAAAAGTGTTGGAGGTGTCGCAGCTACAGCCACAAAATTTTGCACAGTCACACGTCTGGACCCTGAGAGTGTCATAGGCTATGTTGTGAGGTGAAATTTTAACCCCGCACTTTCCAATTCACCCAACAATTTTGCCCCTATCTACATAATGGGGAAAAGTGAAAGGAAAAGTGTTGGAGGCAAATTGACAGCTGCCAGATGTGAACAAGGGGGACTTAAAGAATGAGCGCGATGGCGCCAAAGAGTATATACCGTACAGTTGCTAAGGTGGGGCCCCGACATGGGATACTCACCACACACGGGGATATGAACACACACAAAATGAGCCACACACTACCACGTGCTTGAACACATATACCAACCTCAGCACACATTTCACCACACATACACCAACCTCGCCACATAAAAGTCGAAACACAAAAGTCGCCGCTCAAAACTCGCCACGCGCAAAACTCGCCACATGCAAAAACTAGGCTCACGCAAAACTCGCCACAAGTGCAAAACTCACCTCATGGAAAACTCGCCACACGCAAAACTTGCACACGCGGAAAAATTGCCACATGCACAAAATTTGCAACACATGCAAAAGTTGCCTCACACAAAACTTGCACATACTCAATAGGCACCAGACATAAAACTCACCACGCGCAAAACTCGCCATGCGCAAAACTTGCTGCACACAACTTGCTACACTAACCTGTCACATGCAACTCGACACACAAAAAGTTGCTACACGCATGTTGCCACACAACTCATTTCACAAAAGTCGCTACATGCATGTCGCCACACACAACTCAACACACACAACTTGACAAACGAATCTCGCCCTAAAACACACACAAGTCTGGTATTAGCCTTCAAAAATAAAAATCTGATTAATAAGCAGACAAACTACAAGAGCAACAAATGTACCATATAGGAAATACAGCAGCTGTCAGTCACATGACCTGTCTATTATGTGTATGTGTGAGCTAATATATACTGCCAGGGGGAGGGCTTCCTGTTGGCTGGGGATTTATCAGGCTGCCAATTTATCTTACAAATACTGAGGTAAAAATACTGAGCAAATAACGTGTTAACGAGGTCTAATACAGGAGATCACACAGGTATATACTATATACAGGGGAGATGACACACAGATATATACTATATACAGGAGAGATGACACACAGGTATATACTATATAGAGGAGGAGATGACATACAGGTACATACTATATACAGGAGGAGATGACATACAGGTATATACTATATACAGGAGGAGATGACACACAGGTATATACTATATACAGGAGCAGATTACCTACAGGTATATATTATATACAGGAGGAGATGACATACAGGTATATGCTATATATAGAAGATGACATACAGGCATATACTATTTACAGGAGGAGATGACACACAGATATATACTATATACAGGGGAGATGACACACAGGTATATACTATATACAGGAGGAGATGACATACAGGTATATACTATATATAGAAGGAGATGACATACAGGTATATACTATATATAGGAGGAGATGACATACACGTATATACTATATATAGGAGGAGATGACATACAGGTATATACTATATATAGGAGGAGATGACATACAGGTATATACTATATACAGGGGAGATGACACACAGCAGGTATATACAATATACAGGGGAGATGATATACAGGTATATACTATATACAGGAGATGACATACAGGTGTATACTATATATAAGGGAGATGACAAACATGTATATACTGAGGTGAAAATGAGAGGTGTGAGGTGAAAATGAAAAGGTGTGAGTGCAAAATGAGAGGAGTGAGGGAAAATAGTGTAGTGATCGGAAAATGACAGATGTAAGGTCGAAATGACAAGTGTTAGGGGGGAATGAGAGATGTGAGGGGAAAAATTAAAGATGTGATTGGGAAAATGAAAGGCGTAATGGGAAAATAAGAGAAGTGACGTGCTATAACTAACCACAGATATTTACTATGCCCAGGCAACGCCGGGCTCTTCAGCTAGTCTAATATATAAAGCTGAATGTGTGTGTGTGTGTGTGTGTGTGAGTGTGTGTGTATGTATGTCCGGGATTGGCATCTGCACCGTCGCAGCTACAGCCACAAAATTTTGCACAGTCACACGTTTGGACCCCGAGAGCGTCATAGGCTATGTTGTGAGGTGAAATTTTAACCCCGAACTTTCCAATTCACCAAACAATTTTGCCCCTATCTACATAATGGGGAAAAGTGAAAGGAAAAGTGTTGGAGGCGTCGCAGCTACTGCCACAAAATTTTGCACAGTCACACGTCTGGACCCCGAGAGCGTCATAGGCTATGTTGTGAGGTGAAATTTTAACCCCGAACTTTCCAATTCACCAAACAATTTCGCCCCTATCTACATAATGGGGGAAAAGTGAAAGGAAAAGTGTTGGAGGCAAATTGACAGCTGCCAGATGTGAACAAGGGGGACTTAAAGAATGAGAGCGATGGCGCCAAAGAGTATATACCGTACAGTTGCTAAGGTGGGGCCCCGACATGGGATACTCACCACACACGGGGATATGAACACACACAAAATGCGCCACACACTACCACGTGCTTGAACACATATACCACCCTCAGCACACATTTCACCACACATACACCAACCTCGCCACATAAAAGTCGAAACACAAAAGTCGCCGCTCAAAACTCGCCACGCGCAAAACTCGCCACATGCAAAACTCACCACAAGTGCAAAACTCACCTCATGGAAAACTCGCCACACGCAAAACTTGCACACGCAGGAAAATTGCCACCTGCACAAAAGTTGCAGCACATGCAAAAGTTGCCTCACACACAACTTGAACATACTCAAAAGGCACCACACATAAAACTCGCCATGCGCAAAACTCGCTGCACACAACTTGCTACACTAACCTGTCACATGCAACTCGACACACAAAAAGTTGCTACACGCATGTTGCCACACGCAACTCAACACACACAACTTGACAAATGAAACTTGCCCTAAAACACACACAAGTCTGGTATTATCCTTCAAAAATAAAAATTAGATTAATAAGCAGACAAACTACAAGAGCAACAAATGTACCATAGGCTGGGTTCACACTGCGTTGTGTGAACCCGTTTAACAGGCTACGTTACACCGCGGCATAACGCGGTGTAACGTAGTCCGTTAACGCCGCCATTACAAGCAATGGCGAGCGCATCGCTAGCGCACGCCCACAATGGGCGTGCGCTAGCGATGTGCCGTCATTGAGTGACGGACCCGAGACGCCGCCTGCAGCGTTTTCGGGCCCGTCACTGCTAGCTCGCCGCTAGCGCAGATGGAGCTAGCAGAAGCTCCATCTGCGCTAGCGCTGTGCAAGTGCCGGAACTTGCGTTAGTGCAGTCCGCTTAACGGATATGTTGAACGGACTGCACTAACGTAGTGTGAACCTAGCCTTATAGGAAATACGGTAGCTGTCAGTCACATGACCTGTCTATTATGTGTATGTGTGAGCTAATATATACTGCCAGGGGGAAGGCTTCCTGTTGGCTGGGGATTAATCAGGCTTCCAATTTAGCTTACAAATACTGAGGAAAAAATACTGAGCAAATAACGTGTGAACGAGGTCTAATACAGGAGGAGATGACACACAGGTATATACTATATACAGGGGAGATGACACACAGATATATACTATATACAGGAGAGATGACACACAGGTATATACTATATAGAGGAGGAGATGACATACAGGTACATACTATATACAGGAGGAGATGACATACAAGTACATACTATATACAGGAGGAGATGACACACAGGTATATACTATATACAGGAGCAGATGACCTACAGGTATATACTATATACAGGAGGAGATGACATACAGGTATATGCTATATATAGAAGATGACATACAGGTATATACTATATATAGGAGGAGATGACATACAGGTATATACTATATACAGGGGAGATGACACACAGCAGGTATATTATATATACAGGGGAGATGACATACAGGTATATACTATATACAGGAGATGACATACAGGTGTATACTATATATAAGGGAGATGACAAACATGTATATACTGAGGGGAAAATGAAAAGGTGTGAGTGCAAAATGAGAGGAGTGAGGGAAAATAGTGTAGTGATCGGTAAATGACAGATGTGAGGTCGAAATGACAAGTGTTAGGGGGGAATGAGAGGAGTGAGGGAGAAAATGAGAGGTGTAAGGGAGAAAGTGAGAGATATGAGGGGGAAAATGAAAGATGTGATTGGGAAAATGAGAGGCGTGATGGGAAAATAAGAGAAGTGAGGTGCTATAACTAACCACAGATATTTACTATGCCCAGGCAACGCCGGGCTCTTCAGCTAGTCAAGAATAGAAAGAATAGCAGCACTCACCTGATCCTTATTGATGAATGATTTTTAATGCATTACAAAACATGGCATCATTGTATGCGGAGGTGCAGATGTCAGGAGAGTTTTACAGATGGTACAATAGACCTGAGGAAATATTCTTCTGCACCTGTGCATACAATGATGTCACGTTTTGTAATGGATTAAAATCATGCATCAAAAAGGATCAAGTGAGTGCTGCTATTCTTTTTATTCTTGATTGTCGAGAGAAATACTACAGTATGGACTGTATACAGAGGGCTGTGATAATGTATTGAGGGACAGGGTTTCATACAGAGGTTGAGAGGAGAGATGTACTTCAGGGTGAGCTACATCTATCTAGCTATCTATCTATATTGTGACAAAGTCACTAGTAAAGTGTCAGGTCATGTGCTTCTGAGATGAAGGAGTGAAAGTAAAGGGAAGAATGACTTGGTGACTAGTAGGGTTGAGCGAAACGGGTCGTTCATTTTCAAAAGTTGCCGACTTTTGGCAAAGTCGGGTTTCATGAAACCCGATCCGACCCCTGTGCGGGGTCGGCCATGCGGTATGCGACTTTCGCGCCAAAGTCGCGTTTCAATGACGCGAAAAGCGCCATTTCTCAGCCAATGAAGGTAAACGCAGAGGGTGGGCAGCGTGATGACATAGGTCCTGGTCCCCACCATCTTAGAGAAGGGCATTGCAGTGATTGGCTTGCTGTCTGCGGCGTCACAGGGGCTATAAAGGGGCGTTACCGCCGACCGCCATGTTACTGCTGCTGATCTGAGCTTAGGGAGAGGTTGCTGCCGCTTCGTTAGAAGCAGGGATAGCGTTAGGCAGGGTCCATTAACCACCAAACCGCTTGTGCTGTAGCGATTTCCACTGTCCAACACCACCTTCAGTGTGCAGGGACAGTGGAAGCTACATTTTTTTTTTTTTTCCCCCTCAGCGCTGTAGCTCATTGGGCTGCCCTAGAAGGCTCCCTGATAGCTGCATTGCTGTGTGTACGCCGCTGTGCAAACCAACTGCTTTTTTCAAAGCACAAATCCTCTTGTTCCTTCCTTTCTGCACAGCTATCTTTTTGGTTTGTACACACTTTTTATTTAATTTGTGCATCAGTCCACTCCTTATTGCTGCCTGCCATACCTGGCTGAGATTACTGCAGGGAGATAGTAATTGAAGGACACTCCCTGTTTTTTTTTTTTTTTTTTTGTGGGATATTAAGATTGACATTTCTGCTAGAGTGCCATCCCTGTCTGTGTCATCTCTCACTCAGTGGGCCATAGAAAGCCTATTTATTTTTTTGCCTGATTTGGGTTCTAAAATCTACCTGAAAAAATCACTACATCAATCAGTGGGAGAAAAATATTGGCCTCAGGGCTTGTGTGCCACTCCTGACTCCTGTGTGCATCATCACTCACTCAGTGGGCCATAGAAAGCCCATTTTTTTTTTTTTTTGCTTTATTTGGGTTCTAAATTCTACCTGAAAAAATCAATAAATCAATCAGTGGGAGATTAATATTGGCCTTTGGGCTTGTGCCAGTCCTAAGCGTGCCATCTCTCTCTGTCTCTCAGATAGTGGGCCATAGAAAGCCTATTTATTATTTTTTTTATTGGGTTTATAAATTTTCCCTGGAACAAAAAAAAAAAAGTGGGAGATAAATATTGGCCTCTGGGCTTGTGTGCCACTCCTGACTCCTGTGTGCGTCATCTCTCACTCAGTGGGCCATAGAAAACCTTTTTTTGTTTTATTTGGTTTCTAAATTCTTCCTGAAAAAATCATTTTATTCTATTATTTTTTTTTCCTAAAGTCTCCCTTAAAAAAAAAAAAAAATCAAATCAGTGGGAGATTAATATTTACATTTGTGCTTCAGTGACAGTCCTGCGTGTGTGGCATCTCTCTCATTTGTTGCCACCAACAACAGAGTGTGTAACATTGTGCCTGATTTTCGTTGTGGTCTCACTCACCTGTAAAGGGGTAGCTAAATCATACTGAAGTTATAGCTCACCGTGTAATTTGTGTGACAGCAACAAATACCGTTAGTTTGTTTACGTTTTTAAAACAATGAGGAAGTCTGGTGGAAGAGGTCGTGGCCGGGGGCGTTCATTGTCAGCTGGTAATGAGGGTAGTGGTAGTGGTGGAGCATCAGCTGGTCGTGGGAAAAAAAATATTGCACCCAAGTCTGGAGCTGTGGAGCCAGGTTCGTCGTCTGGCTACACAAGGCCTCGAACGCTCCCTTTTCTGGGAGTAGGAAAACCGCTTTTAAAGCCGGAGCAGCAAGAGCAAGTTTTGGCTTATCTTGCTGACTCAGCCTCTAGCTCTTTTGCCTCCTCTCGTGAAACTGGTAAATGTCAAAGCAGCGCGTCGTTAGTGGATGTTCACGGTCAGGGACAAGTCGCTTCCTTGTCCTCTTCAGCAAAAACAACAACAGAGAAGAATGCAGCAGGCGACACAACGGGTTACTCCATGGAGCTCTTTACACATACCGTCCCTGGCTTAGAAAGTGAAGCAGTTAACAGTCCATGCCCATTACAAGTTGAATCTGACATGGAGTGCACTGATGCACAGCCACAGCCAGACTACTATGCTGGTCCTTTGACTCAGACCACAACATTGCCCTCGCAGGGTAATGATCAAGAATCAGACCCTGATGAGACTATGTTGCCCCATCACGAACGCTATACCACCGACCGACACGGTGACACAGACGAAGTTGCACACGAGCTACAAGAAGAGGTAATAGATGACCCAGTTCTTGACCCCGATTGGCAGCCATTGGGGGAACAGGGTGCAGGCGGCAGCAGTTCTGAAGCGGAGGAGGAGGGGCCGCAGCAGGCATCAACATCACAACAGGTTCCATCTGCCGGGCCCGTATCTTGCCCAAAACGCGTGGCAAAGCCAAAACCTGTTGGAGGACAGCGTGGCCATCCGGTTAAAGCTCAGTCTGCAATGCCTGAAAAGGTATCCGATGCTAGAAAGAGTGCAGTCTGGCATTTTTTTAAACAACATCCAATTGATCAGCGCAAAGTCATCTGTCAAAAATGTTCAACTACCTTAAGCAGAGGACAGAATCTGAAAAGTCTCAATACAAGTTGCATGCATAGACATTTAACCACCATGCATTTGCAAGCCTGGACTAACTACCAAACGTCCCTTAAGGTTGTAGCACCCTCGGCCAATGAAGCTAGTCAGCAACGCAACATCCCTTCCGGCAGTGTAGGGCCACCATTTTCCGCACCACCTGCAGTATCTGTGCAGGTTTCTTTGCCAGGCCAAAGCAGTCAGGGTCAGGGAATCGCCAGTTTCGTAGTAGGAAACACTGCATCTAGGGCACCGGTGGCAACAATACCATCTCCCACCGTCTCTCAGTCTGCCATGTCCACCGGCACCCCCGCTAGTTCCACGATCTCCAGCTCTCCAGTCCAGCTCACCCTACATGAGACTATGGTTAGAAAAAGGAAGTACTTAGCCTCGCATCCGCATACACAGGGTTTGAACGCACACATAGCTAGACTAATCTCGTTAGAGATGATGCCCTACCGGTTAGTTGAAAGCGAAGCTTTCAAAGCCCTGATGGACTACGCTGTACCACGCTACGAGCTACCCAGTCGACACTTTTTTTCCAGAAAAGCCATCCCAGCCCTCCACCAGCATGTTAAAGAGCGCATCGTCCATGCACTCAGGCAATCTGTGAGCACAAAGGTGCACCTGACAACAGATGCATGGACCAGTAGGCATGGCCAGGGACGTTACGTGTCCATCACGGCACACTGGGTTAATGTGGTGGATGCAGGGTCCACAGGGGACAGCAAGTTTGGGACAGTTCTGCCTAGCCCACGGTCTAGGAAACAGTTGTCTGTAGCCGTTCGCACCCCCTCCTCCTCCTCTTCGTCCTTCTGCAGAAGCGAGAGCTCGTCCACAGACCGCAGTCGCACAACCACTCCATCCGCAGCTGCCACTGTTGCACACCAGGTCTCCCATTATGGGGCAGCTACTGGCAAACGTCAGCAGGCTGTATTGGCTATGAAGTGTTTGGGCGACAACAGACACACCGCGGAAGTTCTGTCCGAGTTCTTGCAGAAAGAAACGCAGTCGTGGCTGGGCACTGTAGATCTTGAGGCAGGCAAGGTAGTGAGTGATAACGGAAGGAATTTCATGGCTGCCATCTCCCTTTCCCAACTGAAACACATTCCTTGCCTGGCTCACACCTTAAACCTGGTGGTGCAGTGCTTCCTGAAAAGTTATCCGGGGTTATCCGACCTGCTCCTCAAAGTGCGTGGACTTTGCTCACATATCCGCCGTTCGCCCGTACACTCCAGCCATATGCAGACCTATCAGCGTTCTTTGAACCTTCCCCAGCATCGCCTAATCATAGACGTTGCAACAAGGTGGAACTCAACACTGCACATGCTTCAGAGACTGTGCGAACAGAGGCGGGCTGTTATGTTTTTGTGGGAGGATACACATACACGGGCAGGCAGTAGGATGGCAGACATGGAGTTGTCAGGTGTGCAGTGGTCGAAGATTCAAGACATGTGCCAAGTCCTTCAGTGTTTTGAGGAATGCACACGGTTGGTTAGTGCAGACAACGCCATAATAAGCATGAGCATCCCCCTAATGCGTCTGCTGATGCAAAGTTTGACGCACATAAAGGATCAGGCGTCTGCAGCTGAGGAAGAGGAAAGCCTTGATGACAGTCAGCCATTGTCTGGCCAGGACGAGGTAGCGGGCGAAGAGGAGGAGGAGGACGAGGAGGATGATGGGGATGATTATATTTTTAATGAGGAAGCTTTTCCGGGGCCACTGGAAATTGGTGGCGCGGCAAGGCCGGGTTCTGGTTTTTGGAGGGACACAAGTGACGTGGATTTGCCTGAAACTGCCCCTCAACCAAGCACAACCGCAGATTTGAGAACTGGAACTTTGGCCCACATGGCGGATTATGCCTTACGTATCCTCAAAAGGGACACACGCATAACTAAAATGATGAATGATGACGATTACTGGTTGGCCTGCCTCCTTGATCCTCGCTATAAAGGCAAATTGCAAAATATAATGCCACATGAGAACTTGGAACTAATATTAGCAACCAAACAATCAACTCTTGTTGACCGTTTGCTTCTGGCATTCCCTGCACACAGCGCCCGTGATCGTTCTCACACGAGCTGCAGGGGCCAGCAGACCAGAGGAGTTAGAGGGGCAGAAATCAGAAGTGGCGTTGGCCAGAGGGGTTTTCTGACCAGGTTGTGGAGTGATTTTGCTATGACCGCAGACAGGACAGGTACTGCAGCATCAATTCAAAGTGACAGGAGACAACATTTGTCCAGTATGGTTACAAACTATTTTTCATCCCTTATCGATGTTCTCCCTCAACCGTCATTCCCATTTGATTACTGGGCATCAAAATTAGACACCTGGCCAGAATTGGCAGAATATGCATTGCAGGAGCTTGCTTGCCCAGCAGCTAGTGTCCTATCAGAAAGAGTATTCAGTGCTGCAGGTTCAATACTAACAGAAAAAAGGACTCGTCTGGCTACCCAAAATGTAGATGATCTAACCTTCATTAAAATGAACCACAACTGGATTTCGAAATCTTTTGCCCCACCTTGCCCGGCTGACACCTAGCTTTCCTATGAAAAGGTCTTGCCTGTGGACTATTCTGAATGCCTTTTCCAATCTCGTAATTTTCTGCACCTGATTGTCCAGCATACGACATGTTTACACCTCACTAAATGGCCAAACTCCCCACACGGGGCCGTGGTATCGACACTTGGCGACAGCACCCGTGAGAGTGCAGTTTGTCTGAAGAGGTGGGTGAGCCCGCTTTTGGTCGACGGCACTGCCACTGGGTCCCTCCTAGTACAATAAAGTGTCTCTGGCGGTGGTGGTGCGCAACCAACGTCAGACACACCGTTGTAATATGAGGGGCCCTGGGCCTGTACCGCCGGCCACAAGACAGTTTCCCCCCACCCCAGCTCAAACAGTGCTCTACCACTTGCAAAATTATCTCACAGCTCCACCAATGTTTAGTCTATGCGCTGACATCCTTCAATGCCTGCCACTGACAATACCATTGTATTGACATTTTTGTTATGTTAGGCCTTCGATGCCTGTCTGTGGTCACTCCTTCCACTAGGCCTCCACTGACCACACCACTGCTGCCCGTGTACCCCTGGAACCAATTTAAAATTGCCTACAGCCATGTGTTATTATTTTAGGCCTTCGATGCCTGTCTGCGGTCACTCCTTCCACTAGGCCTCCACTGACCACACCACTGCTGCCCGTGTACCCCTGTAACCAATTTAAAATTGCCTACAGCCATGTGTTATTATTTTAGGCCTTCGATGCCTGTCTGCGGTCACTCCTTCCACTAGGCCTCCACTGACCACACCACTGCTGCCCGTGTACCCCTGGAACCAATTTAAAATTGCCTACAGCCATGTGTTATTATTTTAGGCCTTCGATGCCTGTCTGCGGTCACTCCTTCCACTAGGCCTCCACTGACCACACCACTGCTGCCCGTGTACCCCTGTAACCAATTTAAAATTGCCTACAGCCATGTGTTATTATTTTAGGCCTTCAATGCCTGTCTGCGGTCACTCCTTCCACTAGGCCTCCACTGACCACACCACTGCTGCCCGTGTACCCCTGGAACCAATTTAAAATTGCCTACAGCCATGTGTTATTATTTTAGGCCTTCGATGCCTGTCTGCGGTCACTCCTTCCACTAGGCCTCCTGTTGGAATAAGTTTAAATGCAACAACTCCATTCCTGTTGTAGTCTGCATTGAATGTCTATGAGTGTTCATTTGTCAGCTATGCTGTGATTGTTAAAGTTTGTACAAAAAAAAAAAAGGTCAGAGGACTCTCACTGATTGCATCATTCTGCTGCTGTTTCCTTCACAGAGAGACATGTGTTACATGGACTAGATTATATCGGTAGTTACTGTCAAAGCTTTCTTATTTTGTTCCAGTTCAAGCTGCATATATTAAACACAGTTTGCCTTACGTTGGATTCTGCTGCTTATATGAAGTAACACGCGCTGCTGTGGTAATACTCCGGCTAACAGGTTATGGGCCCAGCCACCGGAAAGTAAATGGTAAAAAGCCCAGTCACCGGAATAAGCAGCGAGCCAAGCGCAGACAGCACAGAGGAACCCCCGGAATACAAGGACACCGGAACGCAAAGGTACCGCAGTGTACAGAGCACCGGACAGCGCAGCTTAAAGGGCCAGTAACAAACAAAAAAAAAAAAAAAAAGGTACAAGAGACAAGAATGTCTACAGAAAGGAATGCAGTGAAGTACACAGTGCCAAGTCTCACAAATCACAATTACAGCTCCTGGAAATTCAAGGTAAAGATGTTACTTATAAGAGAGGGTACATGGAAATGTATTGAACAGCCTGTGCCTGACCCAGTACCGGGTGATTGGCTAGAGACTGATCAGAAAGCACAAAGCACTATTTCCCTCAGCATAGATGATAACCAGATTGTACATGTATGCAAATGTGATACTGCAAAGAAAATGTGGGAAGAATTACAGAAAGTGCATGAAAGGTCAAATCTCAGCAATAAGCTATATCTTATGAGAAAGCTGTATCAGTCTAAATTAAGTGATGGCCAGCATATGCAGGACTATATCAGAAACACCCTAGAGATTGTGGAGCGCCTAAGGGGTATTGGTGAAGAAATTAAAGATTTTCATGTTGCTGCATTACTATTAAGTGGTCTTCCAGAAAGTTATGACACGCTTGTGACTGCATTAGATGCCAGACCAGATGATGAACTCACACTAGAATATGTGAAAGGGAAACTTGCAGATGAATACAAGAGAAAGTCAGAGACTATTAGCAATAATATATGCAAAGCAGAAGCAGCATTAAAGACACAGTACTTTTCTAAAGCTCAGAGTCATTTAAAGGAAACTCGTGAATGTTTTGTCTGTAAAAAGCCTGGTCACCTTAAAGCAGACTGCAGAGTGTGGAAAGCAAGAATGAATCAGTTTAAAAAGCAGGACAGTCATCAAAAGGTTAAAACAGCTGTAAAGAAGGAAGATGCATGTATTGCGACTGCATTTGGGGTCAGCACAAGCCCATATGCAAACCATGTTTGGTGTATTGACTCTGGAGCGACTGCTCACATGACACGTGATAAAGATTTCTTCATTAATCTAGATGAAAGCAAGTCTGAAAAGGTAATTTTAGCTAATGGTCACTATATGACATCAGAAGGAATAGGAGATGGTTATCTCCATTGTCAAGTTCAATCCTCAGCACAAGTCAGAAAAATCCCAGTTAAAGACGTGCTGTATGTTCCCAAACTTGAAAGTAACCTTTTATCTGTAAAGAAGCTTGCACAACAGGGAAATATAGTTACATTTAAGGATGACAGATGCATCATTTCAAAGAAGGGTCATACCCTTGCCGAAGGAAAAATTAAAGATGAACTTTATCAGCTGAAATGCAATGAAACTGTTTACAGTGCTAGACAAGATTTTCATAAGGACTGTATTCATGTGTGGCACAGACGCCTAGGCCACAGAGATCCAGAAGCAGTAAAGAAACTAGCTCAACTTGCAAATGGTATTGCAATCAACCAGTGTAATCAAACAATGAAGTGCACAAGTTGCCTAAAAGGGAAAATGTCCAGAAAATCGTTTCCTAAAGTAAGCACTACTAAATCTGCACAGATACTGGATTTGATACATACAGATGTGTGTGGTCCAATGAGTGTTCTTACTCCCAGCAAGAAGAGATATTTTCTCACATTCATTGATGATTATTCCAGATATACTGTTACTTACCTACTTCAAAGTAAAGATGAAGTTCCACAGAAACTTGAAGAATATCTTGCTGCAGTTCTTAACAAATTTGGAAGAATACCAAAGGTACTGCGAGCAGATAATGGAACTGAATATACAAGTGGTAAAGTGCAAACCATCCTGAAAAAGAATGGAATCGTGTTCCAGACAACCGTTCCATACAACCCAGAGCAGAATGGCACAGCAGAGAGAAAGAACCGAACTCTTTGTGAAAGTGGAAGAAGTATGCTATTTGATGGAAACCTACCTACAACATATTGGGGAGAAGCCATCATGACTGCTACCTATCTTCAAAATCGACTGCCAAGTAAAGCTACAAGTAAAACTCCATATGAGCTATGGAACTGTGAGAAGCCCAACCTGAAGCATCTCAGGATATTCGGAAGCAAAACTTTTGTGCATGTTCCCAAAGAAAAACGTTCTAAGTGGGAATCTCATGCAAAGGAAGGAGTTCTTGTGGGGTACAGTGAAACTCAGAAAGGATACAGAATCCTGCACCCACAGACCAACACAGTAACAATCAGCAGAGATGTAGTGATTGATGAAAACTCAGTATCGCTCAAATTTCATGAGGTTACGCAAATAATTCAACCTAAGGAACAAGAATTTCAGTCAGTGATTCCAGACATTGAAGAGAATCTCAAAGAAAATACTGAAGTCTGGATATGCTCTGAAAGTACTGAAAAAGAAACAGAAGAACCAAGCCAACCTCAGGAGATCAGAAGATCAGAAAGATCAAATAAAGGAATTCCAGCTAAACGCTTTTCTTATATGGTCAGATCAATTCCAGAAGAAGAGCCACAGTCATGGCAGGAAATGCAAAAACTGCCTATTCATAAGAAGCAAAAATGGATAAAAGCTGCTGATGAAGAAATGGAATCCCTTCATAAGCTCAAAACATGGGAGCTCACAGAGCTACCTCAAGGCAAGAAAGCAATTGGATGTAAGTGGGTCTTTAAGAACAAATATGACTCCGAAGGTAATGTTCACCGTTTTAAAGCAAGATTGGTCGCAAAAGGATATTCACAAAAATATGGTGAAGATTATGATGCTACTTTTGCTCCAGTTGCCAAGCAAACTACATTCAGAACTTTATTATCCATAGCTGCTGTTCAGCAGATGAAAGTAAGACATTTTGACATCAAAACAGCCTTTCTACATGGAGACATTGAAGAAGAGCTGTACATGACTCAACCAGAAGGCTATGTTAAAAGGGGTAAAGAGAACCTTGTTTGCAGAATGCAAAAATCTCTCTACGGCCTTAAGCAATCAGCAAGAGCATGGAACACTAAGATGAACAAAGTGTTAATCGACGAAGGATTTAAAAGGTCTCAAGCGGATCCATGTTTGTATACAAAAGGTGTATCACAAGATTGGATGTATGTTATTCTATATGTGGATGATGTAATAATAGCGCATCAAGAAGAGAGAGAAATTTCAAAACTAGGTCAAATTCTGAACAAGCATTTCGAGACCAAGGACCTTGGAGATGTGACATACTATTTGGGAATCCAAATCCAGAGAGAGGAAGATGGAAGTTTTCTTCTTAATCAAAATTCTAAAATCTCCACAGTTCTAAACCAGTTTGGAATGTCAGAAGCCAAAGGCATATCAACTCCAATGGATCCATCTTACCTAAAATTGGAAGGAGAAGAAGATCTGCTACCCACAAATGACAGTTACAGACAAGCAGTGGGGGCACTTCTATACATAGCAACCACAACCCGTCCAGATATCTCAGCCACAGTGGGAATTCTCTGCCGACGTGTAAGCAAGCCACGCCAAAGAGATTGGAATGCAATTAAGAGACTTCTTCAGTATCTTAAGGCAACCCAAGAGTTAAGTCTAAAGATTTCTGCATCAGGAGATCTAATTCTCAGAGGATATGTAGATGCAGATTGGGCTGGAGACTCAAGTGATCGAAGATCAACAAGTGGTTACTTGTTCAAGTTAGGACACACTTCAATCTCATGGTCCAGTAGAAAACAAGTGTCAGTTGCATTGTCTTCTACAGAAGCAGAATATACATCAGCTGCTCATGCAAGTCAAGAGTTAATTTGGTTGAAGCAACTTTTGGAAGAATTCGGCAAACCACTAGCTGAACCAACTGTTATCTATGAGGACAACCAAGGATGTATCAAGCTCGCCAGCAGTGAAAGGATAAGTGCAAGAACAAAGCACATTGATGTTAAACATCATCACTTGCGTGACTTAGTAGAGCGTGAAGTTCTAAAGTTTGTTTACTGTGAATCTGACAAGATGTTAGCAGATGTTTTGACAAAGCCATTGTCAAGAGCCAAGTTTGAAGAATTCAGAACTGCAATGGGACTAACAGGATAAGCAGTTGTTGAGTGGGGGTGTTGGAATAAGTTTAAATGCAACAACTCCATTCCTGTTGTAGTCTGCATTGAATGTCTATGAGTGTTCATTTGTCAGCTATGCTGTGATTGTTAAAGTTTGTACAAAAAAAAAAAAGGTCAGAGGACTCTCACTGATTGCATCATTCTGCTGCTGTTTCCTTCACAGAGAGACATGTGTTACATGGACTAGATTATATCGGTAGTTACTGTCAAAGCTTTCTTATTTTGTTCCAGTTCAAGCTGCATATATTAAACACAGTTTGCCTTACGTTGGATTCTGCTGCTTATATGAAGTAACACGCGCTGCTGTGGTAATACTCCGGCTAACACCTCCACTGACCACACCACTGCTGCCCGTGTACCCCTGGAACCAATTTAAAATTGCCTACAGCCATGTGTTATTTTAGGCCTTCGATGCCTGTCTGCGGTGACTCCTTCCACTAGGCCTCCACTGACCACACCACTGCTGCCCGTGTACCCCTGGAACCAATTTAAAATTGCCTACAGCCATGTGTTATTATTTTAGGCCTTCGATGCCTGTCTGCAGTCACTCCTTCCACTAGGCCTCCACTGACCACACCACTGCTGCCCGTGTACCCCTGGAACCAATTTAAAATTGCCTACAGCCATGTGTTATTATTTTAGGCCTTCGATGCCTGTCTGCGGTCACTCCTTCCACTAGGCCTCCACTGACCACACCACTGCTGCCCGTGTACCCATGGAACCAACATCAGAAAATATAAAAATAAGTATTTTGCTTATAAAAAAGAAAATACTGGAGAGATATCAAATGCAGACATTTTAACATTAAAAACAAACACATACAACAAAAATCTGGTACAGTACTAAAAATGGCCACCAGCTACAATAACTTTCTCCTGCAAGTAGTTAACTGAAAGGTTTTTTTCAATTTTAAACACAGATATGGCATCCACCGAGTGTTGTCCTGTCGCGTCTTCTTTATATTATTGCCAAGAAGATGCAAAACAATGAAAATAATAAAATCATTATTTACCAAAAAAATAGAGTAAGTCAAAACCACATTGCAAATAAACATTCATTACAAATAAAGAAGCAGGGCGCGTCCGAGGGTGAGTATATACCTAATAAGAATATAATCACCCTCGGACGCGCCCTGCTTCTTTCCGACAGCCTTCCTTCCTAAGAATCAGCCCTTCCGTGGTGTAGAGAGAGGGTTTGTTACACTCCAAGGTGTTCCCCAGGTTGCCTTTCCTGAGCTTCGATCTTCCGGCTCTCGTTTAGTAGTTGTTGGAAACTACGCTGCATTAGGCCTACAAATTGGGTATGGGGTGTAGAGAGATGGTGTGTTACACTCCAAGGTGTTCCCCAGGTTTCCTCTCCATTGCTTCGATCTTCCGGCTCTCGTTTAGTAGTTGTTGGAAACTACGCTGCATTAGGCCTACAAATTGGGTATGGGGTGTAGAGAGATGGTGTGTTACACTCCAAGGTGTTCCCCAGGTTTCCTCTCCATTGCTTCGATCTTCCGGCTCTCGTTTAGTAGTTGTTGGAAACTACGCTGCATTAGGCCTACAAATTGGGTATGGGGTGTAGAGAGATGGTGTGTTCCACTGTAGAGAGATGGTGTGTTCCACTCCAAGGTGTTCCCCAGGTTTCCTCGCCAATGCTTCGATCATCATGCTCTCGTTTAGTAGTTGTTGGAAACTACGCTGCATTAGACCTACAAATTGGGTATGGGGTGTAGAGAGATGGTGTGTTCCACTGTAGAGAGATGGTGTGTTCCACTCCAAGGTGTTCTCCAGGTTGCCTTTCCTGAACTTCTATCTTCAGACTCTCATTAAATTGTGGTTAAACGGAACAACTGCATTTGGCGTACTAGTTGGTTTGGGGCCTACTATCGGTGTCTGCCGCTCCTTGCTGTTCTCCTGGTTTCCTGTCCTGAAATTCCGTTTTCAGGCGCTCGTTAAGTAGTTGTTAATGTTAGACTGCATTTGGCCTACTAGTTGGGTTGGGGCCTACTATCGGTGTCTGCCACTCCTTGCTGTTCTACTCCACTGAACAAAGCTGTGCCGCCTGTTTACTACTGTTGCCAATTTTGAACTGCATTTCGACTACTTACTGATTTGGGCCTACTCTCTGTGTCAGCCTCTCATTCCAGTTGTCCTCCACTGCAATGCCCCCTGATTAGTCCTGTGTTACCAATTTTGAACTGCATTTAGCCCACTTTATTCTTTGGGCCTATATCTGTGTTTCCTCCTCATCCTGCCCATTGCCCAGCCAGTGATAGATGAGTCTGCTGGTACATTGACCCATAACGCAACATTTCCCGTGCACGCTACACTGCAAGATTGTGACCCTGCTGAAAGTCAGGTCCCCCTTCCCGCATACCATACCACCTTACACGGGGACAAACAGGAAGGTGCAGATGAAAGTGCAGGTTCCTTCATCAGGTGGGGGGAGGAATACTAGTTGGCGACGTCACTGGCACAGGGCCTCTCATGGTACGCAAAAGTGTTGCTGCCGGTGGGAGGCGCCCCCGCCGTGCAAACACACCGCTGTACTTTGAGGGGCCCTGTGCCAGTGCCAATGCCAACGAGTGGCCCCCCCCTGCTTGCTCAGGTTCACAGCACTTGCAAAGTTGAAATACTTACCTCTCCCTGCTCCACTGCCGTGACGTGGTCCAGATTTCCTGGGCCCACTAATTACTTGAACCAGCCCTACCCACCACAACTTTAGCCAAATGACCCCCAATTTCAAATGCCTTCCAATTATTATAAGGTAAATTACGCTTGACAAGCTTCATTAAGAAGAATGGATGGTTTTGACATTAAAATGGGCACTCTAGGTGTTTTCCTGGCCCCCACTCACTGCCGACTATGCTGCCCCATTGACTTGCATTGGGTTTCGTGTTTCGGTCGATCCCGACTTTACGTCATAATCGGCCGATTTCACTCGACCCGACTTTTGAGATAGTCGGGTTTCGCGAAACCCGGCTCGACTCTAAAAAGGTCAAGGTCGCTCAACTCTAGTGACTAGGCATTTTTTAGGACTCCAGGACTTCAGCTTTCATGAGGAGCACAGGCCTCGGAAGCTACATGGTAACGCAGATACCCAATCTAGACTTCTCTGTTTGAAGACTGAAGGTGCCAAAACCCGTGGCTTTGGGCATGGGGGGAGCTGAGAGGAAAGGATGGTGTCAGGCTTCAAATATAGCAGCTCTTGTGCATCAGGAGGCAACTCTTCCCTCTGAGCTATTCAGCTTGCTGCACAGTTCCATGCTAACCCAAATACTTGTATGTTTTTTCAGATGGTTTCCACCCAGAGTTCCTGTTGGTCTCCACGCTGAGTATCCAATTGGCTCCACCCTGATTGATCACCCTATTTAGTCACTTAACATCCAATGACAGATATATCTGAAATATCCGACATTGGACGCCTCCCCCTGTTTGGTGCGGGCTACGGCGATGAGCTTGCACCTTTTCCGGACCACGTCATGCACCCCTAACAGCCCCGGGTGGAATCGCGATCCACCCGCGGCTGTTAACATGTTAAATGCCACTGTAAAACTCTGACAGCAGAATTTAACGTGCACACGCAGGAAGCGCGTCATGATTCTCGCCCATTGTCGCCCTTGTCACATGATCGCGGGTCGCTGATTGGTTGGCTTGACAACCCTGGGTCTGCAGGGGATCCCTGTGGTTGTCATTGCCAGATCGCTATGAGCGCCGACTGCTGCTAGTGAGCATTTCTGCTCCATTGAGCAGGGCTGCAGCAATAACGGGTGATCAAGATTGTATCTACGCCAAAATGGTATCAACAAAAACATCAACTCAGAGCGCAAAAAATAAGCCATCATCCAGCTCCAGATCCTGAAAAATGGATATGCTACAGGTCTCGGAAAATAGTGACTTTTTTTTATTTTTTGACAAATATTTTTGGATTTTTTTTTTGCCACTTAAATAGAAAAGAACCTATACATGTTTGGTATTTACAAACTTGTAATGACCTGGAGAATCATTATGGCAGTTCAGTTTTAGCATTTAGTGAACATGATAAAAAAAATCCAGAAAACAATTGTGGAATTGCACTTTTTTTGCAATTTTTCCGCTCTTTTAATTTCCCGTTTTACAGTACTTGGTATGGTAAAATCAATGGTGCTGTTCAAAAACACAACTAGTCTTGCAAAAAACAATCCCTCACATGGCCATATTGACAGAAAAACATCAGAGTTATGGCTCTGAGAAGAAGAGAAGCAAAAAATGTTAATGAAAAAACGTAAATACCCCTGGTCCTTATTCCCTACCTGACATGCGACGTACATGTACATGTGTGGGAGCTGCGTTCCTGCAAACAGCAGTAGAGGTACGGTGCACCGATCGCGCAGCCTCATGCTGAGCGCCACAGTGATCAGATGCGAGTGTCAGCTGTGTGAGAGCTTACACCACGCAGCAACACCCGCGGGCATTTAACCCTTCTGATGGTGCTATCAGTAGTGATAGCGGCATAGAGGAGCATCGCGCATGGAATCAGTTCATGTTGTCCTAATAGGCTCCATGGAGACCCCCGGCTGCAAAATGGCAACGGGGTCCTTCAGGGAGGGTGGGGTGTCAGCAGGGCCAGACTGGCCATCTTGCAATTCTGGCAAATGCCAGAAGGGCCTGTCTGGTTGTGGGCTGCCTTGTCTGCTAAGTTGTAACATAATCAGTGTTCTCAAGACACACATACTGGTAAGAGTTGTGATGGAGTACAAAGTCGCTGACTCCGTCTCTTACCCCAGCAGACCACGGGTATCATTAGAAATATTGGTCTTGTAGTAAATCTTGCTTTCCTCCATCAAGGGTAATATTAATAATATATCCCATCTGGTGCTTGGGGGACGGGACAACATGGGCCTGTGTGATTTCAAATGCCAGGGCTGAATTTCAGCCCCAGTCCGTACCTGGGTGTCAGTGCCTGCTCAGAGCAGGACCTGAGACGCCTCCTTCAGTGCCTTTCAGACACTAGTCTGATGCCCTGCAGTGCAGAAGCATTGAAGAACATCATGACATTGGTATAGTCGATCATAGGAGGGTGCCTATGCTTCGCCCAACCTACCCCTGGACCCGAGAGTCTCCCTTCCAAACCCAGAAAAGACACCAAAGCCAATGTTGGATAAATTTGGCCACAGCAGCCTTTAACATAGTAACATAGTAACATAGTTAGTAAGGCCGAAAAAAGACATTTGTCCATCCAGTTCAGCCTATATTCCATCATAATAAATCCCCAGATCTACGTCCTTCTACAGAACCTAATTGTATGATACAATATTGTTCTGCTCCAGGAAGACATCCAGGCCTCTCTTGAACCCCTCCAGGTTCGCCATCACCACCTCCTCAGGCAAGCAATTCCAGATTCTCACTGCCCTAACAGTAAAGAATCCTCTTCTATGTTGGTGGAAAAACCTTCTCTCCTCCAGACGCAAAGAATGCCCCCTTGTGCCCGTCACCTTCCTTGGTATAAACAGATCCTCAGCGAGATATTTGTATTGTCCCCTTATATACTTATACATGGTTATTAGATCGCCCCGCAGTCGTCTTTTTTCTAGACTAAATAATCCTAATTTCGCTAATCTATCTGGGTATTGTAGTTCTCCCATACCCTTTATTAATTTTGTTGCCCTCCTTTGTACTCTCTCTAGTTCCATTATATCCTTCCTGAGCACCGGTGCCCAAAACTGGACACAGTACTCCATGTGCGGTCTAACTAGGGATTTGTACAGAGGCAGTATAATGCTCTCATCATGTGTATCCAGACCTCTTTTAATGCACCCCATGATCCTGTTTGCCTTGGCAGCTGCTGCCTGGCACTGGCTGCTCCAGGTAAGTTTATCATTAACTAGGATCCCCAAGTCCTTCTCCCTGTCAGATTTACCCAGTGGTTTCCCATTCAGTGTGTAATGGTGATATTGATTCCTTCTTCCCATGTGTATAACCTTACATTTATCATTGTTAAACCTCATCTGCCACCTTTCAGCCCAAGTTTCCAACTTATCCAGATCCATCTGTAGCAGAATACTATCTTCTCTTGTATTAACTGCTTTACATAGTTTTGTATCATCTGCAAATATCGATATTTTACTGTGTAAACCTTCTACCAGATCATTAATGAATATGTTGAAGAGAACAGGTCCCAATACTGACCCCTGCGGTACCCCACTGGTCACAGCGACCCAGTTAGAGACTATACCATTTATAACCACCCTCTGCTTTCTATCACTAAGCCAGTTACTAACCCATTTACACACATTTTCCCCCAGACCAAGCATTCTCATTTTGTGTACCAACCTCTTGTGCGGTACGGTATCAAACGCTTTGGAAAAATCGAGATATACCACGTCCAATGACTCGCCTTGGTCCAGCCTATAGCTTACCTCTTCATAAAAACTGATTAGATTGGTTTGACAGGAGCGATTTCTCATAAACCCGTGCTGATATGGAGTTAAACAGTTATTCTCATTGAGATAATCCAGAATAACATCCCACAGAAACCCTTCAAATATTTTACCAACAATAGAGGTTAGACTTACTGGCCTATAATTTCCAGGTTCACTTTTAGAGCCCTTTTTGAATATTGGCACCACATTTGCTATGCGCCAATCCTGCGGAACAGACCCTGTCGCTATAGAGTCCCTAAAAATAAGAAGTAATGGTTTATCTATTACATTACTTAGTTCTCTTAGTACTCGTGGGTGTATGCCATCCGGACCTGGAGATTTATCTATTTTAATCTTATTTAGCCGGTTTCGCACCTCTTCTTGGGTTAGATTGGTGACCCTTAATATAGGGTTTTCATTGTTTCTTGGGATTTGACCTAGCATTTCATTTTCCACCGTGAATACCGTGGAGAAGAAGGTGTTTAATATGTTAGCTTTTTCCTCGTCATCTACAACCATTCTTTCCTCATTATTTTTTAAGGGGCCTACATTTTCAGTTTTTATTCTTTTACTATTGATATAGTTGAAGAACAGTTTGGGATTAGTTTTACTCTCCTTAGCAATGTGCTTCTCTGTTTCCTTTTTGGCAGCTTTAATTAGTTTTTTAGATAAAGTATTTTTCTCCCTATAGTTTTTTAGAGCTTCAATGGTGCCATCCTGCTTTAGTAGTGCAAATGCTTTCTTTTTACTGTTAATTGCCTGTCTTACTTCTTTGTTTAGCCACATTGGGTTTTTCCTATTTCTAGTCCTTTTAGTCCCACAAGGTATAAACCGCTTACAGTGCCTATTTAGGATGTTCTTAAACATTTCCCATTTATTATCTGTATTCTCATTTCTGAGGATATTGTCCCAGTCTACCAGATTAAGGGCATCTCTAAGCTGGTCAAACTTTGCCTTCCTAAAGTTCAGTGTTTTTGTGACTCCCTGACAAGTCCCCCTAGTGAAAGACAGGTGAAACTGTACAATATTGTGGTCGCTATTTCCTAGATGCCCGACCACCTGCAGATTTGTTATTCTGTCAGGTCTATTAGATAGTATTAGGTCTAAAAGTGCTGCTCCTCTGGTTGGATTCTGCACCAATTGTGAAAGATAATTTTTCTTGGTTATTAGCAGAAACCTGTTGCCTTTATGGGTTTCACAGGTTTCTGTTTCCCAGTTAATATCCGGGTAGTTAAAGTCCCCCATAACCAGGACCTCATTATGGGTTGCAGCTTCATCTATCTGCTTTAGAAGTAGACTTTCCATGCTTTCTGTTATATTTGGGGGTTTGTAACAGACCCCAATGAGAATTTTGTTACCATTTTTCCCTCCATGAATTTCGACCCATATGGACTCGACATCCTCATTTCCTTCGCTAATATCCTCCCTTAAAGTGGACTTTAGACAAGACTTTACATAGAGACAAACCCCTCCTCCTCTCCGATTTTTACGATCCTTTCTAAACAGACTGTAACCCTGTAAGTTAACTGCCCAGTCATAGCTTTCATCTAACCATGTCTCGGTTATTCCCACTATGTCAAAGTTACCTGTAGATATTTCTGCTTCTAGTTCTTCCATCTTGTTTGTCAGGCTTCTGGCATTTGCGAGCATGCAGTTTAGAGGATTTTGTTTTGTTCCAATCTCCTCGCTGTGGATTGTTTTAGAAATGTTCTTACCTCCCTTCTGAGTATGTTTTCCTGGGTCTTCTTTGTTCAAGTCTAATGTTTTTCTTCCCGTCCCCTCTTCTTCTAGTTTAACGCCCTCCTGATGAATGTAGCGAGTCTTCTGGCGAATGTGTGTTTCCCAGGTTTGTTGAGGTGTAGTCCGTCTCTGGCGAGGAGTCCATCGTACAAGTAATTCACACCGTGGTCCAGGAATCCGAATCCTTGTTGTCTGCACCATTGTCTTAGCCAGTTGTTTGCATCAAGGATCCTGTTCCATCTCCTGGTGCCATGCCCGTCTACTGGAAGGATAGAAGAAAAAACTACCTGTGCATCCAGTTCCTTTACTTTCTTCCCCAACTCTTCAAAGTCTTTGCAGATTGTCGGTAGGTCCTTCCTTGCCGTGTCATTGGTGCCAACATGTATCAGAAGAAATGGGTGGACGTCCTTGGAGCTGAAGAGCTTTGGTATCCTATCGGTCACATCCTTAATCATCGCACCTGGAAGGCAGCATACTTCTCTTGCAGTTATGTCCGGTCTGCAGATGGCTGCCTCTCAGTAGTGAGTCTCCCACCACCACCACTCTTCGTTGCTTCTTGGCTGTACTTTTTGCTGTCACTTGTCACTTGTTGCTGTGTGCCCTTTTCTTTTTTGCTTGCTGGTATTGCTTCATCCTTAGGTGTGCCATCTTCATCCTCTACAAAGATTTGATATCGGTTCTTCAGTTGTGTGGTTGGTGATTTCTCCATGGTCTTCTTGCTTCTTTTGGTCACATGCTTCCACTCATCTGCTTTTGGAGGTTCTCTGACACTTTTTGCACCTTCTGTGACCAGTAGAGATGCTTCTGTTCTGTCTAGAAAGTCTTCATTCTCTTTGAGTTTCAAAGTTGCTATTCTTTCTTCCAGACCCGCACCTTTTCTTCTAAAAGGGCAACTAGTCTAAACTTCTGACAGGTGAAATTTGATTCTTCTTCTGGTCGATCTGTGAACATGTAGCACATGCTGCAGCTCACCATGTAGGTTGTCGCATCTGCCATGTTGCTCCTAGATCCTGCTGACTTGCTGTGTGTTTTCCTTCTTGTGTAATCTACTCAGCCAAGCTCTCTTGCAATAATGTCCTACCGGCGCGCGGTTTGGTGATGCTTTCCAAGCAGCTGGTCCCGGCTGTACCCAACGATCTTCTAGCTTAGGGACACTCTTCGCTTTTCCCAGAAGGCACCTGGAATATGCAAATTAGCCTCCTCAAGCTTGAATCCCTGGTTTGGTGATGCTTTCCAAGCAGCTGGTCCCGGCTGTACCCAACGATCTTCTAGCTTAGGGAGACTCTTCGCTTTTCCCAGAAGGCACCTGGAATATGCAAATTAGCCTCCTCAAGCTTGAATCCCTGGTTTGGTGATGCTTTCCAAGCAGCTGGTCCCGGCTGTACCCAACGATCTTCTAGCTTAGGGAAACTCTTCGCTTTTCCCAGAAGGGACCTGGAATATGCAAATTAGCCTCCTCAAGCTTGAATCCCTGGTTTGGTGATGCTTTCCAAGCAGCTGGTCCCGGCTGTACCCAACGATCTTCTAGCTTAGGTAGTCTCTTCGCTTTTCCCAGAAGGCACCTGGAATATGCAAATTAGCCTCCTCAAGCTTGAATCCCTGGTTTGGTGATGCTTTCCAAGCAGCTGGTCCCGGCTGTACCCAACGATCTTCTAGCTTAGGGAGACTCTTCGCTTTTCCCAGAAGGCACCTGGAATATGCAAATTAGCCTCCTCAAGCTTGAATCCCTGGTTTGGTGATGCTTTCCAAGCAGCTGGTCCCGGCTGTACCCAACGATCTTCTAGCTTAGGGAGACTCTTCGCTTTTCCCAGAAGGCAGCCTTTATTTAAACAAACAATATTAAACATTACATAAATAACCATAAATAAAATCGGGGATGGGTCCTTGAAGCTTGAAATCTGGTGATTAAACAAACCGTAAAAGCAGTGGACAAACCGACCATAACTTACTCCCGGCTGTTACCCCCTGGCTCGGGAGCACCAAATAACCCTGAAGGGTGCCATTGTCCACTGAACCCCAGAGGATCAGGCCAACGCTGGGCAAAATCCCCCCAAAATCACCAGACCAAATAACCACCACATAACAGCAACTGAAGAATCCATATACCCCCCGCCCCCCCCCCAGCGCAATTTAGCACCAACTTCAAGGACCCTTCCCAACCGCCACAACGAGGCTCTCTTGACCACCTCAAAGACCCGAGACCCCACCACACTGAACCACCATGGCCCTCTCGATACTTTGTTGAAAACCGAGTGCCCATAAGTCAATGCCCACCGCATTCAAGTGCACACCATCACCCAACAGAAAGTCCTCAACCCCGTCTTCAAGTTCCAAATGCCGAACAGCCACATCCCCATTCCACAGGACAAAACTGGATACTGCCCGATTAAGTTTGATTCAGGCCTTATTAATCCTGACCACCGATCTCGCGTGGCGCCAACACCTGCGCGGCACAATGTCCGACCACACCACCAATATGCCACTATATGACAACCACAACCGTAGCAGGTCATGTTTTATGTCCTGTAACAATTCACGGAAAGGACGAACTCCCAAATCGTTACTTCCCGCTTGAAGCACCAGAATATCTGGACGCCTGTCAAGCCTAGCACTGTTATGCACCTCCTGGGTGACCCTGCTCCATTCCATGCCCCAGAAACCTAGCCAGCGAACGACTGCCACATCCTGATGGAAACCGAGCTGCCATCCGTCTCGCCGCATATCAGCCCGCCAAGCGCCCCAATGAACATAGGAATGGCCCAATATCCAGACCAAGAGGGGTTTGGCACCTACAACAAAAAGAGAAAACTTAACATCGAACACCGCCACACAAAACGCCCTATACCCAGTGCACACCTTGTGTAAGGAGTCCGGACTTCCCTTGTTCCTGTTTGCCCTGATCCAAGATGGAGTCTTGGATCTCACCCTGTCAGGGAACTTCCTGTCTGTCCTGATTATTTTAGTCCGAGTCATGTGGTGTTCTGTGCTTGAGTATTTTGTGCTGCTGGCTCCTGAGCTTCTGCCTGTGTTCTGGTGAACTCCCTGCTTCAGCTGCTCACTACTCGGCGGTCTGCCTCACCCCTTTGAGCTGCATCGCATCTCTGGAACTGCTGCAACTGGCAGCACACCTGTGGAAGGATTTCCCTTGTTTGCTAAGCTTTTCCCAGTGTTGTGCCTCTTTGCACAACCACACCAGGTGAGCAAGATTCCAGTGTTGCTTTTCTCACCAAGAGAGTTTTGTACTAATCTACGACGCTTAGAGAGCGCTCTCCCTCTTTTTCCCTTCATCCTCTTTCACCAGGACTTCATGCTCAATGCACCACCTGCATATTATTGAACTTCCTCAAACAAGTGCTGTGTGCACATGGGATCAAGTTTTGCTGGACTTCCTCGTTGAGTACTGTGTGCATTTCTACTTCACGTCTGCTGGATTCCCAAGTTTCCACTAATAACCTACTGGACTTCCTTGTCAAGTGTCTTGTCTGCCCCCTCGTCATATCCTTGCTGGACTGGTTCATATTAGCGGTTGCGTTCCACTATTCACTGTGCTGTGATTACCATATTGTGCTGAGCACCTCCTTACAATTGCAGGAATATCTGTGTTAGTTTTGTTTGTATTTCTGTTTTGTTTAAATACATCTTTTACTGCAGCTTTTCTCAAAGACTGGTTTTATCCCACGCTATCAGATTCCTTAGTACCTATATATTGTTACAGGATACTCAAGCCATTTAGGAATCTGCTGGGATAATGTCGGCTGAGACAAAGTTGGATCAGTTGTTTTCTATGATCAACTCCTTACAAGGAGACGTTGAAAGTCTGCAAAACAAGGTGGCTAACTGGGAGGTCCATTTCGGGCAGGTGCTGCAGGATTTAGGTAATCAAGTAACAGCACGGGCGCCTCCGCCTCAGGGGCAGTTATTGCCAACTAGTCCTCCCAAGTTACCGCCGTTTAGATTTAATGGTGAACGCTACAAATTTTGTGGGTTTATAAATCAATGCATTTTGTATTTTGATGTATATACTGCCCACTTTCACACAGATCGATCCAAGGTTTTGTGTATATTTATGTTACTTGCTTCCCGAGCTCTTGCGTGGGCGAATCTACTAATTGAGACTCGTGACCCTCGCTTAAATAATCTGGATGATTTTCTTGCTACAATGTCTATGATGTTTGATGATCCAAATCATCGCACTACAGCGTTCCGTTGTTGAATACGCCACTGAATTTAGGCGGTTGGCAGTGGATGCGGTTTGGGACTGTTATGCTCAATTACCCATTTTTAAGAAGGGACTTTCTAGTGTGATTAAAGACGAATTAGCCCATGCAGATTCTCCTCAAGAGTTAGAGGCGTTCATACAATATTGTGTGCGCATTGACATACGTGTCACTGAACGTAGACAGGAGAAAGTTGCAGCCTTTAACCGTGTTTCTAACTCTCCCCTTCTCTCCAAAGAACTTGCAGGCAAAGCCTCTTGGGAAGGAGAACCAGTCCCTATGCAAGTGGATGCTTTACAGCACTGTGAGAGTAACGAGCGCAGAGAGCATCACTTTCGTGAAAGTTTGTTTTTATTGCGGTCAGTCTGACCATTTCCTTATAAACTGCCCTAAGCGGCCTCGCAAGATACTAGCTGCTGTAGGGGAACATGAGAATTGTGATGATGAATCTGTCATTTCTGAGTCCAGCTTTTCGGTGAATGCTGTGTTTCCTTCCCTAGCAATGACTGCAGCTCCCAAGACACGTAAGGATAAGGATACACATTGTTCCCTTCCCATTAAGATCTTGTTGTCGGGCCAATGGATCTCATGTGCAGCTATGGTGGATTTTGGAGCAGGGGGTAACGTTGGGTACATCACATTTGCCAAGGAGCATGGCATACAGTGTCAACAGCGAGCCACTCCAGTAACCATGGAAACAGTAGATGGTTCCCCCTTAGCCTCTGGACCGGTGGATCAGGATACGGTACCCCTGGAGATTTACATAGAGCCTAATCATCGGGAGGTGCTTTCTTTTATGCTAATTTCTTCGCCACATTTTCCTTTGATTTTAGGAATTCCCTGGCTTCAGGCACAGAACCCAATCATCAACTGGAAAACCAAGGAGATCAACTTCCCACCAAAGGATACACCAGTAACAGGTCAGGTAAATTCTCGGGATGCAGAATGCATCACTGGAGTGCCTATTTTACCACCCATTTACAACGAATTTTCTGATATCTGTGATAAAAGGTTGGCAGATCAGCTTCCTCCTCATAGATCCTATGACTGTCCTATTGAGCTTCTTCCAGGGGCAGCTATTCCGTTTAAAAATGTTTACCCACTAGCAGCTCCGGAGCTGCAGGCTTTGAAAGAATACATTGATGAACATCTGGCTAAGGGTTTCATCCGCCCCTCTTCATCACCGGCAGGAGCACCCATCTTTTTCGTAAAGAAAAAGGATGGAACCCTGAGACCGTGCATTGACTATCGGGAGCTCAACAAGGTAACCATTCGCAACCGATACCCTTTACCATTAATTCCTGAGTTTGCTGGAAAGAGTATGACACGCCAAGATTTTATCTAAGTTGGACCTCCGAGGAGCGTATAACTTAGTTCGGATATGTTCTGGAGATGAATGGAAGAAAGCATTTAGATGTCGTTATGGGCACTTTGAGTATCTTGTGATGCCTTTTGGTCTCTGCAACGCTCCTGCCACCTTTTAACACTTGGCTAATGACATCTTTAGAGATTTGCTAGATCAATTTGTCGTAATCTATCTGAACGATATTTTGATTTTCTCCGATTCTTTGCAGGAGCATCAAGAACATGTTAAGACTGTTTAAAGACGCCTGAAAGAGAATCATTTTTACATCAAGCCGGAGAAGTGTGAGTTCCACCGCACTGAGATTACCTTTTTAGGCTAAGTCATCTCGCCACAGGGGCTTAACATGGAGGCAAGTAAGATTCAGGCTATTCTTGATTGGCCTGCACCTAAGAATGTCAAGGAGGTGCAATGCTTTATCGGGTTTGCTAATTTTTATAGACGATTTATCCGTAATTTCTCTGAGATTGTCAGACCTATTACACAGCTAACCAAGAAAAAAGAGACTTTCTTGTGGTCTACACTGGCTCAGGAGGCCTTTGACTGTCTTAAATCTCGTTTTACATCTGCAACGCTGTTGATTCATCCTAACCCAGCACATCCTTTCATAGTGGAGGTGGACACTTCGGATTGTGCATTGGGGGCCATACTCTTGCAAAGAACAGGGGAGAAAGGTCTACTACATCCATGTGCCTTTTTCTCCCGTAAACATTCTGCTGCAGAGAAGAACTATGATGTGAGAGATATGGAGCTCCTAGCCATCATTGCTGCATTTAAAGAATGGAGACACCATCTGCAGGGGGCAGCACAACAAGTTATTGTGCTCTCGGATCATCGTAACCTAGAATTTTTGAGCTCTGCTAGATGTCTTTATCCTCGTCAGGCTCATTGGAGTTTGTTTTTGAACCAATTTAATTTTGTAATTTCATACCGCACAGGTTCACATAATGGGAAAGCAAATGCTTTGTCCCAAATCCATGCCACAGATTCCATACCTGGGACCCCGTCCAAGACAATTTTTGTCGGTGTCATCCAAGATAAGGACTTATGGAAGACTATTAAGGAGGCCTATGACGCTGATCCATTCCTTGCCAACCCTACTAATGATGTGAATCTAGTTCTTAGGAACGGTATGTGGGTTCGAGATCAACGTTTATATGTTCCGGAGGTTGTAAGGCTGCAGATTCTCAAGTTTGTCCATGATTCTAAGTTGGCTGGTCATCGAGGGGTACAGAAGACACAAGAATTCCTAAGTCGTTTCTTCTGGTGGCCTACCTGTCTGAAGGACGTGAAGAGCTATGTTCTATCTTGTGAGGTATGTGCACATTTTAAGACCCCTCGTGTAACACCTACGGGTTTGCTGCAACCACTACCAGTCCCCTCTCGCCCTTGGGGGTCTATTTCAATGGATTTTATAGTGGAATTACCCACCTCTGGTGGAAAGAACACCATTCTAGTTGTGGTGGATCGTCTTACTAAAGCTGCTCACTTCATCACTTGTACTGGTCTTCCCTCGGCTAAGGAGACGATTGAGTTGGTCATTCAGAATGTTTTCCATCTGCATGGAGTTCCTGATGAGATTGTTTCTGATCGGGGAGTGCAGTTTACCTCCAGATTCTGGAAGGGATTTTGTTCTTCACTTGGTATCAATGTCTGTCTGTCCTGAGCATATCATCCACAGACCAATGGGCAAACGGAGTGGACTAATCAGACGCTGGAGCAGTATCTTCGTTGTTATATCAACCACTCGCAGGATGACTGGCTGGAGTTGCTTCCTCTAGCAGAATTCTCTTATAGCAACTCACAGAATGCATCCACTAAGGTAACACCCTTCTTTGCCAATCTGGGATTTCATCCTAGTATTCTCCCCAGATCTCTGGTTGAGGCTCCAGTGCACGCAGTAGATGAGAGGTTGGTAAGGATGAGACAAGATCTGGAAACTCTGAAAGAATCACTATCTACCACACAGGAAAGATACAAGAAATCTGCCGATAGGTTCCGGAGACCTGCACCTATGTTTAAGGTAGGAGACTCTGTGTGGTTATCCACTAAGAATTTAAAATTGAATGTGCCTTCACAGAAGCTGGGGCAAAAATTCATCAGTCCTTTCAAGATCTCTGGGATCGTAAGCTCCGTCGCCTGTCGTCTGAAGTTGCCAAGGACCTTGAAGGTACATCCTGTGTTTCATGTCTCCCTGTTAAAACCAGTGTCTCCAAATACTTTTCAGGGTCGTATCACACCTCCTCCTCAGCCTGTGTTAGTGGACGGACAAGAACAATTTATTGTGGAGAAGATTCTGGACTCTAGTATTCACAGGAATCGACAGCAGTATCTCATCAAATGGCAAGGATATCTGTCTGAGGAGAACTCTTGGGAGCCAGTGGGCAATATCTGTGCTCCCCAAAAGATTGCTCTGTTCCATCAGAAATATCCTTACAAGCCTGGTCCTGGATCGTCCTGAGGCGGCTTCTGAGGTGGGAGTAATGTAAGGAGTCCGGACTTCCCTTTTTCCTGTTTGCCCTGATCCAAGATGGAGTCTTGGATCTCACCCTGTCTTGGAACTTCCTGTCTGTCCTGATTATTTAGGTCCGAGTCATGTGGTGTTCTGTGCTTGAGTATTTTGTGCTGCTAGCTCCTGAGCTTCAGCCTGTGTTCTGGTGAACTCCCTGCTTCAGCTGCTCACTACTCGGCGGTCTGCCTCACCCCTTTGAGCTGCATCTCATCTCTGGAACTGCTGCGACTGGCAGCATACCTGTGGAAGGATTTCCCTTGTTTGCTAAGCTTTTCCCAGTGTTGTGCCTCTTTGCACAACCACACCAGGTGAGCAAGATTCCAGTGTTGCTTTTCTCACTAAGAGAGTTTTGTACTCTACTACGCTTAGATAGCGCTCTCCCTCTTTTTCCCTTCATCCTCTTTCACGAGGACTTCATGCTCAATGCACCACCTGCATATTATTGAACTTCCACGAACAAGTGCTGTGTGCACATGGGATCAAGTTTTGCTGGACTTCCTCGTTAAGTACTGTGTGCATTTCTACTTCACGTCTGCTGGATTCCCAAGTTTAAGTACTGCGTGCATTTCCACTGATAACCTACTGGACTTCCTTGTCAAGTGTCTTGTCTGCCCCCTCGTCATATCCTTGCTGGACTGGTTCATATTAGCGGATGCGTCCCGCTATTCACTGTGCTGTGATTACCATATTGTGCTGAGCACCTCATTACAATTGCAGGAATATCTGTGTTAGTTTTGTTTGTATTTCTGTTTTGTTTAAATACATCTTTTACTGCAGCTTTGCTCTCAGACTGGTTTTATCCCACGCAATCAGATTCCTTAGTACCTATATATTCTTACACCTTGCCCTTCAGGGCCTAATATAGCTCAGGTAATGGTTAGACTCCCATCTCCCAATTCTCTGCACCATTTCAGGCGGTAAACCACCCGAAGCCGCCTCCGTCACCGCCCCAATCCGAAATGAATGAGAGGCAAACCGGGACATGTCCAATCCCAACAACACCAAGCCCTGTCAAAAAACCGCTACAAACTGAAACTTGGAAAGAAACGAGCCATCCGCATGGCACAACAAAGGACCTGACTTCTCCGGCTCAAAATTAAGAAACTCCTGAAAGCAACAAACGGGGCACATCAAAGAATCAACCACTGCACTTAACATCACCCTTCTTCTCCTTCCCAGCTGATCTGTTTAGACCGCCGAATCCAAAATTCTAGCTGACCATTAGCCAGCAACACATCTTTGGCCAGCAAACCTCCTCGCGTGCACCTGCTCGGAGCCACCAGTTCCCCGATACGCAACGCCCCAAAGAAAGCTAAGGAAAAAGCCAAACGAAAGAGTGCAACTTCAAAACCCGAAACGCAAACATCCGGCAAACACTCCCCCAGCGATTCCAACATTTGAAAGGAAACCGGGCATCTGCGGTCCCCACAATCGTTCCGTCAACCGAACCCCTTAAAAGCCTGCCGGACCAGAAACACTTTGGTCAAATCTCTAAGCCCCCGCAATCTAAAGCCGAAAGCCAAACCTGCACAAATACGCCCCGCCTTAGCGGCAGACCACCCATCTCTGGCCCCGTTACTCAGCCACAGCAATAAGGCTCCCATCTGGTCCTCTGCAGAACTGCTGCTCCTGCATGATTCCAACCACCCTTCCCATAACCCCCATACTGACTGATAAGCAGCCCAAGTGCTGGGGGCCAAGGAAGCCCTTATCAATTGTCCTGCTGCCCTGAGACCACGCTCCAGAGTTCCACTGAGCATTCCAAACCCAGTTCCTCCACTGCCGGAGCCAGCAAACGAAATCGATCCCACTGTAAACGAGACAAGGAATCAGCAATGGAATTCTGAACTCCAGGAACATGAGAGGAGGTAACATGTTCATTTAATGACAGGCAGGACAACACCAGCCACCGCATGACCCGTATTACTGGAGGTGAAGATGCTGATAGGCTATTGATCGCGCAAACCACCCCCATATTATCGCAATGGAAACAGACTCTCCTATTTCGAAACTCAGCTTTCCACAAGTACACCGCCACTAGGATGGGAAAAATCTCCAGCAAGGTCACATTTTTTACCCAACCATTTGTGAACCATTCAGCAGGCCACCTCATAGTGCACCATTGTCCTCCGAAGTAGGCACCAAAACCTATGCCACCCGACGCATCCATAAGCAAATCCAACTCCGCGTTGCCCACCACGTCATCCATGAGCAAAGATCTACCATTGTAATCTGCCAGAAACTGATCCTAAACCTCCAGATAGCCCTGTGTTCAGCTGTCAAGCGAACAAAATGATGCGGTGCTTGGACCTCGCTCATGGCGGCGGCCAATCTACGGGAAAAAACCCTCCCCATTGGAACAATGCGGCATGCAAAATTCAATTTACCAAGAAGTGACTGAACCTCATGTAACTGCAACTTCTTCACCCGCCTCGCCCTCGTGACCTCGATCCATAACGCAACAACCTTCTCCTCCGGTACCCGAAATTCCCAGTTCACCGTGTCAATAACAATGCCTAAAAAGGACAAGGCCCCTCAGTCTTACCCGGAGCCAAAGGCACACCAAAACGCTCTGCCACCCAACAAACCGATCGCAAAATGAACTCGCAGCATCTGGATTCCGCAGGACCAATGCACAAAAAATCATCCAGGTAATGAATCACAGAATCAAAACCCGACGTGTCCCGGACGACCCACTCAATGAAAGAACTAAACACTTCGAAATATGAACACGACAGGGAACAGCCCATAGACAAACATCTGTCATCAAAAAACCCGCCGTTCCAAAAACACCCCAATAACCTCAAACTCTCAGGGTGGACTGGTAATAAACGGCAAGCGGATTCAATGTCCGTTTTTGCCAACAGGGCTCCCCTACCACAACGACGTGCCCAACTAGCAGCTTCATCAAAAGACGTGTAAACAACCGAGCAGAGATCAGGGTCAATCCCATCATTTACTGATCTGCCCCGAGGATACGACAGATGGTGAATCAGCCTGAACTTATTAGGTTGTTTCTTTGGCATGACACCCAAAGGTGAGACCACCAAATCCACCAATGGAGGGTCCTGAAAAGGTACTGACATTATACCCAACGCCACTTCTTTCATCAATTTCTCCGTAAGGATACCAGCATATTCCTCAGCAGACCTGAGGTTTTTTAAAGACCTAGGAATCACAAAAGGGGGAACTGGTATCTTAAAGCCATCCTGAAAACCAGATCGTTGTTGTGAATTCAGCTTTTGGGCTCCCTCCGGTGGTTGTAGAGGATAATGCAGTTGTGCCTGGACTGCAGGATTGGACAGGTGTATCTACTAATTGCAAAACAACTGACTGGGGTATATGGCTTTACAGGACTCTTTAGTCCCTGCCAGTTGTCCATTGTTTTTGGAGGATTCTCTTCCCTGCTGGTCTCTCCAGTTTGCTGTGCTTTTCTGCAAAGATAAGTCCTGGCTTTGTTTTTGCTGTCCACCTGCTGTGGATCTTATAGTTCTGTGCATAGTCATGTTTTTGTCTTGTCCAGCTTTGTCTGTGAAGGATTTTTTTTCCAGCCAAGCTGTGTCTCTGGAGATGCAGATATACCCCCCATGTCTTTAGTCAGATGTGGTGATTCGTATTTTCTGTGGTGGATATTTTCTAGTGTTTTATACTGACCGCATAGTACTCTGTTCTATTCTTTCTTTTTAGCTAGTATGGCCTCCTATGCTAAAATCTGATTTCATATCTGCGTATGGTATTTCCCTCTCCTCTCACAGTCAGCCCCCCACAAATATTATCTATCCTTTGGGGATTTTCTCTGAGGCAAGATAGGTTTCCTGTTTCTGTCTTTAGGGGAAGTTAGATCTTAGGCTGTGCCGAGGGGTCTAGGGAGTGTTAGGTACCCCCCACGGCTACTTCTAGTTGCGCTGCCAGGTTCAGGGTTTGCGGTCAGTACAAGGACCACCTTCTCCAGAGTCCGTCTCATACTGCTCCTAGGCCACCAGATCATAACAGACCGTATAAGTTCCGCCCCTTTCCGGTCCGGATACCTACTTAGATAAGGGGCCATCTCGCCCAGCTTCACTGGCATCACCCCCTTTTGCATTACCAGATTTGGGCTTTGACTTGTTCTTTTTGAAACATCTTGCGGCCCCATGGGAGGAACCATTGCAGTGCGAACACACATGCTTGAACTTGCACGTTGATCCGAATTTGCACTGGCCCTCATTGAATTGCCAGCATAAGCCGTGCTTTTGTACCCCTGACTGACCCCCGGGCCCTGCAGCATTCCCTTGGGATGCAGACTGGCCAGTACTCCCGACCCCACCCTGAAAGGGGTGACCCAAATGCGTTGGCGCCATCACCCGCAGCAATTAGCCAATGTCTTTTTGATCCCAGCGTATAGCCGGCCGGATCGCCTTTCTTTGCCTAAACTGCTCATGCCTGGCCCACATACACCCTGTGTGCTTCTCCGATCGAATCCATATAGCTAAAAAGGCCAGAGCAATTCTCAGGCGCTTTTTCACCCACTACGCTCGCCAAGAAAGCGAACGCCTGCAACCAGTTCACGAAAGTCTGCGGTATAAGGTGCCACCTACGCTTCTCCTCCTCGTCCTTCTTACTCTTATCCTTTTTAACTTTATCCGAGTAAAATTTTTCCAAAGGAAGAAGGGAAAAGATTTCCACATATTCGTCCTTCCAGATCTTTTCTCTCACTTCTTTCTTCAGATGAACCCCAAGCGGGCCCTCAAAGCAAACAAACACCTCACCATGCTCCCTGTCATCCAAATGAATCCTGCATTCTTTTTCCTTTTCCGTCTGCACTGACACCGACACTGGTGCAGGAGCGCCGCTATGCACAACTAGGCCCCAACCGAGAAACACGTGCCCGGCACCCCGAGGCCCTGCCCAAGCAGCCAGCTGACCCGGCATTGACCTGTCATTATCCAAACGCGCAATCAAATCCCTCACATTACCCAGCAGTTCACTAACGCCAGCGTCCCCTAAGCCGACTACAGCCGCACATCCCTGACTAGCTACTAACGGCGCCGCCACCTGACCAACCCTTGCAGACTGAGATAAAGGCATAGACGAACAAGACAAAGAGCTATACTCACCAGGCTACGAAGGAGCTGTGATCTCTCCAGCCGCCGAGCGTGCGTCAATCCCGTTGATCAATGACCTCACGACTCCCCAGGACCCTCCGGGAGAGGAGGTCCGCTTATGACTGACCCAGCAGATCCGGATGACGATACTGTCGCCGTGTGCCCGACAGCCCTGGAAACGCTGAATCCATGGCCTGCCGGTGAGCCAGTTGATCCAGATGTGGAAATGCCCCCGCTGAAGCTGGACCCGCCGCCCGCTCCACGACATGACCCCCCACCAGCTCTCCCGGGCTGAAGCGCGCCTGGAACTCCATTACCTGGCAGGTGCAGCAGCCCCGTGTCCACTCAGGCTCTGCCTGCCGCTGCAGCCGCTGTAGCTATCCCCCGCTGTCTCCTCCCTGGCAGGGAAGCAGGTCGTCTGCCAGGCTTGTTACCCCGGCGACCTGCTGTGACATCCCGGGCATTCCCTGCAGCACTAGCTCGTGCAGGCTCCACCCCCGACAGGGGACAGGAAGGCTCGCCTGACGCTGTAGGCCTCAGCCTGGCTGGCGGATTCCTCCCGGACCGGGGCCTGCTGGGATGCTTGCATGCAGGCACCCGGTTCGGAGGGTCCCCGGAGGGGCTGCTGCGTCGGCGCTGAGGCCTGGGAGGTATGTCCAGAGACAGCCGCTCAGGGGGACGTACCCGTCAGGACCACCATGTTCCTCCAGAGTCCCCGGCCACCGATGCGCTGCTGCCTCCTTAAATCCCTGCCACCTGGGCTTCCAGCCAACCCGGCGGCTGCCTCGCCGCCGCCTGCCGGAGGGCCTCGAGAACCTGCGCCACGGAACCCATAGTGAGTGAAGCAGCGAGGGATCTACTCGCTGCGCTCTGAGCGGGAGACTGCCCGGCTCCACCCCCCCTAGCCCTATAAACCTCCCCTCATCTACCTAAACCCACCCCTTTAAGGTGACTCACCCCCCTCTCCAAACCCCTGTCATGTCGGCCTTCGCTTAGCGCCGCGTGGGGAGAGGGTCGCTTGCTACAGCCTGTGCTGATCAGCGATATGATGATATATAGTAATGTCCCATCCTGGGACAATGTAAAAAAAATATATATATATTCTAACGTGTAAAAATATATATTATTTAAATCCCCAAATAAGGAAAAAAACAAACAAATTTTTCTCCAATAAATACATTTATTTATGTAAATAAAAAATAAATAGTAAAAGTATACATATTTGCTATCGCTGCGTCCATAGCGACCTGCTCTATAAAATGGTGCCACTAGTTAACCCCTTAAGTGAACACCATAAAAAATAAATAAAAAAGGCAAAAAACAATGCTTTATCACCATACTGCCGAACAAAAAGTGCAATAAAACGCGATCAAAAGACAAAATAAAAATGGTTCCACTGAAATCATCATCTTGTCCTGCAAAAAACAAGCCATCATACAGTTCCATCAGCAGAAAAAATAAAGAAGTTATAGCTCTCAGAATAAAGTGAAGCAAAAATAATTATTTTTTCTTTAAAATAGTTTTTTTTGTGTAAAATCGCCAACACATAAAAAAAGTGGTATCGCTGTAATCGTACTGACCGGAAGAATAAAACTGCCATACCAATTTTACCACACGCAGAATGGTATAACAATTTTTAAAAAAAAAGTAATTCCTGAATTGCTGTTTTTTGTTCATTCTGTCTCCCAAAAATTGGAAAAGATAGCGACCAAAAAAAGTCATGTGCCTGAAAATGGTATTAATAAAAATGTCAGCTCATCCTGCAAAAAACAAGCCATAACATAACTCTGTCGTCTGAAATATGGAAAAATTATAGCTCTCAAAATATGGTGAAGAAAAAACTAGTTTCCACAATAAAAAGTATATTTCAGTGTGTGACCGCAGCCAAACATAAAAGCCTGGTATAAATTTGGCATCGCTGTAATTGCACGGACTCAAAGAACAAAGTCGCCTAATCACTTTTAGTGCACGTGGAATGGTGTAAAAAATAAAACCAATTCTTCACTTGCTGTTGATTTTTTCATTCTTCCTCCCAAAGATTGCAGTAAGTCTCCGCACACATTTATCCTGCCCTCTGCGCTGAGCGTCTAGTGGTGGTTTCCGTGTAAATCTCTGAAATGCGTGATTCAGACGGAACCCGGGGCAGAAGATTCCCTATAATGAAGCAGATGGAGGCACTATGGACACCATGGGACCTGTGATCTGGCGGTGTCCATCTTTTTAGGATCACATAAAAGTGTCGTCGGCCATAGTTTTGTGCTCTTCTGAATAGATGGACATCACTGAACAGAGGCCAGACGGAGTCCAGAGTAACTCTGCTGCCTCATTATAGTGAATGGATCCATCGGGGGGTTTCATCTGTCAAAAGCAAGCCCCCACTCAGGTCTGTCATCTGTTAAAGGAAATATATGGGGCATCCATGTTACCGGTAGCACAAAGGCTCTGGAAAAGCAAAATAGTTCCTTGTCCCCAAAAGAAAATCACCCACTCTTCTGAGCCCCAGTGTGCCTAAACCGCATTTAGGATCCACGTTTGACATTTCTATAGTGATGAGAGCCCGCCTAATTTACAGGTGTTGTCACCAGAAGCATGGGCTGGGCATAATGTACTGGTCACTACAACGGAAGTTTGCAATTTTCACTCAGCAACATCCACTGCTGCCTGTTTCTGGAAAACGCCCACGCAGTCAAAATCATCATTACAACTGTAGACAAATTCCCAAAGGGTTATCATTTCCAAAACGGGGTCATTTGAGGGGGGATTCTTATATGGGATCTGCAAACTATTCTATGAAAATCTGGGTTCCAGGAGGCAAATCGCGTTCCGTCTCTCTAGAGTCTCTCTGTATGCCTAAAAAGTAGGACTGTACAGTCACATATGGGGTATTGCCACGTTCAGTAGAAATTGTGGGGCAGATTCTGGTGCCCATTTTACCCATTTCCCAGTATGAAAATATAAAACACAATCTTAGAGGTAAAAATACAAAATTACACCGCACAACAAATTTCAGAGAAGTTCTTGTTCCCTGAGAAAATATTATGGTATTTTGTAGATTTTGAAATGCTGAACACGAATATGTGCTCCAAAAGTGTATATCATGTAAGGTTTTAACTCCTTCATGACCGAAGCTTTTTTCGATTTATCGTTTTTGTTTTTCGCTCCCCTTCTTTCCAGAGCCATAACTTTTTTATTTTTCTGTCAATATGGCCATGTGAGGGCTTATATTTTGCAGGACGAGTTGTACTTCCTGTGCGGTCAGCGGGTGCGTCGAAACAATGCATCTGCATGCATCCACATGTCCTGCATACCCAATGTTGAAGATAGGTACGCAGGACGCATGCAGAAGTAGGTGGACCTAAACCGAAGAAGTGTGGAAGTGGGCGGAGCTAAACAGAGGCAGTACGCAGCCCTCCACAAAGCCCCAGTACGCAAGTGTGAACGAAGCCTTACACAGGCATTATCTAATATTACGTTTTCCATGTAGAGAACAAAAAAGTCTCTCTGGAAGCTGCATCCTCTGGGAAAGTCAGCCATTGTTGCTAACAGCTGTGCCCACAGTGATCAGTTTGTCACAACAGTGCTAGTCTGATGGGGAGCTTCTCTAATGAGATAATACTTAAAAATGATGTAACTTGGAAATATATTTTGTCTCCAAGTCTTCTGGGTGTCCTAATGTGCTCATAGTGATTGTATTACAGCCGCTACTCTTCCCTCTCATTTATATAATAGGAAAGTAACCTGGGCTTCCATAACACCTCAGCAGTGCCACAGGCTGATCGCCTCCATGACACGCCGCATTGATGTAGTAATTGATGCAAAAGGAGCTCCGACCAAGTATTGAGTGCATTTACTGAACATACATTTCAGTAGATCAGTGTTCTCCAAGTCCGGTCCTCAAGAGCCACCAACAGGTCATGTTTTCAGGATTTCATTAGTATTGCACAGGTGATAATTGCATCACCTGGAGAGCCAAGCACTCAATGACCTGTGCAATACTAAGGAAATCCTCAAAACATGACCTGTTGGTGGCTCTTGAGGACCCGAGTTGGGGAACACTGCAGTAGACCAACATTTCGGATTTTAAAATAATTTTTTCAAGCTGGTGTTATAAAGTGTTCTAATTTACTGAGATAATGACTTTTGGGTTTTCATTGGCTGTAAGCCATAATCATCAACATTACACACTTAAAATAGATCACTCTGTTTGTAACGATTTTATATATACTTTTTGATGATATTCCAATTTTGTAAGAAGCACCTGTATATCTTGTCTTCATAGGGAAATCAGACCATTTGTCGCTCTGTGACCACAAGGATTTCTTCTTATTTTTTGTACTGGATATTGTTCAGCCGAAATAACCTCGGAGAGATCTTGTAGAAGCAGCGGCCTCCAGGGTGGGGTTGTATGCAGGATGAAAACTAAACACTTTGACCAGAGGTGACCTGATTGCTTGGAGCTGTACATGGGTTCTCACTTCAGTTTTTCATCAGCTGCAGAGGCACAAATTAATTGTAAAGTTTCCTTTTCGCTGAGGCTGGAGAAAATGTATAGCTGCATGTGACATCAAGGGGAAAGGCTGAATAGAACATGTGTGTTGCCATTATTTCTACAGGTAGGTCTTGTAACAGATATAAAAATACAGGGCAATGCTATTGCTGCTTACAATGGCGGATCCATCTGTCTAATACATCAGGTGACACTGGCATTTCCAGAAAATACTATATGATCAGTGATATGGAAACATGGAAAGCGGTTATTGTTCTTTTTTGTATTAGGCCTCATTTAGACATCCGTTTTTTTTTACATACGTGTCTCAGACTAAGTGGTCAGTGCAAAATCGTGGCAACAAGTCTCCTTTGATCCGATTGACGGATTAAAATCAGCATTGCAAGTCTATGGATCAGAGCATTTAACTTGGATGAGTGCTATCCGATGTTTTATCGGATGGCACGCTGACAAATGTTATACTGTGGGGCAGTGCAGATCTGCGTATTTTTTCGTCATTAGGAAAAAAAAAATCTCAACAAGTTGTGAGTGGCTCCACAAATTGGATCACAGGCACACATTCAAGTCTACGGGTGTGTGTAAAACATCGGACTGCGCTCGGATGTCACTCGAGTGCAGTCCGATTTACACAGACAGACAACGGAGAAGATGAAGAAATTAAGTTCTCCGTCTTCTCCGCACGATTCTCTCATGCAAGTAAACTGACACTCGGTTCACACTCTGATCAGATTTTGAGCCGAGTGTCATTAACATAATTGATCTGATTTTCTCAGAAGAGAGAATTATAACTCATGTGAGTGAGCTTTTAGATAAAAAAAAAAAAAAAATCGGACAGCACTCAAATGCCATCCAAGTGTAGCCTGATTTTCATCGACTGTGAGGCCATGTGCACACATTGCGGAAAGTGGTGCTGATTTTTCCGGACTGATTTTGGTAAACCGCACTGCTGATTACCTGCGGAATTACCGCAGATTTACTGCATTTTTTTTGCAGATTTTGTGCGGATTCCACTTGCGGTTTTACATCTGCGGATTCCTATTATGGAGCAGGTGTAAACAGCTGCGGGATCCACACAAAGAATTGACATGCTGTGGAATAAACAATGCTGCGTTTCCGTGCATTTTTTTCCGCAGCATGTGCACTGCGGATTTTGTTTTCTATAGGTTTACATTGTACTCTAAATGCATAGAAAACTTCTGCGACTCTGCAGCGGCCAATCCGCTGCGGATCCGCAGCAAAATCCGCAACGTGTGCACATACCCTTAGGTAGGAAAAGAATAAAGATTTTTTTTTTCACATATCAGAAAAACTGATGATGCTATGCCAGAAATCAGACCAAACACTGATAAAATTCAAGTGAAACTCTGACTGGAATCACTGATGAGACTCAGGCCGGCCTCACACTCAGCGTATAAAAATACGGTCCGTTATTTACGGCCGTAATACGCAGAAAAGTCCCCAAAATAGTGATCCGTATGTCATCCGTAGGCAGGGTGTGTCAGCGTATTTTGCACATGGCATCCTCCGTATGTAATCCGTATGGCATCCATACTGCGCGATTTTCTCGCGGGCTTGCAAAACCGACATACAATGGATCCATGGGCTCAAATAATCGTAAAAACATATATACTGTCTATATATATATATATATATATATATATATATATATATATATGTATAAATTGTCTAAGGGGTACTTCCATCTGTCTGTCCTTCTGTCACGGTTAATCGTTCGCTGATTGGTCTCGGCAGCTGCCTGTCATGGCTGCCGTGACCAATCAGCGACGCGCACCATCCGGAGGAAAATGGCCGCTCCTTACTCCCCGCACTCACTGCCCGGCGCCCGCATACACCCCTCCAGTCTGCCCTCACACAGGGTTAATGGCAGCGGTAACGGACCGCAGTGTAATGCAGTCCGTTACCGCTGCTATTAACCCTGTGTGACCAAGTTGTTTACTATTGACGCAGCCTATGCAGCGTCAATAGTAAAAACATTGAATGTAAAAAATAAAAAATGATTATATACTCACCTACGCCGCCTTTCCCGCTCCTCGCGATGCAACCGGCACGTTCCGGTCACACGGATGATCTGGCAGAAGGCCCTGCCATGACGACACGGTCATGTGACCGCAACATCATCACAAGTCCTGTGCGCCTGCGCGAACAGGACCTGCTGTGACGTCACGGTCATGTGACCACGACACGGTCACGTGACGTCAACACACCCTGACACCAGAAGATGCCGCCTGCACCCCACACAGGTGACAGTGCTACAACGCGCCTGCGGAAGGTGAGTATATTTATTTTTTACAGAACAGAAATTTTTTTTTTTATATTGCATTATTATTCACCCGAAGTTATTAGGGTACATTACACTGTTTGTGGTTGGTGTGTTAATCTGTATGGGTTCTAGACCCTATATATATATATATATATATATATATATATATATATATATATATATATATATATATATATATATATTTTAATGAATAGACACATCAGTAGGATTGACATACATTTATGAATACATTTTACTACTACATTTTACTGTGGGGGCATAGTAAGGTTTATACATAATAATAATAATGGAGTGTGGCAGTCAAATTCAATCTATGGTCAGGATGGGGCTCCCAATGGGGTGCCTGCAGAAGTGCTTATATACGGGGCAAGTTACGTGGGGTGGTAACCCTGACAAAGGAGTGCGTTACACTCTGAAATGCGTAGGTTAGTCTTTTGGCCCCTGTAAGGCTCCGTAGGCCTGTGACGTCACACGCTGTTTTGACAGCATCGGCCATCTTTTCTCAGTGTAACCGGGGACGCCTCCGGCCGGGACGCTCCCTGGCTCTGCACTGTTCAGCAGCAACTTGCACTAAGTGCGGGCAGCACCGGCGGATTTACGCCCATCCTACTACAAGCTCCGGTGAGCCACCTTGCCTCCATACTCGCCGCTGATACCGGTGAATGGCAGCACACCATTCCCGACATTCACCACGGACAGCTCTACATGAACTCAGGCCGGCGTATATTCTATGCGGTAAGAAATCTACCTATAACAGTTATATATACGCAGACACTGTATATCTATTTACCGCGGTCATTACACTCATTTATCTAGTATCACGGTGTATGTACACGCTCAATAGGCAGTGTATTATTTATTATTGTGTGAGTGCAGAAGATTTCCACTTAGGTGCACAGTATATACCACATCAAGCGGGCGAGGAATTTAATTATTTATTTATTTATCCACTCACTCATTTGTTTTAGGTAGCCAGCAGTTGTACTCCAGGCACTGGTAGCGCGGTATTTTCCATTAAATATGTTTCTTTTTTATTTTTTTTTCCTGTATCATACGTGGCTGGCCAATATACTACATGGGCTGTGCAATATGCTGCGTGGCTCTGTGCTGTATACTACGTCACTGGGCAATATACTACATCACTGGGCAATATACTACGTGGCTGGGCAATATACTACGTGGCTTGGCAATATACTACGTGGCTGGGCAATCTACTATGTGGCTTGGCAATATACTACGTGACTGGGCAATATACTACATCGCTGGGCAATATACTACGTGGCTTGGCAATATACTACGTGGCTGGGCAATCTACTACGTGGCTTGGCAATATACTACGTGGCTGGGCAATCTACTACGTGGCTGGGCAATCTACTACGTGACTGGGCAATATACTACGTGGCTGGGCAATATACTACGTGACTGGGCAATATACTACATCGCTGGGCAATATACTACGTGGCTTGGCAATCTACTACGTGGCTGGGCAATCTACTACGTGGCTGGGCAATATACTACGTGACTGGGCAATATACTACATCGCTGGGCAACATACTACGTGGCTGTGCAATATACTACGTGGACATACATATTCTAGAATACCCGATGCGTACCATCTAGGGTGTATATATATATATATATATATATATATATATATATATATATATAATTGTAACAATAGCAACCATCTAGTCTATATATATATATAATTGTCTAAGGGTTTTTCTGTCTGTCGGTCCTGGAAATCCCACGTCTCTGATTGGTCTGCCGCGAATTCTGGAATCATCATTGTCCTCCACTGCTGTCAAGTGCCGTCATTGTGTTGTCTAAGGGTCTAATTGTCTGTCTATCTCGGAAATCTCGCCTGCTGATTGGTCGAGGCCAGCCGATTGTTCGCGATTTAATTTTCCCCAGCCTGCATGGAGCATTATATGGGGCATCTATGGGGCCATAAAGAACTGCAAGGAGCATTATATGGGGCATCTATGGGGCCATAACTGCATGGAGCATTATAATACGTGACTGGGCAAAATACTACGTGACTGGGCAATATACTACGCGGTTGGGCAATATACTACGTGACTGGGCAAAATACTACGTGACTGGGCAATATACTACGTGGACATGAATATTCTAGAATACCCGATGCGTTAGAATCGGGCCACTATCTAGTATATATATATATATATATATATATATATGTGTCAGTGAGACACAGATATATATAGGGTTGAGCGACTTTTACTTTTTTAGGGCCGAGTCGGGTTTCGCGAAACCCGACTATCTCAAAAGTCGAGTCGAGTGAAATCGGCCGATTATGACGAAAAGTCGGGGAAACACGAAACCCAATGCAAGTCAATGGGGAAGTATAGTCGGCAGTGAGTGGAGGCCAGGTAAATACCTACAGTGCCCATTTTAATGGCAAAAACATCCATTCTTGTTACTGAAGCTTATCAATCTTAATTTACCTTATAATAATAGTTAGGCATTGGAAATTGGGGGTCATTTGGCTAAAGTTGTGGGGGTAGGGCTGGTTTAAGTATTTAGTGGGCCCAAGAAACGTGGACCACGTCACGGCAGTGGAGCAGGGAGAGGTAAGTATTTCAACTTTGCAAGTGCTGTGATCCTGAGCAAGCAGGGGGGGCCCACTCGTTCGCATTGGCACTGGCACAGGGCCCCTCAAAGTACGGCGGTGTGTTTGCACGGCGAGGGTGCCTCCCACCGGCAGCGACACTTTTGCGTACTATGATAGGCCCTGTGCCAGTGACGTCGCCAACGAGTATTCCCCCCCCCCCCTACCTGATGAAGGAACCTGCACTTTCATCTGCACCTTACTCTTTGTCCCCGTGTAAAGTGGTATAGTATGCGGGAAGGGGAACCTGACTTTCAGCAGGGTCACAGATATAGGCCCAAATAATAAAGTGGGCTAAATGCAGTTCAAAATTGGTAACAGGACTAACCAGGCGGCATTGCTTTGTTCAGTGGAGGACAACTGTTATGACAGGCTGACACAGTGAGTAGGCCCAAATCAGTAAGTAGGCTAAATGCAAAATTGGTAATGTAACAACCCTGCCGGCATCACTGCATGGCCTTCCATTCCCCACCTGCCTGTTACATCCACTCACTCACCCAGTGCCATGCTGTGAGATCTGTCTGCTGCTGGTTCCATGCCATGTGCTTCATGGCGGCCTGCTCTGTGTACACTTCCTGGCTGTGTGCATAGGGGGGCGGCGCCAGCCACTCCAGATTCTTATTGAGACTGTATGCACCTCCCTAAGGTGCCTCTGGCCAATAGCCTTGAGGCCTCTGATACTTAAGGCATCCTCGCCCATTGGAGGATGCCTGTTATGATTAGGCAACTCAGTACCACAGTGAACATAGAGGTCAGAGCACATACAGTGATCTGACAATAATCCAAAAACATAGAACGAGCTCTGAGACGTGGGAACTCTGTTGACCGCAATCCCTAATCCTATCCAACAACACTAGAGGCAGCCGTGGATTGCGCCTAACGCTACCTATGCAACTCGGCACAGCCTGAGAAACTAGCTAGCCTGAAGATAGAAAATAAGCCTACCTTGCCTCAGAGAAATACCCCAAAGGAAAAGGCAGCCCCCCACATATAATGACTGTGAGTAAGATGAAAAGACAAACGTAGAGATGAAATAGATTTAGCAAAGTGAGGCCCGACTTTCTGAACAGAGCGAGGATAGGAAAGATAACTTTGCGGTCAACACAAAACCCTAAAAACCACGCAAAGGGGGCAAAAAGACCCTCCGTACCGAACTAACGGCACGGAGGTACACCCTCTGCGTCCCAGAGCTTTCAGCAAACAAATAGATAAGCTGGACAGAAGAAAAGCAAACAAAATAGCAAAGGAAAACTTAGCTATGCAGAGCAGCAGGCCACAGGAACAATTCAGGAGGAAAACAAGTCCAATACTGGAACATTGACAGGAAGCCAGGATCAAAGCACTCGGTGGAGTTAAGTAGAGCAGCACCTAACGACCTCACCACATCACCTGAGGGAGGAAACTCAGAAGCCGCAGTACCACTTCCCTCCACCAACGGAAGCTTACAGAGAGAATCAGCCGAAGTACCACTTGTGACCACAGGAGGGAGCTCTGCCACAGAATTCACAACAGATGCCTGAGCAAACTATTCCCCTCAGTTAGCATTTGCTACTGAGCTGCCAGGTTGTGTCTGCTTCCTGTCTCTGAGGGCTGCAGTACTGCAGGCCTTCATCTGTGTTTTGTTTGTGTATCCGTGTCCGTTCCTGTCTGAACTGTGGTCTATGTCCGTTCCTGCTCCTCTTTTGTCATTAGTCATTTCCCACTCTGCTGTGTGTACCTCCGCCTTATCTTTCTGCTCTGTTCGCCACTGTCTGTGGCTCTGCTTCTCTCTGCTCAGTTCTACCACAACCTGTGGTTCTGTGTCTCTCAGCTTTTCTCTCAGCTCTGCTCTCTGTATCTTTACTCTGCACTCTGACCTTGCTTTACACTCTGTGGCTTTGCTCTCTGCTCTGCACTCTGATCTTGCTCTGCACTCTGGGGCTTTGCTCTGCTCAGCTCTCGCTCTGCGGACAGGCTCCTTGCGGCTCTACCGGGTTCCGCTTCTTGTGGTTCTATGTCTTTTGCTCTTGGCTCCGCCTCCAGCGTATCTGCTCTTGGCTCCGCCTCCAGCGTCTCCGCTCTTGGCTCCGCCTCCAGCATCTCTGCTCTTGGCTCCGCCTCCAGCGTCTCCGCTCTTGGCTCCGCCTCCTACTCTTACTCCGCCTCCTGTGATTCAGCTCTGCTTCCACACTTGCTCTATCTTTATTCTGCAAGTTTCCATACAGGTCTCTCCCTGTTCCTTTATGTTCTCCAGTCTGAACAGGTTCTTACTTGTTTCCACACATCCATCTGAATACCAGTTCCTACCAGAGTATCAGTCCTGTCTGCCTGAGTGCCAGCCGCGCCCGTCTGCCTGCCTGTATCTCCGTCAAGCCAGTCCGCCCGTCAGGGCCTCTGTCATACCCGTCTGTCAGCCAGTGTCACGGCCGTGCCTGCCTGCCCGTGTCTTGTCCCCGGTGGGATCAGCATCCACAGTCCGACTCTACCCTGGAGTGGTACCTGGTAGCTTCCTATTGCACAAGTCTGACCTCACCATCAGAGGCTCCAGCGAACACCTAGGGAGCTACTTAGTTACGCCCCTTCCAGGGAAGTTCGGTCTGTGGTCCAGTGGGGCCACACCCCCACGCGCCCGCACCAACCAGTCTCAGTGCGAGCGTTACAGGTAACAGTAGTAAACAGGCAGCACTGCTTTGTTCAGTGGAGAACAGCAAGGAGCGGCAGACACAGTTAGTAGGGCCCACAAAACTAGTAGGCCAAATGCAGTGTTATATTAAAAACAATTTAACAAGAGCCTGAAGATAGAAGCTCAGGAAAGGCAACCTGGAGAACACCTTGGAGCAGCAGACACTATTAGTAGGCCCCAACCAAACTAGTAGCCCCACTGCAGTTGTTCCATTTAACAACTATTTAACAAGAGCCTGAAGATCGAAGCTCAGGAAAGGCAACCAGGAGAACACCTTGGAGCGGCAGACACTGTTAGTAGTCCCCAACCAAACTAGTAGCCCCACTGCAGTTGTTCCATTTAACAACTATTTAACAAGAGCCTGAAGATCGAAGCTCAGGAAAGGCAACCAGGAGAACACCTTGGAGCGGCAGACACTGTTAGTAGGCCCCAACCAAACTAGTAGCCCCACTGCAGTTGTTCCATTTAACAACTATTTAACAAGAGCCTGAAGATCGAAGCTCAGGAAAGGCAACCAGGAGAACACCTTGGAGCGGTAGACACTGTTAGGCCCCAACCAAACTAGTAGCCCCACTGCAGTTTTAAAATTCGGATAGGCTGAAAACCTGACAATTGCAGGTCATATTTTTTAAGATGACAGCTGTATTGAGTGGCGCAGACAGACACTGCTAGTAGGCCTTATACCACAAAGTTGGCTCGATGCAGGTTTAAAAAAGGCTACATGGGTACACGGTCAGCATTGGTGTGGTCAGCGGAGGACAATTGGAAGGAGGGACCGCAGACAGACTTACTAGGCCTAAAATAAAAAAGTAGGCTCTATGCACTTTTAAATAGATTCCAGGGGTACACAGGCAGCATTGGTGTGGTCAGCGGAGGACTATTGGAAGGAGGGACCGCAGACAGACTTAGTAGGCCTAAAATAAAAAAGTAGGCTCTATGCACTTTTAAATAGGTTACAGGGGTACACAGGCAGCATTGGTGTGGTCAGCGGAGGACTATTGGAAGGAGGGACCGCAGACAGACTTAGTAGGCCTAAAATAAAAAAAATAGGCTCAATGCAGTTTGAATTATCTTGCAGGGGTACACAGGCAGCATTGGTGTGGTCAGCGGAGGACTATTGGAAGGAGGGACCGCAGACAGACTTAGTAGGCCTAAAATAAAAAAGTAGGGTCTATGCACTTTTAAATAGGTTCCAGAGGTACACAGGCAGCATTGGTGTGGTCAGCGGAGGACTATTGGAAGGAGGGACCGCAGACAGACTTAGTAGGCCTAAAATAAAAAAGTAGGCTCTGTGCACTTTTAAATAGGTTACAGGGGTACACAGGCAGCATTGGTGTGGTCAGCGGAGGACTATTGGAAGGAGGGCCCGCTGACAGACTTAGTAGGCCTAACCTAAAAAAAGTAGGCTCTATGCACTTTTAATTAGGTTCCAGGGGTACACAGGCAGCATTGGTGTGGTCAGCGGAGGACTATTGGAAGGAGGGACCGCAGACAGACTTACTAGGCCTAAAATAAAAAAAATTAGGCTCTATGCACTTTTAAATAGGTTCCAGGGGTACACAGGCAGCATTGGTGTGGTCAGCGGAGGACTATTGGAAGGAGGGACCGTAGACAGACTTAGTAGGCCTAAAATAAAAAAAATAGGCTCAATGCAGTTTGAATTATCTTGCAGGGGTACACAGGCAGCATTGGTGTGGTCAACGGAGGACAATTGGAAGGAGTGTCTGACACAGTTAGTACTCCAAAATAATAAATAGATGTTAATGTCTCACAAAAAAAAGGGTGGCATACTTAGGTACAGGGGTGGGCTCCTCTGCTGACTTTCAGACATTGTTATTGGGCGCAAAGCATTTACTGGTGTAAATATAGGACAGGGCCACTGAATATTTTAACTAGCATCATACGTGTCAACAAATTGGTATTGTCAGTGCCAGGCATTGAAGGATTTCACCGCATAGACTAAACAGCGGTGGAGCAGTGAGAGATAATTTTGCAAGTGATAGAGCACAGTTTGAGCTGGGGGGGACACTCTCTCGTGCCCGACGGTACTGGCCCAGGCCCCCTCATGTTACAACGGTGTGTCTGACGTTGGGTGCGCGCCACCACCGCCAGAGACACTTCATTGTAATATGAGGGACCCAGTGCCAGTGCCGTCGATCAAATGTGGGCACACCAACCTCTTCAGACAAACGGCACTCTCACGGGTGCTTGCGCCAAGTGGAGAGAACACGGCCCCGTAGGGGGAGTCAGCCCATTAAGGGAGGTGTAAACATGTCGTATGCTGGACATACAGCAGCTGCAAATTAAGAGATTAGAACAGTCAGTAAGACCAGTCCAAAAGCAAGACCTTTTTACAGGAAAGCTAGGTGTCAGCCGGGAGAGGTGGGGCAAAATAATTAGAAATCCATGAGTGGTTCATTTTAATGAAGGTTAGATCATCAGCATTTTGGGTAGCCAGACAAGTCCTTTTTTCGGTCAGTTTTGAACCAGCAGCACTGAATACTCTTTCTGATAGCACACTAGCTGCTGGGCAAGCGAGCTCCTGCAATGCATATTCGGAAAATTCAAGCCAGGTGTCTATTTTGGATGCCCAGTAATCAAATGGGAATGACGGGTGAGGGGAAGAAATAGGGGAAGAAAAATAGTTAGTAACCATACTGGACAAATGTCTCCTGTCACTTTGAATTGATGCTGCAGTACCTGTCCTGTCTGCGGTCATTGCGAAATCACTCCAAAACCTGGTCAGAAAACCCCTCTGTCCAATGCCACTTGGATTTGTGCACCTCTAACACCTCTGCCCCGTTGCCCCTTGCAGCTCGTGTGAGAACCATCACCGGCGCTGTGTGCTGGGAATGCCTGAATCAAATGGTCAACAAGAGTTGCTTGTTTGGTTGCCAATATTTGTTCAAGGTTCTCATGTGGCATGATATTTTGCAGTTTCCCCTTATAGCGTGGATCCAGGAGGCAGGCCAACCAGTAATCGTCATCGGTCATCATTTTTATAATGCGCGGGTCCCTTTTTAGGATACGCAAGGCATAATTCGCCATGTGGGCCAATGTTCCAGTTGTCAATTCACTGCTTGTGCTGGGTTGAGGAGCACTTTCGGGCAAATCAACGTCACTTGCCTCCCTCAAAAACCCTGAACCTGGCCTTGTAATGCCACCAGTTTCTATTGCCCCCTGAGAAGCTTCCTCATCCAAAAAATACTCATCCCCATCATCCTCCTCGTCCTCCTCCACTTCGCCCGCCACCTCGTCCAGTAGACTTCCCTGACCAGACAATGGCTGACTGTCATCAAGGCTTCCCTCGTCCTCGACTGCAGATGCCTGCTCCTTTATGTGAGTCAAACTTTGCATCAGCAGACGCATTAGGGGGATGCTCATGCTTATTATGGCGTTGTCTGCACTAACCAGCCATGTGCATTCCACAAAACACTGAAGGTCTTGACAGAGGTCTTGTAGCTTTGACCACTGCACACTGACCTGACAACTCCATGTCTGCCATCCAACTGCCTGCCCGTGTATGTGTATCCTCCCACAAATACATAACAGCATGCCTCTGTTCGCACAGTCTCTGAAGCATGTGCAGTATGGAGTTCCACCTTGTTACAACGTCGATGATTAGGCGATGCTGGGGAAGGTTCAAAGATCGCTGATGGTTCAGCATACGGCTGGAGTGTACGGGCGAACGGCGGATGTGCGAGTAAAGTCTGTGCACCTTCAGGAGCAGGTTGGTAACCCCGGATAACTTTTCAGGAAGCACTGCACCACTAGGTTTAAGGTGTGAGCCAGGCAAGGAATGTGTTTCAGTTGTGAAAGGGCTATGGCAGCCATACAATTCCTTCCGTTATCACTCACTACCTTGCCTGCCTCAAGATGTACACTGCCCAGACATGACTGAGTTTCTTGCTACAAGAACTCGGACAGATTTTTAACATTCTGACCTCTGCTGAAGGTCCTTGAGCATTTCTTACAGATGACTTTGCACTGATCATTTGGATGTTGTTTAAAAAAGTGCAAGACTGCACTCTTCCTACTATCGGATACCTTTTCAGGCATTGCACACTGAGCTACTTTAACCAGATAGCCACGCTGTCCTACAACAGTTTTAGGTTTTGACACACGTTTTTGGCCAGATGGAAGCTGTTGCGATGTTGATGCCTGCTGCGGCTCCTCCTCCTCCGCTTCAGAGCTACTGCCGGCTGCATCCTGTTCACCCAATGGCTGCCAATCAGGGTCAACAACTGGGTCATCTATGACCTCCTCTTCTATGCCATGTGCACCTTCCTCTGTGTCACCGTGTAAGCCATGCTATAGCGTTCGTGACGGGGCACCATAGTCTCATCGGGGTCAGATTCTGGATCAGTACACTGCGAGGGCAATGTTGTGATCTGAGTCAAAGGAATAGCATAATAATCCATCTGTGGCTGTGCATCTGTGCACTCCATGTCCGATTCATCTTGTAATGGGCATGGCCTGTTAACAATTTCCCTTTCTAACCCAGGCATGGTATGTGTAAAGATCTCCATGGAGTAACCCATTGTGTCGCCTGACGCATCCTTCTCTGTTGTTCTGGGTGAAGAACACAAGGAAGCGACTTGTCCTTGACCGGGAACATCCACTGACGACGCCCTGCTTTTATATTTTGCACTTTCCGAAGATGAGGCAAAAGAGCTAGAGGCAGTGTCAGCAAGGAAAGCCAAAATTTGTTCCTGCTGCTCCGGCTTTAAAAGCGGTTTTCCTACTCCCAGAAAAGGGATCGTTCGAGGCCTTGTGTGGCTAGACGATGACGGTGGCTGAACAACTCGAGACTTAGGTGCTATATTGCTTTTCCCATGACCACCTGATGCTCCACCACCACTACCATCATTACCAGCTGGCAATGACCGCCCACAGCCAAGACCTCTTCCACCAGACTTCCTCATTCTTGGAAATATGTAACTTAACTAACAAACGGTATTTGGTACTGTAAAACCAGTTAGAAGGTGGATGCAAACTTGTTGTGAATTTAAATCTCCCTTTATAGGTGTGTGAGACTGCAGGGAAAATCAGGCCCACTGTATTACATAGTTCAAGGAGAAACAACTAAGCATTGATGAACAATTTTGATAAGCTTTATTCCAAAACCAATAAAATAACATTAAATCTCATATCAAGTATCATGGAGTAATTTGAACAACGATGAAAGCTTAGAATATGCTGACAAGTAACCCCCATACTCCTACTCCCCCAAACCCCTGCCCACCCCCTCCAAAAAACCGAGGGAGGAACAAGGTTGAAGCACAAATGTTGGTGGAAATATGCCCATGGACACACGCGTGTCCAACCTGAAAGGAATCTAGCCCCATACACTACGTGATAGTATTAGATTAAACATCGTAATGGTACTAAAACCATATAAATCAGTAAAAACACAGCACCAGGGGTTATAAGGTCCACAGGTAAATAGAGACACGGGTAAATAGAGACACAAATGTGCCTCAACCAAAAAAATAGGCGCCTATGCGCACAAAAGTGCCGTCCCTGCTGCAGCTTATACAAAAATACTTGGAGTCATAGTGACCAGCGTAAGGACATAAGCTTACCTAATTACAGGGCAGGGTGGGGAGACAGTCAGGAGGTGGTGGTCCCCGACGCGCGTTTCACGGCCTCAAACCGCCGCTTCCTCAAGCGGATAACTAAACTGGGCCCAAAAGGACCCTGAAGTAGTCCCTGACCCCGGTCACATGGTAACCGGCGGCCAATGGCAGTGGCGCGATCGGCGCATGCGCACTGCGTCCGCCAGGTCCTGGCAGTGCAAACCAGCGTCAAGGCAAGTGCGCACGTGCAGAAAGGATCTGCAACGTGCGAACGAGCCCTAGAGACGCTAGTGCACGCCAGGACGGGGCAGGACGGAGCGCGATGCGCACTGCCACCAATGTGTACAAAACTGATGGTTAAAGGTGATCTAAACTAACGCACCCGTCCCAAACTCCGCCCCCACCAATCAGAACAGGAGCCAATCTGATGTAAATCCCCCAAATCCCATATATAAGACACACAAATGCACCCATTAATACATACAGAAGCATTATTAACAGAAAAATAATCCAGTCTCGATGTGTCAATTCACTGCTGCAGTGCATATATTTCTTGCTTCATGGGTGAAGTGTCCATAGTATTGAATGTGAAGCGTCCTATTCAGTTGCACTGTAATGGTAGTTGATGGAGTCTTTACATCACAGTTGGTAGTGGAGATTGACGGGGCCACATGATGGCATAACAGGGAACACCTCTAGGCACAACATTACTTTGGTTCACTATTGATATAGACATAAAGCAGTTAAAATCACATAAACAAAAACCAAAAAACAATTAAAATAGCATAAAAACAACCACCCGACTGCTATCGGGTATGGAGGCCCCGGTAATGAGAGATATTAGTACGGTATTAACATACAAATTAGGACTGCTCAGGAGGTAAGTAATAGAATGACCACGCCATGAGCAATATGGAGCAATGTCTACAAGTAGGGGGCAAAACTTAATGCCTCATTTAGGCCCTTTGGTGCCATAGTGCCAAGTTGCACTATCCATTTTGTTTCTTTTTGCGCCAGCAACTTTTTATTGTTCCCACCCCGAACTCCCAGATGTAAGACGTCAATGCCTCTCACACTCAGTAATTTTGCATCACATTTGTGGTGCAGCCTGAAATGGCGTGGGATTGATTTCAGTTCAAAGACATCAGGCAAATGTGATGCAAAATTACTGAGTGTGAGAGGCATTGACGTCTTACATCTGGGTGTTCGGGGTGGGGACAATAAAAAGTTGCTCCATATTGCTCATGGCGTGCTCATTCTATTACTTAACTCCTGAGCAGTCCTAATTTGTATGTTAATTCTGTACTAATATCTCTCATTACCGGGGCCTCCATACCCGATAGCAGTCGGGTGGTTGTTTTTATGCTATTTTAATTGTTTTTTGGTTTTTGTTTATGTGATTTTAACTGCTTTATGTCTATATCAATAGTGAACCAAAGTAATGTTGTGCCTAGAGGTGTTCCCTGTTATGCCATCATGTGGCCCCGTCAATCTCCACTACCAACTGTGATGTAAAGACTCCATCAACTACCATTACAGTGCAACTGAATAGGACGCTTCACATTCAATACTATGGACACTTCACCCATGAAGCAAGAAATATATGCACTGCAGCAGTGAATTGACACATCGAGACTGGATTATTTTTCTGTTAATAATGCTTCTGTATGTATTCATGGGTGCATTTGTGTGTCTTATATATGGGATTTGGGGGATTTACATCAGATTGGCTCCTGTTCTGATTGGTGGGGGCGGAGTTTGGGATGGGTGCATTAGTTTAGATCACCTTTAACCATCAGTTTTGTACACATTGGTGGCAGTGCGCATCGCGCTCCATCCTGCCCCGTCCTGGCATGCACTAGCGTCTCTAGGGCTCGTTCGCACGTTGCAGATCCTTTCTACACGTGCGCACTTGCCTTGACGCTGGTTTGCACTGCCAGGACCTGGCGGACGCAGTGCGCATGCGCCGATCGCGCCACTGCCATTGGCCGCCGGTTACCATGTGACCGGGGTCAGGGACTACTTCAGGGTCCTTTTGGGCACAGTTTAGTTATCCCCTTGAGGAAGCGACGGTTTGAGGCCGCGAAACACGCGTCGGGGACCACCACCTCCTGACTGTCTCCCCACCCTGCCCTGTAATTAGGTAAGCTTATGTCCTTACGCTGGTCACTATGACTCCAAGTATTTTTGTATAAGCTGCAGCAGGGACGGCACTATTGTGCGCATTAGCGCCTATTTGTTAGGTTGAGGCACATTTGTGTCTCTATTTACCCGTGTCTCTATTTACCTGTGGACCTTATAACCCCTGGTGCTGTGTTTTTACTGATTTATATGGTTTTAGTACCATTACGATGTTTAATCTAGTACTATCACGTAGTGTATGGGGCTAGATTCCTTTCAGGTTGGACACACGTGTGTCCATGGGCATATTTCCACCAACATTTGTGCTTCAACCTTGTTCCTCCCTTGGTTTTTTGGAGGGGGTGGGCAGGGGTTTGGGGGAGTAGGAGTATGGGGGTTACTTGTCAGCATATTCTAAGCTTTCATCGTTGTTCAAATTACTCCACGATACTTGATATGAGATTTAATGTTATTTTATTGGTTTTGGAATAAAGCTTATCAAAATTGTTCATCAATGCTCAGTTGTTTCTCCTTGAACTATGATATGTTTTGAGCGGATTTAGTGAGTTCGGGGTTCACTGGCGGAACTTTCGCCGGGACCCGTTATCTCACACTATGTATTTGGGATCCATGTTTCCACTGTATTACAGTACACAGTGGCTGACAGATATGCCACTAACAGGACTGACGCAGATGCACACACTGGAAATAAGTCTCCCCTTTTTTTATATGGGAGACTAGTGAATAAATCAGGCCCACTGTTTTACAGTATAGTTTCTGTGGCAGAGAATGACTGACAGATACCACAGACTGGACTGGCACAGATGCACAGATTTGCCAATATTAATCTCCCCTTCTTTATTTGTGGGAGACTAGTGAATAAATCTGGCCACTGTTTTAATGTATAGTTTCTGTGGTAGAGAATGACTGACAGATATCACAGACTGGACTGGCACAGATTAGCCAACATTAATCTCCCCTTTTTTATATGGGAGACTAGTGAATAAATCAGGCCCACTGTTTTACAGTATAGTTTCTGTGGCAGAAAATGACTGACAGATAACACAGACTGGACTGGCACAGATTTGCCAATATTAATGTCCCTTTTTTATATGGGAGACTAGTGAATAAATCTGGCCCACTGTATTACCGTATATTTTCTGTGGCAAAAAATGACTGACAGATACCACAGACTGGACTGGCACAGATGCACAGATTAGCCAATTGTAACAACTTTGCTGGCATCACGTCATGGCCTCACATCTCTCACACTATCTTACCCACTGCTCCAGGTCATGATGTGGTTTCTGTTTCATGCCTGCTCCATGTTCTGTGTCTCTGCTCTCTGCATGCCTCATGGCTATGTGTATAGGGGGCCGGCGCCTGAACTCTCTGGTTCTTATAGGAATCAGGTGCATCTGTCTAATCAGTTCCTGACCAATTATCAAGAGGCCTTCTGTATATAGTGCAGCTCCACCCTGTGGTCTGGGCCTGTGCAATGTGTTAGCTCAGTTAGTGTTTAGCTGCTGAGTTTGCCTGGCCTTGCTCTGAGTTACTCCCTCTCTGGAGGCTTTTCTCTGTGCTATTGCCTTGATCTTGTAGTCCACCCTCCAGGAGGCAGAATATCCTGGTCCCTGTGTCTTTGTCCCTGTGTCTCGTTCCATTGCCTTGTCTGTACTTTGTCTTTTCTCGGTCTCCTTGTCTGTGGCTTCCTTCCCTGCTTTGTCTTTCCTTGTGTTCTCAGTCTGCTTACACTCCGCACTCTTGCGGCTCTGCACTCAGACCTTGCTTCGCACTCTCTGGCTTTGCTCTGTGGCTCCGCTCTTTGCGGTTCTATCTGGCTCTGCTCTTTGCGGTTCTATCTGGCTCCGCCTCCTGTGTTTCTGCACTTGGCTCCGTCTCTGCTCTTGGCTCCGCCTCCAGTGTCTCTGCTCTTGGCTCCGCCTCCAGTGTCTCCGCTCTTGGCTCCGCCTCCAGCGTCTCCGCTCTTGGCTCCGCCTCCAGCGTCTCCGCTCTTGGCTCCGCCTCCAGCATCTCCGCTCTTGGCTCCGCCTCCAGCGTCTCCGCTCTTGGCTCCGCCTCCAGTGTCTCCGCTCTTGGCTCCGCCTCCAGCGTCTGTGCTCTTGGCTCCGCCTCCAGCGTCTGTGCTCTTGGCTCTGCCTCCAGCGTCTCTGCTCTTGGCTCCGCCTCCAGCGTCTCCGCTTTTGGCTCCGCTCTTGGCTCTGCCTCCAGCGTCTCCGCTCTTGGCTCCGCCTCCAGCGTCTCCGCCCTTGGCTCCGCCTCTTGCGACTCCGCCCTTGGCTCTGCCTTCTCCTTCTCTTCTCTTAGTTCCACCTTCTACTCGCACTCAGCCTCCTGCGTTTCTGTTCTTGGTTCTAGCTCTTGTGCTTTCGCTCTGCATCCGCTCTTGCGGTCTTTCTCTACTTGTTACTTAGTCCTCCTGTCTGAACAGGTTCCTACCTGTTTCACATACCTGCCTGCAGACCGTTCCCTACCAGTTCTTCCTATGTTCCAGCCGTACCCGCCTGCCTACCAGAGAGCCAGCCGTGTCCGCCTGCCCGCCAGTGTCTCTGTTGTACCCGTCTGCCTGCCTGTGTCCCAGCCGTGCCCGCCTGTCAGCCAGAGTGCCAGAGTGCCAGCCGTGCCCGCTCCGTTCCTTAGTGGGATCAGCAGCCACAGCCAGACATCACCCTGGAGTGGCACCTGGTAGCTTCCTATTGCACAAGTCTGACCTCACCATCAGAGGCTCCAGCGAACACCTAGGTAGCTACTAAGTTACGCCCCTTCCATGGAAGTTTGGTCTGTGGTCCAGTGGGGCCACACCCCCGTATGCCCATGCCAACCAGTCTGGGCGCGTGCGTGACACCAATATTAATCTCCCCTTTTTTATATGGGAGATTAGTGAATAAATCAGGCCCACTGTTTTACAGTATAGTTTCTGTGTGCATAGAATGACTGACAGATACCACAGACTGGACTGGCACAGATTTGCCAATATTAATTTCCCCTTCTTTTTTATGGGAGACTAGTGAATAAATCTGGCCCACTGTTTTACAGTATAGATTCTGTGGCAGAGAATGACTGACAGATATCACAGACTGGACTGGCACAGATGCACAGATTTGCTAATATTAATCTCCCCTTCTTTTTTTATATGGGAGACTAGTGAATAAATCTGGCCCACTGTTTTACAGTATAGTTTCTGTGGCAGAAAATGACTGACAGATACCACAGACTGGACTGGCACAGATTAGCCAATATTAATCTCCCCTTTTTTATATGGGAGACTAGTGAATAAATCAGGCCCACTGTATTACAGTATAGTTTCTGTATGCAGAGAATGACTGACAGATACCACAGACTGGACTGGCACAGATTTGCCAATATTAATCTCCCTTTCTTTTTTTTTTACGGGAGACTAGTGAATAAATCTTTCCCACTGTTTTACAGTATAGTTTCTGTGGCAGAGAATGACTGACAGATAACACAGACTGGACTGGCACCGATTAGCCAATATTAATCTTCCCTTTTTTATATGGGAGACTAGTGAATAAATCAGGCCCACCGTTTTACAGTATAGTTTCTGTGGCAGAAAATGACTGACAGATAACACAGACTGGACTGGCACAGATGCACAGATTAACCAATATTAATCTCCCTTTTTTATATGGGAGACTAGTGAATAAATCAGGCCGACTGTTTTATAGTATAGTTTCTGTGGCAGAGTAACTGACAGATACCACAGACTGAGAGCAAATACCACTGATACATATCCTAGAAAAAAGTACTGGGATAATATCCCATGTTATATTATTGTTATTATTATTATTATATTTGACACTATAATAGTCACCAGGACACTCCAAAACTAATTAATCCTACAAAAACCAAGGAGTACAAAGTCCCACACACAAGTATAAAACAACGAACAATAATTTTATTGAACATGTAAAGTACATACAGACTAACAAGACAAAGTCCAGAGAATGATGCGTGTACAGAGAACACATTACTGTGGTAACACTCTGGGTATAACAGGCGGATGACCTAAAGCTAGGCGTAATATGGCATATACCAAGAAAGTGCTAAGTGCATTATAAGGTGCCAAGGTATATGCAACTATAACCCCATCTGTATACTTAACTACATAAGCCTACTATCCCATATAGGGTTAAGCAGTAAACAGATAGAGGAGGTACACCTTTAGTCTTACCCATATTCATGTGCCAGTGTGTGTCGCCAGCAGCCCCGATGCGCGTTTCGCGTTGGGCTTCCTCGGCGGGCTGTGAGAATGTGTGTGCTAGAGCGGTTATTTATGTGGAGGGACCACCTGTGTATAATACTCAGCGCCATCATCGGCGCATGCGCAGTGACACGCAGGTCCGTGCATACCGCATCAGATCCTGCTCTTCCTGCGACGCGACGGGCGGAGGGAAATCCCTCATGACGTCACTAGCCCGTCACGTCACATCCTGGAGGCAGGAGCAGATGCAAACCGGAGTCTGCCGCACCGCGCATGCGCACGTGCCGCAGCCGCCATTTTGGAAAAGGGCAGGGCAGCCAATAACATGTATAATGTGAAAATCTACAATAGTGGGTAAGTACAGTGTCAGCTACATATACGTACGCTCACTCAAGGGCGTCATGTGATAAAGTGACGTGGCTAAAGTGATAATGTGCACTATAGTAAAGCCCGGAAAAGGGGGCGGACCTACATATCTGGCTACACAGAAATAACTATATAGCACAGACAGATTGAGGGTCAGAGAAATATAATAGCCAATATAAAATTGTATGAAGCAGACACTCTCCTTTAGCAGTGATTCTTATTAATATAGAAATATAAAACAAAAAAAGGTCCATAGCCACCAAGCACCTAAAGGGAGGAATAATCATCAGGTGATAAGATAACATTATAGACATTAACATATAAAACCAATATGTCTAAGTAAAAAAAATTAGTGAACATATCGATGGATGCCCAGCTTCCTTCCAATCTTGCGTATAAAAGGGTTCCCACACGAAGTCCCACTGACGAAACTTCATGATACCGAAGTGATCCATAACCACTCAGGGAATGTATAGATAATAAGGTGAAACAATGCAACGACAATACTGAAAAAAGAAAAATAGATAAAAACACACAATTAAAATCCAGAAAGAACAGAGAACCTACATCTGACCCAAATACAGCTAAAGGAAAGATGCAAAACTGAGTTGTTCATTTAAACCTAGTGGGGACATCGTGCCTAAGGTTGTTATCCAGCGACATTCCAGTTGCGCTAGTGTGCGCTTCAGGTCTCCCCCTCTAATCCCTCCTTTCACGTGATCAATAACAAAGATCTTGAGATCTTTTGGGTTACATTCGTAGTGCAGCCTAAAATGGTGGGGTATAGTTTTTAAAGTGGCAACATCATCCACCTTCCCGGCCCCCATAATGTCTCTTATATGCTCACGTGTCCTAACCCTTAGTTCACGTGAGGTAAGACCCACATAGGATAGGCCACATGAGCATTTGGCCATGTACACCACAAATGTGGTACTACAACTGATGTAATCCGTGATTTTGAATTCTCTTCGGCCATCGGCCAAGGTGAACGACGTTGCCCTTATATGATTGCGGCAAGCCAAATAATCACCACACGGGTAGAATCCCCACCTTTGTTTACCAGCTCCAAATATCGTTGGGGCTTTAGTTGTATAGTGGCTTCTAACCAACATGTCTCTCAGGTTCTTACCCCTTCTCGCTGTCATGAGCGGTTCATCTGAGAGACACTTTGCCAGTGTGGGTTCAGTTCTTAGAATAGGCCAATGTTTACTTAGAATTTTTCTCTTTAAACCCCATTGGTGGTTGAATGTTGATATGTACCAAATTTTCCCCTCTTCTTTCTTTGGTTTACGCGATTGGGATAAAAGGTCACACCTTCTCTGCTTTCTAGCACGGTTATGGCCACGTTTGATGCTCCTGTTACTATAACCGCGTTCGCGGAATCTCTCCCCAAGGTCCACAGATTGTCTCTCAAAAGCCTCCTCAGCAGAGCAAATTCTCCAGACAGATACCACAGACTGGACTGGCACAGATGCACAGATTTGCCAATATTAATCTCCCTTTCTTTTTTTATGGGAGACTAGTGAATAAATCTGGCCCACTGTTTTACAGTATAGTTTCTGTGGCAGAGAATGACTGACAGATACCACAGACTGGACTGGCACAGATGCACAGATTTGCCAATATTAATCTCCACTTCTTTTTTTTATGGGAGACTAGTGAATAAATCTGGCCGACTGTTTTACAGTATAGTTTTTGTGGCAGAAAATGACTGACAGATACAACAGACTGAACTGGCACAGATGCACTGATTGGCAATATAAATCTCCCTTTTTAGATGTGGGACAGTGCAGAAAAATACAGGCCCACTGTTTCACTCTACACAGTTTCAGGGGCAGAAAGTGGCTTTAAGATATATTAAAAAAAAAAAAAAAAAAAAAAAGGGACTGTACTACAATTACTATCTCCCTACAGTAATCTCACAAAAATATGGCAGGCAGCAATAAAAAGGACTGCTGCACACAAAAGTGTGGACAAACAAGCAAGATAGCTGTGCAGAAAGGAAGGAGCAACAGGATTTGTGCTTTGAAAAAAGCAGTTGGTTTGCACAGCGGCGTACACACAGCAATGCAGCTATCAGGGAGCCTTATAAGGCAGCCTTATAAGCTACAGAGCTGATGCACAGAAATCTAGCCTCCACTGTCCCTGCAAGGAAAAAGTGGTGTTGGACAGTGAAAATCGCTACAGCACAAGCGGTTTGGGGGTTTATATTCCCTGCCTAACGCTATCCCTGCTTCTGATGAAGCGGCAGCAACCTCTCCCTATGCTCAGATCAGCAGCAGTAAGATGGCGGTCGGCGTGCACGCCCCTTAATAGCCCCTGTGACGCCGCAGAAAGCAAGCCAATCACTGCCATGCCCTTCTCTAAGATGGTGGGGATCGAGAACTATGTCGTCACGCTGCCCACACTCTGCATCCTCCTTCATTAGCTGAGAAATGGCGCTGAATGCGTCATATGAAACGCGACTTTGGCGCGAAGGTCGCCGACCGCGTGGCCGACCCCACACAGGGATCAGGTCAGGTTTCATGAAACCCGACTTTGCCAAAAGTCGTCAACTTATGAAAATGACTGATCCGTTTCTCTCAACTATATATATATATATATATATATATATATATATGTATGTGTGTGTGTGTGTGTATGTATGTATATATATATATATATATATATATATATATATATATCATACAGCGCTAGATAGCTTAAAAGCTGGTAATTCAATTGCCGGCTTTTGCTATCTCCTTCTCAAACCCGACATGATATGAGACATGGTTTACATACAGTAAACCATCTCATATCCCTGGTTTTTTTTGCATATTCCACACTACTAATGTTGGTAGTGTGTATGTGCAAAATTTGGGCGCTCTAGCTATTAAATTTAAGGGTTAAATCGTGGAAAAAATTGGCGTGGGCTCCCGCGCAATTTTCTCCGCCAGAGTGGTAAAGCCAGTGACTGGGGACAGATATTAATAGCCTGGACAGGGTCCATGGTTATTTGCCCCCCCCCCCCCCCCGGCTAAAAACATCTGCCCCCAGCCACCCCGGAAAAGGCACATCTGGAAGATGCGCCTATTCTGGCACTTGGCCACTCTCTTACCATTCCCTTGTAGAGGTGGGGTAATGAAGGGTTAATGTCACCTTGCTATTGTAAGGTGACATTAAGCCAGATTAATAATGGACAGGCGTTAATTATGACACCTATCCATTATTAATCCAATAGTATGAAATGGTTAAAAACACACACACACATTCTTACAAAGTCTTTTAATGAAATAAATACACAGGTTATTTTAATATTTTATTATACTGGTAATCCACCTGAAGACCCTTGTCACCTGGAACAAATGTAAAAAAAACCCAAACAACCATATTCCATACCTTCCGATGATCAGTCTCGTCCCACGCTGTAAATCCATCTGAAGGGGTTAACTAATTTTAAAAGCAGAAGCTCTGCTAATGCAGCTGTGCTCCTGCCTGTAAACCTCCAGGGAATGAATGGAATGTAGGTCAATGACCTGTATTTACCTTCAGTCGCGGTGATGCGCCCTCTGCTTGATGTCCTCATATGAACTCGAGCGTGGGAAAATATTCTGAAAAGTTCCCAGGCTCGAGTTCATATGAGGACATCCAGCAGAGGGCGCATCACCGCCACTGAAGGTAACTACAGGTCATTGACCTACATTCCGTTCATTCCCCAGGGTTTTACAGGCAGGAGCACAGCTGCATTAGCAGAGCTTCTGCTTGTAAAATTAGTTAACCCCTTCAGATGGATTTACAGCGTGGGACGAGACTGATCATCGGAAGGTATGGAATATGGTTGTTTGTTTTTTTTACATTTGCTCCAGGTGAAGAGAGAGCAGCCCCCTCCCCCCTCATAGCTGTCCGGATTACCTGATCTTGGATGGAGTCGGTGGATTTATTGGTGGGGTGCCTGAGGGACGTTGCCAGGTCCAGAATGGGAGGATGGCTGGAGGAGCAGCTTGCTGCACTGCTCGGAAGCACAGGAGTGCAGGATACAAGCAGCAGGTGCGGCAGGCGGACGAGGCCCCCGCAGAGATTATCACCGGAGGTGAGCACGCGTGGCAGGCGCAGGCCCAGGAGCCCCTCCGGGGACTCTGCGGAGGCCGGGTGCAGTGGTGCGGCATCCCCCCGCTGTGCCCCCTCTGGCAGGAATCTGCCTCGCCGGCCGGCATGCTCAGGTCCCAGGAGTGCAGCGGTGGAAAGGGCTGCGCAGGAAGCAAGGGCTGCACCGGAAGTGAGGCCTGCAGCACCCCAGCAGGCCGCATCGAAGACCCAGGGCGCAGCTGGGAGGAGACCGGACCCCAAGAGCAGGACCGTTGCATCACTGACAAGCAGGCGCACGCCCGCAGTGGCGGACACCAGAAGCGTGGGTAACAGAGCGGTGGACACCAGCAACATGGCCGCAGGATCGGGGCCCGCTAGCAGGAGCGCAGGCAGAAGGATTCCGGTGGGCTCAGCATTACAGGAGACGTCCAGGCAGCATAGGTCAGAAGAGGTGCATCGGAAGGGATGTGCGGCAGGCAGTGGGGCCCCACTGCCTGGCAGGCGCGTAGGACGCGAGCCGGACAGGGAGCCACAGCATACGGAACAAGCACGGTCCAGATCAAGGATGAGGTCAGTCGGGCGATGCACGGCAGGCTCTCCGGTACCCCCTGGTGACGTGGAGGTCAGGGGCGCGGGCCAGGAGCAGCGCTGTGGCGCTGAAGACTCTTTTTCTGACAACAAGCCAGAGGTCGATCGGGAACGTCGGGATTTGGGACGTACGGCTGGCAGGGACACAGCACCTGCGCAGCTCAGTGAGTACCAATCCATGTCTAGTTTGTTGCCCATGGGGGTTTTAGCAGCTGAGGTCAGGGGTAATCAGGCATCGAGTGTCTGTGTCTCCCTATTACTTCCCCTGATACCCCAATACTGAGCCGCTGCTGCCGTATGTGTCCCTATTACTGCACCTGATACCCCAATACTGAGCCGCTGCTGCCGTATGTGTCCCTATTACTGCCCCTGATACCCCAATACTGAGCTGCTGCTGCCGTATGTCCCTATTACTGCACCTGATACCCCAATACTGAGCCGCTGCTGCCATGTGTCCCTATTACTGCACCTGCTACCCCAATACTGAGCCGCTGCTGCCGTATGTGTCCCTATTACTGCCCCTGATACCCCAATACTGAGCCACTGCTGCCGTATGTGTCCCTATTACTGCACCTGATACCCCAATACCGAGCCTCTGCTGCCATATGTGACCCTATTACTGCACCTGATACCCCAATACTGAGCCGCTGCTGCCGTATGTGTCCCTATTACTGCACCTGATACCCCAATACTGAGCTACTGCTGCCGTATGTGTCCCTATTACTGCACCTGATACCCCAATACTGAGCCTCTACTGCCGTATGTGTCCCTATTACTGCACCTGATACCCCAATACTGAGCCGCTGCTGCCATGTGTCCCTATTACTGCACCTGATACCCCAATACTGAGCCGCTGCTGCCATGTGTCCCTATTACTGCACCTGCTACCCCAATACTGAGCCGCTGCTGCCGTATGTGTCCCTATTACTGCCCCTGATACCCCAATACTGAGCCACTGCTGCCGTATGTGTCCCTATTACTGCACCTGATACCCCAATACTGAGCCACTACTGCCCCTGATACCCCAATACTGAGCTGCTGCTGCCGTATGTCCCTATTACTGCACCTGATACCCCAATACTGAGCCGCTGCTGCCATATGTGTCCCTATTACTGCACCTGCTACCCCAATACTGAGCCGCTGCTGCCGTATGTGTCCCTATTACTGCACCTGATACCCCAATACTGAGCCACTGCTGTCGTATGTGTCCCTATTACTGCAACTGATACCCCAATACCGAGCCTCTGCTGCCATATGTGACCCTATTACTGCACCTGATACCCCAATACTGAGCCGCTGCTGCCGTATGTGTCCCTATTACTGCACCTGATACCCCAATACTGAGCTACTGCTGCCGTATGTGTCCCTATTACTGCACCTGATACCCCAATACTGAGCCTCTACTGCCGTATGTGTCCCTATTACTGCACCTGATACCCCAATACTGAGCCGCTGCTGCCATGTGTCCCTATTACTGCACCTGATACCCCAATACTGAGCCTCTGCTGCCGCATGTGACCCTATTACTGCACCTACTCTGTGGTTCTCTGTGCCCTCTAAATTCTAAAGCACCCCTCTATAATATAGTATTGCCGGGTGCAAGTGCCCTGGAAAACAGAGCCCACATTTTGCCCCCTAGAAAGTAAATATTCCCTCTGTGTGCCCCTTTGATAGTCACAGTAACCTGAGTTCCCCTATTACAATAAGTGCCCACTTTAAATTTAATAATGTCCGGAGTCTCCCCCCCATACAGCTCCCCTATACACACTATAATGCCCCCTAACTGTATAGTACCACCCACACAGTATCAGGGCCGCCATCAGGGCATTACAGCCGTGACTGGCGTATGGGGCCCGGTGAGCAGAGGGGGCCCGCATCGGGCCCAGTCTTATCTGCTCACCGGGCCCCTACCGGCAGCCGCAGGCTGAACCGGGCCCTTAGCGGCGGCCGTCGCTGCAGCTGTTTAACGCTATTGACGTGCGGGCCCGCGCAGAAAGCTGGACACGGGGGGGCAGAAAGCTGGACACAGGGGGGGGCAGAAAGCTGCACACAGGGTGGGCAGAAAGCTGGACACAGGGGGGGGCAGAAAGCTGGACACAGGGGGGCAGAAAGCTGGACACAGGAGGGGCAGAAAGCTGGACACAGGGGGGGGCAGAAAGCTGGACACGGGGGGCAGAAAGCTGGACACGGGGGGGCAGAAAGCTGGACACGGGGGGCAGATAGCTGGACACACGGGGGGCAGAAAGCTGGACACGGGGGGCAGAAAGCTGGACACGGGGGGCAGAAAGCTGGACACTGGGGGGCAGAAAGCTGGACACGGGGGGGGGGGGGCAGAAATCTGGACACGGGGGGGGGGGGCAGAAAGCTGGACACAGGGGGGGCAGAAAGCTGGACACAGGGGGGGCAGAAAGCTGGACACAGGGGGGGCAGAAAGCTGGGCACGGGCAGAAAGCTGGGCACAGGGGCAGATTGCTGGACACAGGGGCAGATTGCTGGACACAGGGGCAGAAATCTGGACACGGGCAGAAAGCTGGGCACAGGGGCAGAAAGCTGGACACAGGGGCAGATTGCTGGACACAGGGGGGCACAAAGCTGGACATGGGGGGCAGAAACCTAGACACAGGGGGGCAGAAACCTGGACACGGGGGGCAGAAACCTGGACACGGGGGGCAGAAAGCTGGACACAGGGGGCAGGAAGCTGAACACGGGGGCAGAAAGCTGGGCACATGGGGGGCAGAATGCTGGACACGGGCAGAATGCTGGACACGGGGCAGAAAGCTGGACACGGGGGCAGATTGCTGGACACAGGGGCAGATTGCTGGACACAGGGGCAGATTGCTGGACACAGGGGCAGAATGGAGAAACGGGGCATGATTGGAGACACAGGGGGCAGGATGACAGACATGGCGGCATGACTGGAGACACTGGGGCATGACTGGAGACAGATGGGGCAGAATTGAGACACGGGGCATGATTGGAGACGGGGCAGAATGGAGATACGGGCATGATTGGAGACACTGGGGCAGGATTGGAGACAGATGGGGCAGGATCATGGGGCAGGATGGATACGATGGAGACAGATGGGGCAGGATGGGGAGATCATATGGGGCAGGATGGATACTCGTTAGGGCAGGATGGGAGAACATATGGCTGACACCAGGAATGAGACACTCGGGGGCTAGGATGTTATTACCATAGGGGCTAATTAAGGGATATTATTACTGCAGTGATGTATTTATTTTATTTTTTGAGTATACTGTTCTAAATGGGGGGGTGGTCCTATTACTGTGTAGAGTGATACTATGTAGCCTTCTTCATGTGGTGTAATGTAGAAGTTGGGAAAATTAAGTAATGTGTTCTGCAAGTAGAAGTCGAGATAACGGTGTTATTTCCTGCAGAGACGAGTCCTGGCTGGATGAAGTGATGGTGGTCTGTGCTGGATGAAAGATGAAGGACTTCACCTAGAGACGTCACTGGTGAGTCAGTGTGTTACCTATACACTGACACTATACACTGTATACTATATACAGAGGTCCTGTGTATAATGTCACCAGTGATCACTGAATTACCTATACACTATATACAGAGCTCCTGTGTATAATGTCACTGGTGATTACTGTATTACCTGTACACAGACACTGCATACTAAGTACAGATCTCCTGTGTATAATGGCACTGATGGTGATAGTATTGTGTTTTTTTTTTTATTATTGATCAGTATTGTAGTATTCAGTCTCTATGTGGTGGTAATATGTGGTCTGGTCATGATGTTGTGGTATTTGTTCCTTGTATTTGATATTATTCGATCACTGTGGTGGTAATATGTCATCTGGTCATGGTGGGGTGGTATTTGTGCCTTGTAGATAGTATTATAGGTCACTGTGGTGATATGTGTCTGGTCATGGTGCTGTGGTATTTGTTCCTTGTATGTGGTATTATAGGTTATTTTAAAAATTGAAAAATAAATAAAAATATACCTAAATTGTATTGCATATTTTAACAAATATTTAATCGGTTACAGTAGAGTAGGGCCTGGCCAAAAGTGTCTACCTTGTCATTTTGGTGGCTTAAAAAATCTTTTGGCCAAAACAAAAGCTGCCGGCTATATGTGTGATCTGGTGATGGGAACTGTTAATGTGTGATAGGTGAGAAGTGGAGTTTTTCCAAGAAAGAGTGGTGGGACTGTGGACAGTTTGAGGGGTGGAGCGTGGAGGCGGGGCTGGGGTGGAGCCTGTGCGGAGTCTCAAGGGGGCCCCGGAAATTATGCCAGTATGGGGCCCTGAAATTTCTAGTGGCAGCCCTGCACAGTATACTGACCCCTTAGTAGCCTTCAAACTGTTTGATGGCTCCAACACTGTAATCCCCACACTGTATGATGGCCCCATAGATAACCGCTATCTATATATATAATTGTCTAAGGGTTTTTCTGTCTGTCTGTCCTGGAAATCCCGCGTCTCTGATTGGTCGAGGTCGCCAGGCCTCGACCAATCAGCGACGGGCACAGCATCGACGTAGAAATCCCGCGTCTCTGATTGGTCGAGGCCGCCAGGCCTCGACCAATCAGCGACGGGCACAGCGACGATAATGTCATAAAGGACGTAGACATCCCGCGTCTCGACCAATCAGCGACGGGCACAGTATCGACGTAGATGTCATAATGGTTGCCATGGCGACGATGATGTCATAAAGGTTGCCTCGACCAATCAGCGACGGGCACAGTCTGCCGCGAATTCTGGAATCATCATTGTCCATATATAATACGGGGACATGCATATTCTAGAACAGAGGTCCCCAACTCCAGTCCTCAAGGCCCACCAACATGTCATGTTTTCAGGATTTCCTTAGTTTTGCCCAGGTAACAATTGCATCACCTGTGCAATGCAAAGGAAATCCTGAAAACATGACCTGTTGGTGGGCCTTGAGGACTGGAGTTGGGGACCTCTGTTCTAGAATACCCGATGCGTTAGAATCGAGCCACAATCTAGTATAGTATAATGTGCCAGATAGTCCTCAATATAGCACAAGGCAGCACCCCTATAGGCAGACCCTGTAGTTTAAAGCACCCCCCATAGGCAGACCCTGTAGTATAAGGCAGCACCACCCCATAGGCAGTTCCTGTAGAATAAGGCAGATCCTGTATATAAGGCAGCACTCCCCCTTCATAGGCAGATACTGTATATAAGGCAGCACTCCCTCCCCTTAAGTCAGATACTGTATATAAGGCAGCACTCCCCTCCCCCATAGGCAGATACTGTATATAAGACAGCACTCCCCCCTATAGGCAGATACTGTATATGAGGCAGCACTCCCCCCTATAGGCAGATACTGTATATGAGGCAGCACTCCCCCCTATAGGCAGATACTGTATATGAGGCAGCACTCCCCACCCCCTATAGGCAGATACTGTATTTGAGGCAGCACTCCGCCCTATAGGCAGATACTGTATATGAGGCAGCACTCCCCCCTTATAGGCAGATATTGTATATGAGGCAGCACTCCCCCCCCTATAGGCAGAAACTTTTGAATAAACCAGCACTCCTCCCCTATAGGCAGATAATGTATATGAGGCAGCACTCCCCCCTATAGACAGATCCTGTATATGAGGCAGCACTCCCCCACCATAGGCAGATACTGTATATGAGGCAGCACTCCCCCCTATAGGTAGATCCTGTATATGAGGCAGCACTCCCCCCTATAGGTAGATACTGTATATGAGGCAGCACTCCCCCCCTATAGGCAGAGACTGTATATGAGGCAGCACTCCCCCCCCTATAGGCAGAGACTGTATATGAGGCAGCACTCCCCCCTATAGGTAGATCCTGCATATGAGGCAGCACTCCCCCCTATAGGTAGATACTGTATATGAGGCAGCACTCCCCCCCCATAGGCAGATCCTGTATATGAGGCAGCACTCCCCCCCTATAGGCAGAGACTGTATATGAGGCAGCACTCCCCCCCATAGCCAGATCCTGTATATGAGGCAGCACTCCCCCCTATAGGCAGATCCTGTATATGAGGCAGCACTCCCCCCTATAGGAAGAGACTGTATATGAGGCAGCACTCCCCCCCATAGCCAGATCCTGTATATGAGGCAGCACTCCCCCCCTATAGGCAGATACTGTATATGAGGCAGCACTCCCCCCCTATAGGCAGATCCTGTATATGAGGCAGCACTCCCCCCTATAGGTAGATCCTGTATATGAGGCAGCACTCCCCCCTATAGGCAGATAATGTATATGAGGCAGCACTCCCCCCTATAGGCATATACTGTATATGAGGCAGCACTCCCCCCTGTAGGCAGATACTGTATATGAGGCAGCACTCCCCCCCTATAGGCAGATCCTGTATATGAGGCAGCACTCCCCCCTATAGGCAGATCCTGTGTATGAGGCAGCACTCCCCCCATAGCCAGATCCTGTATATGAGGCAGCACTCACCCCCTATAGGCAGATACTGTATATGAGGCAGCACTCCCCCCCCCCCCCCCCCTATAGGCAGATACTGTTGAATAAGGCAGCCCACATAAAAACACAGCAAATAAATACTCACCTCTCTCCTCCTTGTTCCAGCGGTGCTTCCTGCTCCTGCTCATCTGACAGCGGCGCTGGGCTGTGACATCATCGCGCCCGCTGTCAGTGTGGGGGATGATGGGAGGAGCGCAGCGCTCCTTCCCTCATCACTGCAGTGAGCTATATCAGCTAGATGCCGATACAGCTCACCATGCGATGACAGGTGCGGGGCCACTGCTGGCACCGGGCCCCCCCGCCTGCCCAGGGGCCCCATAGCGCCAGAGCAGGGAGATCGATTCTTCCTGCTCTGCCGCAGAATGTAACTGCATCGGCGCACTGCGCGCGCCGATGCAGTTACAGTAGCGTAGCTCCCGGTGGGCCCCCTCAGAGCGCGGGGCGATGGCCCCCCCTGCCCCCCCGGTAGCTATGCTAGTGGTCGTACCCGAAGGGGTTGTCTGTTAATGATGGCATTTCGCAATAGTTATGTTCAGTGGTTTATACGTCATTCGACAAGGCGGTGCACTGGGTGCGCAGAGACGGCACGGGAGCTTTGTTGGCAAAGACGGATGTGGAGTCGGCCTTTAGATTACTTCCGATTCACCCGGACAGTATTCCGTTGTTGGGATGTTTTTGGAATGACGGTTATTATCTAGACAGATGTCTGCCGATGGGTTGTGCCATTTCATGTTCCTTGTTTGAGACGTTGAGTACCTTTCTAGAATGGGTAGTCAGAGAGGTGGCTGGTGTTCTGTCCGTCATTCATTACTTGGACGATTTATTGTTTATAGGTCCTCCCGATTCTAATGTGTGCAGAAATACTTTGGCCGCCATGGAATGGGTGGCGGAGCTCTTTGGTGTCCCCTTGGCAAAGGAAAAAACCAAAGGCTCTTGTACTGTTTTAAGTTTTCTGGGTATTCTGATAGACTCGGAAAAAATGGAATGTCAGTTGCCAGAGGATAAATTTTTGTCCCTGAAACAGGAGGTTGGTCGCGTTGTCAGGCTCAAAGAGGTGACTTTGAAAGAGTTGCAGTCTTTGCTTGGTTGCTTGAATTTTGCATGTAGGATTATGCCCTTGGGATGAATTTTTTGCCGTAGCTTGTCCAGGGCGACAGCGGGGGTGCGGGCCCCGCATCATTTTATTTGACTGGGTCAAGAGCATAAGGATGATTTGTTGGTATGGCAAAGTTTTTTGGTGCACTATAATGGTCGCTCTCTGATACAGCAGCAATTGGTGAATAATTTTGATTGCAAGATTTACACGGACGCAGCAGGCAGCGTTGGTTACGGGGCCTATTGCGCAGGACGGTGGAGCATTGGAACGTGGCCGGACGGTTGGCATAAGAGCGGTTTCACAAAAAACCTCGCTTTGTTGGAGTTGTTTCCCATTGTGGTGGCAGTGTTAATTTGGGGTGACGCGTTTGCGAATCGCAGAATTAGACTCCATTGCGACAATATGAGTGTGGTGTTGGTGATCAACACGCTGTCGGCGTCATCGCCTCCCATGATAAAGTTGGTGAGAGAACTTGTCCTAAGATGTCTGGAGATCAATGCATAGATTTCAGCAGTGCATGTACCTGGCGTGCAAAATTCATTAGCAGATACTTTATCTCGTTTACAGTGGGAACGTTTCCGGGAGCTGGCACCAGAAGCAGACGCGCTTGTGGCTGATTCCTATGGAGGAGCGTGACGGTTGATTCGGACCTCAGTTACGAGTCAGACTTGGGTGGCATATGAAGCATCATGTAATATTTGGCAGAGTTCGTTGTTACAGTGGGGTGGGTTAGGGTCTGAGGATGACAATTTGTTAGCCATTTTGTGTTTGGCTGGTAGGGCGGCAGATTCTGGCTGGTCTAGCTCTAAGGCCGGTTTCACACGTCAGTGTCTCCGGTACATGTAGTGACAGTTTTCTCATGTACCGGAGACACTGACACACGTAGACCCATTCAAAAGAATGGGTCTATGCACATGTCTCCGTGTTTTCACGGACCGTGTGTCCGTGTTGAAAACACGGAGACATGTCCGCTTTTTGCCGGCAGCACGTACCGCAATACGTGCCGCACACGTGCACACGGAGAACAGTGTGCACTCTCCTCCGTGTGCACGTACCACCCACAGGAGAGACAGCGCTACAGTTAAGTGCTGTCCCCCCTGCGTGTGGTGCTGAATCCTGAATTCATCCCTTCTTCCCAGCAGCGTTCGCTGGAAAGAAGGGATGAATCATGTTTTTTTTTTCTTTCCCCATAAAAATAAAGTTAATGCGTCCCCTCCCGCCTCCCATCCCCTGTGCGCCCCCCCGCTTGCCAGGAAATACTCACCCAGCTCCAAGCTCCAGCGATTTCTCCTCTCAGCGGCTGCAGCCTGTGTTGTGTGAGCGGTCACGTGGTCCCGCTCATTATAGTGAGGAATATGCGCATATTCCTCACTCTAATGAGCGGGACCACGTGACCACTCACACAGGATCTGCTGTCAGCGCTGAAAGGAGAGAGGAGACATCGCGGGAGCTAGGTGAGTATTTCTATGCAAGGGGCCGGGTGGCGCACGGGGGATGGGAGGCGGGAGTCACAAGCAAACTTTATTTTTAACAAAAAAAAAGAAAAAATGATCTTTCATCTCTTCTCTCCTGCGGGGGAGAAGAGATGAATGTGCCTTCAGCACCACACAGGGGGGACAGCGCTTAGTGTAGCGCTGTCTCTCCTGCACGGTCCGTGTTGTCCTCAGGTGGCACACGGGCGGCACACGGATACCGCACGTGTGCCACACTGATGTGCTACCTGAGCACACGGACACACGGACACAGATACCGGTACCGGAATTATCTGGACGTCTGAAAGAGGCCTAAGGTGAACAGATTTGTGGCCGGCTTAGCTTTTGGTTTCAAGCTAGAGGACTCGGTGGATGTGACAAAAAATTTTCTGGTGAGGCAAGCATTGAAAGGTTTTCGGAGGGGTATTAGAAGTGTCCACGGGCGCCGGCCTATATCGTTTAATGTCCTTGAATGTTTAGGCGGCATATTGGATGGTATTTGCTGCTCTCATTTTGAAACGGTATTGTTTCGTTTGGCTTTTTCTTTGGCCTTTTTCAGGGCTTTACGAATAAGGGAGTTGGTGTCCGTAGCTGAGTTAGTGCGGGTGGTTTATTGGCTCAAGACATTGATTTTTGGACTGGTGGTATTGTATTTTGGATCCGTCGTTCCAGGACGGATCAAGCCGAGGCGGGAAAAAGGGTAGTGTTGGGCAGAGTTGCTGGGTCATTGATGTGCCCGGAGTGTTTAAAGGCTTATCGGAGTTTGTGGGCCGGTTCGGTGGCTCGGTTTTTGGGGGATGGATTATTTTTCATGAGCTGCCCGTTTGGATAGAGCACCCGATATCGTGGTGGTTCATTTGGGAGGGAATGACTTAGGCTCCAAACCGGTCAGAGACTTGATATGGGACATTCGATTTGATTTTCTCCGGTTGTGGACTGCATTCCCAGGGGTGTTAACAGTCTGGTCTGACATTGTCCCTCGTAAGAAGTGGAGGTTGGCGCAATCCTTTAAGGGGATCAATAGGGCTTGGGTGAAGCTGAACAGGGCAGTAGCAAAGTTTGTATCCAGGAATGGGGGTATAAGTGTTCGGCATTTTGATTTGGAAGCGGGTGTTGGTAATTATTGGAGGGAAGACGGGGTTCACCTCAATAAGATTGGCATTGACTTGTGGGCCATGTCAATACAGGAAGGGATTGAGAGAGCTGTGGTGGCGTTGGGGCACTCAAAAGCCTGAGGTGTTCAGGGCTGTGAGTTTGTGGCGGGGGGTGGGGTTCTTGGAGTTAATGCGGTTTCAGCGGCGAAGGAATTTGAAGGAAATTCCGGACAGTTAAACGGGTTTGTTGTTCTGGCATTTTGGTTACAGGCTCTGGACGGGGTTTTTACCCTGGGAGCTGGTGGTGGTTAATTTTTCCCGAAACGGGAATTTTGGTGCCCTCGAGCTGGTGGTACGACTGAGGGTAAGTTGAGGTGTTTAAGTTCTGTTTTTTCGTTTTGCCAAAATATTTTAAGCCAGAATTGTTCCCGGTGGGCTCCAAGAACCCTCCCTTTGAATTTTTGCATAAATTATGTTAATGCTTAAAGAAAATGTTTGTTATTGTTTGTTAATAAACTGGCCGCTGTGGCCAAAATTATCCAAAGAAGCTATTGTGTTTAGTTTTTTTTTTTAAAGTGTGGTGTTTTGTGTACACGGGGTGTGGGTGATGTTTTTTATGGGTAAGAAAGAGCCATATTGGCCATACACGATCAAGATGATAGATAGGTAAATAGGCTATAGTTTAGTGATTTACAACCATATCTTATTTCCAAAATGTGAGAAGCTCTACTTTCATTATTACTTATAAGAAACTCTGGCCCTGTCTGGATAAGGCATTATATTAATCTATATTCTGGCTGTGATTTGTTGATTGTGCTGCCTGCCACTGTGCCAAACTCTTCTGAGCAAGAAAAATCATTTTTCCATGACTATTGTAAATGTGACAGCTCTTGCTGTTCTGGACTTGTTTTCCAAGTTACAAGGAGGAATCCATAGTTTCCAAGGAACAAACAAATACATAGATAGATGATAGAAAATAGATAGATAGATAGATAGATAGATAGATAGATAGATAGATAGATAGATAGATAGATAGATAGATAGATAGATAGATAGAAATAAAGTACTCAAGTATATTTTTGCAGAAAAAAATCGATAGGTTCTGCCGCCTGAGCATAATTAGCTTTGAAAAGCTGCAAAATTTTTGTGCAAGTCAAAGTTGAGCAAAAATGTTACGACTGTTGGCGTTTTCATGCCGGATTCTCCCAGCTCCATCAAAATGAGCAGAGTTGGTAAGAGAAGAGGTTGCAGTAAAGGGCATGATGCAACAACTCGTCTAATTCATGATGAGCTGTGACTTTCCTTATAGCAGAAATCTTTCTCGGGGACTGGCTACGTTGATGGGACACACTGATTTCCTGAGGGTATTTTCCCATGGTCAGGAACCGGCAGCGCTTTGGATGCAGGCTGCAGCACATGACCACTCCGTCCAAAGCGCTGCCGGCTTTTGAACGCAAGTGATTCCGCATGTGTTCACTGAACCATGCGGAGTCACGGTACCCAATACATTGTACGGGGACATTTATATTGCGGAAACTGAGCGTCTCCACAAGATAAATTGACATGCTGCGGTCTGGAAAGACGTGCCTCATGTTCATTTATGCAGGGTTGCCGGAGGCATCCGTGCATGCATAGTGGAGATGGGCTTTCTTGAAATCCCATCCACTATGCTGTAACATCTGGGCACTGCGGGTTGGACGCTGCGGATGTATGCAGCGTCCAACCCCCAGCGTTTACTGACCGTGGACACATACCATCAGAGTCATGTGCCTCTTATTGAATTAGGAACATTTGACTCCAACACGCCCCCCACCACTCTCATCAAGACCAGCGTGAAACTCTTACACATTCTAAGGGTACGTGCAAACAGCATCACTAGACAGTAGCGTATCTGCTGAGTTTTTCCTACCAAAATCACTCCAGGAAAACACCGGCAAGTGTTTTTCTTAACGTTTTTTATTTTACATCTTCTCTGTTGTCTTTTGCTCTGTTTTTTTTTTTAATTCTATATATTAATAGTGAGTGGCTTCCAAGTGAAAACTTCCAAAAGAATGGTTGGGTGACTTCATTGGAAGTCTGAGGCTATGTGGACACGTTGCGGATTAGGCTTAGGAATTTCTGGTGCGGATTCTGCCTCTCCTGGCAGAAAACGCACCTGCTGATTTGTTGCATTTCTTCTGCGGTTCCGCAGCGTTTTTTGTGCATTTTTGCTGCGGTTTTCTTGCGGATTTCCTGCGTTTTTTTACCCGTGCGGTTTTCTATAATGGAATGGGTACAAAAACACTGCAGATTCACAAAAAAGAAGTGACATGCTACTTCTTTTAAACCGCAGTGTTTCCGCAGCAGATTTTCCGCAAAGTGTTCAAAGCATTTTTTTTTCTCATTGATTTACATTGTACTAAATCAGAGAATCCGCAACGTGTGCACATAGCCTGAAGCGGTTTAACAAAGACTGAACAGATGCACAGCAAGTTGGTTTACATTGCTATGCATATGTGCATTCATTTTGGCAGTTTTTTAGCACTTTTTCCGCCGATTTCCAGATTAAATTTGCTTGAAAAAGTGACCATGTGCACATACCCTTAAGCTATGTTCACAGGTTGCGTTTTTGCTGCGTTTTTTTAATGCAAACTTTAAGCTGCGGTTTACAGTGCCAGCAAAAGCCATGACATTTCAGAAATCTCATGTACACACATTGTTTTTTTTCCTGATTTGGAAAACTGTTGTGTTTTTGCAATCTGCAGCATGTCGCTTCTTTCAGCGTTTTTGCAGCTTTTTTTTTCGCCAATGGAAAGCAATGGGTAAGTGCAAAAACACAGCAAAAATGCAGCAAGCAATGCAGGTACTAGGTTTTGCTGCGTTTTTGGTGCAAAAACCTAAGGAAGTTGCATTATCCTTTTTTTTAGGGGGGGCACTAAACTTTATTAGCATGCACAAGAGAAAATAAAAACGCAAGAAATAAAAGGCCTAAAAAACACAACAGATATGTAGCAAAAAGTCAGCAAAACCTGCTTTTTTGAAACTGCTTTTTACTGATAAAAGAGCAAGTTTTGCCTGTGGGGAAAATACACAACAAAAACACAAGTGTGAACATAGCCAGGCTGTTTTTCGTTAGCATTTAATCCTTACTGCCCTTTAAATTTGTAAGCTTTTAGCATGGGAGAGGCACATTCATATTAGAAGATCCTTATACATTATGCCGACTATGAAGTTTTCCCAACAATGGCGGCTATGTCTTTCCTATGTTGTAGTTTACTTGTCTCTATCTTATGGCAATGTCACCCTTTGTAGCACATTGACATATTGCTGCTGCTGCAGCTCCCCCTCCTTGACATTTCTCTTCCCTGTTTTCTAGTGGTTTAATCTGATGTGTCTCAGCCCAGGTGATTAACATAATTAACAAGATTAGATAGCCTTGTTATTCAGTAATAACATATCACACTGCATAAGACTTGCTGACAGCGAATCTGCTGCCCGGCCATAAGAGGCATCCATCTGTATTCCTGTCAATAATCCCTTAATAGAGCAGCCCAAAAGTGTCTGTCCTGTAGTACATAAGTACTAATCACTTTCTGACCCTATAGCATCACCGAGTGTAATTATTGCAAGTTACTATCTGATACTTTTAATGATCCTGTTAATTTATTATTATAACCTATGTACCCAGGATACCATCTGCACCTAGGAAACCATGTGTACCCAGGATACAATCTGCATCCAGGAAACCATGTGTACCTAGGATACTGCGTGCACCCAGGATACCATCTGCACCCAGGAAACTATGTGAACCCAAGATACCATGTGCACCCAGGATACCGTGTGTACCCAGGATACCATGTGCACTCAGGATAACATGTGCACCCAAGATACCGTGTGTACCCAGGATACCATGTGTACCCAGGATACCATCTGCACCCAGGATACAATTTGTATGAAGGATACTTGTGTACCCAGGATACCATATGCACCCAGGATACCATCTGCACCCAGGCAACCATGCGTACCCAGGATAAAATGTACACCCAGGAAACCATGTGTACCTAGGATACCGTGTGCACCCAGAATACTATGTGTATCCAGGATACCATCTGCACTCAGGATACCATTTGTATGAAGGATACCATGTATACCCAGAATACCATGTGCACCCAGGCAACCATGTGTACCCAGGATACCATGTACACCTAGGAAACCATGTATACCTAAGATACCGTGTGCACCCAGGATACCATGTGCACCCAGGCAACCATGTGTACCCAGGATACCATGTACACATAGGAAACCATGTATACCTAAGATACCGTGTGCACCCAGGATACCATGTGCATTCAGGATAACATGTGCACCCAGGATACCGTGTGTATCCAGGATACCATGTGTACCCAGGATACCATCTGCACCCAGGCTACCATGTGTACCCAGGATACCATGTTACATAGTTACATAGTTAGTAAGGTTGAAGGAAGACTTTAAGTCCATCTAGTTCAACCCATAGCCTAACCTAACATGCCCTAACATGTTGATCCAAGGGAAGGCAAAAAAAACCCATGTGGCAAAGAGTAAGCTCCACATTGGGGAAAAAAATTCCTTCCCGACTCCACATACGGCAATCAGACTAGTTCCCTGGATCAACGCCCTACCAAGGAATCTAGTATATATACCCTGTAACATTATACTTTTCCAGAAAGGTATCCAGTCCCTTCTTAAATTTAAGTAACGAATCACTCATTACAACATCATACGGCAGAGAGTTCCGTAGTCTCACTGCTCTTACAGTAAAGAATCCGCGTCTGTTATTATGCTTATACCTTCTTTCCTCCAGACGTAGAGGATGCCCCCTTGTCCCTGTCTCAGGTCTATGATTAAAAAGATCATTAGAAAGGTCTTTGTACTGTCCCCTCATATATTTATACATTAAAATAAGATCACCCCTTAGTCTTCGCTTTTCCAAACTAAATAGCCCCAAGTGTAATAACCTATCTTGGTATTGCAAACCCCCCAGTCCTCTAATAACCTTGGCCGCTCTTCTCTGCACCCGCTCCAGTTCAGCTATGTCTTTCTTATACACCGGAGACCAGAACTGTGCACAGTATTCTAAGTGTGGTCGAACTAGTGACTTGTATAGAGGTAAAATTATGTTCTCCTCATGAGCATCTATGCCTCTTTTAATGCATCCCATTATTTTATTTGCCTTAGTAGCAGCTACCTGACACTGGCCACTGAATATGAGTTTGTCATCCACCCATACTCCCAGGTCTTTTTCATTGACAGTTTTGCCCAGAGTTTTAGAATTAAGCACATAGTTATACATCTTATCACTTCTACCCAAGTGCATGACCTTACATTTATCCCCATTAAAGCTCGTTAGCCATTTATCAGCCCAAGCTTCTAGTTTACATAAATCATCCTGTAATATAAACTTGTCCTCCCCTGTATGGATTACCCTGCAGAGTTTAGTGTCATCTGCAAATATTGAAATTCTACTCTGAATGCCCCCCTACAAGGTCATTAATAAATATGTTAAAAAGAAGAGGGCCCAATACTGACAGCTGTGGTACCCCACTGCTAACCGCGACCCAGTCCGAGTGTGTTCCATTAATAACCACCCTTTGTTTCCTATCACTGAGCCAGCTCTCAACCCACTTACACATATTTTCCCCTATCCCCATTATTCTCATTTTATGTATCAACCTTTTGTGTGGCACCGTATCAAAAGCTTTTGAAAAGTCCATATACACTATGTCCACTGGGTTCCCTTGGTCCAATCCGGAACTTACCTCTTCATAGAAGCTGATCAAATTAGTCTGACATGAACGGTCACTAGTAAACCAGTGCTGATACTGGGTCATGAGGTTATTCCTCTTCAGATACTCCAGTATAGCATCCCTTAGAATGCCCTCCAGGATTTTACCCACAGTAGAGGTTAAGCTTACTGGCCTATAATTACCGAGTTCAGTTTTTGTCCCCTTTTTGAATATTGGCACCACATTTGCTATACGCCAGTCCTGTGGCACAGACCCTGTTATTATGGACTCATAGAAGATTAAAAATAATTGTCTATCAATGACTGTACTTAATTCCTGCAGTACTCGGGGGTGTATCCCATCCGGGCCCGGAGATTTGTCAATTTTAGTGATTTTTAGATGCCGCCGCACTTCCTGCTGGGTTAAGCAGGTGACACTTAATGTGGAATTTTTGTTATCACTGATCATATTGCCTGCCATGGGATTTTCTTTTGTAAATACTGATGAAAAAAAGTCATTTAGCATATTGGCTTTTTCCTCATCCTCATCCACCATTTCACCCAGACTATTTTTAAGGGGGCCAACACTATCATTTTTTAGTTTCTTACTATTTACGTAGTTAAAGAATATTTTGGGATTATTTTTACTCTCTCTGGCAATGAGTCTCTCTGTCTCAATCTTTGCTGCCTTGATTTGCGTTTTACAGAATTTATTTAATTTTCTGTATTTATTTAATGCCTAATAATAATAATAATAATAATAATAATAATAATAATAATAATCTTTATTTATATAGCGCCAACATATTCCGCAGCGCTTTACAGTTTAACAGTTTCAAACACAACAGCCATAGGTAACAATGTTAACAATACAGTAATAAAGCAAAATAAGACGACCCTGCTCGTGAGAGCTTACAATCTACAATGAGGTGGGGGAGATACAAAGTACAGGTGTGTATTTACAATGATGTATTTACAATGATGGTCCAGCCATCTTCAGGGGGTGGGGGGGTAGATGGAGATAGTGAATGGGCTACACACACACAAAGATAAAATGACTGATTCACTACCTACTTCCTTTAATTCTCTAAATGCTTTCTTTTTGTCACTTATTGCGCCCCTTACAGCTCTATTTAGCCATATTGGTTTCCTCCTATTTCTAGTATGTTTATTCCCATACGGTATATACTGTGCACAGGTCCTATCCAGGATGATAATAAACGTCTCCCATTTTCTTTGTGTATTTTTATGTCTCAGGATATCGTCCCAGTTAATTGCACCAAGATCATCTCTCATCCGTTGGAAATTTGCCATCCTGAAGTTTAGTGTCCGTGTAACCCCTCTACTCCACATCTTATTAAAAGATACATGAAAACTTATTATTTTGTGATCACTATTCCCCAAGTGACCCCCAACCCTTATATTAGATATGCGGTCTGGCATGTTGGTTAATATTAGGTTTAGCAGTGCCCCCCTTCTTGTTGGGTCCTGAACCAGTTGTAAAAGGTAATTGTCTCTCATAGTTGTCAAAAACTGATTACCTTTGCTGGAACTGCAGGTTTCTGTTCCCCAATCTATTTCAGGGTAGTTGAAGTCCCCCATAATAATGACTTCTCCTTGAGTCGCAGCTTCATCTATTTACTTTACGAGGATATTCTCCATTGCTTCCATTATTTTTGGAGATTTATAACAAACCCCTATCAGTAATTTATTATTTTTTTCCCCTCCCCTTATTTCCACCCACAGGGACTCTACATTTTCATTAAATTCACCTATATTATCACGCCGGATGGGTTTTAAGGACGATTTTACATACAGACACACCACTCCCCCTCGCTTATCCATTCGGTCATTTCTGAACAGACTATAACCCTGTAAATTATCAGCCCAGTCATGGCTCTCATCCAGCCACGTTTCAGATATCCCCACCATGTCATAATTATGCTCGAACAACATTAATTCTAATTCGTCCATTTTGTTGGCGAGGCTTCTTGTATACAAACATTTTATGTGTCTCTCTGCACCTCTATTCTTTCTTAAATTATTAACTGTTCTAACCCCACCCCCCATGCCCCCGCCACCCCCATCTTCCTTATTTGTGCCCAGGTCTCTATCTGCACTATCTTCCCCTCCTATAAAATGAATACCCTCCCCCCCAATTTCTAGTTTAAACACTCCTCCAACCTTCTAGCCATTTTCTCTCCCAGCACAGCTGCACCTTCCCATTGAGATGCAGCCCGTCCCTAGCGTAGAGCTTGTAGCCAACTGAGAAGTCGGCCCTGTTCTGAAAGAACCCAAACCCCTCCTTCCTACACCAATTCTTGAGCCACTTATTAACCTCCCTAATCTCCCGTTGCCTCTCTGGCGTGGCACGTGGTACAGGCAGTATTTCGGAAAATACCACGTTGGAGGTCCTTGCTTTCAGCTTGCAGCCTAATTCCCTGAAATCATCTTTAAGGACCTTCCACCAACCTCTAACTTTGTCATTTGTGCCAATGTGCACCATGAATACCCTGCTGGTGCATTCAATTGGAGGCTTCAGCAGGTAAAACATCTCTGCTTTTTTCTGTGACTTTTTTGAATTTTTTGGAGGATTTGTAAGTCCTCTTTTTGTGTCGGTGAGCTTTTATTCAATGTTTAGCGTTAGGACTGGCAAATTGTAAGGACCCGTGACGTGGGTTGTCAGCTTACGTATTGAGGCCCCAATATAAACTAATACCTTACATACATTGATATGTGGTTTTCTTTTCGCACTTTATCTTGCAGAGCGCAGTCGGACCATGATGGCTCTGTAAACTATTGGCCTCTGTTCACACAGCATGCATTTTGTAGCACTGGGCAGCCCGCCTGTATATGCGTTATTAATGGGCTGCAAACCAGATGCCTTGCATTGCGTTTGTGAATTATGCCATATACAGACTAGTATCTCTTATCTTTTTGTGCACTAATGCCAAACAGCCAACACTGGATTGAAAGTGGTTGTTTCATCGGTATTTTTTGCACCTGTGTGTTTGCCATCATTTATCGGGTCCGCTGCGCCCTGCTGGTGCATTCAGTTGGAGGCTTCAGCAGGTAAAACATCTCTGCTTTTTTCTGTGACTTTTTTGAATTTTTTGGAGGATTTGTAAGTCCTCTTTTTGTGTCGGTGAGCTTTTATTCAATGTGCACCATGACCGCTGGGTCCTCACCAGCCCCTCCCAGTAATCTGTCCACCCGATCAGCGATGTGTTGGACTCGAGCGCCAGGTAGGCAGCACACCATTCGACAATCCCTGTCTTTGTGACAGATTGCACTATCTGTTCCCCTAATAATTAAGTAGCCAACTACCAGCACCTGTCTGGCCTGCCCTGCTCGCCTATTTCCCTCCTTACTGGAGCAGTCACTCCTCCGGCTTTCAGAGGACATGCCTGGCTGCAGCAGTGCTACCCCTGTACTGGCACCCCCCCTCATCTGCCAACTTAGCAAACTTATTGGGGTGTGCCAGATCAGGACTAGCCTCCCTGGCACTCTTCCCTCTACCCCGCTTCCTAACTGTCACCCAGCTTGCTACTTCACTGTCCTGCAGCTCCATCCCACCATCCCCCCCTCATCTATCCCATTGAGCGTCTGCTCAGTGAGCAGAAGACTCCTCTCCATATTGTCTATGGATCTCAGTGTTGCCAGCTGCACATTTAGATCCAGAATCTGGGTTTCCAAATGCACAATGTGCTCACATCTCGCACAGCAGTATGCACCCTCGACTGGCTGATCAAGGACTGCATATATGTGGCAAGATGTGCACTGGATGGCATTAACAATAGTGGAGCACATTTCCTAATGGGGATTGCACCAGACAAAAGCTTTAAATAAAAATAAATATAAAGTATTAATAAAATACAGACAGCAATTCCTCCCTTGGAAACTCCCTGAATCCAAAGTCACTGAATCACAAGTCACACTTACCGCCATTCACACTTACACTCAGGACACACTCAGCTCGCTCACACTCGCTAAGCTGGAGATTTAAAGAATTTTTTTTTTTGCTTTTTCCCCTCAGCTGCAATCCACCTTGCTGCTCAAAGCACTTCCAAAAAGGAATGTGTACCCAGGATATCATCTGCACCCAGGATACCATGTGTACCAAGGATACCGTGTGCACCCAGGATACCGTGTGTACCCAGGATACCATCTGCACCCAGGATACCATGTGAACCCAGGATACCGTGTGTACCCAGGATATCGTGTGTACCCAGGATACGATGTGTACCCAGGAAACCATGTGTACCCAGGATACCATGTGCACCCAGGATACCATGCACACCCAGGATACCGGGCGTACCCAGGATATCATCTGCACCTAGGATACCATGCGCACCCAGGATACCATGCGTACCCTGGATATCATCTGCACCCAGGATACCATGCGTACCCAGGATATCATTTGCACCCAGGATACCATGCACACCCAGGATACCATGTGCACCCAGGTTACCATGTGCACCTAGGATACCATGTGCACCCAGGATACCAGGCGCACCCAGGATACCATGCGCACCCAGGAAACCATGCGCACCCAGGATATCATCTGCACCCAGGACACCATGCGCACCCAGGATACCATGCGTACCCAGGATATCATGCACACCCAGGATACCATGCACACCCAGGATACTATGCACACCCAGGATACCATGCGTACCCAGGATATCATCTGCACCCAGGATACCATGCACACCCAGGATACCATGTGCACCCAGGATACCGTGTGTACCCAGGATACCATGTGTACCCAGGATACCATCTGCACTCAGGATACCATGTGCACCCAGGATACCATCTGCACCCAGGATACCATCTACACCCAGGATACCATGTGCACCCAGGCTACCGTGTGTACACAGGATACCGTGTGCACTCAGGATACCGTGTGCACCGTGACCCAGGATACCATCTGCACCATGACGCATTATACCATGTGCACCCAGGATACCATGTGCACCCAGGATACCATGCGTAGGGATTGCACCAGACAAAAGCTTTAAATAAAAATAAATATAAAGTATTAATAAAATACAGACAGCAATTCCTCCCTTGGAAACTCCCTGAATCCAAAGTCACTGAATCACAAGTCACACTTACCGCCGTTCACACTTACGCTCAGGACACACTCAGCTCGCTCACACTCGCTAAGCTGGAGATTTAAAGATTTTTTTTTTCTTTTTCCCCTCAGCTGCAATCCACCTTGTTGCTCAAAGCACTTCCAAAAAGGAATGTGTACCCAGGATATCATCTGCACTCAGGATACCATGTGTACCAAGGATACCGTGTGCACCCAGGATACCGTGTGTACCCAGGATACCATCTGCACCCAGGATACCGTGTGTACCCAGGATACGATGTGTACCCAGGAAACCATGTGTACCCAGGATACCATGTGCACCCAGGATACCATGCACACCCAGGATACCGGGCGTACCCAGGATATCATCTGCACCTAGGATACCATGCGCACCCTGGATACCATGCGTACCCCGGATATCATCTGCACCCAGGATACCATGCGTACCCAGGATATCATTTGCACCCAGGATACCATGCACACCCAGGATACCATGCGCACCCAGGTTACCATGTGCACCCAGGATACCATGTGCACCCAGGATACCTGGCGCACGCAGGATACCATGTGCACCCAGGAAACCATGCGCACCCAGGATATCATCTGCACCCAGGATACCATGCGCACCCAGGATACCATGTGCACCCAGGATACCATGTGCACCCAGGATACCATGCGTACCCAGGATACCATGCGTACCCAGGATACCATGCGCACCCAGGATACCATGCGCACCCAGGATATCATTCGCACCCAGGATACCATGCGCACCCAGAATACCATGCGTACCCAGGATACCATGCGCATCCAGGATACCATGCGCATCCAGGATACCATGGTTACCCAGGATACCATGTGCACCCAGGTTATCATGCGTATCCAGGATACCATGCGTACCCACCATACCGTGTGCACCATGACCAAGGATACCGTGTGCACCATGACCCTTTATACCAAGTGCACCTAGGATAGCATGTGCACCTAGGATAGCATGTGCACCCAGGATACCATGTGCACCCAGGATACCAGGCGCACCCAGGATACCATGCGCACCCAGGAAACCATGCGCACCCAGGATATCATCTGCACCAAGGACACCATGCGCACCCAGGATACCATGCACACCCAGGATACCATGCACACCCAGGATACCATGCGTACCCAGGATATCATCTGCACCCAGGATACCATGCACACCCAGGATACCATGTGCACCCAGGATACCGTGTGTACCCAGGATACCATGTGTACCCAGGATACCATCTGCACTCAGGATACCATGTGCACCCAGGATACCATGTGTACCCAGGATACCATCTGCACCCAGGATACCATCTGCACCCACGATACCATGTGCACCCAGGCTACCGTGTGTACACAGGATACCGTGTGCACCCAGGATACCGTGTGCACCGTGACCCAGGATACCATCTGCACCATGATGCATTATACCATGTGCACCCAGGATACCATGTGCACCCAGGATACCATGCGCACCCAGGATACCATGCGCACCCAGGATATCATGCGCACCCAGGATATCATGCGCACCCAGGATACCATGCGCACCCAGGATACCATGCGTACCCAGGATACCATGCGTACCCAGGATACCATGCGTACCCAGGATACCATGCGCATCCAGGATACCATGCACACCCAGGATACCATTGTTACCCAGGATACCATGTGCACCCAGGTTATCATGCGTACCCAGGATACCATGCGTACCCACCATACCGTGTGCACCGTGACCCAGGATACTGTGTGCACCATGACCCTTTATACCAAGTGCACCTAGGATAGCATGTGCACCCAGGATACCATGTGCACCCAGAATACCATGTACACCCAGGATACCATCTGCACCCAGGATACCATGTACACCCAGGATACCGTGTGCACCCAAGATACCATGTGCACCCGTGTCTGCTCTGCCCATTTTCTCCGTATGTCTTCTAAATACCTAGACACTACTAAGCGTTCAATGATCATTGAGATTCTTGTGGGCAGCAGTGTCTCCGGGCTATTCACTTTGACTACAACAGCCAAAAGATACAGATGTGACTTTAATGTGAGGGCAGAAAATGTGCGTGCTCCATTCCAGCTATTGAACAACTATAAAGGGGCAGTCTGGCCTGATGGGACTCACTAAAATGTGTCTGAGCCAGCAGAATTTACACATTGCTCTTCGCATCATGCTATAAGAGTTGCACAACAGCACGGCCTGCAGGTTAACCCGGCCCTGTCAATTGTGGAAACCACTAAACCATAAGTCATTAACCTGCTGTGTACTGCAACACATTACTTACTGACAAAATGACTATTTGAAATGGATCTAACACAATATTTCACAACATAAGGTACCGTATATACATTACTAGATATCTTAGACCCAATGAGGCTTCTGCACTTAAATCATAACATAAAAAATAAAAAACAATGAATGACAATGACAATATTCATACATATAGGTTTTATATGTGATTCTTGTGACATCCTAGCATATAATAAAATGAATGGTATTTGATGGGCATTTACTAGTGATGACTGATGAGTAGTGTTGAGCGATACCTTCCGATATTCAAAGGTATCGGTTGGTATCGGCTGATATCCAAAAAATATCGGATATCGCCGATACCGATACCCGATACCAATGCAAGTCAATGGGACACAAATATCGGAAGCGATCCTGGATGGTTCCCAGGGTCTGAAGGAGAGGAAACTCTCCTTCAGGCCCTGGATCCATATTCATGTAAAAAATAAAGAATAAAAATAAAAAATATGGATATACTCACCCCTCCGACGAACCCTGGCTATAAGCGGTGCAACCGGCAGCCTCCGTTCAGTGAGTGAAGGACCTTCGATGATGAAATTTAGTTTTCCCAACCTCAGCTGAATGATTTACATCTCTTAGCCAGCTTGATTACATGTGGGGATTCCCTAGCAACCAGGCAACCAACACATTTACTTATGCTGGCTAAGAGATGTAAATCATTCAGCTGAGGTAAGGAAAACTAAATCTCCGAGCCAGGGCCGTATTTAGAGTTTCTTCTGCCCTAGGCACTTTTAGTGCTGCCTCCCCCATTGTTGAGTATGACACTATCGGCAATGACTTTTGCAAAAATCGCTGATGTGAAAGTAGCCTTTTGCAGCAGATCTGGCAGTTTTTCCGCATCTGCCGCGTAACGGATCACTTACGGCAACACTGCGCTCGGCCTCATTCATTTCCTATGGGACTTGCGGACTTGTGCGGCACTTGCAGTTTTGCTGCGATCTGGTAAATTCGGTACTTGCAGCAATGGGAAAAAACACTGCCAGCAGTGTTTTTGTCTCACCGCAAGTGCAAAACCACAAGTGCCGCACATGTCTGCAAATAGACATCACTACCTGTCTCTGCACCTTGCTAGCTCAACCCTAACCATTCCTCCCTGGCCTAAAACTACACTATAATGCTTTAGAAAAACAATTTATTAAAGGGAGTCTGTTACCTCAAAAATCATATATGAGATAAGCCCACCAGCATCAGAGGCTTATCTACAGCATTCTGTAATACAATCTGTAATGCTATAGATAAGCCCCCGATGTATCCTGAAAGGTAAGAAAAACAGGTTAGATTATACTCACCCAGGGGCGGTCCCAGTCCGGCTCGGGTCCGATGGGTGTCGCGGTCCAGTCCGGGGCCTCCTATCTTCATATGATGACGTCCTCATCTTGTCTTCACGCTGTGGCTCCAGCGCAGGCGTACTTTGTCTGCCCTGTTGAGGGCAGAGCAAAGTACTATAGTTCGCAGGCGCCGGGAAAGGTCACAGAGGCCCAGCGCCTGCGCACTGCAGTACTTTGCTCTGCCCTCAACAGGGCAGACAAAGTACGCCTGCGCCGGAGCCGCAGCGTGAAGACAAGAAGAGGACATCATTGTATGAAGATAAGAGGCCCCGGACTGGACCGCGATGCCCATTGGACCAGACTGCAGCAGAACCGCCCCTGAATGAGTATAATCTAACCTCTTTTTCTCATCTTTCAGGATACATCGGGGGCTTATCTACAGCATTACAGAATGCATTACAGAATGCTGTAGATAAACCCCTGATGCCGGTGGCCTTATCTCATATATGATTTTTGGGGTGACAGGTTCCATTTAACTATGATAATGAGGGCTCCAGGCTACAGCGTAGACTGGGAAGGGCTGTCTCCGGGTCTCCATTCTCTCTGTGCACACCCTCAGTCCCTGCCTCACTGCCTGTGCACAGACCTCCCTTCACCGGACCCGGTAACCACCGCGCACAGTAGCTTACCGAAAGAGGTGTATGTTGGCTTTCTGGCACCTGGGGAAAGAATTCATTTTGGCGCCCCCCCAGCACATATATGCAATTTTCACACTTAATCATGTACCCATGAGCTCCTCTCCCTAATGCTCTCAATGTTCAGTGAAAAACAGAAGCGGGAAGAGAAGCTCGTTGTCACAAGATCATAAGTATGAAAATCGCATATGAGTGAAGTGTCCATGTGACGACTACTGGAACCTGCAGAGCTGAATCCTGACATCGCAGGCTTCTGAATTATCACAACTAATGTACTGCACACTTTTAGGATTCTACCTTGCCGGTGAACAGTCATGTCAGCACAAGCATGTGATTTGTATACGTCTGACCACATTCCGACTATACATGCTCGGCCTCGCTCAGTTCATTTTCATTGAGTGGGGCCACACATGTCTTGTCAGCACGTGACTGCATGTATGTAAATCGCCAGCACGAGAGAATCCTGACAGCGTGCAGTGCGCACTGTGAGAACTCAGAAGTCTGCAGTCACAAAGAATGTCTACAGACTCATTACAAACCTGGACATCCCCTTTAATCCTCCTAATATAAATAAAAACATGAGAGTTAGTCAGTATCACAAATAACATTTACATAAAGGTACCTTATAGATGACGTCGTCTCTGGAGCCGTTCTTCTTTTCTTCATCTTGTCCAGACCCCATGATGAGTTTTCTCATCCACAGCCGTCTCTGCAGACTTCCATCTTCTCCGCTCTTTTGCAGAAAATCTCCATGATGCCCTTAAAGATACAAGTGTCATTATAATGCTCCTGTATAAAAAATTGCCCCTCACTATATTGTCTGCACAAAATATGACCCCCACACTGTCCCTCTTATGGTACATGCTCTTCACACTGACCTCTCCTTTCCATACCACCCCATCTTCACACTGTCCTCTCACACTCTGTCCCCCCTATAGGGCCCAGTATTTATACTGTACTCTCTCATCACACTCCCCCTCCATGATATACTGTCGCCTCCTGGCTGTGCCCTTACACTGTCCTTCCATGCTACACCCCAACTACTCAGTTTCTATTCTGTGCCCACTCACTTTTCTCCCCATATTGTCTCCTCACACTATTCTCATCCCTCCTCATACTGTCTCCTCTCACATCCCCTGTTCACCATACTGTCTCCTCATATATTTAACCCTTCACTTTCTATACTGCCTGCTAACCTGACTCCTCATACTGTGTCTGCACATATCCCATCACCCTTACTCCCTGTACTCTGTCCACAAACATGTTTCACATCTCTACTCATACTGTGTCCGCATATATTCCCCCGTTCGCTCCCCATACTGTCTGAACCCATCTCCCCATTCTGTTTCCTCATACATGCCCCCATTCCCCCAGTACTGTTTCCCCATCTCCCCCTTTGCTCTTCCTTTTGTGCCCTTAACCCCTTAATGACAGCCAATACGTCTTTTAACTGACCTGACGTATAAGAGAATAGCCTCCCCATACAGGTGACAATCCAGCATCTGTCGGTTGTGCACTATAGCTGACAACTTTCTGCATCAGCCACGATCAGTGTTTGCACCGTCCAAATCTGTTTAACCCCTTAGATGCTGCTGTAAATAGTGACTACATAATTATATATGGTTAATAGAGTGTGGGCGCTTCCTCTTTATCCTAGATGGTGCCCTCAGATCATGGTTTTGTGGTCCTGATGTTTGCCGTGGCAATTCATGACCAAATAGTGGCCTTAGTGTCTGACGGCTGTAGTAATCTGTTCAGAAGTTAGAGGCATTTAGGTGGTAAAAATGCACATTTTCATTCCTGTCATACCACTTTGCATTAATTCCTGTAAAGCACCTGAAGAGTTAATAAACTACCTGACTGCAGTTTTCAATATGTCTGGGGGTGCTGTTTTTAAAATCGTATCACGTTTGGGGGTTTCCCAATATGAGACCCCTAAATAACATTTCACAAATGATGCTGATGTAAAGCTGACATGTGGGAAATGTTATTTATTAATGGTTTGCTGTGGTATGACCATCTGGATTAAAGGGATAATCATTCAAATTTTGAAAATTGCTAATTTTTTAACATTTCTCAAATTTTTGATATTTTTTATAAATAAAAACAAAACATATTGACCTAAATTTACCATTATCATAAAGTATAATGTGTCACGAAAAAACAATCTCAAAATCACTGGGATTTGTTGAAGCGTTGCAGAAGTTATTACCACATAAAGTGACACTGGTCAGATTTCAAAAATTTGGCTCCGTCAGTAAGGGGTTAAATCTCACCCCACGCATTAACCCCTTAATCCCATATGACGTACTATCCCGTCCAGGTGACCTGGGACTTAATTCCCAGTGATGGGATAGTACGTCATATGCGATCGGCCGCGCTCACGGCCAGGAGCCAGGAGCGGTCACGGACTGCTCCCGGCACATTTACCCCCAGCACACCGCGATCAAAGATGATCGCGGTGTGCCGGCGGTGCAGGGAAGCATCGCGCAGGGAGGGGGCTCCCTGCGGGCTTCCCTGAGACGATCGCTACACGGTGATGTACTCACCGTGTACCAAGCGTCTTCTCCCTGCAGTCCCCGGATCCAAAATGGCCACGGGGCTGCATCCGGGTCCTGCAGGGAGCACTTCCGGGTCAGGATCAGGCTGCAGCTGCAGCTCTAATCCTGCCCGGCTGTATGTCAGACCACCGATCTGACAGAGTGCTGTGCACACTGTCAGATCGGTGATCTGTGATGTCCCCCCCGGGACAAAGTGAAAAAGTAAAAAACAAAATTTCCACACGTTTGAAAAAAAAAAAAAAATTCCTAAATAAAGAAGAAAAAAATATATATTATTCCCATAAATACATTTCTTTATCTAAAAAAAAAAACAAAAAAACAATAAAAATACACATATTTAGTATCGCCGCATCCGTAACGACCCGACCTATAAAACTGGCCCACTAGTTAACCCCTTCAGTGAACACCGTAAGAAAAAAAAAAAAAAACGAGCCAAAAAACAACGCTTTATTATCATAACGCTGAACAAAAAGTGGAATAACACGCGATCAAAAAGACGGATATAAATAACCATGGTACCTCTGAAAACGTCATCTTATCCCGCAAAAAACGAGCCGCCATATAGCATCATAACCAAAAAAATAAAAAAGTTATAGTCCTGAGAATAAAGCGATGCCAAAATAATTATTTTTTCTATAAAATAGCTTTTATCGTATAAAAGCGCCAAAACATAAAAAAATGATATAAATGAGGTATCGCTGTAATCGTACTGACCCGAAGAATAAAACTGCTTCATCAATTTTACCAAACGCGGAACGGTATAAACGCCTCCCCCAAAAGAAATTCATGAATAGCTGGTTTTTGGTCATTCTGCCTCACAAAAAATCGGAATAAAAAGCGATCAAAAACTGTCACGTGTCCGAAAATGTAAACGATAAAAACGTCAACTCGTCCCGCAAAAAACAAGACCTCACATGACTCTGTGGACCAAAATATGGAAAAATTATAGGTCTCAAAATGTGGAGACGCAAAAACTTTTTTGCTATAAAAAGCGTCTTTTAGTGTGTGACGGCTGCCAATCATAAAAATCCGATATAAAAAACGCTATAAAAGTAAATCAAACCCCCCTTCATCACCCCCTTAGTTAGGCTGGGTTCACATTGCGTTAATGGGTTAACGCTAACGGACAGCGTTGCACGGCGAAAATGTCACAATTAACGCCGTGCAACGGGTCCGTTAGCACACCCATTGACAGCAATGTGATTTTCGGGTGTAGCGCATCGCTAGAGCGTGCCATTTTCGGCTCGCGCTAGCAAGATGCCGTTCTTTTGTGGCGCGCCTCGGTGTCCGATCCCCGATCTTCCAGAGCGGGGACGTTAACGCGACCACTAAACACGACACCTAAAAAGACATTGCGTTAGCGCAATCCGCTAGCGCTAAACGGATTTCCCTAACACAATGTGAACCTAGCCTTAGGGAAAAATAATAAAATTAAAAAAAATGTATTTATTTCCATTTTCCCATTAGGGTTAGGGTTAGGGCTAGGGTTAGGGCTAGGGTTAGGGCTAGGGTTAGGGTTTGGATTACATTTACGGTTGGGATTAGGGTTGGGATTAGAATTAGGGGTGTGTCAGGGTTAGGTGTGTGGTTAGGGTTACAGTTGGGATTAGGGTTAGGGGTGCGTTTGGATTAGGGTTTCATTTATAATTGGGGGGTTTCCACTGTTTAGGCACATCAGGGGCTCTCCAAACGCGACATGGCGTCCGATCTCAATTCCAGCCAATACTGCATTGAAAAAGTAAAACAGTGCTCCTTCACTTCCGAGCTCTCCCGTGCGCCCAAACAGGGGTTTACCCCAACATATGGGGTATCATCGTACTCGAAACAAATTGGACAACAACTTTTTTGGTCCAAGTTCTCTTGTTATACTTGGGAAAATAAAAATTTGGGGGGCTAAAAATCATTTTTGTGGGAAAAAAAAAGGATTTTTTATTTTCACGGCTCTGCGTTATAAACTGTAGTGAAACACTTAGGGGTTCAAAGTTCTCACAACACATCTAGATAAGTTCCTTGGGAGGTCTAGTTTCTAATATGGGGTCACTTGTGGGGGGTTTGTACTGTTTGGGCACATCAGGGGCTCTGCGTATGCAACGTGACTCCTGCAGACCAATCCATCTAAGTCTGCATTCCAAATGGCGCTCCTTCCCTTCCGAGCTCTGCCATGCGCCCAAACAGTGGTTCCCCCCCACATATGGGGTATCAGCGTACTCAGGACAAATTGGACAACAACTTTTGGGTCCAATTTATTCTGTTACCCTTGTGAAAATACAAAACTGGGGGCTAAAAAATAATTTTTGCGAAAAAAAAAAATTATTTTAACGGCTCTGCGTTATAAACTGTAGTGAAACACTTGGGGGTTCAAAGCTCTCAAAACACATCTAGATGAGTTCCTTAGGGGGTCTAGTTTCCAAAATGGTGTCACTTGTGGGGGTTTTAATGTTTAGGCACATCAGGGGCTCTCCAAACCAACATGGCATCCCATCTTAATTCCAGTCAATTTTGCATTGAAAAGTCAAATGGCGCTCCTTCCCTTCCGAGCTCTGCTATGCGCCCAAAAAGTGGTTTACCCCCACATATGGGGTATCGTCGCACTCAGGACAAATTGCACAACAACTTTTGTGGTCTAATTTCTTCTCTTACCCTTGGGAAAATAAAAAATTGGGGGCGAAAATATCATTTTTGTGAAAAAATAAGATTTTTTATTTTTACGGCTCTGCATTATAAACTTCTGTGAAGCACTTGTTGGGTCAAAGTGCTCACGACACATCTAGATAAGTTCCTTAAGGGGTCTACTTTTCAAAATTGTGTCACTTGTGAGGGGTTCCAATGTTTAGGCACATCAGGGGCTCTCCAAAAGCAACATGGCGTCCCATCTCAATTCCAGTCAATTTTGCATTGAAAAGTAAAATGGCGCTCCTTCCCTTCCGAGCTCTGCCATACGCCCAAACAATGGTTTACACCCATATATGGGGTATCAGCGTACTCAGGACAAATTGGACAACAATTTTTGAGGTCCAATTTCTTCTCTTACTCTTGGGAAAATAAAAAATTGGGGGCGAAAAGATCATTTTTGTGAAAAAATATGATTTTTTATTTTTACGACTCTGCATTATAAACTTCTGTGAAGCAATTGGTGGGTCAAAGTGGTCACCACACATCTAGATAAGTTCCTTAGGGTGTCTACTTTCCAAAATGGTGTCACTTGTGGGGGGTTTCAATGTTTAGGCACATGAGGGGCTCTCCAAATGCAACATGGCGTCCCATCTCAATTCCTGTCAATTTTGCATTGAAAAGTCAAATGGCGCTCCTTTCCTTCCGAGCTCTGCCATGCGCCCAAACAGTGGTTTACCCCCACATAAGGGGTATCAGCGTACTCAGTACAGATTGTACAACAACGTTTGGCATCCATTTTATCCTGTTACCCTTGGTAAAATAAAACAAATTGGAGCTGAAATAAATTTTGTGTGAAAAAAAGTTAAATATTCATTTTTATTTAAACATTCCAAAAATTCCTGTGAAACCCCAGAAGGATTAATAAACTTCTTGAATGTGGTTTTGAGCACCTTGAGGGGTGCAGTTTTTAGAATGGTGTCACACTTGGGTATTTTCTATCATATAGACCCCTCAAAATGACTTCAAATGAGATGTGGTCCCTAAAAAAAATGGTGTTGTAAAAATGAGAAATTGCTGGTCAACTTTTAACCCTTATAACTCCCTAACAAAAAAAAATTTTGGTTCCAAAATTGTGCTGATGTAAAGTAGACATGTGGGAAATGTTACTTATTAAGTATTTTGTGTGACATATCTCTGTGATTTAAGGGCATAAAAATTTAAAGTTGGAAAATTGCGAAATTTTCTAAATTTCCGCCAAATTTCCGTTTTTTTCACAAATAAACGCAAGTTATATCGAATAAATGTTACCAATAAAATGAAGTACAATATGTCGCGAGAAAACAGTGTCAGAATCGCCAAGATCCGTTGAAGCGTTCCAGAGTTATAACCTCATAAAGGGATAGTGGTCAGAATTGTAAAAATTGGCCCGGTCATTAACGTGCAAACCACCCTCGGGGCTTACGGGGTTAAGCACCCCCATCTCCACTCCAATTCTCCCCACACATAATAAATCCCCCCATCCCCACTCACAAATTGTCCCCCCTCCTGTGCACTTAATCTTTGGTGTCTTTTGCTCCACTGGGGCACTTACCACTAGGGTTGAGCGAAACGGGTCGGCCAGATTCAGAAGTCGCTGACTTTTGGCAAAGTCGGGTTTCATGAAACCCGACCCGATCCCTGTGTGGGGTCGGCCATGAGGTCGGCGACCTTCTGATCTGGAATCGGAATTTCGATACCGAGTTCCGATATGTTTAAGATATCGGGAATCGGTATCGGAATTCATATTTAAGTGTAAAATAAAGAATAAAAATTAAAAAATATTGATATACTCACCCTCGGACACGCCCTGGTTCTCACCGGCAGCCTTCCTTCCTAAGAATGAGCGCCTGAAGGGCCTTCGATGACGTCGCGGCTTGTGATTGGTCGCGTGAGCAGTCACATGGGCGTCACGCGACCAATCACAAGCCGCGACGTCATCTAAGGTCCTTCAGGCGCTAAATCTTAGGAAGGAAGCGTCCGAGGGCGCGTCCGAGGGTGAGTATATTCCTAATAGGTATATACTCACCCTCGGACGCGCCCTGGTTCTAACATGCAGCCTTCCTTCCTAAGAATCAGCGCCTGAAGGACCTTAGATGACGTTGCGGCTTATGATTGGTTGCGTGACGCCCATGTGACCGCTCACGCGACCAATCACAAGCTGCGACGTCATCGAAGGTTCTTCAGGCACTCATTCTTAGGAAGGAAGGCTGCCGGTGAGAACCAGGGCGCGTCCGAGGGTAAGTATATCAATATTTTTTATTTTGATTCTTTATTTTACACTTAAAAATGAATCCCAGGGCCTGAAGGAGAGTTTCCTCTCCTTCAGACCCTGGGAACCATTAGAAACCCAATGCACTGCATTGGGTTTCGTGTTTCGGCCGACCCCGACCCCCACTTTTCTATAGGATCGGCCGATTTCACTTGACCCGCCTTTTGAAAAAGTCGGGTTTGTGAAACCTGACCCGATCCTATAAAAAGAAAAGTCGCTCAACCCTACTTACCACCTGTGTTTGCCTTTGCAGCGCAAGTGAGTGACGTCAGCAGCGTGATCACATGATCTGATCACGCTGCTCACGTCGCTCTGACCCAGCAGTCAGAGCCTCAATTGTACTCACTTCTGTAAGATGCGAGTACAATTGTTACCTGGGCAGGGGCGGACACTGAGAGCTTGGGGCCCCTGTGCAAGAACTGTGCCTAGGCCCCCCTCTTTTTATGGAGACAAAGCTATATAGATACAGCCACACACACATACATGTCTATATATTACACACCGTATATACTCGAGTATAAGCCAACCTGAGTATAAGCCGAGGCACCTAATTTTGCCACAAAAAACTGTGTAAGCTTATCGACTCGAGTATAAACCGGGTATGTATTGTCCCCTCATCACTGTCCATCATGTGTGGCTCTCCCCTCTTGTCCTGCTCTGTGTGGCTCCCCCTGTTATATGCATGGCTCCCCCTCCCATCTTGTATGCGTGGCTCTGCTCCCCCCTCCCATCCTTATATGAGTGGCTCTGCTCCCCCCTCCCATCCTTATTTGCGTGGCTCTGCTCCCCCCTCCCATGCTAATATGTGTGGCTCTGCTCCCCCCTCACATCCTTATATGCATGGCTCTGCTCCCCCCTGCCATCCTTATATGCCTGGCTCCCCTGTCCTCCTTTATCCTCCCCGTCCGCCTGCATCCTCCCCTATCCTCCTGCATCCTCCCCCGTCCTCCTGCATCTTCCCCCATCCTCCTGCATCCTCCCTATCCTCCTGAATAATCCCCCGTCCTCCTGCATACTCCCCCATCCTGCTTCATACTCCCCTGTCCTCCTGCATCCTTCCCCATCCTCCTTCATACTCCCCCGTTCTCCTGCATCCTCTGTTGTGAATTCTGTGGCAGAGCTCCCTCCTGTGGTCACAAGTGGTACTTCGGCTGATTCTCTCTGGGAGCTTCCGTTTGTGGAGGAAAGTGGTACTGCGGCTTCTGAGTTTCCTCCCTCAGGTGATCTTGTGAGGTTGTTAGGTGCTTCTCTACTTAACTCCACCTAATGCTTTGATCCTGGCTTCCTGTCAATGTTCCAGAGTTGGACTTGTTTTTCCCTGGATCATTCCTCTGGCCTGCTGCTCTGCATAGCTAAGTGCTTCTTTGCTTTTTGTTTGCTATTTTTTCTGTCCAGCTTGTCTATTTGTTTTGCTGGAAGCCCTGGGACGCAAAGGGTGTACCTCCGTTAGTTCGGTACGGAGGGTCTTTTTGCCCCCTTTGCGTGGTTTTCTTTAGGGTTTTGTGTAGACCGCAAAGTTATCTTTCCTGTCCTCGCTCTGTTAAGAAAGTCGGGCCTCACTTTGCTGAATCTATTTCATCCCTACGTTTGTCTGTTCATCTTACTCACAGTCATTATATGTGGGGGGCTGCCTTTTCCTTTGGGGTATTTCTCTGAGGCAAGGTAGGCTTATTTTCTATCTTCAGGCTAGTTAGTTTCTCAGGCTGTGCCGAGTTGCATAGGCAGAGTTAGGCGCAATCCACGGCTGCCTCTAGTGTTGTTTGGAGAGGATTAGGGATTGCGGTCTGCAGAGTTCCCACGTCTCAGAGCTCGTTCTATGATTTTGGGCTATTGTCAGATCACTGTATGTGCTCTGACCGCTATGTCCATTGTGTTACTGAATTGCCTTTCATAACAATACAGGAAGCCAAAAGTACTAATGATTCTCAATAGAGGGAAAAAAGAAGTTCTGAGACCATTTTTTTTTCTTTGCACTGTGTTTTGCCTTTTTTTTCCCCTAGACATTTGGGTGGTTCAGGACACAGGTGTGGACATGGACATTCAGGGTCTATGCTCTTTAATGGATAATCTAATTATAAATGTACAAAAGATTCAAGATTTGGTGGTTCAGAAACCTATGTTTGAACCAAGAATTCCTATTCCTGATTTGTTTTATGGTGATAGAGTCAAGTTTGTGAATTTCAAAAATAATTGCAAACTGTTTCTGGCCTTGAAACCTTACTCCTCTGGTGACCCAGCTCAACAAGTGAGAATTATTATTTCTTTTTTGCGTGGCGACTCTCAAGACTGGGCATTTTCCCTTGCGCCAGGGGATCCTGCATTAAGTAATATTGATGCGTTTTTCCTGCCGCTCGGATTGCTGTACGGATGAGCCTAATTCAGTGGATCAGGCAGAGAAAAATTTGCTGGCTTTGTGTCAGGGTCAGGATGAGATAGAGGTATATTGTCAGAAATTTAGAAAGTGGTCTGTACTCACTCAATGGAATGAAGCTGCGCTCGCAGCGATTTTCAGAAAGGGTCTCTCTGAAGCCCTTAAAGGTGTCATGGTGGGATTTCCTATGCCTGATGGTCTGAATGAATCTATGTCTTTGGCCATTCAGATCGGTCGACGCTTGCGTGAGCGTAAAGCTGTGCACCATTTGGCGGTATTATCTGAGATTAAACCTGAGCCTATGCAGTGCGATAGGACTTTGTCCAGAGTTGAACGGCAAGAACACAGACGTCTGAATGGTCTGTGTTTCTACTGTGGTGATTCCACTCATGCCATCTCTGATTGTCCTGAGCGCTCTAAGCGGTTCGCTAGGTCTGCCACCATTGGTACGGTACAGTCAAAATTTCTTCTGTCCGTTACCTTGATTTGCTCTTTGTCATCGTATTCTGTCATGGCATTTGTGGATTCAGGCGCTGCCCTGAATTTGATGGACTTGGAATATGCTAAGCGTTGTGGGTTTTTCTTGGAGCCCTTGCAGTGTCCTATTCCATTGAGAGGAATTGATGCTACACCTTTGGCCAAGAATAAGCCTCAGTACTGGACCCAGCTGACCATGTGCATGGCTCCTGCACATCAGGAGGATATTCGCTTTCTGGTGTTGCATAATCTGCATGATGTGGTCGTGTTGGGGTTGCCATGGCTACAAGTCCATAACCCAGTATTAGATTGGAAATCCATGTCGGTGTCCAGCTGGGGTTGTCAGGGGGTACATGGTGATGTTCCATTTCTGTCAATTTCGTCATCCACCCCTTCTGAGGTCCCAGAGTTCTTGTCTGATTATCGGGATGTATTTGATGAGCCCCAGTCCGATACCCTACCTCCGCATAGGGATTGTGATTGTGCTATCAATTTGATTCCTGGTAGTAAATTCCCAAAAGGTCGACTGTTTAATTTATCCGTGCCTGAGCACACCGCTATGCGCAGTTATGTGAAGGAATCCCTGGAGAAGGGGCATATTCGCCCGTCATCGTCGCCATTAGGAGCAGGGTTCTTTTTTGTAGCCAAGAAGGATGGTTCGCTGAGACCTTGTATAGATTACCGCCTTCTTAATAAGATCACGGTTAAATTTCAGTACCCCTTGCCATTGCTATCTGATCTGTTTGCTCGGATTAAGGGGGCTAGTTGGTTCACAAAGATAGATCTTCGTGGTGCGTATAATCTGGTGCGAATTAAGCAAGGCGATGAATGGAAAACTGCATTTAATACGCCCGAGGGTCATTTTGAGTATCTAGTGATGCCGTTCGGACTTGCCAATGCTCCATCAGTGTTTCAGTCTTTTATGCATGACATCTTCCGAGAGTACCTGGATAAATTCCTGATTGTGTACTTGGATGACATTTTGATCTTCTCGGATGATTGGGAGTCTCATGTAAAGCAGGTCAGAACGGTTTTTCAGGTCCTGCGTGCTAATTCTTTGTTTGTGAAGGATCAAAGTGTCTCTTTGGTGTGCAGAAGGTTTCATTTTTGGGGTTCATCTTTTCCCCTTCTACTATCGAGATGGATCCTGTTAAGGTCCAAGCCATCCATGATTGGACTCAGCCGACATCTCTGAAAAGTCTGCAAAAGTTCCTGGGCTTTGCTAATTTTTATCATCGCTTCATCTACAATTTTTCTAGTATTGCTAAACCATTGACCGATTTGACCAAGAAGGGTGCTGATGTGGTCAATTGGTCTTCTGCTGCTGTGGAAGCCTTTCAAGAGTTGAAGCGTCGTTTTTCTTCTGCCCCTGTGTTGTGTCAACCAGATGTTTCTCTTCCGTTCCAGGTCGAGGTTGATGCTTCTGAGATTGGAGCAGGGGCTGTTTTGTCGCAGAGAGGTTCTGATTGCTCAGTGGTGAAACCATGCGCTTTTTTTTCCAGGAAGTTTTCGCCTGCTGAGCGAAATTATGATGTGGGCAACCGAGAGTTGCTGGCCATGAAGTGGGCATTCGAGGAGTGGCATCATTGGCTTGAAGGAGCTAAGCATCGCGTGGTGGTATTGACTGATCATAAGAACTTGACTTATCTCGAGTCTGACAAGCGGTTGAATCCTAGACAGGCTCGTTGGTCGCTGTTTTTTGCCCGTTTTGACTTTGTGATTTCGTACCTTCCGGGCTCTAAAAATGTGAAGGCGGATGCTCTGTCTAGGAGTTTTGTGCCCGACTCTCCGGGTTTGTCTGAGCCGGCGGGTATCCTCAAGGAAGGAGTAATTGTGTCTGCCATCTCCCCTGATTTGCGGCGGGTGCTGCAAAAATTTCAGGCTAATAAACCTGATCGTTGTCCAGCGGAGAAACTGTTTGTCCCTGATAGGTGGACGAATAAAGTTATCTCTGAGGTTCATTATTCGGTGTTGGCTGGTCATCCTGGAATCTTTGGTACCAGAGAGTTAGTGGCTAGATCCTTTTGGTGGCCATCTCTGTCGCGGGATATGCGTACTTTTGTGCAGTCCTGTGGGATTTGTGCTCGGGCTAAGCCCTGCTGTTCTCGTGCCAGTAGGTTGCTTTTGCCCTTGCCGGTCCCGAAGAGACCTTGGACACATATCTCTATGGATTTTATTTCAGATCTTCCCGTTTCTCAAAAGATGTCAGTCATTTGGGTGGTCTGTGATCGCTTTTCTAAGATGGTCCATCTGGTACCCTTGTCTAAATTGCCTTCCTCCTCTGATTTGGTGCCATTGTTCTTCCAGCATGTGGTTCGTTTACATGGCATTCCAGAGAATATCGTTTCTGACAGAGGTTCCCAGTTTGTTTCGAGGTTTTGGCGAGCCTTTTGTGGTAGGATGGGCATTGACTTGTCTTTTTCCTCGGCTTTCCATCCTCAGACTAATGGCCAGACCGAACGAACCAATCAGACCTTGGAAACATATCTGAGATGTTTTGTTTCTGCTGATCAGGATGACTGGGTGTCCTTTTTGCCTTTGGCTGAGTTCGCCCTTAATAACCGGGCCAGCTCGGCTACCTTGGTTTCGCCAATTTTCTGCAACTCTGGGTTCCATCCTCGTTTCTCTTCAGGACAGGTTGAGTCTTCGGACTGTCCTGGTGTGGATACTGTGGTGGACAGGTTGCAGCAGATTTGGACTCATGTAGTTGACAATTTGACCTTGTCCCAGGAGAGGGCTCAACGTTTTGCTAATCGCAGACGCTGTGTGGGTCCCCGACTTCGTGTTGGGGATCTGGTTTGGTTATCTTCTCGTCATATTCCTATGAAGGTGTCCTCTCCTAAGTTTAAACCTCGTTTCATTGGTCCGTATAGGATTTCTGAGGTTCTTAATCCTGTGTCTTTTCGTCTGACCCTTCCAGATTCTTTTTCCATACATAACGTATTCCATAGGTCATTGTTGCGGAGATACGTGGCACCTATGGTTCCATCTGTTGACCCTCCTGCCCCGGTTTTGGTGGAGGGGGAGTTGGAGTATATTGTGGAGAAGATTTTGGATTCTCGTGTTTCAAGACGGAAACTCCAGTATCTTGTTAAATGAAAGGGTTATGCTCAGGAAGATAATTCCTGGGTTTTTGTCTCTGATGTCCATGCTCCCGATCTTGTTCGTGCCTTTCATGTGGCTCATCCTGGTCGGCCTGGGGGCTCTGGTGAGGGTTCGGTGACCCCTCCTCAAGGTGGGGGTACTGTTGTGAATTCTGTGGCAGAGCTCCCTCCTGTGGTCACAAGTGGTACTTCGGCTGATTCTCTCTGGGAGCTTCCGTTTGTGGAGGAAAGTGGTACTGCGGCTTCTGAGTTTCCTCCCTCAGGTGATCTTGTGAGGTCGTTAGGTGCTTCTCTACTTAACTCCACCTAATGCTTTGATCCTGGCTTCCTGTCAATGTTCCAGTGTTGGACTTGTTTTTCCCTGGATCATTCCTGTGGCCTGCTGCTCTGCATAGCTAAGTGCTTCTTTGCTTTTTGTTTGCTATTTTTTCTGTCCAGCTTGTCTATTTGTTTTGCTGGAAGCTCTGGGACGCAAAGGGTGTACCTCCGTGCCGTTAGTTCGGTACGGAGGGTCTTTTTGCCCCCTTTGCGTGGTTTTCTTTAGGGTTTTGTGTAGACCGCAAAGTTATCTTTCCTATCCTCGCTCTGTTAAGAATGTCGGGCCTCACTTTGCTGAATCTATTTCATCCCTACGTTTGTCTGTTCATCTTACTCACAGTCATTATATGTGGGGGGCTGCCTTTTCCTTTGGGGTATTTCTCTGAGGCAAGGTAGGCTTATTTTCTATCTTCAGGCTAGTTAGTTTCTCAGGCTGTGCCGAGTTGCATAGGCAGAGTTAGGCGCAATCCACGGCTGCCTCTAGTGTTGTTTGGAGAGGATTAGGGATTGCGGTCTGCAGAGTTCCCACGTCTCAGAGCTCGTTCTATGATTTTGGGTTATTGTCAGATCACTGTATGTGCTCTGACCGCTATGTCCATTGTGGTACTGAATTGCCTTTCATAACAATCCTCCTCCATCCTTCCCCATCCTCCTTCATACTCTCCCATCCTCCTACATCCTCCCGGTCATCCTGCATCCTTCCCCATCCTCCTTCATACTCTCCCGTCCTCCTTCATCCTCCTTCATCCTCTTCCATCCTCCTTCATCCTCCCCCGTTCTCCTGCATACTCCCCCATTCTCCTGCATCCTCCCCGTCCTCTCATACTCCCCCGTCCTCCTTCATACTCCCCCGTTCTCCTGCATACTCCCCTGTTCTCGTGCATACTCCCCTCTCCTCCTGCATCCTCCCTGTCCTCCTGCATCCTTCCCCATCCTCCTTCATACTCTCCCGTCCTCCTTCATCCTCCCCGTCCTCCTTCATACTCCCCCGTCCTCCTTCATACTCCTTCATCCTCCCCCATTCTCCTGCATACTCCCCCATTCTCCTACATCCTCCCCATCCTCCTTCATACTCCCCCGTCCTCCTTCATACTCCCCCGTTCTCCTGCATACTCCCCCGTCCTCCTGCATACTCCCCCGTCCTCCTGCATCCTCCCCCAGGTGGCGGGCCGTCATACTCGCCCTCCTCACAGCGCGCTGAACTCCCTGCATCAGATTCTATGTCCCGACTCCTGGCGGCAGCTTTTTCCTGTGTGAGTGGTCACATGGTACCGCTCATTAAGGTGATGAATATGCGTCCATATTCATCACCTTAATGAGCGGTATTATGTGACCGCTGAGAACAGGACGAGCTGCTGGCGCTGAGACCATGGGAGCTGCAGGCACCGCTGGAGGAGGGTGAGTATGGACAGGCGGGGGGAGGTGGGTGGGCAGTTGACCCCAGACCTTAAAAAAAAAAAAACCCTTGCTCAGCTCCCATCTCCCCCCCACATCCTGGCGCCCTAGGCACGTGCCCTCACGTGCCTAGTGGCAAATACGGCCCAGCTCCGAGCACTAAAAATACTCGGAGGACACCCGAGCATGCTCGGGAGATCTCGAGTAACGAGTATATTCGCTCATCACTAGCATTTACCAATTACCTATTTTATTTCTTATCATTAAGACTCAGTTGGTGAGGTGGATTCGCTGAGTCGTAGGTCATAGTGAGAAGCATGGACAGAGACATTGATGAAGCGGAGCTGGACTAGTCAGACGCCATGTGGTATGGCAAGGGATCCTGCAGCTGTATGATCAATTGTGCGAACCTCATATAGGATAAGTTGAGACAAGTAGGCAAGTAAGTACATTGATGCAGCATAGATAAGTGTGCAATCAGCACCTTGGGTCAGCAGAGACAAATGGGTAGGCAGGTACTTTGATACATTAGAGTTGAATAAACAATCAGGCACCCTCTTGTAACAGAGCTGGAAGTGCGGATAGAGTTTAGAAATAGTATAGCTAAAGAGGTAATCAGGCATCTCATTGTTGCAGAGCAGGATACTTGATGGCACTCAGGAACTGCAGAGCCAAGTATATAAACAGACACCTTGTTGTAGAAAAGCTGGATGTATGCACTCAGAAACAGCTGACCTGAGTAGACAATCAGGTACCTGGCTGTAGCAGACTCCAGCTGGATGTGTGACTGGAAAGCGTATGATAGCAGCATAAACTTTTACCTGAAGACTCAGGTGGCGCACATATGCCTGAGCTTGCCTTAATGGGAACCTGTCACCTGAATTTGGCGGGACCGATTTTCGGTCATATAAGCGGAGTTTTCGGGTGTTTGATCCACCCTTTCCTTACCCGCTGGCTGCATGCTGGCCGCAATATTGGATTGAAGTTCATTCTCTGTCCTCAGTAGTACACACCTGCGCAAGGCAATCTTGCCTTGCGCACACGCAGTATGCTTTGCCCAACTGCAGGCAAAGCCGAAATGCATTAGTGCGCATGCGCCGGCGCACTATGTCCCGGAAGTATTTCGCTGTGTTCTGGGACATAGTGCGACGGCGCATGCGCACTAATGCTTTTCGGCTTTGCCCGCAGTTGGGCAAAGCATACTGCACGTGCGCAAGGCAAGATTGCCTTGCGCAGGCGTGTACTACGGAGGACAGAGAATGAGCTTCAATCCAATATTGCGGCCAGCATGCAGCCAGCGGGTAAGGAAAGGGTGAATCAAACACCCGAAAACTCCACCCATATGACCGAATCTAATTTTTTGTTGCTAATACTGTGCATCTACCAAACTATCTGAGCAACATGACTGGGAAAAAGCGAGGCCGTGGTGGAAAGGGAATTTAGCTTGGTATTCAAGGTGTGTGTGGAGTAGGTGGTAGAGCTTGTGAAAGCACTAGTGAAGCAACATCACGTTCTATGCAAAGATAACTGACAAACCTTTTTTTACTGAACAGGCTACACCACTACCTTTCTTTGGCAGACGCACAGCGGTTCGCCTTGTCGATGATGCCCAGAAAGATCATGTTCTCGAGTGGATGGCAAGAGCAGCTTCAAGTGGCCTCTCCTCCTCTTCCTCCATCTCAAAATCATGCCCAGTACAGTCCACAGAGGTGACACTCAAATTCCCTTGTTTCCCCTCAAATCCCAACTCTCCAGCCGAACAACTGACTGTACGGAACCGCACACTGTACACTCACAAAGCTCCTGAACTTTGCTATGTGTGTTTGTTTTTCTGCACCTCTCCTGTCTATGTTTTGGTACCAAAGTCCTTGCCTTGATTCCTGTTTTGTTCTGTTCTGGCGCCTGTCCTGGAGGCGATAAATCCAGGACCGAATCCTTGATCCTGTAACTGTCCAGTACCTGAACCTGTCTGAACTGTCTGCTGTGATTATGTTCCTGTAATCCCTTTGCATCTGGAGCCTCACTCCCAGTGATTTTGAGTCTCTTGAAACCAGTATTTCTTCTGAGCATCTACTACTCTGTGCTCTGACTACCATGCTGTGTTAACCTCGTCTGGCTCATGTCCAGTAAGGCGGTGTTTACAACATCACGCTTGAGTTCCTTCCTAGTTCCAATGCCTGGAGCCTGACGACCACAGTCTGGAACCTGATGACCGCTGTCTGGAGCTTGGAGTCTGATGTCTGCCGGTGACCCTGGGTCCAGATGTCCTGATGTCCTGTCTGTACCCTGATGTCCTGCCTGTGTCTTGATGACCTCATGGACCCTGATGTCCTGATATCCTGTCTGTTCCCTGATGTAACCTGATTTCCTTGGCTGCCACGCCAGTGTCCCAGCTGATGACCTGGGCTGCCATGCCAGTGTCCCAGATGTCTATCCGGTATTCCTCTGTCCTGATGCCCTGCCTGTGTTCTGATGTCCTGAGGTCTTTCCTGAGTCCAGATGTCCTGATGTCCTATTTGTATCCTGTCGGTTGGAGGGGTGCAACAAGAGTGGTAGCGTAGATAGCACAAAAATGGATAGAGAGAAATACTCCAAAAGAGAGCACACCGCTATATAATTATGTATAAAGAGGCAAAACTTTTATTGATACAAAAATATAAAAACACTTAAAAAATACATGTATACAACATCCCTAGTGCTACTGCCAAAATACAAAAGGTCATGATATATGTAGTACAGATACAAAGATAATATGCATAGTCATAATGAAAAAACGACCTAGAATATAGAAAATACCATAAAAACACACCCCGGAAAGGTATAGAACCGATGGGCAATAACCACCGATAAAACCAACCATGAAGCAACACTCCCTAAGGCAAATATACCAGAAATGCCTGTATGCAGACGCAAGATTATACTGTCAGTGGTCACAAGACAGCAGCATAGAGGACAGCAAAGAGAGGTTTCTAGGTCGTTTTTTTCATTATGACTATGCATATTATCTTTGTATCTGTGCTACATATATCATGACCTTTTGAATTTTGGCAGTAGCACTGGGGATGTTGTTGTATACATGTATTTTTTAAGTGTTTTTATATTTTTGTATCAATAAGTTTTGCCTCTTTATACATAATTATATAGCGGTGTGCTCTCTTTTGGAGTGGTTCTCTCTATCCATTTTTGTGCTATTTGTATCCTGATGTCTTGCCTGTACCCTGATGTCCTCGTGTACCCTGATGTCCTGCCTGGGTCCTGATGTCCCGCCTATCTGTGCCTCGGTGATCCGTTGGTGCCTTGGGGTCCACTAGGTGGTACCCTTCTGAGGTGTGGAATCGGGAGCCTGACATCGTCATGTTTTGTTTATGTACTGTGGGACTTTACTTTAGTAAACTTTACTTTCTCTATACCTGAAGTATCGGTGTAATCATGTCCTACGTGTTTCTTTCCTTGTCCACATGCTCAGCTGCCACAGAACCCCGGTTGCTGCCCTCCCCTAGTTCAGGTAGGCCAGGTCCCCCTCTGCAGTTTAAAGGGTCCGTATTGCGTCCCCCGGGGACGCGCGCCCCACACCTTCTGAGGTTGGTCGGCTTGGGGGCGTCTATGGGCTGGGCTGCATCTGTGACGGCAGCTGATCATGACATCGGTGAGTCTGAAGAGCTGTTCACACATTCTATGCCATGGTCATCAGAAGTGTACTCAAAAGCTTCACAGAGTCAGGAAGAGGAAATCTGCACCGATGCCCAATTTTTTTTAAATTGGATCCGGGGCAGGATGAAGTAGAGTCTGAACAGCATCCTGACCCTCATCATTAGACATTTACCCTTGGGGGGATCCTGATGAGACTCAGATATCTGAGGCTCACGTGGATTGTACTGTGATGTCAGGGCAGGAAGAGGAAGAGGGTGACTCCAAGGGCAAGGAATATGATAACACACAGGATGATGATGATGAGGTGTTAGATCCCAGTTGGCATGAACATAGAGGCACACAGCTGAGTAGGTCATCTGAGGAGGAAGACGAGAAGTTTGCGTTGCGCCGTATGTCGCAGACATGTAGAAATGCAGCCACGATGAACAAAGCATCCTCAGCCACATCTGTGCTTGTAACCATCAGTGTCCGCGGGTCTGCAGATCACAGGGGTAGCAAAGGTTGCCTAGCCTGGGCCTTTTTTGACACTGCAAAGGATGAGCCAACTCGCGTAATCTGCGAACTTTGCAAAAAAAAACTGAGTCGAGTTAAAAAGTACAATAATTTAGCTACTACATTTATGAACCTTTACATGCGCAATCAACATGCTTTGCTGTGGGAATCCCACTGCGCAAAAATTCAGACCAGCGGACCTCAACAACATCAGCTGCCCCATCAATAGCATCCACTGCTAGTGTTGAGCGATACCTTCCGATATTTGAAAGTATCGGTATCGGATGGTATCGGCCGATACCGGCAAAATATCAGATCTCGCCGATACCGATACCCGATACCAATACAAGTCAATGGGACACAAATATCGGAAGGTACTCTGGATGGTTCCCAGGGTCTGAAGGAGAAGAAACTCTCCTTCAGGCCCTGGGATCCATATTAATGTAAAAAATAAAGAATAAAAATAAAAAATATGGCTATACTCACCCCTCCGAAGGACCCTGGCTGTCACCGCTGCAAGCGTCCGCCTCCGTTCCTGAGAATTGCAGAGAGTGAAGGACCTTCGATGATGTCGCGGTCAGGTGATCAGTCAGCTGACCGCTCACGTGACCGCTCACCTGACCGCAACATCATCGAAGGTCCTTCACTCACTATATTCTCAGGAACGGAGGCGGATGCTTGCAGCGGTGACAGCCAAGGTTCGTCGGAGAGGTGAGTATAGCCATATTTTTTCATTTTTATTCTTTATTTTTTACATTAATATGGATCCCAGGGCCTGAAGGAGAGTTTCCTCTCCTCCAGACCCTGGGAACCATACGCACCGCACACTCCGATTCCGATTTCCGATATCACAAAAATATCGGAACTCGGTATCGGAATTCCGATACAGCAAATATCGGCCGATACCCGGTACTTGTAGTATTGGAATGCTCAACACTATCCACTGCTTCTTCCTCTTCCTCTGTTACTGTGCCAAATATTGAGATGCAGGATTTCGAACGCAGAACCTCGGGTTCTTTACCCGCTCCAGTCATGCTGACTGAGAGCCCACCGTCAGCTATAATGGAAGTGGACATGTCTGCTGTTTTTGACCAATCTCAGAGAAGGAGCACACCACAAGTTTCTCAATCGATTGTAACATCTCCACCTGCACCTTTCTCACGGTCCAGCAGTTTGTCCGGTTCACCATACTGTGCCCTCTCTCAGCACTGCAGCCAGCCCACAGTTCTGCAGTTGTTATCATGTAAAAGATTGTTTCCTCCTACGCATGACAAAGCTAAGAGGTTGAAGTCCACCATCTCCAATCTGTTGGCCACAGAAATGCTGCTTTGCCACCTGGTAGATACAGACGGATTATGAAATCTGATGGCCGTCACAGTCCCTTAGTACCAATTGCCCCATCACCTTTACTATTCTAAGAAAGCTGTGCCTGTGCTACACCAGAATGTCACAGACAACATCACCCGTTCCTTGACTAAATCTCTGTCTGCCAGGGTGCATTTCACCACAGACACTTAGACAAGTAAGCATGGCCAAAGGCGTTACATCTCGCTGATTGGGCACCGGGTGACTCTGGTGGCTGTGGGGACATGCGTTGCTTTGCAAGTCTTGGAATACCCAAGGCGTGGAGGGCAAATCTCTACATTTAACGCTTCCTCCACTGCTTCTGCCTCCTCTATCTCCATTACAGGCACCACCTGCACCCTCATCCTCTGCCTTATAGAGACATGCGTTCCAACAGTGCAGAGCGAATCCCTACTACCTCCATACTGAGCAGCCAGGGCTCTCCGCAATCAGGCAGTATTAAATTGGTATGCACTGGAGATTGCAGTCACACACGTGCCTTGCATGACTCACTCAACTTGGTAGTACAGCGTTTTCTCGGCCACTTTCCTGGCCTGGTTGAGCTGCTCTAGAAAGCAAGTAAACTGTGTGCTCATTTCCACCGTTCACACCCCTCTGCTCATCGAATTGCATTGATACAGAGGTCTTTGTCCATGCCAGTTAACAGGTTGCTATGCAATGTGCCGACATGGTGGAATTCCACTCTGCACATGTTGCAGCGACTGTGGCAGCAGCAATGAGTCCCGACGCAGTATGTCATGTTGTATAGCCTGAGCCAATGTAGTACCGATGTGGCACATATCACGTTTACAGAGTGGGCACATGTTAAGAACCTCTTTACCCTTTTGCACAGTTTCAAAATGGCTACTAAGATGGTTAGCGCTGTTGACATCATCATCAGCATCACTATTCCGATCATCTATATGCTGGAGAAGACTTTGAATAACCTGCGGGAGGAAATGGTGATCCCAAGAAGAGGAGGAAGGGTGGATTACTGCAATCTCGGGGGACTGGTGATAACAAACTTATCAAAGGTGCAAGATCTGAGGAACAAATGGAGGAGGTAGAGGTGATGGCCGAGCAACTGTCAGATGCAGAGGATAATCCTCCCCTCTCTGTTGCTCATGGTTGGCGGGAGGGGATGGAGGAAACAAGCCTCATTGTTACCCAGCCACCAACACTGCATGGGCTTGGACCTCATGGTAGAGCCTGACATATGAGTGCCTTCATGCTGAACTATCTGCAACATGATCCCCATGTAGTTATGATTAGGAATAATGCTGATTACTGTGTTACCACCCTAGAAAATGGACCTGCCTATGCTGGAGTATTGAAACATGCTTTTACATAACCTTAAGAGAGCTTTTTTTCAGGACAGCAGTGAAGCACACAGTTTTCATTGCAGCTCTAGACTTCCCACCTCCGGCATGTCAATTTGTCAACGCCAAAACAATGGCAACGGCAGCTGTGATGGAAGTGGAAGAAGCAATTTCTGTGAATCCTTTGACACTTTTCTTTAGACCAGCTCGTGCACCAATACAACAGAGTCCAAGTCTTACAAGAGGTGAACGAATGGAGATGATGGTGCAGAATTATCTAGAACTGAATATAAATACCATCAGGGAGGGTTTGGACCCTTTCACATTTTGGTCTTCCAAAACGGATGAGTGACCTGAGCTCGCCTCACACACCTTGGAGGTTTTATCATGTCCGGCAGCTAGTGTTCTCTCAGAATGTGTCTACTCTTCAGTGCTGCTAGTGGTGTCCTGATAAGAGCTGTCCCCTGAAAGTGTAGACCACCTAACTTTCATCAAGATGAACAAGTCATGGATCTCCAAGGACTTTTGCACCCCAATCGCACACTGTACAGACTAGGTGATATTGCATATTTTAGTGTGATGCAATAACGTCACGTAACTGCACTCTGTGATATCTTTAGTGTGGCTTCTGGGCCTGCTGTGGATGCTGCTGCTGCTGCTGTTGTTAACACAAATTTGAGGAAATGTGAACAGTCAAGGTTGGTCTACATCTGCTGGGTTAGCTGCAGTGGAAGACGTTTCGGTCTCAGTTATACTATTTCTATTCTCGTGACAGTTATTCCACTTCGGTGGTGTCATGCACTCATTTTTTAAAATGTGAACAATCTTGGTTGGGTGTCCATCTGCTGGTTTGGGTGAAGTGGAAGACCTACCGGTCCCAAGTATACTATTTCTACTGTGGTGAAATTGACGCCACTTTGATGGTGTCTGCCAATAATTTTTTTAAATGTGTAGACTTGTTGAATCTCCTTCATGCATGTTGCCTGTAGCAGTAGGCATCCGAGACCGTCAGGCCTCCACTTCCTTGGACTTAACTACCCTTGTTACTATCCTTAAATTTTTCTAACAATGGTAGTTGGCACAAATATCAGTTTTGTAGACTGAGTGTAGCTCACCATGAAAGCAGGTAGAGGTGTTGCATGTGGTGTCAGGGCTCCCAGCACAGGTGACCTACACTGATCCCTTCCCCACCTTGTCTTACTGTAGCATTCAATTAAAAGCTGTAAATGCTGTCCCAGACCCCGATACCTCATGCCTGGCTGATTGCTGCAGTGCCATGCTACAATTTGTAATGTGGGTGAAGTGAGGCCACTTTCCTGGTGTCTGTCCCTCATTTGATGTGCCTTGGCAACATTTGGGGCCTTTATAAGGTGTTGTGTTTGTTTCTACCTCCCATTGAGCTGAATGGCCTTCGGTAATGTTCGGCGAATATTCAACGAATTAATGAGCAAATATTGCAAATTCGGCAATCGTAATCCGAACCAAACATTGAAATATTCGCTCATCTCTAATCACAGCAAGCAGTGAGTACAGTACAAGATAATTCCTAACTTGTCTACTTGTAATAGTATTTATACACATACCAGGATATACATATAACTTTCTCTATATGTATTTAGGGTTGCCTGACTGATAGAAACCAGACAAGCTGTGTGCTCCTAGTTTGCATATTCTGCAATATTTCTCCATGTAAAGACCTATTTCTCCCTCTGTCTTATATTGCCCCATAAAACTACTTGCCTATAACTCTTGCCAATCCCCGTCCTTTTTACTCACAAGCAGTGGAACTGGAGGATAGTTGCAGGTTTTGATTTATGGCACATTTCAGCCCTATTGATTGAACACGTGCACACACATAAAATGTTCTGCCCCTGGCCGAGACGCTAATTTATATCCCTGTGCCCTTCCCTGCCAGGCACAATATATGGGCTGGCCCTCACTGCCAGCTCCGCATTTAACCTTTTAATAGTGTGCACTCTAAACACAGAAATAAAGCAATATATACACAGAAACAGTGCAACATGAACAATATAAGGAACACTGGACACATTTCTCAGGTGGATCATGTGACATGTATGTTTTCAGGCATATGTGAAGCATCGTTGTTTGAGCAGATAGATGAAATGTATATGACATACAGTGTATATAACACAACATGTAGTTGCTTAGTTTTAAGCATTTACCATCAGGAGATGCTTTTAAGGTTATGTGCATGTAAGGGTATGGACATGCTGACGACATATCCACCTTGAAGAAGACAAGTTTTATTGCTGTGTCATAGGAATTGTGTCCTGCATCTTTTGTAAATACTCTGTGATATGAATCAGGTTGTGATGTTGTGATGAAGAGGGAATAGTGTAATGTATTTGATATGTTAATAATATTGGTGATGTACACTGCTTACAAAAATAAAAGGAACACTAAAATCCCACATCCCAGATATCACTGAATTAAATATTCCAGTTGTAAATCTTTATTCATTACATAGTGGAATGTGTTGTTAACAAATAAAACTTAAAAATTATCAAAGTAAATCACAATTAATATCCCACGGAAGTCTGGAGTTGGAATGGTGCTCAAAATCAAAGTGGAAAATGAAGTTACAGGCTGAGCCAACTTCAGTGAAAATGCCTCAAGACAAGGAAATGATGCTCAGTAGAGTGTGTGGCCTCCACGTGCCTGTATGACCTCCATACAATGCCTGGGCATGCTCCTAATGAGGCAGCGGATGGTCTCCTGAAGGATCTCCTCCCAGACCTGGACTAAAGCATCCACCAACTCCTGTACACTCTTTGGTGCAATATCACATTGGTGGATGGTGCAAGACATGATGTCCCAGATGTGTTCAATCGAATTTAGGTCTGGGGATCGGGCAGGCCAGTCCATAGCTTCAATGCCTTCATCTTTCAGGAACTGCTGACACATTCCAGCCACATGAGGTCTGGCATTGTCCTGCATTAGAAGGAACCCAGGGCCAACCGCACCAACATATGGGTGGTCTGAGGATGTCATCTTGGTACCTAATGGCAGTCAGGCTACCTCTGGCGAGCACATGGAGGGCTGTGCGGACCTCCAAAAGAAATGCCGCCCCACACCATTACTGACCCACTGCCAAACCGTCATGCTGAAGGATGTTGCAGGCAGGAGATCGCTCTACAAGGCATCTCCAGACTCTGTCACGTCTGTCACATGTCCTCAGTGTGAACCTGCTTTCTTCTGTGAAGAGCACAGGGCACCAGTGGTGAATTTGACAATCCTGGTGTTCTGTGGCAAATGCCAAGCGTCCTGCATGGTGTTGGGCTGTGAGCACAACCCCCATCTGTGGACGTCGAGCACTCAGACCATCCTCATGGAGTCAGTTTCTAACCGTTTGTGCAGACACATGCACATTTGTGGCCTGTTGGAGGTCATTGTGCAGGTCTCTGGCAGTGCTCCTACTGTTCCTCCTTGAACAAAGCCTGAGGTAGCGGTCCTGCTGCTGGGTTGTTGCACTCCTACGGCCCCCCTCCATGTCTCCTGGTTTACTGGCCTGTGTCCTGGTAGCGCCTCCAGCCTCTGGACACTACACTGACAGCTCGCATTTATGTGCCACCCTGGATGAGCTGCACTACCTGAGCCACTTGTGTGGGTTGTAGAGCCAGTCTCATGCTACCACGAGTGTGAAAGCATAGCCAACATTCAAAAGTGATCAAAACATCAGCCAGAAAGCATTGGTACTGAGATGTGGTCTGTGGTCCCCACCTGCAGAACCACTCCGTTATTGAGTGTGTCTTGATAATTGCCAATAATTTACTTCTGCTGTCTATTCCATTTGCACAACAGCATGTGAAATTGATTGTCAAACAGTGTTGCTTCCTAAATGGACAGTTTGATTTCACAGAAGTTTGATTTACTTGGAGTTATATTCTGTTCTTTAAGTGTTCCCTTTATTTTTTTGAACAATGTATATAGTTGACAATAGGGTGAGTTAAGAGTTAATGGTTGGGACTAGCCCATAGTGGGAGGAGCTAGTTTAAGGGACAGTGACTGCTTCTTGATAGAAAGTTAGATAGGGTCCGGAGTACAAAGTGAGCAGACAAAAAGGTACAAAGAGAGCAGTGCCACATTAGATAGTGACCCGGAATGAAAGGAGACTGAAGAGAAGAAATAGCGAGATTCTGAGAATAAGTGATAGAGAGACAGAGTGACCTTCTGGGGATGGATCCTAGGAGAGAATGCCTAGGCATGAAAACTTGGGGTTGTAACGCTGAAAGGTAACAGGCCAAAACAGGACTGAGAGACTTGGACTAGTGAAGGGTCCCTAGTGGGACTTTCAAGGTGCCAGTAGTGGACAAAATAGGACACGGAACTGCTGAACAAGTAAGGGTAAAGGGTAAAGGAGACTTCCTAATCAGGACTGTAGCATTAAAGTCGGGCTTTGATGAAGTAGGTAGAAACCGTGGATATAGAAAGACCTGAAGTATACTAAAGAGGAAGGATACTGTGTGGAAAATGCATCATATAAAACCTGTAAAGTGCTGTGGAATTAATGGCGCTATATAAGTGAGTGGGATAAATAAATAAATTCTGTAAATTAAATGTCCATAAGACATTGTACCCGCTTTCCCTTGTATATAACCCTGATCAAGTTGCCGTTCAGTAAACAGTATACTTTTGAATGGTGGTCTCTCTCATTGAACTATGAAACGTCTGGTCCTGGCAAACCAGCAGCATTGGTTACATGCTGCCTGCTTGGGTGTAATGTCCTCACAGCATAAGTTTACACACCCAGCCAAGACCTCCTTCTTTATGTAATGTACCAGGCAATTGGAGATGAGTGCCTTGCCCGTAGCTACCACCCCAAGCCATGTTACATTTGTAAAGTTCTGCAGAGCGGTAGTTATGACCACGCTGCTCTCCAGTTTTGCTCTGCCACTTTGTAGACAAATGGTGTGTGACGCCCAGGAGACCGGGATACCCAGCACCGGACCAATGGGGTCTGTCTCTTGAGGGGGATGTCACGGGTGGCTTGACCCGGTGCTGTGGCCTCAGGCAATGCACAGTGTAAGGGGTATCGTGAGGGGACAGGCACTTACTTGATCAGCAGCAGGTTCTCCCAGCGGTGACGATCCCGATCCTGGATAGATGGCTATTGTCCAAATGAAAGACTGAGGCACTGAAACGTTTAACCAGTTTACTTTAACATAAAAGGATTTACAACCAGTCCTGTCACCGGAGTCTGTATGGGAACTCTGAGTTACTTTGACCCTGCCGGGGTCTTCGCCTCTTATTGTGCGCAATTTCTGTGTGGCCCTGCTGCTGTATGTGAACTGGCTGCCGGCCCAATCTGTCCCCTTCGGGTCCTGGTTCGACGGGCAACCCGAGTCCTTTTATCAGCTTACCCCCTCCGGGAGTACCGCTGAACTCTGTCTGTTGCTGCGTCCGGCCCTAGTGAAGCTGATATCACCTCATGTTTTTCCGGTTGCTGTATTATGTATAATGAATACAGCCACGGATCCGATATCCGTCTTTGCGCCTGTTCTGGGTAGTGATTAATGCTACCCGGTTCTCACAATGTCCCTTTTCTCTGTCCCTCTTCTCCTCAGGCCGGTGATTTGGGCCTGGAAACCGTCATAGGGCTGTTAGAAATTCAGCTGTATGACCTCTCACTTTCAGCTCCTTAGCCCAACTGCCATTTCTTCTCTCAGACCAGAATGGATTAAGGGGAGTCTCTGGAGCTCCCCCTTCTGGCCGGAGATGGTAGTGCAGTCTTGCTATTTTAGTATTTGTATCCAGTGTCAGTAACTGTTTTTGTGGCAAATACTCCTAGGGGTGCCACATTCCCCCTTAGTTAAGAACAGTACTCCGGGACTGTGGGACGATAACATTTTGAAATAACAATTAATATGTACAGAGTCTTAAAAATGAAAAGTTACAAAAACCACTCAAGGAAACAAAAATAGAGTTCTGTAAAAAGTCACTCCAAATAGCGTCCATTAATACAGTTCTATCCTTGAAGGTACTAGGAAAGGCACTGCACTTTGTGTCCAAGAATTTAGTTCCATTTTTCCAACGGAGTTACCAATATAAAGTCTAAAGAAAGTTCAAAAAGAGCAAAAAGCAAAGTTCAAAAAGCAGTCTTTCCGGAGCTTTGATTTAGTGCCTCCGGGCTGATAAAAAGTTCAAGAATATGCAATAAGTTCATACAGACAAGTCTCTGTAGGTACTGGGCTTAAACGTTGCAGAATGATAACAATGACTATACTACATTTTCTGTTTAACTATATATGGCATAACATATATACAATTCACATTATGAGCTTTATAGTTGGTAATCTGCATACCTGGCCGGTAATTGGCCCTGGGTACTACGCTGTGATCTACGTAATAACGGTATCTCTTCATGTGGTGTACTACTGTCTACTGCGGATGTAGTATCTGCCCGCTCTGCTAAAGATAATTCCACGACTATGGAGTTGGCAAGTCCACCGTGAATGGGATCACTCTGATCAGGAATCTGTTCTTCCTGGCCTGGAATCTCCTGTAGTACGGGGTCAGCCTCTTCCTGTCTTGGGACTTCTGGTGTTGGGTAAAAGGCCACCATGGGAACCACTACTGCACCATGGTATGTTAGTAGGGTTCTGGGAAAGTCTCCTATACAGGTGTGATACATTTCCTCTTCTTTTTCCTTTACTAGTTGAACCTGTATGGGTTGAATAACTTCTGGTTCTGGCTGGACAACTTCTGGCTCTTTCAATGCTTCTGGACATAATTTAAGATTGTCTCTTGACACTAGTACAGATGTTAAGCCCCCGTTTTTGCTAATGAGACACATTTTAGGATTATCCATTCTTGTTGGTAAAACTGTGTAGGGTACGGCTTCCCACTGATTGTCTAGTTTATTGGTTCGACGATTTCTCTTGAGCACTTGGTCACCCGGTCTTAATGGGGTCGCTAGAGCATTCTGGTTGAAAGTTCGCTCTTGTCTTTCTCTAGTTTGCTGAAGGCTTCTTTCCACACTCTCTTGCACTTGGCGATACTGCTTTTGCCGTATGATATCCCAATTGGAGTCTTGGACTTCTGCGTCTGGTTTCAGAATTCCCATTTCTAGATCGATTGGTAATTGGCCGGGTCTTGCACGCATAAGGTAAGCTGGGGTGCAATTGGTGGAGCTCACCGGGACATGATTATACAGATCCACCAAGTCAGGCAATTTCTCTGGCCATTGATTCCTTTCTGTCTCAGGTAAAGTCTTTAGTAGTTCTATTACAATATGGTTCATCTTGTCGCATAAGCCGTTTGTTTGTGGATGATAGGCCGTCGTCCGGATCTTTTTGCAACCATACATATTACAGAATTCTCTGAAGATCTCTGATTCAAAGGCTGTACCTTGGTCGGTGAGAACCTGTTCCGGATATCCATGGGGTCTACAAAAGTATGTTTGGAACGCTTTGGCTGCTGTTTTTGCTGTCAGATCTTTTACGGGTACTACTACCAAGAAGCATGAATAATGGTCCACGATGGTCAAGGCATAGACATAGCCGGACCGGCTTGGTGTCAACTTCACGTGGTCTATGGCTACAAGTTCAAGTGGTTGTTTGGTGATTATGGGCTGCAGTGGTGCTCTTTGGTTCTTTTGATCGTTTCTTCTGAGGTTGCACGGGCCACAATTTCTGCACCACTGTTCGATTGATTTTCTCATCCCGACCCAATAAAATCTTTCTCTTAGAAGTACTTCTAACTTTTTCCAACCAAAGTGACCAGCACCATTATGGTAAGCTTCGAGGACCATCTTGACATCTTGTTTAGGCACGATAATCTGCCAAACCAATTCATGTGTTTTCGGATTGGTGTACCTTCTACAGAGCTTCCCTTGATACAGGAACATTTTGCCTCTCTCTTTCCAGAGTTGATGCGTCTCTTCTGGGGCATCCTCATCGGGATATGCACTTTGCTCAGTTAACAGTTCCTTCACCAACTTCACAGCCGGATTGCTGTCTTGGGTGTCAGCCCATCTATGGTGTGCTAACGGATTAAAATTCACCTCTTGTTGTTTCTGATAGGTTCTTGACTGATGATGTTTTGCCTTGGGATGATGGAAGGCTGGTAGTTCAATTTCTTCAAGCTCCCCCGTTTCTTCTTCTACATCTCTCAAGTGTGGCATCCGGGATAGGGCATCGGCATTTCCATTTTTGCGACCTGCTCGATACTTGATCTTGAAGTTGTAATTAGATAACCGGGCTATCCATCGCTGTTCTAACGCACCTAATTTGGCTGTGTCCAGGTGGGTCAACGGATTGTTGTCAGTATAGACAATAAATTCTGCAGCGGCCAGATAGTGTTTGAAACGTTCAGTCACAGCCCAAACTACTGCCAGTAGTTCCAATTTGAAGGAGCTATAATTTTCTGGATTTCTTTCAGTAGGCCGGAGCTTTCTACTTGCAAAGGCGATGACTTTCTCCCGACCTTCTTGCTTTTGTGACAGCACCGCTCCTAGTCCCACATTACCGGCATCGGTGTAGAGGATGAAAGGTTGATGGTAATCTGGGTATGCCAGAACCTCTTCTCCGGTTAGTGCCTTCTTTAGTTGTTCAAAGGAGTCTTCCCTTTCGTCGTTCCACTGAAAAGGAGGGTTTCGGTTTGAAGGTTTCTTCGTCTGCCCTACCAAGGCGTCTTGCAAGGGTGCTGCCAACTTGGTAAATCCTTTTATAAATCTGCGATAGTAACCCACCAATCCCAGGAATTGTCTCACTTCTTTTGCGCTGGTAGGTCTTGGCCAATCCCTTATGGCGCTTATTTTCTCGGGATCTGGTGCTACTCCCTCCGAACTCACGATGTGCCCCAGGTACTGTACCTTTGGCTTGAGAAGGTGACATTTGGATAGCTTGACTTTCATGCCATACCTGGATAAGGCTTCGAACACTTCTGCCAGGTCTATTAAGTGTTGTTCGTAAGTCTTTGAGTAGACGATCACATCATCTAGGTACAGGAGGACGGTCTCGAAGTTCTTGTGTCCGAGGCAGCATTCCATCAGCCGCTGGAAGGTACCGGATGCGTTGCAGAGTCCGAACGGCATGCGATTAAATTCACATAGACCCATTGGTGTGGTGAATGCCGTCTTTTCCTTATCTCTCTCAGCCACAGGGACTTGCCAATACCCGCTTGTTAAGTCTAAGGTGGAAAAATAATTAGCAGATTTCAAAGCAGTTAAGGACTCTTCTATCCTAGGCAAGGGGTAGGCGTCTTTATGGGTGATGTTATTAATCTTCCGGTAGTCTACGCACATTCTCATGGTTCCGTCCTTTTTTTTGACAATCACTAGAGGGGCCGCCCAGGGGCTACAGCTGTCTCTTATTACCCCGGCCTGTTTCATCTCCCTCAGCATATCTTTTGCACACTGATAGTGAGCGGGCGGTATGGGTCTATATCTTTCTTTTATTGGGGGATGGTCACCGGTGGGGATTGTGTGTTCTACCCCTTCTATCCGTCCGAAGTCCAATGGGTGTTTACTGAAGACTTGTTCATATTCCGTCACTAGCCTATACACCCCTTGTTTTTGATGGGTAGGTGTTGAATTTATGCCCACGTGTAGCTGTTGGCACCAATCCTCCAATTCTCCGTCTGAGCCATTGCCTTCCACCTGACAGGTTGGTTCTAAGGGCTCAATGGTTGTTATGGCATGGTTGTCAACAGTATATAGCTTTGCCACTGTAGCATACCTTGGCAAAGTGACCTCTTCCTCTCCACAGTTCAAAAGTCGTACCGGCACTCGTCCCCGGTGTACCTCGACTACCCCTCGTGCTGTGAGTATAGTGGGCCTGCTGTCGGTGTACACTGGTTCTATTAAGGCTTGATAATCTCGTCCCTTAGTACCAATGGCTGCTCTACACCATACCAGCATTTCTGTTTTTGGTGGGATTACAATAGACGTTGGATCACTTACCCTCACGCTGCCGATTTCTCCACCTGCAACTTCTACCTGTTGCCTTAACATCAATACTTTTATTTCCCTCCGGAGAACTCTCTGCTGGCAGGATTGGGCAGTTTCAGCAATCTGCTGTAAGACAGAAATGACTTCGGAAAAGCAGTTCTCTAACACATTCATTCCTATCAATACAGTTGGTTCACAGTTCCGCCGGTCAACATCAACAACAATTATACCATGTTTCTTCAATTCTACTTTACCAATCTTTATGGTCATCTCCCTGAATCCTAGTTTCGGTACCAACTTACCATTACTGGCCCATATATCTAGTTCAACATCAGAGGGCCCTTTATCAATATCTGCATCAGCCCAGTACCTCTTATAAAGGATATACGGTATAGATGAAATCTGGGAACCTGTGTCCAGCAAAGCGTTGAGGGGCATTCCGTCCAGCACGATAGGGATAATGGGTCGTCTTCCGATGTACCTGTCGTGCCAGGGTGTTGGGCCTTGAAAGTTCATTCCTGCGAAGCGGCCCGCATTCCCAGCGGATTCCCGTTTAAATCACAATCTCGTGCAAAGTGGCCTGGCTGCTGGCAACGGCGGCAAATGGGCTGTCCATCCGGTTGGTAGCGGTCGCGGGGTCGTCCTCTCCATGTCGGGTATCTCCGGGGTCTCATCCATGGAACACCTTCTCTACAGTTTGACAACTCCATCTTGGGTCCTCTCATCTCCTGCATGGTTTTAGCCATTGAAGCAACAACATCAGTTAAAGAGTCAAGCTTTTGTTGAAAAGCCTCATTAGTACTGGGCCCCAGGGGCTTAGCAATGGCCCCGGACATAGCTGATGTCACTGGTACTCCATGTTGTTGAGGAGCCTCTGCCATGAGTTGCGCAGGCTCCTGATCCCGAGGTGCCTCTGCCAGCTGGAGACGTATAACGCTCTCCTTTAATTGGGCAAATGTCAATTCAGGGTTCTTAAAAACAAGCATACTCACATGCCCCCGGTGAGAAGGGGTGTAGAGTCCCTCAATAAATTGATCTCTTAGCAGTTTATCCGCTCCGGTGTTAAAAATGGGTTCAGCCAGTGTAAGTGATTTAAGGGCTTCCTGCAGGTTTAAGGCAAAGTCTCTCACGCCCTCATTAACTTTTTGTTTGCAATTAAAGAATCGTACTTTAGCTTTGCTGCCAGCAGTGGTTTCAAATGTAGCTTTTAATCCAGCAAATATGCGTTCAACAGTGCCTTTTAGATCAGCTGCCCATGCTGTGACTTCTCGCTTAGCATGGCCACTTAACTGCATCATCAGGAGACTAACACGCTGAACTTCACCCACGGGGAACATGTCAAAATGGGCCAGCATCTTTTCTCTGAAATCGTCAAGGGTATTAGGCTCACCTTCATACATTGGAAGCCATGGGCCACCCGGGGTATATGGCATCAGCACCGGCATGATGGGCGCCACTCCTTGCACCGCTGTGCTACCGGACTCTCTATCAACACTCTGTCTTTCAGCTGCATTAGCGTCGCCGGATGCTGCGGCGTCTCCGTGCTGCGACATACTGTGCCCCCTTAGTTAATCCGGACCCTTCCGGTCCTCCGCTTCCGTCGGGATAGTGTAGATTCGTTCCGCTGTGCAGCAGGATCGATTTTCCCCTTGCTCTGATGTCAGAGCGCTCAGCTTGGTGCCGCCCACAATGACACGCCCCCTGCTGCTCCTGCCGGCTGCGCGCTCTGTAATGGTGGATTCTGAAGTTTTTCAGTTAGACTGGGGCTCAGGTGATGGCGTAGCTCAATTAACAGTCTCGTGCCTAACGGTTAGGAGGTGATTACCTCAGGGGATGGCGGCCATCTTTACTCCATTATAACCAATGGGGAAAAGTCACTTTCAATAGTTTTCAATGGGGAATGGATTTTTCTTTAATAAAGTCAATTTTCAAGATTTTTCATCCAAGTTTTCACAGTTTTGGGCTCCAATCACGGCACACAATACCCGGTATACGGGCTGGCTAGATCCTGTTCGTGACGCCAATTGTGACGCCCAGGAGACCGGGATACCCAGCACCGGACCAATGGGGTCTGTCTCTTGAGGGGGATGTCACCGGTGGCTTGACCCGGTGCTGTGGCCTCAGGCAATGCACAGTGTAAGGGGTATCGTGAGGGGACAGGCACTTACTTGATCAGCAGCAGGTTCTCCCAGCGGTGACGATCCCGATCCTGGATAGATGGCTATTGTCCAAATGAAACACTGAGGCACTGAAACGTTTAACCAGTTTACTTTAACATAAAAGGATTTACAACCAGTCCTGTCACCGGAGTCTGTATGGGAACTCTGAGTTACTTTGACCCTGCCGGGGTCTTCGCCTCTTATTGTGCGCAATTTCTGTGTGGCCCTGCTGCTGTATGTGAACTGGCTGCCGGCCCAATCTGTCCCCTCCGGGTCCTGGTTCGACGGGCAACCCGAGTCCTTTTATCGGCTTACCCCCTCCGGGAGTACCGCTGAACTCTGTCTGTTGCTGCGTCCGGCCCTAGTGAAGCTGATATCACCTCACGTTTTTCCGGTTGCTGTATTATGTATAATGAATACAGCCACGGATCCGATATCCGTCTTTGCGCCTGTTCTGGGTAGTGATTAATGCTACCCGGTTCTCACAATGTCCCTTTTCTCTGTCCCTCTTCTCCTCAGGCCGGTGATTTGGGCCTGGAAACCGTCATAGGGCTGTTAGAAATTCAGCTGTATGACCTCTCACTTTCAGCTCCTTAGCCCAACTGCCATTTCTTCTCTCAGACCAGAATGGATTAAGGGGAGTCTCTGGAGCTCCCCCTTCTGGCCGGAGATGGTAGTGCAGTCTTGCTATTTTAGTATTTGTATCCAGTGTCAGTAACTGTTTTTGTGGCAAATACCCCTAGGGGTGCCACAGGTGTCCCAGTCCCAGTGTTCTGTAAGCTGTGGGGTGTATCACACTCACTTGTAGAAAATATGTCTCCACTGCTACTCACTAACCACGCAATCAGGAAGTACCCCTCTTTTTGTCAACACTAGTTCCCATTCACTGTGCTCGCTCTATCATTAACTACTGTATTTCCTATCTTATAGACTAAATCTATTGCACCTATGCTGTTGCTAAACCACATACTATAGATAAACCTTGCTTATGCAATCCTAAACTAATCCTATGCATATCTTGTACTTTAAACTACTCACATTATGTATTAATACGTAACATGCTGTACATTACCATAATAATACGTTACATAAGACACACATCGCTATTACATATAAAACTGCACAACACTATTTACGCAACGCAATTGTTGTCTTCAGGGGCAGGAACAGATCCCTACACATGCACAACAAAGTATTTTTGAGGAATATTTTAGAGCGGGTCCACCCCCAAAAATCCCCCAAATATTGATCAAAAAGTTCTTGAAAGTCTCTTTCTATGCTCATACATTCAGTCTTTTGAGCAGTTTTCAAGTTTTGAAAAATGTCTGGATCTTCGAAACAGCTTCTGATGGATTTCACTCTAAACTCTGCTGTCATGTAGTGACAAGAAACTGTGGGCAGCTGCCCGATCCCTTTGAACTATGGGCGCCCTAGGCTATTCCATTCCCTGGATTACCTCAGATGGTGGAGATGCTGGGGTCTCCTACCTTGCTATGCTCCTATCTTACACTTATCTGTTCACTCTCCCACCCAAGGAGTTGTGAGGCCAAAATGTATAGACAAACACTAACCATACAGACAGAGGTAAACAGGGATAAAAGAAAACTACAATCACACAATTACACTCACAAAACAATAGAGTGGGAAACGGGAAAGACAGGAAGGAAGAAACCAAATGGAAGTGGAAAAGAATAAATCAAGCAAACCAACACCAAGCAGCAATCTAGTGAAAAACTCTCCAACCGCCTACTCCAAACACTGAACTCTCTCCTTCAACTCCAAACTAGGTAGGGTAGAGGTCTGCACTCACTCAACTGCGGCTGAGGTAAGCACAGGAAGTGGTTTAACAAAAATGTCCAGTCAGGTTTATTTGATTTCATAAACCTGCTCACCATAAGTAAAAGAAAAGATGGCCTTCTCAGGCACAAAGTGAAAATAGACAGTCCATATAGTAGAGCGGGTCTGCCCACTCAGGTCAGTGGCTTTCAGACAACACACTGGAGGCCTCCACACCTCCAGGCACAGACACTGAATGAGACACTTGGTCTCCATTTTATTTGCCGACCTTCTTTTTTTTAAATCTGAAGTGGAAAAAAATACACAAAAAAGATCAGAATATACGATCAGCAAATTATTATACAATAGGAATGAATAATAAGTCTTCCAGATGTTTTTGATCAATTATTCAGTTGTTTTTCCGAGCAGTTTTTCTCCACAAGGCTCCTTAAAAACTATGTGTGCACATAACCACAGTTTACTGATTCGGTATGCTTTTGTTTGTAATTATGCATTTTCTAGTGATGCCATCCTCTAATATTAGCTTGAGTTCCCACAGTCACAGGTATAATAAAAGGAGTTATTAAGACAATTCTTTTGTTACAAAAAAGTCTACTGAAAATAAGATGACCCCAGGATATTCTGGTGCTAGGACTCAAGTGATCAGTTTTGTTCTTCAGGAGAACTTGGTTATATGTGTTTAAACCATTGAAGAACCACTACAAGGTAAATGAAGCATTACTGGTTGAAAAAGGAAATGAGTTGTCTGTCTTTGTAATGTACAAACAGATTCCTCCAAAGCGAGAACATTGGGGAAACATAGACCCAATCAAGGTTCCAATTCACCAATTTTGACACCATTTTGTTGTAAATTGCTTTGTAAAGTCACTCAACCTCTCATCAAGACCAGGGAGAAAGTCGATTAATCGGTGTCAGCGTGTTATGTCATCTCATGGCTCTGTTGTACACTGATAGACCAATTTTGGCAGAATTTTAGCGTAAAGTGCTCGGAAAAGTCACATTTTTTTTTACACAACTCTGAGTTGCGCAAAAAACATGTGACTTTTCATAGCACTTTATGCTACAATTCTGCCAAAATTGAGAATTTTGCCATTTTCACACCAGTTTTCCCAGCTCTGTCAAAATGGGAGGAACTGGGGCAATATGAGGGGTGTACTGTCACAAATCGTCTAATTCATGATGAGCTGTGGCATTCCCCACTGGAGTAAGATTTTTGACATGGCACTCAGAGGTGCATGCCATTTGTCAGACATTCCTGATTTATGACGAGTCAAGCTTATGCAGCATAAGCATCTGACTCCCTTTTGCTCCTTGATTAACACCAGCAAGAAAAACGCCGGTCATGGTGAATTTGGGGCCTTAGAGTTCAGTCTCTTTGGTAACCAAAAAAGGAGAACATTTCTAGTGTCACAGACAGATTCCATAAAACAATCCATATTTTTAATGACATATTTCAAAGTCCAAGACCTCATCTTATTCATGATGAGATGTGGTGTCATTTACTCCAGAAAACACTAGTAGGATTTTTGGTGTGGCATCAGTCAAATGTTGCTGATTCATTTAAGATGCATGCGAATGTTAATGAATTAGGAACATCTGACTCCCTCATGCCCCCTCATAAAGATTGGTGAGAAAACTTCCAAGCTTGATGAATCTTTGCCCAAATGTACACAGACAAGTTTAAGAACAGCCTATTGGACACCAAAGATATGATATTCTTAATTTGATCATGCTAATATCTGTAGGATCCTACCCCAAAGCAGAAAAATGGATCACAGAGCAATTAAAATTTAAACTTTAATTGATGATTATAATTAAAAAAGACAATTCCATCACCATTTAAATAAATAAATATAAAAAACATGAAAAACAGAAAAAACAGGGTTATAGTGACAGCAAGTGACACGTCCAGTAGGTGGTCAAAACAATCCAAAGGGCATATCAAAGATTAACAAACAGCTAAGCCGATAATATTAAATAATATTAATATACAACAGGCCAGAGGCTACCAAAATACATATGTGAGCAACAAGGCAAATAATAAATAGAAATATAAAATAGCCTGCACACAGTTACTAACTGCAAGAGATTCCAGAAAGGGTGCCTCCTATATAATTAACCGCCGATTCGCCTTTTAACGGCGGCAGTTAAGGGTACTTAAACCACAGCGCCGTTAATTAACGGTGCTGTGGAAAAAAGTAAATAGCGCCCCCAGAGTCTGATTTTCTCCGGGGTTTCGGCTGCCGGGGGTAGCCGAGACCCCAGAGAACATGATTCGGGTCGGTTTTTACCGACCCCGCTTTTGCGATCGCCGGAAATTAACCGTTTACCGGCGATCTAAAAAAAAAAAACGCGATTTCCCTTTTAATTTCTCTGTCCTCTGATGTGATCGCACATCAGAGGACAGAGAAAAGGGGTCCCAGATAGTCCCCGATACTCACCTGTCTCCCCCGGTGCTCCTAGTGGCTCCCAATGGGCGCCACCATCTTTTTCCGGCAAAAAAAATGGCGGGCGCATGCGCAGTGCGCCCGCCGGCCGGCATCGGGAGGATCTTTGGGGTCTCGGCTGCCAGGGGTTGCCGAGACCCCAAAGAACATGATCGGGATCGGTTTTACCGACCCCTGTTTTGCGATCGCCGGTAATTAACTGTTTACCGGCGACCACAAAAAAAAAAGCGATGTGTAATTCTCTGTCCTCTGATGTGATCGCACATCAGAGGACAGAGAAATAGGGGGATTCGGGGACCCTGCTATACTTACCGGTGTCCCTGAGTCCTCCTGCTTCTTCTCCTGGCCACCGGCGTCTTCTTTGGGAAACAAAATGGCGGGCGCATGCGCAGTGCACCCGCCATCTGCCGGCCGGCAGGAGAAAGCAGTTGGGGCTAAAATTAGGGTTAGGGTTGGGGCTAAATTTAGGGTTATGGTTAGGGTTGGGGCTAAATTTAGGGTTAGGGTTAGGGTTGGGGCTAAATTTAGGGTTAGGCTTCTTTCACACTTACGTCGGTACGGGGCCATCGCAATGCGTCGGCCCAACATACCGATGCACGTTGTGAAAATTGTGCACAACGTGGGCAGCGGATGTAGTTTTTTAACGCATCCGCTGCCCAATCTATGTCCTGAGGAGGAGGGGGCGGAGTTACGGCCACACATGCATGGTCGGAAATGGCGGACGCGACGTACAAAAAATGTTACATTGAATGTTTTTTTGTGCAGATGGTCCACCAAAACACAACTGATCCAGTGCACGACGGACGCGACGTGTGGCCATCCGTCGCGATCCGTCGGCAATACAAGTCTATGGGCAAAAAACGCATCCTGCGGGCACATTTGCAGGATCCGGTTTTTGTCCAAAACGACGGATTGCGATGGATGCCAAACGACGCAAGTGTGAAAGTAGCCTTAGGGCTAGGGTTAGGGTTGGGGCTAAAGTTAGGGCTAGGGTTAGGGTTGGAGCTAAAGTTAGGGCTAGGGTTAGGGTTGGGGCTAAATTTAGGGTTAGGGCTAGGGTTGGGGCTAAAGTTAGGGCTAGGGTTGCGGCTAAAGTTAGGGTAAGAGTTGAGATTAGGGTTAGGGTTTGGATTAGGGTTGGTATTAGGGTTAGGGTTGGCATTAGGGTTACGCTTGGGATTAGGGTTAGGTTTGGGATTAGGGTTGGGATTAGGGGTGTATTGGGATTAGGGTTAGGTTTGAGGTTAGGGTTGAGATTAGGATTAGAGGTGAGTTGGATTTAGGGTTTTGATTAGGGTAATGGTTAGGGTTGACATTAGGGTTGTTTTGGGGTAAGGGTTGTGATTTGGGTTAGGGGTGTGTTGGGGTTAGGGTTGGAGCTAGAATTTTGGGGTTTCCACTGTTTAGGTACATCAGGGGGTCTCCAAACACGACAGCCAATTTTGTGCTCAAAAAGTCAAATGGTGCTCCCTCCCTTCTGAGCTCTGCTGTGTGCCCAAACAGTGGGTTACCCCCACGTATGGGGCATCAGCGTACTCGGGATAAATTGGACAACAACTTTTGGGGTCCAATTTCTCCTGTTACCCTTGTGAAAATAAAATCTTGGGGGCTACAAAATCTTTTTTGTGGAAAAAAATATTTTTTATTTTCATGACTCTGCATTATAAACTTCTGTGAAGCACTTGGGCATTCAAAGTTCTCACCACACATCTATATAAGTTCCTTGGGGGGTCAAGTTTCCAAAATGGGGTCACTTGTGGGGGGTTACTACTGTTTAGGTACATCAGGGGCTCTGCAAACGCAACATAACGCCCACAGACCATTTTATCTAAGTCTGCATTCCAAAACGGCACTCCTTCCCTTCCGAGCTCTGCCGTGCGCCCAAACAGTAGTTTACCCCCACATATGGGTCATCAGTGTACTCAGGATAAATTGGACAACAACTTTAGTGGTCCAATTTCTACTGTTACCCTTGTAAAAATAAAAACTTTTTTTTTTTTTTTTCACGACTGCATTCTAAACTTCTGTGAAGCACTTGGGCTTTCAAAGTTCTCACCACACATCTAGATAAGTTCCATGGGGGGTCTAGTTTCCAAAATGGGGTCACTTGTGGGGGATTTCTACTGATTAGGCACATCAGGGGCTCTCCAAACGTGACATGGCATCCGATCTCAATTCCAGCCAATTCTACATTGAAAAAGTAAAACGGCACTCCTTCTCTTCCAAGCTCTGCGTTGCGCCCAAACAGTGGTTTACCCTCACATATTGGGTTTCGACGTATTCAGGAGAAATTGCACAACAACTTTTGTGGTCTAATTTCTCCTGTTACCCTTGTGAAAATAAGAATTTGTGGGCAAAAAAATCATTTTTGTATAAACAAATGCTATTTTTTAGTTTCACGGCTCTACGTTATAAACTTCTGTGAAGCACTTGGGGGTTCAAAGTGCTCACCACACATCTAGATAAGTTCCTTAACGGGTCTAGTTTCCAAAATGGTGTCACTTGTGGGGAGTTTCCACTGTTTAGGCACATCAGGGGCTCTCTAAACGTGACATGGCGTCCAATCTCAATTCCAGCCAATTCTGCATTGAAAAAGTCAAACGGCGCTCCTTCAATTCCAAGTTCTGCTGTGCGCCCAAAAAGTGGTTTACCCCCACATATGGGTTATTGGCGTGTTCAGGAGAAATTGCATAACAAAATTTATGGTTACATTTCTGTTTTTACACATGTGAAAATAAAAAAAAAATGGTTCTGAATTAAAATGTTTGCAAAAAAAAGTTAAATGTTCATTTTTTCCTTCCACATTGTTTCAGTTCCTGTGAAGCACGTAAAGGGTTAATAAACTTCTTGAATGTGGTTTTGAGCACCTTGAGGAGTGCAGTTTTTAGAGTGGTGTCACACTTCGTTATTTTCTATCATATAGACCCCTCAAAATGACTTTAATGTGATGTGGTCCCTAAAAAAAAATGGTGTTGGAAAAATGAGAAATTGCTGGTCAACTTTTAACCCTTATAACTCCCTAACAAAAAAAATGTTGTTTCCAAAATTGTGCTGATGTAAAGTAGACATGTGGGAAATGTTATTTATTAACTATTTTTCGTGACATATCTCTCTGATTTAAGGGCATAAAAATACAAAGTTTGAAAATTGCAAAATTTTAAAAATTTTCGCCATATTTCCGTTTTTTTCATAAATAATCGCAAGTAATATCGAAGAAATGTTACCACTAACATGACGTACAACATTCTCAGAATCAGCGGGATCCGTTGAAGCGTTCCAGAGTTATAACCTCATAAAGTGACAGTGGTCAGAATTGTAAAAATTGGCTCGGTCACTGAGGGGTTAAACAATGTGATACCCGCAACTGCAGAATATACAGAGCACCCAATGCAGATATATCATGCCATAGCCAGCTACTGAGAGATACAGTTATAATTAAAGACCCTGAAAGGCACGCTGACGATTAACCATCAATAAAAAGTGCCCATATTAGACCAAACTTGACAGGAGGACGTGAAGTACAACCCCGTACTATGTTTATACCCACTTTAAAGGAAATGAGTTATGCCTAGCGCATTTCTTGAGGGGGTAAAAGGTATAATACAGAGTCTATCTTTTGCACAAGATGTTTCCATAAAAGAACTGTTTACGGTTAGTTATTATCAGTGGATCAAGATTCCTTGACTTTAAAACAGTTGATATCCAAAAATGTGTGTCTTCTTTAATGTTCTTTTTTCTTAGTACAACATTTATGGCAATCTATTCTGTGTAACGATCTGCCAAATGATCTTGGCTATTCTGAGATGCAGGTGTCTTAAATGACCTGGCTAAGCACCTCTTTTAATGTGCAGCATTTCTTTGTAGTGTTTATTGACAGTGATAATTACATTTTACCGTATTGAGCAGAAAGGCTGATTTAGTATTTTGGAAGGTGTCCTATCTACTCTAAGGCCAGTTTAAGATGGTTGTAATGTGGCTGTAACACCTAGCCCTCCTCTAGTTCAACTAAACCGAATTTAGTTTACTATAGGATTTAATAATAATCTAAGTTCAGATTAATTGGTTTAATTGTATTATGAAAGATCTGACTAGTGCAGTCTTAAAGGGAGTTTCTGGGATTATACAAAAATGACCATAAAGTAAGGAATGTTATAAAATAAAAGTTTAACAATTTAATAACCTTTTATACTTCTGGTACTGGTTTTCCAGCATCGTTTCTCCAGAGATGACTGCCAATATTGGCAGTGATGATGTCCCATCCCAAAGATACTTGACTGCTGCAGTCAATCTGGCCTCTGCTGATACATGTTGTACATGCAAACATCATCTCTATACTCCGAGATTGGCTGAGGAGGTCAGGGAACTGATAGATGGTTTATTACCAGCAGGAATCACCATAGAAGTGATACTGCAACGGTGAAAGAATCAAGGGGTAGTAACTGTCATTTCTTTATTTTATAACATTCCTCAACTTATGGCTTGTCTTGTGTAATCCCCCAAATATTTTTTAATACTTATTGCGAAAATGCAGCCACATTGAGATCATTTGAAACCAGCAGTGTGTAAAAACAACCCTGGGAGAGTGCAGGTCCCCTAGTTGCTGGATGACAGGAAGAGAATCCATTTGCCTTGGCCAGAATTTATAAAAATACACACATGGTCAATGACCTTAATGACAGAAAAACCCACAAATGGTCATTTTAATCTGTCAAAAGTAATAATAAGTAAAAATCTATGAAAATTATGAACAAATGAAAGTCAGACTTTGCTTTTCAACCATGCTTCCACAGAATTAAAAATAAAATAAATAAAACTCATGAAATAGGCCTGGACAGAAATGATAGTACCCTTAACTTAATATTTTGTTGCACAACCTTTTGAGGAAATCACTGCAATCAAACGATTCCTGTAAGTGTCAATGAGATTTCTGCACCTCTCGACAGATATTTTGGCCCACTCCTCCAGAGCAAACTGCTCCAGTTGTCTTGTGTTTGAAGGTTGCCTTTTCCAGACGGCATGTTTCAGCTCTTTCCAAAGATGCTCAATAGGATTTTGGTCAGGGCTCATACAAGGTTACATCAGAATAGTCCAATGTTTTCCCCTTAGCCATTCTTGGGTGTTTTTAACTGTGTGTTTTGGGTCATTATCCCATGACCTGCGACTGAGACCAAGCTTTCTGACACTGGGCAGCACATTTCTCTCTAGAATCCCTTCATAGTCTTGAGATTTAATTGTACCCTGCACAGATTCTAGACACCCTGTGCCAGATGCAGCAAAGCAGCCCCAGAACATAACAGAGCCTCCTCCATGTTTCACAGTAGGGACAGTGTTCTTTTCTTGATATGCTCCATTTTTCTGCCTTGCCAAAAAGTTCCATTTTTGTCTCATATGTCCATAGGACATTCTCACAGAAGCTTTGTGGCTTGTCAACTTGTAGTTTGGCAAAATCCAGTCTGGCTTTTTTATGATTTTTTTTCAACAGTGGTGTCCTCCTTGGTCGTCTTCCATGAAGTCCACTTTGGCTCATACAAGGACGGATGGTGCGATCTGACACTGATGTTCCTTGAGCTTGACATTCACCTTTAATCAGTTTAGAAGTTTTTCTGGGCTCTTTTGTTACCATTCGTATTATCCATCTCTTTGATTTGTAATTAATTTTTGTCATGTGGCCTCATCCAAGGAGGTTGGCTACAGTCCCATGGATCTTAAATTTCTGAATTATATGTGCAACTGTAGTCACAGGAACATCAAGCTGCTTGGAGATGGTCTTATAGCTTTTACGTTAAACATGTTTGTCTATAATTTTCTTTCTAATCTCCAGAGACAATTCTTTCCTTCGCTTTCTCAGGTTCATGTTGAGTGTGATACACACCATATCACCAAACAGCACTGTGAGTATCTGTAGCCCTATAAACAGGCCACTCACTGATTTCAAGATTGTAGACATCTGTGATGCTATTTAGCGGATACACCTTGATTTAACATGTCCCTTTTATCACATTACTTTCAGGGGTACCATCATTTCTGTCCAGGCCTATTTTAAGAGTTTTATTTTTTTTTTTATTCTGTGGAAGCATGGTTGAAAGCCAGTGTCTGACTCTTATTTGTTCATTTTCATATATCTTTTATTTATTTTTTTTACTTTTGTCAGACTCAAGTTATTTCTGAGACCATTGTGGTTTTGTTCTGTCATTTAACATGGGGTACCAACAATTTTGACCACGTGTGTATGAGTCGAGGGAAGCAAGCGTAATTTTTGCCCAGGTAAATGAAAGCCTAAATAGTACTCTCTACCTAAGGGCTCATGCAGATGTCTATGGCGCTTGGTTTTATCACAGACTGCACTGCTTGGACACGTCACGTGTCTCCTGACCAGTGGATGACAGCGTATATTTCTATGAGGCTTTCACGCTTAGGTCGGGAGACCTGTGGCCAGTCCTTGATTGGACCAAGACCCACAGACATCTGCATGAGCCCTACAGGTGAAACTAGATGGTGTGGGTCTAAATTAGTATAGTTGAATCACACTCATCAGTGATGGCCAATAGCCACACAGTTTAATAGCAAAATAGTGCGGCTATTGGCCAACCCAGGTATTCATTATTTTTTCATCCTAATTTATTGGATCTGAATCTGATAAATCAATTTGAAGGCTGATGAGACAAAATCTTTTTGCCCATTTATCAAAAACAAGCAAGTATCATTCCTTCTGTCTCAAGCTGGGAGCAAATTAAAAAAAAGAAGAGCTTTAGCAATGAACAGTGTGCCATGCTATGTTTTCATCTCTGAGCACACTTTCCTGATTGCAGCATCAGTTTGGTGAGTGTGTTGATTCACAAGCCACATACTACTGATTAACTATTGGAAGTAATGTATTCAAAAGTGAAGCTGGAATACATAACAAAAATCTAAAAAATCTATAAAGCATTTATGTCCTTTTAGGTTTTGAGATATTAATGTACTTGTCAGAATCAGACGAATCAACCCCATCTCCATATTTTATCACACAAAACTCAAGATAAAAGCAAAAAAAAAACCCCAAATGAACAAATACCCTGCAGTAAGTTAATAAATTGCAGTTGTGCATGAAAATAACATAGGGTACTTAAATAACATTGTTTTGATCAAAAAAACATAAAAGCCATCCCACTGCGTCAAGGTGACCCTACTCAGGATGGTCCTAACCTCTAGTATTAAAACCTTACCATACCGTATGTCAAATGACGTAAATGTGAATAAGGGCCGAGCATGACTGAGGCCACGACTAATGGACACCTAGCCATGGGGAACTATACAAATGTAATATCCAGCTCAAAGAAAAGGGAGTCCACACTCTTTTTGGCACAGAGTGCAAAAAACCTAAAGCCCAAAAATCTAAACCTATCATACGTCTAATTCCATGACAAAAGCTTGGATGAGTAAATATTCCTTATTCCCCTTCTCCCCTCAATCTGATGGTGATCCAGATAATAACTAACAGGAATATCAATCAGAACAATTATATGCTAATATTTTGCTAGGTTAGGAAAAAATTATTTAAATATCTCTCTGATAGTGGAGATCACAATGGTCGGATTTGAAAAATCAACCATATTTTGGCTTTTATTGTGTGCCATACCAAAAGTACCAAAACACTAATGTAATAAAACTTTACTCCTAATTGGTCAACCTAAAAAATTATCCAGATGCAAAATAAATTTGGCTTCAGTCAGAAGTATCCCTGATGCAGGGACGGATACAGAAAAAAGAGAGCCTCTGTGCAAGAACAGCAAATTGGCCCTTTGCAATCTAATAGTCCATAAAAGTACACCCAAATATGTCTGTGACAGAAGCTGCTTACTGAATTGGAGGTACAAGTGGACCCCTTTATTTCTTGGGCTTCTGTCTGCTTGGACATTTTGCACCAATGGTATTGTATATTATTATTATTTTTTTTTTATTTATATAGCACCATTAATTCCATGGTGCTGTACATGAGACGGGGTTACATACAAAGTTATAGATATCATTTACAGTAAACAAATTTACAATGACAGACTGGTAAAGAGGGGAGAGGACCTTGTCCTTACGGACTTACATTCTACGTATATCTGCCTCTGCCAAGATGATATTACGTAATTGATAAGAATTTGCCTGTGTTTCTCAGCAATGAGGAGTGGACACCAAATCCTTAACCCCTAGAGCTTTTTTTGGTTTTGCGTTTTCGTTTTTCACTCCCCTTCTTCCGAGAGCCATAACTTTTTATTTTTCCATCGATATGGCCATGTGAAAAAAATTCCAAGTGGAGTGAAATTGTAAAAATGTGCACACTTGTTTTTTGTTTGGCTTTTTTACTAGGTCCACTAAATGGTAAAACTGACCAGCCATTATGATTCCCCAGGTCATTGCGAGTTCATAGACACCAAATATGTCTAGGTTCTTTTTTATCTAAGTGGTGAAAAAAAATGTCAAACTTAAAAAAAACAAAAAAAAAAAAACAATTGCGCAATATTCTGATACCTGTAGCATCTCCATTTTTTCGTGATCTTGGGTTGGGCTAGGGCTTATTTTTTGCGTGCCGTGCTGATGTTTTAAATGATACCATTTCAGTGCAGATTTGTTCTTTTGATCGCCCGTTATTGCATGTTAATGCAATGTCGCGACGACCAAAAAAACTTAATTTTGGGGGTTTGACTTTTTTTCTCACTACACCATTTAGCGATCAGGTAAATCCTTTTTTCTATTGATAGATCGGGCGAACGCAGTGATACCAAATATACATATGTTTGATTTTATTTGTATTGTTTTATTTTGAATGCGGCAAAAGGGGTGTGATTTGAACTTTTATATTTTTTTATTTTTTTTATATTTTTAAAAACATTTTTTTTTTAACTTTTGGCATGCTTCAATAGTCTTCATAGGAGACTAGAAGCTGCCACCCACAACCCAATCTGCTCTGCTACATAAAGGCAATGTTCAGATCGCCTCTACGTAGTAGAATTGCTCACTTGCTATGAGCGCCGATCACTGGGTGGCGCTCACAGCAAGCCGGCACTGACAACCTTAGAGGTCTCCCGGAGACCTGAGGTTGTCATACCAACACACCAGTGACCCACGATCACGTGATCACAGGGATCACCGGTGTGTGTATTTCCGGCCCGATGACCGGAAGCACGATTTAAATGCCGCTGTCAGAGTATTTATAAGATGCTCTAGAGGAGCTTTTTTCTCCTATTAAACTTCAGCACTCAACCTCTTTGCAAACTAATTTACTGCTAATCAGTTTCCTCTTGCTCTTCGCTGACACAATAACTGTAGTTTCAGCATCAATATTTCTGACAGGATTTTTCTCGCTGCATCAATATATGGATGAGAATATGAGAGAAGGGAAAGGCTGACCATATTAGTTATTGAAGTTAACTCCTTATCTGGCGGTCTGGCAAATGATTTCTAGAAGAGGCTAGCACAGAATCATTGTACGTACATACGGTACATCAAAACAGTTCTTTGGTGCTATGCAATCCTGGTTAGTGTAGCAGTGTCTTAAGGATGTTGGATTTTCTTTTATTTTTTGTACAGTACACAGTTTGATCAATCACATGTATATTATGATGCCAAGGTCATGGGCATAACTATAGCAGAATTCTCAATAGTCCCTGATTTGCTAGGAATGTACAAAATTTCTGGAAAAATTATGCAAAATTTAGTCAGTAATGCTGAAAAGGTTTGGTCTACATAAACCCCGCCAGATGAGATGTTTTGGATCGAATGTTGAAGCACCAGGATATTATATCTGTAGAACTGTTTTGTGATTGTCAACTAAAATAAGCATAGGTTTACATATAAACAAATCATTCAGAGTTTCATCCAGAAAAGTGGGACAATTTTTTTCTCACTTGTCTTCCATGTGCAATCTGCAGGGCCGGCGTTAGGGGCAGGCAGACCAGACAGCTGCCTAGGGCCCCGACTCCTCCAGGGGCCCTTAGCCAGTGGTGTGCCATGCAGTCGCTATGGGGCCCAGTGCCGCCCCCGCATTCAACTTATCGGCATCATAGATAGCAGCCTAAGATGATGCTCCCTCTCCCATCACTCCCCCTCTGCCTCTGATTCAGCAGTTTGTGCCTGTCAGAAGTGGAGCTGATGAGATGCTCTGCAGAAGCCAGAGCAACGGGGGAACGAGGAAGAGAGGTAAATATTCTCAGTGTGTGTCTGCACTATAGTGTGTGTGTGTCTGCACTATACTGTGTGTGTGTGCTGCATTATACTGTGTGGGGGGCAGCAGTATACTCAGGGGGTTGCATTATACTCTATGAAGGGGGCTGCATTATACTGTGTTTGTGGGGGGTACATTATACTCTATGAGGGGGACTGCATTATACTTTGAGGGGGGCTGCATTATACTCTGAGGGAGCTGCACTATACTCTGAGGGGGGCTGCAGTGTGCTTTGAGGGGGCTGCAGGATACTCTATGAAGGGGCTGCAGTATGCTCTACGAGGGGGCAGCATTATACTCTTATCAAGGACCATGGTCAATGCATTATACTATATAGGACCTGCATTATACTGTATCAAGGACTATCTGTACCCATCATTCTTCCACAGCTGGAGTAACGAGGCCGGATAACAAGCGTCAAATGACTTCAACATTGTCGATCACGTTTGTTTAACGGCCTGAACTCAGCGAATGTAAATACAACAGAAATGTTTCTGTGTGATGGTGCAATATGTGAGCATTTGGGCCCCTTTTTATACTTTTGCAAAGAGTCCCACTTTGTCTAAAACCAGCCCTGGCAGTCTGTATGGAATCTGTTTTTGTACAGCAGCGGTTATTAAATATTTACAATACCATCTACAGTTTCTTAAAGTCATGTTCACATGTTCAGTATTTGGTCAGTATTTTACATCAGTAATTGTAATCCAAAACCAGGAGTGGGACAATCAGAGGAAAAGTATAAGGCCACACTTGCGACTGTGATTTGAGAAACTCTTATAAATACCTGGCACTGCCACCAGCACTCGAGACCGGAGTGTGTGGCTGCTAGTGTTGAGCATTCCGATACTGCAAATATTGCCTCATTTTTCAAGCAGAAAATTGAGAACATCAGAGACAGTTTTAGTAAACAACCCCCAGAACCTTTCCTCCCAACTACCCAGCCCTCCACCTCCAAAACCAACTTCTCCACCATTACAGAAGACGGACTCTCCACTCTACTCTCAAGATCGCATCTCACCACCTGTGCACTTGACCCACTCCCATCCCACTTCATCCCAAACCTCACCACAGTCTTCATCCCAACCCTAACCCATCTCTTCAACCTATCACTAACAACTGGCATTTTCCCCTCAAGCTTTAAACATGCCTCAATCACACCTATCCTCAAAAAGCCCTCTCTTGACCCATCCTCTGTATCTAGCCATCGCCCTATATCACTTCTCCCCTTTGCCTCAAAACTACTGGAACAACATGTCCATCTTCAACTGTCCTCCCATCTATCTTCCTGCTCCTTCTTCGACCGCTTTCAATCAGGCTCCGGTCACACCACTCCACTGAATCTGCCCTAACTAAGGTCACCAATGACCTATTAACCGCCAAGAGCAAGCGACACTACTCTATCCTCCTCCTCCTGGACCTGTCCTCTGCCTTTGACACAGTGGACCATTCCCTGCTGCTGCAGACCCTCTCATCCCTTGGAATCACAGAATTGGCCCCATCCTGGATCTCATCATACCTAACTGACCGTACATTCAGCGTCTTCCACTCACACACCACCTCCTCACCTCGCCCCCTATCTGTCGGAGTCCCGCAAGGTTCAGTTCTAGGACCCCTGCTCTTCTCCATTTACACCTTTGGCCTGGGACAGCTCATAGAATCTCACGGCTTTCAGTATCATCTCTATGCTGACGACACACAGATCTACATCTCTGGACCAGATATCACCTCCCTACTAACCAGAATCCCTCAATGTCTGTCTGCTATATCATCCTTCTTCTCCACTAGATTTCTAAAACTTAACATGGACAAAACAGAATTCATCATCTTTCCCCCATCTCACACGACCTCCCCAACGAACCTATCCATTACAGTAAACGGCTGCCCGCTCTCCCCAGTCCCACAAGCCCGCTGTCTTGGGGTAATCCTTGACACTGATCTCTCCTTTAAACCACATATCCAAGCCCTTTCCACTTCCTGCCGCCTCCAACTCAAAAATATTTCACGGATCCGCACATTCCTAAACCAAGAATCTGCAAAGACCCCAGTCCATGCCCTCATCATCTCCCGCCTTGACTACTGTAACCTCCTGCTCTGTGGCCTCCCCTCTAACACTCTTGCACCCCTCCAATCTATTCTAAACTCTGCTTCCCGACTAATCCACCTGTCCCCCCGCTATTCCCCGGCCTCTGCCCTCTGTCAATCCCTGCACTGGCTCCCCATCACCCAGAGACTCCAGTACAAAAGCCTAACCATGACATACAAAGCCATCCACAACCTGTCTCCTCCATACATCTGTGACCTCGTCTCCCGGTACTTTCCTGCACGCAACCTCCGATCCTCACAAGATCTCCTTCTCTACTCCCCTATTATCTCCTCTTCCCACAATCTCATACAAGATTTCTCTCGTGCATCCCCCCTACTCTGGAATTCTCTACCACAACATATCAGACTCTCGCCTACCATCGAAACCTTCAAAAAGAACCTGAAGACCCACCTCTTCCGACAAGCCTACAACCTGCAGTAACCACCGATTGACCAAACCGCTGCACGGCCAGCTCTACCCTCACCTACTGTATCCTCACCAATCCCTTGTAGATTGTGAGCCCTCGCGGGCAGGGTCCTCTCTCCTCCTGTACCAGTTGTGACTTGTATTGTTCAAGACTATTGTACTTGTTTTATTATGTATACCCCTCCTCACATGTAAAGCGCCATGGAATAAATGGCGCTATAATAATAAATAATAATAATAATAATAATAATAATAATAATAATAAAATATCGGGTATCGGCCGATATTCGCTGTATCGGAATTCCGATACCGAGTGCTGATACTTTTGCGATATCGGATGCCAGAATTGGAAGTTCCCATAGTGCAATGATGCACTATAATGCAGTGTGGGCGGTGCGTGGGCAGAGACTCCATGTCTGTGAGTGCGGGCGGGGGCTGTGCGTGACCATGGGGGGTGGGTGTGTGCATGCCTGCTGGAGGTCTGTGCGTACCTGCTGGGGGTCTGTGCGTGCATGCCGGGGGTCTGTGCCAGCTGCCGGGGGTCTGTGCGGGCTGCAGGGGTCTGTGTGGGCTGCTGGGGGTCTGTGTGGGCTGCCGGGGGTCTGTGCGGGCTGCCGGGGGTCTGTGCAGGCCTGCCGGGGCTCTACGCAGGCTGCTGGGGGTCTGCTCTGGCCTGCCGGGGGTCTGTGCTGTCCTGCCGGGGGTCTGTGCTGGCCTGCTGGGGGTCTGTGTGGGCCTGCCGGGGCTCTGTGCGGGGCTGCCGGGGCTCTGTGCGGGCTGCCGAGGGTCTGTGCGGGCCTGCCAGGGTCTGTATGGGCCTGCTGGTGGTCTGTAAAGGCCTGCCGGGGCTCTGTGCAGGCTGCCGGTGCTCTGTGCGGGCTGCCGGGCTCTGCGGGCTGCCGGGGCTCTGTGCGGGCCTGCCGGGGGTCTGTGCGGGCCTGCTGGGGTTCTGTGCAAGCCTGATGGGGTTCTGTGCAGGCCTGCCGAGGGTCTGTGTGGGCTGCCGAGGGTCTGTGCGGGCCTGCCGGGGGTCTGTATGGGCCTGCCGGGGGTCTGTATGGGCCTGCCGGGGGTCTGTGCCGGCTGCCGGGGCTCTGTGCGGGCTGCCGGGGCTCTGTGCGGGCTGCCGGGGCTCTGTGCATGTGTGCATGCATCGTCCGATTGAACTACAAGTCTCTTCGGACGATGCCTGCTACAGTGACATTGATTAACACATGTGGAATTATATACTTAACAAAAAAAGTATGAAACAACTGAAAATATGTCTTATATTCTAGGTTCTTCAAAGTAGCCACCTTTTGCTTTGATGACTGCTTTGCACACTCTTGGCATTCTCTTGATGAGCTTCAAGAGGTAGTCATCGGAAATGGTTTTCACTTCACAGGTGTGCCTTGTCAAGAGGGATTTCTTGACTTATAAATGGTGTTCGGGCTATCAGTTGTGTTGAGCAGAAGTCTGGTGGATGTACAGCTGATAGTCCTACTGAATAGACTGTTAGAATTTGTATTATGTCAAGAAAAACGCAGCTAAGTAAAGAAAAACAAGTGGCCATCATTACATTAAGAAATGAAGGTCAATCAGTCAGAAAAATTGGGAAAACGTTGTAAGTGTCCCCAAGTGCAGTTGCAAAAACCATCAAGCACTACAAGGAAACTGGCTCACATGAGGACCGCCCCAGGAAAGGAAGACCAAGAGTCACCTCTGCTTCTGAGGATAAGTTTATCCGAGTCACCAGCCTCAGAAATAGCAGGTTAATAGCAGCTCAGATTAGAGACCAGGTCAATGCCACACAGAGTTCTAGCAGCAGACACATCTCTACAACAACTGTTAAGAGGAGACTTTGTGCAGCAGGCCTTCATGGTAAAATAGCTGCTAGGAAACCACTGCTAAGGACAGGCAACAAGCAGAAGAGACTTGTTTGGGCTAAAGAACACAAGGAATGGACATTAGACCAATGGAAATCTGTGCTTTGGTCTGATGAGTCCAAATTTGAGATCTTTGGTTCCAACCACCGCGTCTTTGTGCGACGCAGAAAAGGTGAACGAATGGACTCTACATGCCTGGTTCCCACCGTGAAGCATGGAGGAGGAGGTGTGATGGTGTGGGGGTGCTTTGCTGGTGACACTGATGGGGATTTATTCAAAATTGAAGGCATACTGAACCAGCATGGCTACCACAGCATCTTGCAGCGGCATGCTATTCCATCCGGTTTGCATTTAGTTGGACCATCATTTATTTTTCAACAGGACAATGACCCCAAGCACATCTCCAGGCTTTTTAAGGATTATTTGACTAAGATGGAGAGTGATGGGATGCAGTCAACAGACCTGAACCCAATCGAGATGATTTGGGGTGAGCTGGACCGCAGAGTGAAGGCAAAAGAGCCAACAAGTGCTAAACATCTCTGGGAACTCCTTCAAGATTGTTGGAAGACCATTTCTGGTGACTACCTCTTAAAGCTCATCAAGAGAATGCCAAGAGTGTGCAAAGCCGTCATCAAAGCAAAAGGTGGCTACTTTGAAGAGCCTAGAATATAAAACATATTTTCAGTTGTTTCACACTTTTTTGTTAAGTATATAATTCCACATGTGTTAATTCATAGTTTTGATGCCTTCAGTGTGAATTTACAATTTTCATAGTCATAAAAGTACAGAAAAATCTTTAAATGAGAAGGTGTGTCCAAACTTTTGGTCTGTACTGTACATACTACATACATCCTGCATACATACTACATACTACATACATACTGCATGCTACATCAATACTACATAATAATAATAATAATCTTTATTTTTATATAGCACTAACATATTTCACAGCGCTTTACAGTTTGCACACATTATCATCACTGTCCCCGATGGGGCTCACAATCTAAATTCCCTATCAGTATGTCTTTGGAATGTGGGAGGAAACCGGAGTACCCGGAGGAAACCCACGCAAATGTTGTCCTGGGTGGGATTAGAACCCAGGACTCCAGCGCTGCAAGGCTGCAGTGCTGACCACTGCGCCACCGTGCTGCCCTACATACTACATACATACATACATACTACAGACATACTGCATACATGCCACATACATACTACATACATACATACTACATACAGTACATACTATACACATACATACTACATACCTACAACATACATACTACATACATACTGCATACAATACATTCATACATTACATACAATACATGCTACAGACATACAGTACATTCAACATAGAGTACATACTCACCATCACTTGTCACTTTGTTTTCCGAAGCCAGTGTCATCTGTAAAAAATATTAAAATAACAAACAACCAATATACTCCCTGATCCACAGAAATCCATGAGTGTCCCACGACGATCTCACGTGGAAAACGGCAGCATCAGCTGATGCGACTGCTCTCTAGGGGCTCCAGGAACACAATGATGCGTGGAAGGTATCCTTCCGCACGGTATTCCTCCGCCGCTGTAAAAAAATAGTCCCTAGTCTCACTTATGGCATTGCTGTGTGAGAAATTTTCCCACGCAGCAATTGCCATAAAGTGAGACTTTGAACAATAGTAAGCTCAGTGATGCACTGTAGGAGCCATTGTCTCCTGTCAGTGTGTCACTGAGGGTCCTATAGAGCAGTGACATCATCTGATGTCCCTGTTCTATAGAGGAGATCGTCGTGGGACACTCGTTATTAATTAGACTGCAGTGGACAGGTAGTATACTGTTATTATTTGATGTTTTTTGCAGGTGCTGAAGTATGGTAAGTATGGTAAATGAAGAATATTAAAATAATTTTTTCCTAATGTGTGTGTGTTTTATTAACCCTTTACTAGTATTGGATTAATAATGGATAGGCGTCTTATTGACGCCTCTCCGTTATTAACCCGGCTTAATGTCACTTTACAATAGCAAGGTGATATTAACCCCTTATTACCCCATTTCCCACCGCTACACGGGAGTGGGAAGAGAGGGGCTAAGTGCGGGAAGTGCTCTGTAAGATGCGCCATTTCTAGGGTGGCTGCGGACTGGTATTTGTAGCCGGGGGGCCAATATCCATGGCCCCTCTCTAGGCTATGAATATCAGCCCGCAGCTGTCTGCGTAGCCTTTCTGGCTATAAAATATTGGAGGAGCCCAGCCAGTAAAGGCTACGCAGACAGCTGCGGGCTGATATTCATAGCAGGCAACAAATATTGGCCCCTGGCTGTTGGCTTTCCCCCTCTGGCGCAGAAAACTGCATGGGAGCCCACGCAGTTTTTTTTAAATTAAATGCTCATTAAGGCCTCTTTCATACTTGCATCGGTACTGGTCCGTCGCTATGCGCCGGGCCGACGTGCCGACGCATGTTGTGAAATTTGTGCACGACGTGGGCAGCGGATGCAGTTTTTCAATGCATTCGCTGCCCATTCTGAAGTCCGGGGAGGAGGGCGCGGAGTTTCGGCCGCGCATGCGTGGTAGAAAATGGTGGACGCGACGGACAAAAAAAACGTTCACTTGCCGACGGTCCGCCAAAACACCTGATGGCCACACGTTTCATCTGTTTTTTGCCGGATCTGTCAAAAAAGCTGTTTCAGCCGGACGGAAAACACATAGAGAGGAACGTTTTTTCTGTCCGGCGAAAAAATGCACAGCGACAGATCCGGCAAAAAACGGATGAAATGTGTGTCATCAGGTGCAATCCGGTGCTAATACAACTCTATGAGAAAAAACGGATCTGGCGGAAAAAAAATCGATGTCTGACTCACGGGCTCCATAGCGGCCACATGGTTTGCCACTGTATGCGGCATGTCACTGGCTGGGGACACCTGGGGTAGTGGGGGCCCTGGGAAAATGCCCTGTTTGTCTGTCCCCAATCCCGGCTATGTATATATACCAGGATGGGGGACATATATACCAGGATGGAGGAGATATATACCAGGATAGGGGACATAACTATATAACAAAGGGGGTGCAAACACAAGTCTTTATAAGATTTAGAACGCTACAAGGGCCCCTGTATCTGACCAAAACGTGCAGGGGAGCCAGGTCCAAATTTATTGTTGTACCACTGCACAGAACCATCAAATTCAACCTTTCTTGATCAATTATTCAGAATTTATCGCTATTTAATTATAACCCATTATGCCATTTGTTACAAGATAGTTAAGTAAATAAGGCAGCACACTGCAGCGCTAAAACATGCAAACTTGAAAACACGAAAATAGTTAAGTAAAAAAAGAGTTGGCGACTCTAGGTTCAGCACCTGTTCACACTTAGTCTATGTTTGGATGTGCCGGTCAGGTTTTTGAAATGTATTCTTTAGCCTTCTGATCATGCACTCCGCCTCCTAGCTTCAGGTGTTTTAATTACAGCAGGTCCAATACCCCTCCACAGAGAGAGAGAATTTTAGTCTAAGAAGAGGTTTCACATGTACCCATTCAGATGGAGACGTTTATTCTCAGCGAGGTAAGGCAAGTTTAGGACCGGGTATAAGAGAGATGCCGTAAAGGGGCTACCAGGTACACATAAAATTGGCCATTTGTATGCGCTAAAAGCTCTCATTTTTCATATTTCTAGTGCAGTAATGCAGTTCAAATTTCGTGTTTTCAAGTTTGCATGTTTTAGCGCTGCAGTGTAGGGTTGAGCGACCTTGACCTTTTTAGAGTCGAGTCGTGTTTCGCGAAACCCGACTATCTTAGAAGTCGAGTCGAGTGGAATCGGCCGATTATCGCGAAAAGTCGGGTATCGCCCGAAACACGAAACCCAATGCAAGTCAATGGGGGAGCATAGTCGGCAGTGAGTGGAGGCCAGGAAAACACCTACACTGCCCATTTTAATGGCAAAAACATCCATTCTTGTTACAGAAGCTTGTCAATCGTAATTTAGCTTATAATAATTGGAAGGCATTTGAAATTGGGGGTCATTTGGCTAAAGTTGTGGGGGGTAGGGCTGGTTCAAGTAATTAGTGGGCCCAGTAAATCTGGACCACGTCACGGCAGTGGAGCAGGGAGAGGTAAGTATTTCAACTTTGCAAGTGCTGTGATCCTGAGCAAGCAGGGGGGGCCCACTCGTTGGCATTGGCACTGGCACAGGGCCCCTCAAATACAGCGGTGTGTTTGCACGGCGGGGGCGCCTCCCACCGGCAGCAACACTTTTGCGTACTATGAGAGGCCCTGTGCCAGTGACGTCGCCAACTAGTATTCCTCCCCCCACCTGATGAAGGAACCTGCACTTTCATCTGCACCTTCCTCTTTGTCCCCGTGTAAGGTGGTATGGTATGCGGCAAGAGGAACCTGACTTTCAGCAGGGTCACAATCTTGCTGTGTAGCGTGCACGGGGAATTTTGCGTTATGGGTCAATGTACCAGCAGACTCATCTATCACTGGCTGGGCAATGGGCAGGATGAGGAGGAAACACAGATATAGGCCCAAAGAATAAAGTTGGCTAAATGCAGTTCAAAATTGGTAACACAGGACTAACCAGGGGGCATTGCAGTGGAGGACAACTGGAATGAGAGGCTGACACAGAGAGTAGGCCCAAATCAGTAAGTAGTCGAAATGCAGTTCAAAATTGGCAACCGTAGTAAACAGGCGGCACAGCTTTGTTCAGTGGAGGAGAACAGCAAGGAGTGGCAGACACCGATAGTAGGCCCCAACCCAACTAGTAGGCCAAATGCAGTCTAACATTAACAACTACTTAACGAGAGCCTGAAAATGGAATTTCAGGACAGGAAACCAGGAGAACAGCAAGGAGTGGCAGACACCGATAGTAGGCCCCAAATCAACTAGTACGCCAAATGCAGTTGTTCCATTTAACCACAATTTAATGAGAGCCTGAAGATAGAAGCTCAGGAAAGGCAACCTGGAGAACACCTTGGAGTGTAACACACCATCTCTCTACACCCCATACCCAATTTGTAGGCCTAATGCAGTCTAGTTTCCAACAACTACTAAACTAGAGCATTAAGATCGCAGCAATGGCGAGGAAACCTGGGGAACACCTTGGAGTGGAACACACCATCTCTCTACACCCCATACCCAATTTGTAGGCCTAATGCAGTGTAGTTTCCAACAACTACTAAACGAGAGCATTAAGATTGCAGCAATGGCGAGGAAACCTGGGGAACACCTTGGAGTGGAACACACCATCTCTACACCCCAGACCCAACTTGTAGGCCGAATGCAGTGTTGTTTTCAACAACTACTTGAGAAGAGCCTGAAGATCAAAGCTCAGAAAAGGCAACCCGGGGAACACCTTGGAGCGGCAGACACTGGTAGTAGGCTGTAAACCCCAAATTTTGGTCAATGGAGTTTATGAAATGTTCCAGGGGTACACAGGCAGCATTGGTGTGGTAAGTGGAGGACAATTTATATTTGGGACTGCAGACAGACTTTGTAGGCTGTCCCCTGTGGACCATGCATCCACAACATTAACCCAGTGCGCCGTAATGGACATCTAACCTTTCGTGGACATGCCTACTGGTCCATGCATCTGTTGTCAGGTGCACCTTTCTACTATTAGATAGCCAGAGAGCATGGACAATGCGGATTTTTACATGATGCTGGAGTGCTGGGATGGCTTTTCTCGCAAAAGAAGTGAAGACTGGGTAGCTCTTACCGTGGTACAGCGTAGTCCATCTGGGCTTTATAATTGTAAAATAGAGAAAAAAAATTGGCTGTATGCACTTTAAAATAGGTTACAGGGGTACACATGCGGCAGTGGTCTGGTCAGTGTAGTAGTAGTAGTAGAAAGAAGGGACCGCAGGCAGGCTTCGAAGGCCTAACATAAAAAATTGGACAGGCTGTAGGCACTTTTACATTGGTTCCAGGGGTACACGGGCAGCAGTACAATGGTCAGTGGAGGCCTAGTGGAAGGAGGGACCGCAGACAGGCTTCGAAGGCCTAACATAACAAAAATAGGGCTGTTGGCAATTTAAAATTGGTTCCAGGGGTACAAGGACAGCAGTACAATGGTCAGTGGAGGCCTAGTGGAAGGAGGGACCGCAGACAGGCTTCGAAGGCCTAACATAAAAAAATAGGGCTGTTGGCAATTTAAAATTGGTTCCAGGGGTACAAGGGCAGCAGTACAATGGTCAGTGGAGGCCTAGTGGAAGGAGGGACCGCAGACAGGCTTCGAAGGCCTAACATAACAAAATAGGGCTGTTGGCAATTTAAAATTGGTTTCAGGGGTACACGGGCAGCAGTACAATGGTCAGTGGAGGCCTAGTGGAAGGAGGGACCGCAGACAGGCTTCGAAGACCTAACATAAAAAAAAATAGGGCTGTTGGCAATTTAAAATTGGTTCCAGGGGTACACGGGCAGCAGTACAATGGTCAGTGGAGGCCTAGTGGAAGGAGGGACCGCAGACAGGCTTCGAAGGCCTAACATAACAAAAATGTCAATACAATTGTATTGTCAGTGCCAGGCATTTAAGGATGTCAGCGCATAGACTAAACATTGGTGGAGCTGTGAGAGATAATTTTGCAAGTGTTAGAGCACTGTTTGAGCTGGGGGGGGGGAACTGTCTTGTGGCCGGCGGTACAGGCCCAGGGCCCCTCATATTACAACGGTGTGTTTGATGTTGGGTGCGCACCACCACCGCCAGAGACACTTTATTGTACTAGGAGGGACCCAGTGGCAGTGCCGTCGACCAAAAGCGGGCACACCCACCTCTTTAGACAAACAGCACTCTCACGGGTGCTGGCGCCAAGTGGCGATACCACGGCCCCGTGTGGGGAGTTTGGCCATTTAGTGAGGTGTAAACATGTCGTATGCTGGACAATCAAGTGCAGAAAATTACGAGATTGGAAAAGTCATTCAGAATAGTCCACAGGCAAGACCTTTTCATAGGAAAGCTAGGTGTCAGCCGGGCAAGGTGGGGCAAAAGATTTCGAAATCCAGTTGTGGTTCATTTTAATGAAGGTTAGATCATCTACATTTTGGGTAGCCAGACGAGTCCTTTTTTCTGTTAGTATTGAACCTGCAGCACTGAATACTCTTTCTGATAGGACACTAGCTGCCGGGCAAGCAAGCTCCTGCAATGCATATTCTGCCAATTCTGGCCAGGTGTCTAATTTGGATGCCCAGTAATCAAATGGGAATGACGGTTGAGGGAGAACGTCGATAAGGGATGAAAAATAGTTTGTAACCATACTGGACAAATGTTGTCTCCTGTCACTTTGAATTGATGCTGCAGTACCTGTCCTGTCTGCGGTCATAGCAAAATCACTCCACAACCTGGTCAGAAAATCCCTCTGGCCAACGCCACTTCTGATTTCTGCCCCTCTAACACCTCTGGTCTGCTGGCCCCTGCAGCTCGTGTGAGAACGATCACGGGCGCTGTGTGCAGGGAATGCCAGAAGCAAACGGTCAACAAGAGTTGATTGTTTGGTTGCTAATATTAGTTCCAAGTTCTCATGTGGCATTATATTTTGCAATTTGCCTTTATAGCGAGGATCAAGGAGGCAGGCCAACCAGTAATCGTCATTGTTCATCATTTTAGTAATGCGTATGTCCCTTTTGAGGATACGTAAGGCATAATCCGCCATGTGGGCCAAAGTTCCAGTTCTCAAATCTGCGGTTGTACTTGGTTGAGGGGCAGTTTCAGGCAAATCTACGTCACTTGTGTCCCTCAAAAAACCAGAACCCGGCCTTGCCGCGCCACCAATTTCCAGTGGCCCCGGAAAAGCTTCCTCATTAAAAATATAATCATCCCCATCATCCTCCTCGTCCTCCTCCTCTTCTTCGCCCGCTACCTCGTCCTGTACACTGCCCTGGCCAGACAATGGCTGACTGTCATCAAGGCTTTCCTCTTCCTCAGCTGCAGACGCCTGATCCTTTATGTGCGTCAAACTTTGCATCAGCAGACGCATTAGGGGGATGCTCATGCTTATTATGGCGTTGTCTGCACTAACCAGCCGTGTGCATTCCTCAAAACACTGAAGGACTTGACACATGTCTTGAATCTTCGACCACTGCACACCTGACAACTCCATGTCTGCCATCCTACTGCCTGCCCGTGTATGTGTATCCTCCCACAAAAACATAACAGCCCGCCTCTGTTCGCACAGTCTCTGAAGCATGTGCAGTGTTGAGTTCCACCTTGTTGCAACGTCTATGATTAGGCGATGCTGGGGAAGGTTCAAAGAACGCTGATAGGTCTGCATACGGCTGGAGTGTATGGGCGAACGGCGGATATGTGCGCAAAGTCCACGCACTTTGAGGAGCAGATCGGATAACCCTGGATAACTTTTCAGGAAGCACTGCACCACCAGGTTTAAGGTGTGAGCCAGGCAGGGAATGTGTTTCAGTTGGGAAAGGGAGATGGCAGCCATGAAATTCCTTCCTTTATCACTCACTACCTTGCCTGCCTCAAGATCTACAGTGCCCAGCCACGACTGCGTTTCTTTCTGCAAGAACTCGGACAGAACTTCCACGGTGTGTCTGTTGTCGCCCAAACACTTCATAGCCAATACAGCCTGCTGACGTTTGCCAGTAGCTGCCCCATAATGGGAGACCTGGTGTGCAACAGTGGCAGCTGCGGATGGAGTGGTTGTGCGACTGCGGTCTGTGGACGAGCTCTCGCTTCTGCAGGAGGACGAGGAGGAGGAGGAAGGGGTGCGAACGGCTATAGCCAACTGTTTCCTAGACCGTGGGCTAGGCAGAACTGTCCCAAAATTGCTGTCCCCTGTGGACCCTACATCCACAACATTCACCCAGTGTGCCGTGATGGGCACGTAACGTCCCTGGCCATGCCTACTGGTCCATGCATCTGTTGCCAGGTGCACCTTTGTGCTCACAGATTGCCTGAGTGCATGGACGATGCGCTCTTTCACATGCTGGTGGAGGGCTGGGATGGCTTTTCTGGAAAAGAAGTGTCAACTGGGTAGCTCGTAGCGTGGTACAGCGTAGTCCATCAGGGCTTTGAAAGCTTCACTTTCAACTAACCAGTAGGGCATCATCTCTAACGAGATTAGTCTAGCTATGTGGGCGTTCAAACCCTGTGTACGCGGATGCGAGGCTAAGTACTTCCTTTTTCTAACCATAGTCTCATGTAGGGTGAGCTGGACTGGAGAGCTGGAGATCGTGGAACTAGCGGTGGTGCCGGTGGACATGGCAGACTGAGAGACGGTGGGAGATGGTATTGTTGCCGCCGGTGCCCTAGATGCAGTGTTTCCTACTACGAAACTGGTGATTTCCTGACCCTGACTGCTTTGGCCTGGCAAAGAAACCTGCACAGATACTGCAGGTGGTGCGGAAAATGGTGGCCCTACACTGCCGGAAGGGATGTTGCGTTGATGACTAGCTTCATTGGCCGAGGGTGCTACAACCTTAAGGGACGTTTGGTAGTTAGTCCAAGCTTGCAAATGCATGGTGGTTAAATGTCTATGCATGCAACTTGTATTGAGACTTTTCAGATTCTGCCCTCTGCTTAAGGTAGTTGAACATTTTTGACAGATGACTTTGCGCTGATCAATTGGATGTTGTTTAAAAAAATGCCAGACTGCACTCTTTCTAGCATCGGATCCCTTTTCAGGCATTGCAGACTGAGCTTTAACCGGATGGCCACGCTGTCCTCCAACAGGTTTTGGCTTTGCCACACGTTTTGGGCCAGATACGGGCCCGGCAGATGGAACCTGTTGCGATGTTGATGCCTGCTGCGGCCCCTCCTCCTCCGCTTCAGAACTGCTGCCGCCTGCACCCTGTTCCCCCAATGGCTGCCAATCGGGGTCAACAACTGGGTCATCTATGACCTCCTCTTCTAGCTCGTGCGCAACTCCGTCTGTGTCACCGTGTAAGTCGGTGGGAGAGCGTTCGTGACGGGGCAACATAGTCTCATCAGGGTCTGATTCTTGATCATTACCCTGCGAGGGCAATGTTGTGGTCTGAGTCAAAGGACCAGCATAGTAGTCTGGCTGTGGCTGTGCATCAGTGCACTCCATGTCAGATTCAACTTGTAATGGGCATGGACTGTTAACTGCTTCACTTTCTAAGCCAGGGACGGTATGTGTAAAGAGCTCCATGGAGTAACCCGTTGTGTCGCCTGCTGCATTCTTCTCGGTTGTTGTTTTTGCTGAAGAGGACAAGGAAGCAACTTGTCCCTGACCGTGAACATCCACTAACGACGCGCTGCTTTTACATTTACCAGTTTCACGAGAGGAGGCAAAAGAGCTAGAGGCGGAGTCAGCAAGATAAGCCAAAACTTGCTCTTGCTGCTCCGGCTTTAAAAGCGGTTTTCCTACTCCCAGAAAAGGGAGGGTTTGAGGCCTTGTGTAGCCAGACGACGAACCTGGCTCCACAGCTCCAGACTTAGGTGCAATATTTTTTTTCCCACGACCAGCTGATGCTCCACCACTACCACTACCCTCATTACCAGCTGACAATGAACGCCCCCGGCCACGACCTCTTCCACCAGACTTCCTCATTGTTTTAAAAACGTAACCAAACTAACGGTATTTGTTGCTGTCACACAACTTACACGGCGAGCTATAACTTCAGTATGATTTAGCTACCCCTTTACAGGTGGGGGAGACCACAACGAAAATCAGGCACAATGTTACACACTCTGTTTTTGGTGGCACCAAATGAGAGAGATGCCACACACGCAGGACTGTCACTGAAGCACAAATGTAAATATTAATCTCCCACAGTTTTTTTTTATTTGTTTTTTTTTCAGGGAGACTTTAGAAACAAAATAAAATAAAATGATTTTTCAGGAAGAATTTAGAAACCAAATAACATAAAATTATTTTTCCAATGACAATTTAGAAACCAAATAAAAAAAAAAAAAAAAAGGCTTTCTATGCCCCACTGAGTGAGAGATGCCACATACAGGAGTCAGGAGTGGCACACAAGCCCAGAGGCCAATATTTTTCTCCCAATGATTGATGTAGTGATTTTGTCAGGTAGATTTTGGAACCCAAATCAAGCAAAAAAAATAATAGGCTTTCTATGGCCCACAATTGGAGAGAGAGAGAGAGAGAGAGATGGCACACCCAGGAGTCAAGACTGGCATACAAGCAGAAAGGGCAATATTAATCTCCCACTGATTTTTTTTTTTTTCAGGGAGACTTTAGAAACAAAACAAAATAAAATAAAATGATTTTTTCAGGGAGAATTTAGAAAACAAATAAAACAAAAAATAGGCTTTCTATGGCCCACTGAGTGAGAGATGACGCACACAGGAGTCAGGTGTGGCACACAAGCCCAGAGGCCAATATTTATCTCCCACTGATTGATTTAGTGATTTTTTCAGGTAGAATTTAGAACCCAAATCAAGCAAAAAAATAAATAGGCTTTCTATGGCCCACTATCTGAGAGAGAGAAAGATGGCACACCCAGGAGTCAAGACTGGCACACAAGCAGAAAGGGCAATATTAATCTCCCTTTTTTTTTCAGGAAGAATTTATAAACCCAATAAAAAAATAAATAAATAGGCTTTCTATGGCCCACTATTTGAGAGAGAGATGGCACGCTTAGGACTGGCACACAAGCCCAAAGGCCAATATTAATCTCCCACTGATTGATTTAGTGATTTTTTCAGGTAGATTTTAGAACCCAAATCAAGCCAAAAAATAAATAGGCTTTCTATGGCCCACTGAGTGAGAGATGGCACAGACAGGGATGGCACTCTAGCAGAAATGCCAATCTTAATCTCCCACAAAAAAAAAAAAAAAAAAGAACTGTCCTTCAATTACTATCTCCCTGCAGTAATCTCAGCCAGGTATGGCAGGCAGCAATAAGGAGTGGACTGATGCACAAATTAAATAAAAAGTGTGGACAAACAAACAAGATAGCTGTGCAGAAAGGAAGGAACAAGAGGATTTGTGCTTTGAAAAAAGCAGTTGGTTTGCACAGCGGCGTACACACAGCAATGCAGCTATCAGGGAGCCTTCTAGGGCAGCCCAATGAGCTACAGCGCTGAGAAAAAAAAAAATGTAGCTTCCACTATCCCTGCACACCGAAGGTGGTGTTGGACAGTGGAAATCGCTACAGCACAAGCGGTTTGGTGGTTAATGGACCCTGCCTAACGCTATCCCTGCTTCTGACGAAGCGGCAGCAACCTCTCCCTAAGCTCAGATCAGCAGCAGTAAGATGGCGGTCGGCGGGAACGCCCCTTTATAGCCCCTGTGACGCCGCAGACAGCAAGCCAATCACTGCAATGCCCTTCTCTAAGATGGTGGGGACCAGGACCTATGTCATCACGCTGCCCACACTCTGCGTTTACCTTCATTGGCTGAGAAATGGCGCTTTTCGCGTCATTGAAACGCGACTTTGGCGCGAAAGTCGCGTACCGCATGGCCGACCCCGCACAGGGGTCGGATCGGGTTTCATGAAACCCGACTTTGCCAAAAGTCGGCGACTTTTGAAAATGAACGACCCGTTTCGCTCAACCCTACTGCAGTGTGCTGCCTTACAGTGGGGCAAAAAAGTATTTAGTCAGTCAGCAATAGTGCAAGTTCCACTACTTAAAAAGATGAGAGGCGTCTGTAATTTACATCATAGGTAGACCTCAACTATGGGAGACAAACTGAGAAAAAAAAATCCAGAAAATTACATTGTCTGTTTTTTTAACAATTTATTTGCATATTATGGTGGAAAATAAGTATTTGGTCAGAAACAAAATTTCATCTCAATACTTTGTAATATATCCTTTGTTGGCAATGACAGAGGTCAAACGTTTTCTGTAAGTCTTCACAAGGTTGCCACACACTGTTGTTGGTATGTTGGCCCATTCCTCCATGCAGATCTCCTCTAGAGCAGTGATGTTTTTGGCTTTTCGCTTGGCAACACGGACTTTCAACTCTTTCCAAAGGTTTTCTATAGGGTTGAGATCTGGAGACTGGCTAGGCCACTCCAGGACCTTGAAATGCTTCTTACGAAGCCACTCCTTCGTTGCCCTGGCGGTGTGCTTTGGATCATTGTCATGTTGAAAGACCCAGCCACGTTTCATCTTCAATGCCCTTGCTGATGGAAGGAGGTTTGCACTCAAAATCTCACGATACATGGCCCCATTCATTCTTTCATGTACCTGGATCAGTCGTCCTGGCCCCTTTGCAGAGAAACAGCCCCAAAGCATGATGTTTCCACCACCATGCTTTACAGTAGGTATGGTGTTTGATGGATGCAACTCAGTATTCTTTTTCCTCCAAACACGACAAGTTGTGTTTCTACCAAACAGTTCCAGTTTGGTTTCATCAGACCATAGGACATTCTCCCAAAACTCCTCTGGATCATCCAAATGCTCTCTAGCAAACTTCAGATGGGCGCGGACATGTACTGGCTTAAGCAGTGGGACACGTCTGGCACTGCAGGATCTGAGTCCATGGTGGCGTAGTGTGTTACTTATGGTAGGCCTTGTTACATTGGTCCCAGCTCTCTGCAGTTCATTCACTAGGTCCCCCCGCGTGGTTCTGGGATTTTTGCTCACCGTTCTTGTGATCATTCTGACCCCACGGGGTGGGATTTTGCGTGGAGCCCCAGATCGAGGGAGATTATCAGTGGTCTTGTATGTCTTCCATTTTCTAATTATTGCTCCCACTGTTGATTTCTTCACTCCAAGCTGGTTGGCTATTGCAGATTCAGTCTTCCCAGCCTGGTGCAGGGCTACAATTTTGTTTCTGGTGTCCTTTGACAGCTCTTTGGTCTTCACCATAGTGGAGTTTGGAGTCAGACTGTTTGAGGGTGTGCACAGGTGTCTTTTTAAACTGATAACAAGTTTAAACAGGTGCCATTACTACAGGTAATGAGTGGAGGAAAGAGGAGACTCTTAAAGAAGAAGTTACAGGTCTGTGAGAGCCAGAAATCTTGATTGTTTGTTTCTGACCAAATACTTATTTTCCACCATAATATGCAAATAAATTGTTAAAAAAAAACAGACAATGTGATTTTCTGGATTTTTTTTCTCAGTTTGTCTCCCATAGTTGAGGTCTACCTATGATGTAAATTACAGACGCCTCTCATCTTTTTAAGTGGTGGAACTTGCACTATTGCTGACTGACTAAATACTTTTTTGCCCCACTGTATTTACTTAACTATATACGAGTTGGCGACTCTAGGTTCAGCACCTGTTCACACTTAGTCTATGTTTGGATGTGCCAGTCAGGTTTTTGAAATTTGTTACAAGATAAGCATGCAGTCCTTTTTTATTACATAGTTTTCTTAGCACTTTATATGATAATCTGTTATTTGCTCTCTGGCAGTAGCCAGATGTAAAGATTAAATGGAGCTGTACTGTGCAGGTCTATTCAAAGCACATAGGCTGCTTCTGGTAACTATAGAAGAGCGCCTACTCGAGAGAATATTGAAGTGTTCTACAGCACCCATAAGTGGCTGCTACATATTGAGCTGCACTACAGCCCCATTCAAAGGTTGCATCCTCCCATCACTAGAGCTAACAACAGTTTGCGTTGGTGTCGGGTATTGGACCCTCACTAATCTAATATTGAAGAACCATCATTAGGATTAATATCACGAGAGGAAATAACCACTTTACAGGGAATGTATAAAAATAAAAACAAAGTAAAACAATTTGAAAAATGTGATATATTAGGCTGTGTGCCCACGTTGCGTTTTTTAAGTGTTTCCACCGCGTTTTTCCACTGTAGAAACGCTTAAAAAACAAAAAGCATCCCATTAATTTTAATTGCATTCAGCAATTGGTATGACCAGGCTGCATATTTTTCCGCAGCGGAATCGCATCGTGGTAAAATACACAGCATGTTCATTTATTTTGCTGAATCGCGGCAATTCCACTGCCATAGACTTGTATTGGGATGCTTGAAAACCACATATATTAAAAATGTTTGTGGATTTAAAGGGCATTTGCTGCAGTTTTGTAAATCAAAACCGCAGCAAATAGGAAGTAACATCATGAACATCCCATCATGCCATCCCTTGAGCAACCCATAATTCAGGAAGATGAAAATCCCAGATGATTCCCGTCTTCCTGGATGATGGCTGGTATGATCTGGTATGGACTGGTATGATTGTATGGCACAGGATGTCCCTTTAATGATCAGTGTGGTAAGTGTCTATGTGTGTGTCTCTGTGTGTCTATGTGTGTGTGTGTGTTGTATTAGTGGTGTATGTGTGTAACCAGACATAGGCCGATGAGACTACTAGCCTATGTCTGTTCCCCTTTAGTGGCAGCAGGATCAGCTCGATGGGAGCAGTACTTCCCATCGAACTGCTCCTGCTGTATAAAAAACACCATTTTTTTTGCCCCAACCCAATATTTTTTATTGCCGCCCCCCTCCCCCCCCCCCCTAATTTTACAAAATATTTTTTACCCTCTATTACTATTTTTTTTTAGCATGGCCAAATATTATTAATTTCATTCCTTAGTTTTTTTTTACTCATTATTATTTTTTTTTAAATTTGCCTCCAAATTAAATTTTCATTGGTGGCCAGTGTTTACCTGTGGAAATAAATTATACATACCTGTCCCGCTGATCGTCACCTAAAATAAAAAAAATAAAAAAATCATATACTCACCTAGACACCTAATTCCCCGAAGCCCTCGTTCACCTTAAAATAAAAGTAAAATAACAAACCACAAATGATTAAAATGGATTCTACAGAGGGTAGTAAACGAGTGTCCCACGATGATCTAAAGTTAAGAGCAGCCACATAACACGTGGCTGCTCTAAACCGCCACCGCCGATACAATGAACAGGGCTGTAAAGCGACCCCGTTCATTGTGTAGCAAGTTCACTCGAGTGCAGGGAACCAAAGACGTCAGTGGCACTTACTGCAGCTGCGCGGACTCCCCAACTGACCGGAGCTAACCAGTTCATCCAGGGAGCCTGCACAGAGATGATTTAATTCTTTCTGCAGTGGTTTACAGCGCGGTCGGTAGCATTAGCACCGATACCCGTTGTAAACTAGTTAACCCTTTTTGATGGATTTAAGACGTGGGACCTGACTACTGCAGAGAGGTATGGATATTGTTGCTTTTTTTTTTTTTTTTTTTAACAGAACAATGATTGTGTGTCTATTTTAACCCTTTACTCTTCTAGGGTTAATAATGGATAGGTGTCTTATTGACAACTCTCCATTATTAACCTGGCTTAACTCCTTACCAACCTCCGGCGGAATTCGCATCTCTTCCATTGATGCACTTGTGGCATCTTGAATCCAACAAGAAAACAAAATGGAGAAGAGGGGTTGGACTAGGAAATGACCTCATAGGTCACTTTATTTGTGCTCAAAAAACGCTTAAAAAACACTTAGAAAAAATGCATAAAAAATGTATCAAAATCCACATGCATTTTCCTTGGCAAGGGTGTGCGATTTTGATGAGGAAAAATCTGCTTCTATTCTGCAACGTGGACACGTAGCCTTATTGTTTTTTTTCCAACCCCTTCATGACTGGAAGTATTTTCGTCTTTGCGTTTTTGGTTTTTGCTCCCCTTCTTCCCGGAGCCATAACTTTTTTTTTTCTGTCAATATGGCCATGTGACAGCTTGTTTTTTGTGGGACATGTTATACTTTTGAAAAGCACCATTGGTTTAACATATCGTGTACTGTAAAACGGGAAACAAATTCCAAGTGCAGTGAAATTGCACAAAAAAGGGCAATTCCATAATTGTTTTTTGTTTTGCATTTTTACTATGTTCACTAAATGCTAAAACTGACCTGCCATTATGATTTTTCAGATCACTATGAGTTCAAAGACACCAAACATGTCTAGGTTCTTTTTATCTAAGTCGTGAAAAAAATTCCAAAGTTTGTTAAAAAATACCCGTAGCGTCTCCATTTCCCGTGATCTTGGATTGGGTCAGGACTTATTTTTGCACACCGAGATGACGTTTTTAAAGATACCATCCATTTTGGTGCGCATATAATCTTTTGATCGCCCGTTATTGCATTTTATTGTAATGTTGCGGCAACCAAAAAGCATAATTCTGACATTTTGACTTTTTTTCTCGTTACACCGTTTAGTGATTGGGTAAATAATTTTTGATATTGATAGACTGGGAGATTTTGAACGCGGCGATACCAAATGTGTATGTTTGATTTTTTTTTATTGTTTTATTTTGAATGGGGAGAAGGGGGATGATTTGAACTTTTAGATTTTTAAAAAATATTTTTTAAAACTTCTTTTTTTACTTTTGGTGTGCTTCAATAGTCCCCATGTAAATAAGGGAATTGCTGTGGATATGGTCCGCGCTGCTGAATGAATGTAGGTCCAGACATATTTTCAGATACATCCACATAAATGATTTATGTGGTATTTTCCTGATGAAGAAGTCATTTAGACTTTGAAACGCATTGAATAAACCAACATCCTCTATGTGAAAAAACGCCAGGACCTACATTCAGTCAGCAGTACAGTGACCATATCAACAGCAATTCACTTATTTATCGGTCACTGGCTAACCCATGGATCTGCTGCAGCTGACATGTCTACATGCTTAACCAAAAGCTTGTATCAGGTTAGTATGATCTGAGTGTATGCTTTCATTCTCCACCGGATGAGACCCAGCAGTTTTTATTGTTGTCAATAGTCTCCATGGGATCTGCTACATACAGGCGATGATCAGATCTCCTGTATGTTACAGGATTGGTGACTTGCTATGAACGCCGACCACCGGCATGGATGCCTTTCTTTAAGAAATTAAAATCTTATATTAATATTGTCATCAAAATGTCAGATAAAGGGGGTTCAGTAGTTGTAATGAATGATACAGATGATATCTCTGCCATTAAAAGTATGGTATCCAATACTGAAATATACACCCCTTTGAAATCTGACTATATTAAGGCATTTAAGTGCATAATTGAAGAAGGCTTTTCACAAGGTTTTTTCACAAAAAAACTGTTTGAATACTTATATGTAGATAATCCAACTATCCCAATTGTACATGTCTTGCCTCCACCATTCATCCAATGGTATCTAGAATAGGTTCTTTAAATGGACATTTGGGCGAGTGGCTAGATATAGCTTTACAACCACTAGTACAGAGAGTTCTTGGATATCTAAGGACTCCAAGGATGTACTTAAAGGGACACTGTCACCTGAATTTGGAGGGAACAATCTTCAGCCATGGAGGCGGGGTTTGGGGGTTTTTGATTCACCCTTTCCTTACCCGCTGGCTGCAATATTGGATTGAGATTCATTTTCTGTCCTCCGTAGTACATGCCTGCACAAGGCAATCTTGCCTTGCGCAGTCGTGTACTACGGAGGACAGAGAATGAACTTCAATCCAATATTGCAGCCAGCATGCAGCCAGCGGGTAAGGAAAGGGTGAATCAAAAAACCCCAAACCCCGCCTCCATGGCTGAAGATTGTTCCCTCCAAATTCAGGTGACAGTGTCCCTTTAATATGTTCCACAAGGTCAACTGGGATCCACAATGGACCTGGTTGACATGTGATGTGGTTGCTTTGTAAACGTGCATTCCACATCACATAGCCATTCTCACAGTCCAATACCATCTTAATAAATCTAGTGAGTACACTTCTGATTTACAATCCTATATTATTTCAGTAGTTTCTTTTTTTACTTTCTCACAATTATTTTTGGTTTTAATAATAAATTATTTCTTCAAAATAATGATGTCTCGATGCGTGCAAAATTCTCCCCTTCAGTCGCCAATCTAGTAATGGCTTGGTGGGAAGAACAATTCATCTTAAATACTAATAATCTAGTATTTGAGTACCGTACATAAGTTGGTATTCCAGATTCATAGATGACTTATTACTTGTGTGGAGTGGGAACATTCTTCTGATTTCCTCTTTTATGAATTACATTATTGCTAATCCATTTAACTTGAGATTCACCAACTCATTCCATCAGAATACTATTTGTTTTTTAGATCTTCGTTTATCTGGCATTCCGTACAAGCCCATTTCTAGTTATACATATCGTAAGAAAACTGAAGGCAATACTATCCTTCATGCGCGTAGTTTCCACTCATTCCATACTATCGAGTCTATCTCATTGGGTGAAATTCTCAGAGCAAAACGAAATTGCAGCAATGTGACCTCATATAATATTGAAAAAGAAACAATTAAAAATGTTTATTACACACAAAATACCCTAACTGGACTATTAATCGTGCATTTCAAATTGCAGAAACCAAATCTAGACATGATCTTATCATTCCAGCTCCTAACTGTAAATCTAAGCATGGTAAAACAAGTAATAATAATAATAATAACAATAAAACTTTATTAGATCAACCTACCTTAGTTTTGACATATAGTTCTTATTTTAAACCGATATCAGATATTGTACTTTGAAACTTAAATATTTTGAGGATCGATGATACTATGGATGCCATCTTAAAAAGCGGTATTAAAATAGTGTCTAGACGTGCTCCTACATCAGGCAGCTCTTTGTCCCCCAGTTTTTCTAATTCAAATAGGATTTTCAAACCCCGTCTCTGGTTATCCGCCACAGGCTGTTATAAATGTGGACAACATCCATGTAAGATATGTTCACAGTCTGAAAAGACTTTGACTTTTTCTTGTTCTAAAACTGAAAAACTTATACAATTGGGAGTTTTTTTCAAACTGCAACTCGGACCATGCGGTCTATATAATTGAGTGCACAGCGTGCAAACCTAATTATGTGGGTTCAACCACTAGTAAATTAAAAAATAAAATACGAGAGCATTTATATGATATTACCCCAACCTACTGTACGCAATATTTCTAACATCTCTAATAATGTTGTCACTGTTCATAACAGACAAATAACGCATTTCAATGTTTTAGCGATAGAACAATTACACACAAATTCACAGGGCGGGGATAGAGAAAAAAAATACGTGATAGGGAAGCCTTTTGGATATATTTATTAAATACTCGGGTTCCACTGGGTTTGGATCTTAAGAGGGAAATAATGTTACATTATTAACAATATGATTTCTTTTGTTTAGATAGCATCACTGTTACTGACTTTTTTTCTGTCTCTCTTTGTTTAATTGTTTTAGTTGTGCACGCGTGTTTTTCTCTTAATTATTTCAGCCTAACTCACCTGATCATCTCCTTTAAAGCTTCTGCATTTGCTGGTTTGTAGTCAGAGGTGTATCTAGCGTTTCTGGCACCCGGGGCAAGAATTCATTTTGGCCCCCCCCCCCTCCAAGGGCATATGCCCCCCGTCAGCCCCATCATTGCCCTCTCCCCCCCCACACACACCATTCACTTCTCTGCACATTCCCCTGCAGCGCGATACACACACACATACGCACACACTCACATACGCACACACTCACATACACACACACACATACACATTCACACACACACATAGATTCACACACATACACACATACATTCACACACTCCCCTCACCTCTCCTCGCGCTCTGCGCAGCAGCTCCATCGCCTTCCTCTGACACAGCTGGCCGCTGAATGATGACGTCATCCAGCGGCGCCTCTGTGTGAGAGGAAGCAGGAAGAAGACAGATCGTGCGGCTGGGCAGTGGAGCTGCAGGGATTTCTCCCTGCCCGCCGCAGCCACTCTGCAGGGGCTCCCCTCCCCCTCTGCACACACTGGGAGCCGGCACTCTGCAGCTTCTCTGTGCCGGCTGTCAGCTTGACAGTCGGCACAGAGAACAGCTGACTCCCAGTGCGGGGGGCGGCAGAATGCAGCCGCCGGGGGAGACACTGCGGACCGCCGAATTAGGCGGCCCGACTGCGCCCCCCTGCCGGCTGCGCCCGGGGCAAATGCCCCAGCTGCCCCCCCCTAGATACGCCACTGTTTGTAGTAGACTGAGTCTAAGAACATTTGATTGTTCGAAACGCGTTCAGTTCTAATTCCAGGCACTCTTCCTCCTGCATGTCTGGCTGTATATGTGTCAGCAGCTTTGTTTTAAAGGACACAAATAAAGAAATTGATTTTATCTATTGAAGCTGGATGCCTCCTTCACTTCCACGTGCACTATAAAAAATGCAGTGAGTAAGTACAATTCCTCCATTTTTTGGGGGGTGCTTAAGGCTGGAGAGGTTTGTTTACTGAATTTATTGTATGATAAAAACAACCTGTCATCATAATCCTCCAGGTGATTATGATTCCGGCGATGCCAAACTTGTATTGATTTTGTATGTCTAGCGTTGCTAAAAAAAAAAAAAGTTAAATAGAAAACAAATGGTTTGTGGCGCCTTTTTCTGAGACCTATTACAATTTTACTTATTTGCGATAGAGATATATTAAAGCTTTTTTTTTTGCATGGTGAGCTAACTTTTTCATTGATATCATTTTGGGTACATACAATGTTTTGATTACTTTTTATTACATTTTTTAAGGAGGTGCAGTGGCCAAAAAACACAATTCTGGTATTTTGATTTTTCTGTTTAAGGCATTTCCCTGTAGGAGATTTATTAATCTTATATTTTCATAGACAAGACTTTGCTTCTTTCTTTCTTTTTAATAAGAGATAACTGACAGTCATTTGAATTGTATATATACAGTAATAGCCGAAAGTGTTGGCACCCTTCAAACTGCTCCAGAAAATATACTATTTAGTTGAAAAAAATTATTGCAATTACACGTTTTGTTATACACATGTTTATTTCCATTCTGTGTATTGGAATAACAAAAAAAAGGAAAAAAAAGGGCAAATTGGACACCATTTTACACAATCCCCCCAAAAAAAATTTGTACAAAATTGTTGGCAGCCTCAACTTAATAGTTGGTTGCACACCCTTTGGAATAAATAATTGCAATCAGTCGCTTCCTTTAACCATCAACAATCTTCTTTCGTCTCTCATCTGAAATTTTGGACCACTCTACTTTTGCAAATTGCTTCAGGTTTCCCAACAGCAATTTTAAGATCTCTCCAAAGGTGATCAATGTTACTTGCAGAAACAGCATTAAAGCTTCATTCAGACATCTATGCATCAAGGACGTTATGACTCTGACTGAGCACATCTGATTCAGTGTTCAGAGAACTGCAGCATGATGATTAGAGATGAGCGAATATTTCATTGTTCGGTCCAGATTACAATCGCCGAATCTGCAATATTTGCCTATTAATTCTTTGAATAGTCGCCGAACGTAACGGAACACAGTTCATGTCAATGGGAGGCAAAAACAAACGCATGCACAACACCTTATAATGGCCCCAAATGCTGCCAAAACACATAAAATACGGGACAGACACCAGGAAAGTGGCCTCAATACACAACAGTACAAATTGTAGCATGGCACTGCAGTAATCAGCCAGGAATGCGCTATCGTGGTCTGGGCCAGCATTTACAGCTTTCAATTGAACTTCACAGTAAGACGAGGTGAGTGAGGCTTCAGTGTAGGCCACCTGTGCTGGGAGCCCTGTTACCACATGCAACATCTCTACCTGCTTTCATGCTGAGCCACACTCAGGTGGCACAAATATCAGTTTTGTAGACTACCATTGTCAGAAAAATTTAAGGATAGTAACATGGGTAGTTCAGTCCAAGAAATTGGAGGCCTGACGGTCTTGGAGGCCTACTGCTACAGACAACAAGCATTAAGGAGACCCAACCAGGAGTCTACAAAAATTAGTGGCAAATACTACCAAAGCGGCATCAATTGCACCACAGTAAAAATGATATAATAGGGACCGACAGGTTGTCCACTACACCAAATCCAGCAGATGGACATCCAACCAGGAATGTTCACATTTCCAAAAATTATTGGCAGACAATACCAAACTGGCATCAATTTCACCACAGTAGAAATAGCATAATAGGGACAGAAAGGTCTTCCGCTACACCCAATCCAGCAGATGGACACCCAACCAGGAGTGTTCACATTTAAAAAATGAGGGCAGTACACCACATAAGTGGCACCAATTTCAACACAGTATAGATAGTATAATATGGATTGACAGGTCTTCCACTACACCCAATCCAGCAGATGGACACCCAACCAGAAGTGTTCAAATTTCCAAAAATTATTGGCAGGCAATAGTAAAGTGACTTCAATTTCACTCGAGTAGATTTAGTATAATAGGGACCGACAGGTCTTCCACTATGGCCAAACCTGCAGATGGACACCCAACCAGGAGTTTCACACTTCCAAAAATTATTGGCAGACAATGCCACAGTAGCATCAATTTCACCACATTAGAAACCGTGTAACTAGGACTAACAGGTCTACCACTATGCCCAATCCAGCAGATGGACACCCAACCAGGAGTGTTCACATTTAAACAATGAGGGCCTTACACCACAGAACTGGCATAAGTTTCACGAGAGTAGAAATAGTATAATAGGAACCGAGAGGTCTTCCACTGCACCCAATCCAGCAGATGGATACCCAACCAGGAGTGTTCATCACATTTCCAAAACTTATTGGCAGACAATACCAAAGTGGCATCAATTTCACCACATTAGAAATAGTATAATAGGAAGATCAACAGGTCTTCCACTACACCCAGTCCAGCAGATGGACACCCAGGCTGGACTGTTCACATGTTTAAAAATGAGGGCTTGACACCACCGAAGTGGAAAAATGTAGCGAGAATACAAATAGTATAATTGGGACCAACACGTCTTCCACTACAGCTAACCCTGCAGATGTAGACCAGCCACAACTGTTCACAATTCCATACATTTTTTTTAACATCAGCAGTAGCAGCCACAGCAGGCACAGAAGCCACACAAAAAATATCACAGAGTGCAATTACGTGACATGAATGCATCACACTAAAGAAATGCAATATCACCTAGTCTGTGCAGTCTGCGGTTGGGTTGCAAACGTCCTCAGAGATCCATGGCTTGTTCATCTTGATGAAAGTTAGGTGGTATACACTTTCAGGGGACATCTGGCTGCGCTTATCCATCAGGACACCACCAGCAGCGCTGAAGACACGTTCTGAGAGAACGTTGGCTGATGACACGATAAAACCTCCAAGGCGTGTGCGGCGAGCTTAGTCCACTCATCTATTTTGGAAGACCAAAACGTAAAAGCATCCAAACCCTCCCTGATATTGATATTCAGTTCTACTCCTGCATCATCCTTTCCATTCGTTCACCAAGTGTAAGACTTGGATTCTGATGTGCTGGTGCGCGAGCTGATCTAAAAAAAATGTCAAAGGACTCACAGAAATTACTTCTTCCACTTCCACCACTGCTGCTGCTAATGTTTTGGCTTTGACAAATTGACATGCCGGAGGTTGGAAGTCTAAAGCTGCTATATGAACTGTGTGCTTCACTGCTGTCTTGAGTAAAAGCTCTCTTAGGCTACGTTCACATTGGCGTTCCGCCAATGTGCGTCGCTGTTGCGCCGGCGACGCAGCGGCGACGCAGCGGCGACGCGCCCCTATGTTTAACATAGGGGACGCGTGCGTCGTTTTGGTGGCGTTTTTCGCCACGTGCGTCGTTTCCGACGCTAGCGTCGGACGCAAGAAAACGCTACATGTAGCATTTTCTGTGCGTCCGATTTTCGTCGGAAAACGACGCACGCGTCGCAAAACGCGCGCGTTTTTGCGCGCGTTTTAGCGTGCGTCGCGCGTCGCGTCGCCGACGCACGGCGGCGCAACGCTAATGTGAACGTAGCCTTAAGTTTGTGTAAAAGCTTGTCTTGATACTCCAGCATTCATGGGTCCCTTTACAGGGCAGGAAATATCTGGAAAAATTTGGTTTTATAACATGGATCTAACAGAGTGGCAACCCAGTAGTCAGCAGTATTCCTAATCATAACTATATGGGGATCATGTTGCAGATAGTGCAGCAAGAAGGCACTCATATGTCGAGTTCTAACATGAGGTCCAAGCCCATGCTGTGTTGGTGGCTGAGTAACAATGATGCTTGTTTCCTTCATTCCCTCCTGCAACCACAAACAAGAGAGTGGGATGCATTATCCTCTTTATCTGACAGTTGCTCGCCCATCACCTCTTCCTCCTCCATTTGTTTCCTTTGATAACAGTTTATCTGTTATCACCAGCCCCCTCGATTGCAGTAATCCATCTTCCCTTGCCACCTGCCTGTGTGAAAACAGTCTGGAACTTAGAGACAATGTTATCACTTCCCCATCCTCCTGTGCTTCCTCTTCTTCTGGGACCACAATCACCTCCCGCAGGCTATTCAAAGTTTGCTCCAGCATCCAGCATATAGGTTACCAGAATAGTGATACAGATGATGATGTTGTCAGCGCTAACTATCTTAGTAACCATTTTGAAACAGTGGGGAAGGGTGCAGAGGTCCTCCATCTGTACCCACTCTGTAAAAGTGAAATGTGCCACGTCCATAATGCATTGACCTAGGCAATGCAAATTGACATACTGCATCAGGGATTGTTGCTGCTGCCACAGTTGCTGCAGCATGTGCAGAGTGGAATTCCACTGTCACCACATCGCACATCAACCTGTTAACTGGCATAGACAATGACCTCTGTATCGATGCAAGTCGATGACCTGAGGGGTGAGAACAGCGAAAATGAGCACACAGCTTATGTGATTTCTGGAGCAGCTCACTCAGGCTAGGATAGTGGAAGAGAAAACTCGAGGTTCTGTGGTCGTAGACCTGCGTCACACTTGTTGGCACAGTAACAGAGGAGGAGGAAGAAGCAGCACATGGGATTGATGGGGCAGCTGATTGTTTTTGAGGTCCGCTGGTCCACATTTTTGTGCAGTGGGATTCCCACAGTAACACATGTTGATTGCACATGTGAAGGTTCATACATGTAGTAGTCAAATTATTGTACTTTTTACCACTACTCAGTTTTTTGCAAAGTTAGCAGATTGCGTGAGTTGGCTTATCCTTTGCAATGTCAAAAAAGGCCCCGGCTAAGGCAACCCTTTCCACCCCTGTGAGCTGCAGATGCAGGGACACTGCTGGTCACAGGCAAAGTTGTGGCTGAGGATGCATTGGTCGTTGTTGCTGCATCACTACATGTCTGCATAATGTAACCTCCTCGTCTTCCTCTTCAGATGACCTACTCTGCTGTGTGCCTCTATTTTCATGTCAACTGGGATCTAACACCTCATCATCCTCTGTGTTATCACATTCCTTGCCACTGGAGTCACCCTTCTCCTCTTTCTGCCAGCACAGTACAGTCTGCATGAGCCTCAGATATCTCATCAGGATCACCTTCTTCCAGGGTTATCGTCTGATAACAAGGGTCAGGATGCTATTAGGACCCTACTTTATCCTGCCCCGGATCCAAGCTTAAAAAAAAATTTGAGCATCAGTGCAGATTTCCTGCTCTTGACTCTGTGAAGCTTTTGAGTACACTTCTGATGATCATGGCATAGAAGGTGTGAACAGCTATTCATACTCACCCAACTGTGATTTTGTACAGTCAGTTGTACAGCTAGAGAGTTGGGATGGTAGCAGTCCACAGTCCAGGGTACCAGGCACAGGTGGTGATGTGGTCCGGCCGGCTTGGAGGCAAAGGTGACCCCTCTCCCAGGTGAGGTCCCTAAGCCTTTCCTATTTGCGCTAAGATGTCAAGGCCCCTGCTGCTTGTAGCTTACAGGCAAGGTATCCTCTCTCCTGTCCTGGAACAGCTTCCCGCATGGTAGGCAGTTTGAGCCTTTTTGTAGGGTATCTACCATGACCCAGGCTCTTAGAGTACTGCTGTACCTGAGGCTTGGTGCAGGCAGTTAACATGTAGTTTAGTGCCCTCCGGTTCTTCTATGTATCTTAGAGTCCCAGTAAAGCCTCGTGCTCCCAGTGCCCAGTTTCTGCGCTTCGGCTTTGAAGGTGCCCAGTCACGGTTCCCCTCTGAGCCCGTTTTCCACTTCTGTGCTCCTTTCCTCAATGCTCCACTGCATACAACAACCCTTCGGGTTCTCTTCCTTCCCAGGAGCCGCAGCTCAGTTCTGGCTGCTCGGCTCCACTGTCTGCCTCACAGACTTCCTTCTCAGTCTCTCTGTGACTGCTCTCCTTGGTCTCCCTGGAACAACTTACTCTGTCCACTGTCTCTCAGACTGGCTAACTCCTCCTCCAGACCAGGATACTTAAAGCTGGGTAAGCTCACCTGAATCCGGGTCCTTAGCACCCCCTCCTGGCCTGGATTCAGAATGTTTGGCATGTGTGTGTTTAATTGGTAAAGAGAATCCTCTTTGCCTCCACGCATGATATCACCCTCCCTGAAAGAAAGTTAACATCACTGTAACCTGGTGTGTTACACTTCCTGTATTAGTCAGTCAGGGGCCTGACACCTTTGTGCTTGGGTGGGCTATATGCCTGGGCTGCCTAACTTCCCTGTAACATTAAAGTGTATGCCCAGCCATCCAGGGTGTACATAGAGAAAAAGAATGTACAGCAGAACCTGCAGTAAAGAGGAAGAGAAGCAAGTAGAAAAAGATTGAAGATCACCGTAAAAGTGTACGGGCAGGTCACTCCAGAATGTGGTGTATAGCTACGTGGGCTGCATCTTTGATGTCCGAGGTGAAGCGGCAGACAAAAGCTCCACCTTAGTAACGCTTTACAGGGAGGACACTGAGGGGTCGTCTGGGATGCCCTGACCCGTGGAAACACTTAGTGGCACAAGGAACAGTGAAGGGGGAAGATGAAGTAATGTGCCGTCTTTACCGTGATGAAGATACTGGTAACCACGTGGCTGTGCTGTGTCCTGAAGCAAATAAATTTGTTCAGTTAAGAGTTGCCCTGGATTGTGTCTCTACTCATTTGGACCCAGGAACCATTTTAAGTCAGCGCAGCAAAGAAGACACTGACAGCACCGTGAGTACTGATCGCACCCTGCAAGGGGAGAGGTACCGTTTTCCTGTAGAGGGAGGCCAGGGTATGCGATGCCCGAGATACTCAGCCACGACTACTGCCCTGGCCAACCTTTACACAACCGCCTAGCTAACCAGCTAAAATCTTGATGCTGACAGTGCCAGCGTCAGGAGAAGCCTCTCTGCGCTGTTACAGTGTCAAAATGGCACTAAAACAAGATGTCCGCTATATATATATATATGGAGAGGGATATGTGATTTCAGTAGCCAGTGACACAAATCGTGGTGTCAGGACATTGTGGATGTTTTCTGCACCCTGATTGGCTAGCCGCAATGTGCACACATAAAGTTAGGAAGAAAAAAAGGAGGAAAAAAAGTTTTCAAGAATACCGTGCCTCAGACCTCTGCAAATCCCCTTCCCTCATCAAACACATGCAAAACGCTCATGTTACACCACAATTATTATTGCAAAAGTGCTGAAAATACTTTTGTGGCAACGCAAACATTTTCCCGCACTTAATACCGAATGTTACCGATTTTTATAAAAATTTTGCTTGCGTTTCCAATCATGAATCCGAATGCGCCATATTCGTGCCGAATTTATGTTTGGCAATCATTTTCCGAACAAATTCACTCATCACTAAGGATGAATACACTACTATGCTCTGAAAATTGCAGTAGCCTGAGATTGTGAGAACAGGCTGCCATGATGTTCTCACCGCCGCAGCTTTGATGCCGGGCCTTCAGTCACTACTACAGCCCTAGTGTCTGGATCTCCTGTCTCTGCTGTAATTAGACGTCAATTGCAACCCAGTGCATAGCACTGACATGCAGTAAGATGGCACCTCGTTCCTCCCACAGCTGTGAACTGTGCATACCTGGGGCTTCCAGAGTTCACAGCTGATGCAGCCACAGTATAGGAGATGTATTTGGTGTTCAACCACAGTTTCTTATGGCGTAGGACTGCTGTTTTTGCGGTGTGTTATGGTTATGCTCTGACACTTGCAAAAAAAATAATACAAAATAGATTTCAACACAGAAAACTTTAAACTGTTTAAAATATATGTTTTTTAAATTTTTTATGAAATACATAAAAGTGTGCCAAATTACTTTTAAGTATGCTATAGGGGTGCAGAGGTAGTGCATTCTTCATGATGCTGGAATCTGTATGAGCCTAAAAAGCTCCTCTGCCCCATATGAAGCAACTAGAACTAAAATGAAATGTCATACCTGAGGACCCTGTTACAGATTTTTCAGTAGGGTTAAGGCTACTGGATTGGCCAATGCTCTGCATATTTTTACTACCTTTAGGAAGTGCATTGAACAACAGGGTGGATTGCTGCTGAGGGAAAAAAGAATCTCTTTAAATCTCGAGTGTGAACGAGCTGAGTGTGACCGGAGCGCAAGTGCGAACAGTGGTAAGGATTTGACTTGTGATTCAGTGACTTTGGATTCAGGGAGTTATTACTGAATTGCTATCTGTATTTTATTAATACTTTGTACTTATTTTTATTTAACGTTTCTGTCTGGTGCAATCCTCATTAGGAAATGTGCTCCATGCCACCCAGTGCACATCTTGCCACATGTATGCAATCCTTGAACAGCTGGTCGAGGGTGCATACTGCTGAGCAAGATGTGAGCACATTGTGCATTTGGAAGCCCAGATTCTGGATCTAAATGTGCAGCTGGCAACACTGAGATCCATTGACAATATGTAAAGGAGTCTTCTGCTCACTGAGCAGACGCTCAATGGGATAGATGAGGGGGGATGGTAGGATGGAGCTGCAGGACAGTGAAGAAGCAAGCTAGGTAACAGTTAGAAAGCGGGATAGAGGGAAGAGTGCCAGGAAGACTAGTCCTGATCTGGCACACCCCAAAAAGTTTGCTAAGTTGGCAGATGAGGGGGTGTCAGTACAGGGGTAGCACTGCTGCAGCCAGGCATGTCCTCTGAAAGCCGGAGGAGTGTCTGCTCCAGTAAGGGGGGGAAATAGGAGAGCAGGGCAGGCCAGACAGGTGCTGGTAGTGGGGGACTCAATTATTAGGGGAACAGATAGGGCAATCTGTCACAAAGACAGGGATCATCGAACGGTGTGCTGCCTACCTGGCGCTCGAGTCCGACACATGGCTGATCGGGTGGACAGATTACTGGGAGAGTCTGGTGAGGACCCAGCAGTCATGGTGCACATTAGCACAAATGACAAAGTTAGAGGTAGGTGGAAGGTCCTTAAAGATGATTTCAGGGAATTAGGCTGCAAGCTGAAAGCAAGGACCTCCAACGTGGTATTTTCCGAAATACTGCCTGTACCACGTGCCACGCCAGAGAGGCAATGGGAGATTAGGGAAATTATTAAGTGGCTCAGGAATTGGTGTGGGAAGGAGGGGTTTGGGTTCCTGGAGAACTGGACCAACTTCTCAGTTGGCTACAGGTTCTACGCTAGGGACGGACGGACGGACAATAGGGAAGGTGCAGCTGTGCTGGGGAGAAAATGGCTAGAGGGTTGGAGGAGTGTTTAAACTAGGGATGGGGGGAGGGTATTCATTTTATAGGAGGGGAAGATAGTGCAGATAGAGACCTGGGCACAAATAATGAAATTGGGGGTGGGGTTAGTACAGTTAATAATTTAAGTAAGAATAGAGGTACAGGGAGATACATAAAGTGCATGCATACTAATGCCAGAAGCCTCGCCAACAAATTGGAGGAAATAGAACTAATGTTGTTGGATAATTATGACATGGTGAGGATATCTGAAACATGGCTGGATGAGAGCCATGACTGGGCTGTTAACTTACAGGGCTATATGTTATGACCTGGTGGTCAGGACAATTATGGACCTGGTGGTTAAGAGCACACAGAATGACCTGATAGTTACTGATAATAAGGACGAGCTCTGGGACGTGGGAACTCTGCTGACCGCAATCCCTAATCCTATCAAACACACTAGAAATAGCTGTGGATTGCGCCTAACGCTCCCTATGCAACTCGGCACAGCCTAAGGAACTAGCTAGCCCTGAAGAAGGAAAATAAAGCCTACCTTGCCTCAGAGAAATTCCCCAAAGGAAAAGGCAGCCCCCCACATATAATGACTGTGAGTAAAGATGAAAATACAAACACAGAGATGAAATAGATTTAGCAAAGTGAGGCCCGACTTACTGAACAGATCGAGGATAGGAAAGGTTACTTTGCGGTCAGCACAAAAACCTACAAAAAGACCACGCAGAGGGCGCAAAAAGACCCTCCGCACAGACTCACGGTGCGGAGGGGCTCCCTCTGCGTCCCAGAGCTTCCAGCAAGCAAGACAACAATAAAAATAGCAAGCTGGACAGAAAAATAGCAAACCAAAGAAATACAAGCTGTAACTTAGCTTCTGCTGGGAAGACAGGTCACAAGAACGATCCAGGAGTGAACTAGACCAATACTGGAACATTGACAGGTGGCGTGGAGCAAAGATCTAAGTGGAGTTAAATAGAGCAGCAGCTAACAAATTAACCTCGTCACCTGTGGAAGGAAACTCAGAAACACAAACCAGAGGAAGTCCATGGACAGAACCAGCCGAAGTACCATTCATGACCACAGGAGGGAGCCCGACAACAGAATTCACAACAGTACCCCCCCCCCTTGAGGAGGGGTCACCGAACCCTCACCAGAGCCCCCAGGCCGACCAGGATGAGCCAAATGAAAGGCACGAACCAGATCGGCAGCATGAACATCAGAGGCAAAAACCCAGGAATTATCTTCCTGACCATAACCCTTCCACTTGACCAGGTACTGGAGTTTCCGTCTCGAAACACGAGAATCCAAAATCTTCTCCACCACATACTTCAACTCCCCCTCAACCAACACCGGGGCAGGAGGATCAACGGATGGAACCACAGGCGCCACGTATCTCCGCAATAACGACCTATGGAACACATTATGGATGGCAAAAGAAGCAGGAAGGGCCAAACGAAATGACACAGGATTGATAACCTCAGAAATCTTATATGGACCAATGAAACGAGGCTTAAACTTAGGAGAGGAAACCTTCATAGGAACATAACGAGACGACAACCAAACCAAATCCCCAACACGAAGTTGGGGACCCACACAGCGCCGGCGGTTAGCGAAATGTTGAGCCTTCTCCTGGGACAATGTCAAATTGTCCACCACATGAGTCCAAATCTGCTGCAACCTATCCACCACAGTATCTACACCAGGACAGTCCGAAGACTCAACCTGCCCTGAAGAGAAACGAGGATGGAAACCAGAATTGCAGAAAAACGGCGAAACCAAAGTAGCCGAGCTGGCCCGATTATTAAGGGCGAACTCAGCCAACGGCAAAAAGGACACCCAATCATCCTGATCAGCAGAAACAAAGCATCTCAGATATGTTTCCAAAGTTTGATTAGTTCGTTCGGTTTGGCCATTTGTCTGAGGATGGAAAGCCGAGGAAAAAGACAAATCAATGCTATCCTAGCACAAAAGGATCGCCAAAACCTCGAAACAAACTGGGAACCTCTGTCAGAAACGATGTTCTCCGGGATACCATGTAAACGAACCACATGCTGGAAAAATAATGGCACCAAATCAGAGGAGGAAGGCAATTTAGACAAAGGTACCAAATGGACCATCTTAGAAAAGCGATCACAAACCACCCAAATGACCGACATCTTTTGAGAGACGGGGAGATCCGAAATAAAATCCATAGAAATATGCGTTCAGGGCCTCTTCGGGACCGGCAAGGGCAAAAGCAACCCACTGGCACGAGAACAGCAGGGCTTAGCCCGAGCAGAAGTCCCACAGGACTGCACAAAAGAACGCACATCCCGTGACAAAGACGGCCACCAGAAGGATCTAGCCACCAAATCTCTGGTACCAAAGATTCCAGGATGCCCAGCCAACACTGAACAATGAATCTCAGAGATAACTCTACTAGTCCATCTATCAGGGACAAACAGTTTCTCCGCTGGGCAACGGTCAGGTCTATCAGCCTGAAATTTTTGCAGCACCCGCCGCAAATCAGGGGAGATGGCAGACAAAATTACCCCCTCTTTGAGAATACCCGCCGGCTCAGGAACACCCGGAGAGTCAGGCACAAAACTCCTTGACAAAGCATCAGCCTTCACATTCTTAGAGCCCGAAAGGTACGAAACCACAAAATCAAAACGGGAGAAAAATAACGACCATCGAGCCTGTCTCGGATTCAACCGTTTGGCAGACTCAAGATAAGTCAAATTCTTGTGATCTGTCAAGACCACCACGCGATGCTTGGCTCCTTCCAGCCAATGACGCCACTCCTCGAATGCCCACTTCATGGGCAACAACTCACGATTACCAACATCATAGTTACGCTCAGCAGGCGAAAACTTTCTAGAAAAGAAAGCACATGGCTTCATCACCGAGCCATCAGAACTTCTTTGTGACAAAACAGCCCCTGCTCCAATCTCAGAAGCATCAACCTCAACCTGAAACGGGAGCGAAACATCTGGCTGGCACAACACAGGGGCAGAAGAAAAGCGACGCTTCAACTCCTGAAAAGCCTCTACAGCTGCAGAAGACCAATTGACCACATCAGCACCCTTCTTGGTCAAATCAGTCAACGGTTTAGCAACAGTAGAAAAATTAGCGATGAAGCGCCGATAAAAATTAGCAAAGCCCAGGAACTTTTGCAGGCTCTTCACAGATGTCGGCTGAGTCCAATCGTAAATGGCCTGGACTTTAACAGGGTCCATCTCGATAGTAGTGGGGGAAAAAATGAACCCCAAAAATGAAACCTTCTGAACTCCAAAGAGACACTTTGACCCCTTCACAAACAAGGAATTAGCACAAAGGACCTGGAACACCATTCTGACCTGCTTCACATGAGACTCCCAATCATCCGAAAAGACCAAAATATCATCCAAATACACAATCAGGAATTTATCCAGGTACTCTGGGAAGATGTCATGCATAAAGGACTGAAATACTGATGGAGCATTGGAAAGCCCGAATGGCATAACCAGGTACTCAAAATGGCCCTCGGGCGTATTAAATGCTGTTTTCCATTCATCGCCTTGTTTAATACGCACAAGATTATACGCCCCTCGAAGATCTATCTTGGTGAACCAACTAGCCCCTTTAATACGAGCAAACAAATCAGACAGCAACGGCAAAGGATACTGAAATTTGACTGTAATTTTATTAAGAAGGCGATAATCAATACAAGGTCTCAAAGAACCATCCTTCTTGGCCACAAAAAAGAACCCTGCTCCTAACGGTGATGACGACGGGCGAATATGGCCTTTTTCCAAGGACTCCTTTATATAACTGCGCATAGCGGCGTGCTCTGGCACAGATAAATTGAACAATCGGCCCTTAGGAAACTTACTACCAGGAATCAAATTAATTGCACAATCACAATCCCTATGAGGAGGTAGGGCACTGGCTTTGGGCTCATCAAATACATCCCGATAATCCGACAAAAACTCTGGAACCTCAGAAGGAGTGGATGACGAAATAGACAAAAATGGAACATCACCATGTACCCCCTGGCAACCCCAGCTGGACACAGACATAGATTTCCAGTCCAATACTGGATTATAAACCTGTAGCCATGGCAACCCCAAAACGACCACATCATGCAGATTATGCAACACCAGAAAGCGGATATCCTCCTGATGTGCAGGAGCCATGCACATGGTCAATTGGGTCCAGTACTGAGGCTTATTCTTGGCCAAAGGCGTAGCATCAATTCCTCTCAATGGAATAGGATACTGCAAGGGCTCCAAGAAAAAACCACAGCGCCTAGCATACTCCAAGTCCATCAAATTCAGGGCAGCGCCTGAATCCACAAATGCCATAACAGAATAGGATGACAAAGAGCAAATCAGAGTAACAGACAATAGAAAATTAGACTGTACCGTACCAATGGTGGCAGACCTAGCGAACCGATTAGTGCGCTTAGGACAATCGGAGATAGCATGAGTGGAATCACCACAGTAAAAACATAGCCCATTCCGACGTCTGTGTTCTTGCCGTTCAGCTCTGGTCAAAGTCCTATCACATTGCATAGGCTCAGGCCCATGCTCAGATAGTACCGCCAAATGGTGCACAGCTTTACGCTCACGCAAGCGTCGATCGATCTGAATGGCCAAGGACATAGACTCATTCAGACCAGCAGGCATGGGAAACCCCACCATGACATCCTTAAGGGCTTCAGAGAGACCCTTTCTGAAGATTGCTGCCAGGGCACATTCATTCCACTGAGTGAGCACAGACCACTTTCTAAACTTCTGACAATATATCTCCGCTTCATCCTGACCCTGACACAGAGCCAGCAAGATTTTCTCTGCCTGATCCACTGAATTTGGTTCGTCATAAAGCAATCCAAGCGCCAGGAAAAACGCATCAACATCACGCAATGCCGGATCTCCTGGCGCAAGGGAAAATGCCCAGTCTTGAGGGTCGCCACGTAACAAAGAAATAATGATCCTTACTTGTTGAACAGGATCACCCGAGGAGCGAGGTTTCAAGGAAAGAAACAATTTACAATTATTTTTGAAATTCAAGAACTTAGATCTATCACCAAAAAACAAATCAGGAATTGGAATCCTAGGCTCTAATATCGGATTCTGACCCAAAAAATCTTGAATGTCTTGTACACTTATAGTGAGATTATCCATCAAAGAGGACAGACCTTGAATGTCCATGTTTACACCTGTATCCTGAACCACCCAGAGGTAAAGGGGAAAAGAGAGACAGAACACACTGCAAAGAAAAAAAAATGGTCTCAGAACTTCTTATCCCTCTATTGAGATGCATTAGGACTTTGGGCCACCTGTACTGTTATGACCTGGTGCTCAGGACAATTATGGACCTGGTGGTTAAGAGCACACGGAATGACCTGATAGTTACTGATAATAAGGACGAGCTCTGGGACGTGGGAACTCTGCTGACCGCAATCCCTAATCCTATCAAACACACTAGAAATAGCTGTGGATTGCGCCTAACGCTCCCTATGCAACTCGGCACAGCCTAAGGAACTAGCTAGCCCTGAAGAAGGAAAATAAAGCCTACCTTGCCTCAGAGAAATTCCCCAAAGGAAAAGGCAGCCCCCCACATATAATGACTGTGAGTAAAGATGAAAATACAAACACAGAGATGAAATAGATTTAGCAAAGTGAGGCCCGACTTACTGAACAGACCGAGGATAGCAAAGGTTACTTTGCGGTCAGCACAAAAACCTACAAAAAGACCACGCAGAGGGCGCAAAAAGACCCTCCGCACAGACTCACGGTGCGGAGGCGCTCCCTCTGCGTCCCAGAGCTTCCAGCAAGCAAGACAATAATAAAAATAGCAAGCTGGACAGAAAAATAGCAAACCAAAGAAATACAAGCTGTAACTTAGCTTCTGCTGGGAAGACAGGTCACAAGAACGATCCAGGAGTGAACTAGACCAATACTGGAACATTGACAGGTGGCGTGGAGCAAAGATCTAAGTGGAGTTAAATAGAGCAGCCAGCTAACGAATTAACCTCGTCACCTGTGGAAGGAAACTCAGAAACACCCACCAGAGGAAGTCCATGGACAGAACCAGCCGAAGTACCATTCATGACCACAGGAGGGAGCCCGACAACAGAATTCACAACAGCTATGACCGAACAGGGGGCGTGGCTTGCACGGGCTCAGGAGCAGACCTGTGACTGGGGAGCTCCTGCAGAATCCCGTTTTATTAGCGACTAATAGCTACTTTATTGGGAAGAGTCTACCCAGAAAGTTGTTGGAAGTGCCCAGGAGTGAGATACACCATGAAAAAAGCAACTTTATGGAAGGCACAGAACACAAAGGGACATACTAATCCCAGTCATGGCCGTGTGACAGGCCTGCATGAACAGGAGGACAAGAGGCTGCACGCATCGGTGCCACAAAGCCCCAGACCAAATCCGTCCACAGAAGGACTTCTGGACAAGCACACGTTCACAGCGGCTCCCACACTGAAAACCGCGGGTCTCACAGGCATCACCGCTGGAATCGGAGCTGCCGCCGCAGGTAGGCCCAAAGCCGCGGCCTAGCCTGAGTTGGCGAGGCCGAGAAGCATGAGAGGGGAGGTTACCCCGCCCCTGGACACGCCCACAGCTTCACACACGGCAAGCAGCGGCGCCGCCCCCTGAGGACGGAGCCGCAACCAAGCGGCAGAGAAGGCATCGGAGGAGCTTTTACCTCAAGCGGCTGGGGCTGCTGGACCTCCGGGGCCCGATGGTCGCCGCTCCCGGGCTGGGGCGGCTGCTGGGATGAGACCCAGAGCCGCAGCTACGGGGGCGGTGCAGAAGCCGGAGAGACGCGACGGGACTGGAGCCACGCCTACAACCCCGCCCACTACTAGCAGCGGCACCGCGAATGGACGAAAGAAATCCAATGCTGCTGCAGGGGGATCCACAGCTGCGCCCAAAGCTCCGACTGCGATAAGCAGCGGTAACACTGCAGGAGGAGAGAGAATCAGAGCGGACAAGAGGAGAGCCACAGGTGAGCCGGCACAAAGGGTGACACTAACTTCAGAGTCCCCGGGTACCCCTGGTCCATGTCACCGGACAGATGCGGTCTCAGGGAGAGTTCTTAAAACCACAGCCACCAATAAGCAAGCGAGACAGGGGAGAGGGAGACAGGACGAAACCCCGCCCATAACTCAGCCCACAGCTCGCAGAGACACTGCTGCTATGGATAGGCTTATCCAGTCTACTAGCCGCACCTTAAGATTTGAAGCCCCCACATTTATACCGCAGCGCAGACCCCAGACGGGGGAGAAACACCAGGCCACAGACCCTTTGGTGACACCGATTGAATCAGAAGGTCCACCACAGGATAATTGTCACTCACAGGACGCCCTAAAACAGGGTGAGGACAGTCATAGCAACAAGGGGGAGGGAAGCTCCACCTCAAAATCTCCATACCCATTCCTTGGCACAGAGGGAGTGTTAGATGAGGAGGTTCCCCCTACCGAATCAGCAATGGACACTATGCTAAAAAACTTTTGCGATATCATTAACAAAAAAATGGAAGAAAGCTCAGTAATACTGGATGCGAGGATAAGTACTTCCTTTTTCTAACCATAGTCTCATGTAGGGTGAGCTGGACTGAAGAGCTGGAGATCGTGGAACTAGCGGGTGTGCCGGTGGACATGGCAGACTGAGAGACGGTTGGAGACGGTATTGTTTCCGCCGGGGCCCTAGATGCAGTGTTTCCTACTACGAAACTGGTGATTCCCTGACCCTGACTGCTTTGGCCTGGCAAAGAAACCTGCACAGATACTGCAAGTGGTGCGGAAAATGGTGGCCTTACAGTGACGGCAGGGATGTAGCGTTGCTGACTAGCTTCATTGGCCGAGGGTGCTACAACCTTAAGGGACGTTTGGTAGTTAGTCCAGGCTTGCAAATGCATGGTGGTTAAATGTCTATGCATGCAACTTCTATTGAGACTTTTCAGATTCTGACCTCTGCTTAAGGTAGTTGAACATTTTTGACAGATGACTTTGTGCTGATCAATTGGATGTTGTTTAAAAAAATGCCAGACTGCACTCTTTCTAGCATCGGATCCCTTTTCAGGCATTGCAGACTGAGCTTTAACCGGATGGCCACGCTGTCCTCCAACAGGTTTTGGCTTTGCCACGCGTTTTGTCCCATCTACGGGCCCGGCAGATGGAACCTGTTGCGATGTTGATGCCTGCTGCGGCCCCTCCTCCTCCGCTTCAGAACTACTGCCGCCTGCACCCTGTTCCCCCAATGGCTGCCAATCGGGGTCAACAACTGGGTCATCTATAACCTCCTCTTCTAGCTCGTGCGCAACTTCGTCTGTGTCACCATGTAAGTCGGTGGTAGAGCGTTCGTGACGGGGCAACATAGTCTCATCAGGGTCTGATTCTGGATCAGTACCCTGCGAGGGCAATGTTGTGGTCTGAGTCAAAGGACCAGCATAGTAGTCTGGCTGTGGCTGTGCATCAGTGCACTCCATGTCAGATTCAACTTGTAATGGGCATGGACTGTTAACTGTTTCACTTTCTAAGCCAGGGACGGTATGTGTAAAGAGCTCCATGGAGTAACCCGTTGTGTCGCCTGCTGCATCCTTCTCTGTTGTTGTTTTTGCTGAAGAGGACAAGGAAGCGACTTGTCCCTGACCGTGAACATCCACTAACGACGCGCTGCTTTTACATTTACCAGTTTCAAAAGAGGAGGCAAAAGAGCTAGAGGCTGAGTCAGCAAGGTAAGCCAAAACTTGCTCTTGCTGCTCCGGCTTTAAAAGCGGTTTTCCTACTCCCAGAAAAGGGAGCGTTCGAGGCCTTCTGTAGCCAGACGACGAACCTGGCTCCACAGCTCCAGACTTAGATGCAATATTTTTTTTCCGACGACCACCTGATGCTCCACTACCACTACCATCATTACCAGCTGACAATGAACGCCCACGGCCTCTTCCACCAGACTTCCTCATTGTTTTAAAAACGTAACCAAAGTAACGGTATTTGTTGCTGTCAAACAACTTACACGGTGAGCTATAACTTCAGTATGATTTAGATATCCCTTTATAGGTGGGTGAGACTGCAAGGAAAATCAGGCACAATGTTACACACTCTGTTTTCGGTGGCGAAGCTTTCAAAGCCCTGATGGACTACGCTGAACCACGCTACGAGCTACCCAGTCGACATTTCTTTTCGAGGAAAGCCATCCCAGCCCTCCACCAGCATGTTAAAGAGTGCATCGTCCATGCACTCAGGCAATCTGTGAGTACAAAGGTGCACCTGACAACAGATGCATGGACCAGTAGGCATGGCCAGGGACGTTACGTGTCCATCACGGCACACTGGGTGAATGTGGTGGCTGCAGGGTCCACAGGGGACATCAATTTCGGGACAGTTCTGCCTAGCCCACGGTCTAGGAAAGAGTTGGCTGTAGGTGTTCGCACCCCCTCCTCCTCCTCCTCGTCCTTCTGCAGAAGCGAGAGCTCGTCCACAGACCGAAGTCGCCCAACCACTCCATCCGCAGCTGCCACTGTTGCACACCAGTTGTCCCATTATGGGCCAGCTACTGGCAAGCGTCAGCAGGCTGTATTGGCTATGAAGTGTTTGGGCGACAAAAGACACACCGCGGAAGTTCTGTCCGAGTTCTTGCAGAGAGAAACGCAGTCGTGGCTGGGCACAGTAGATCTTGAGGCAGGCAAGGTAGTGAGTGATAACGGAAGGAATTTCATGGCTGCCATCTCCCTTTCCCAACTGAAACACATTCCTTGCCTGGCTCACACCTTAAACCTGGTGGTGCAGTGCTTCCTGAAAAGTTATCCGGGGTTATCCGACCTGCTCCTCAAAGTGCGCGGACTTTGCTCACATATCCGCCGTTCGCCCATACACTCCAGCCGTATGCAGACCAATCAGCGGTCTTTGAACCTTCCCCAGCATCGCCTAATCATAGACGTTGCAACAAGGTGGAACTCAACACTGCACATGCTTCAGAGACTGTGCGAACAGAGGCGGGCTGTTATGTTTTTGTGGGAGGATACACACACACGGGCAGGCAGTAGGATGGCAGACATGGAGTTGTCAGGTGTGCAGTGGTCGAAGATACAAGACATGTGTCAAGTCCTTCAGTGTTTTGAGGAATGCACACGGCTGGTTAGTGCAGACAACGCCATAATAAGCATGAGCATCCCCCTAATGCGTCTGCTGATGCAAAGTTTGACGCACATAAAGGATCAGGCGTCTGCACCAGAGGAAGAGGAAAGCATTGATGACAGTCAGCCATTGTCTGGTCAGGGCAGTGTACAGGAAGAGGTAGCGGGCGAACAGGAGGAGGAGGACGAGGAGGATGATGGGGAAGAGTATTTTTTTAATGAAGAAGCTTCTCCGGGGCCACTGGAAATTGGTGGCGTGGCAAGGCCGGGTTCTGGTTTTTTGAGGGACACAAGTGACGTAGATTTGCCTGAAACTGCCCCTCAACCAAGCACAACCGCAGATTTGACAACTGGAACTCTGGCCCACATGGCGGATTATGCCTTACGTATCCTCAAAAGGGACACACGCATTACAAAAATGATGAACGATGACGATTACTGGTTGGCCTGCCTCCTTGATCCTCGGTATAAAGGCAAATTGCAAAATATTATGCCACATGAGAACTTGGAACTAATATTAGCAACCAAACAATCAACTCTTGTTGTTGTTGACCGTTTGCTTCAGGCATTCCCAGCACACAGCGCCCGTGATCGTTCTCACACGAGCTGCAGGGGGCAGCAGACCAGAAGTGTTAGAGGTGCAGAAATCCGAAGTGTCGTTGGACAGAGGGGTTTTCTGACCAGGTTGTGGAGTGATTTTGCTATGACCGCAGACAGGACAGGTACTGCTGCATCAATTCAAAGTGACAGGAGACAACATTTGTCCAGTATGGTTACTAAGGCTATATTCACACTTTGCGGATTTTGCTGCGGATCCGCAGCGGATTTGACCGCTGCGGATCCGCAGCAGTTTCCCATGAGTTTACATTTCAATGTAAACCTATGGGAAACAAAAAACGGTGTGCACATGCTGCAGAAAAATCCGCGCGGAAACGCTGCGGATTACATTCCGCAGCATGTCACTTCTTTTCTGCGGATTTTCAGCTGCTCCAATAGAAAACTGCAGTTGAATATCCGCAGAAGAAAACGCAGTAAAAACCGCAATAAATCCGCAGTAAAAACCGCGATGGGTTTTCACTGCGGATTTTGCAATTCCGCTGCGGAAAAATCCGCAGTGGAATCTGCAAAGTGTGCACATAGCCTAACTATTTTTCATCCCTTATCGATGTTCTACCTCAACCGTCATTCCCATTTGATTACTGGGCATCCAAATTAGACACCTGGCCAGAATTGGCAGAATATGCATTGCAGGAGCTTGCTTGCCCGGCAGCTAGTGTCCTATCAGAAAGAGTATTCAGTGCTGCAGGTTCAATATTAACCGAAAAAAGGACTCGTCTGGCTACCCAAAATGTTGATGATCTAACCTTCATTAAAATGAACCACAACTGGATTTTGAATTCTTTTGCCCCACCTTGCCCAGCCGACACCTAGCTTTCCTATGAAAAGGTATTGCCTGTGGACTACTCTGAATGACTTTACCAATTTCGTAATTTGCAGCAGCTGATTGTCCAGCATACGACATGTTTACACCTCCCTAAATGGCCAAACTCACCACACGGGGCCATGGTATCGCCACTTGGCGCAAGCACCCGTGAGAGTGCTGTTTGTCTGAAGAGGTGGGTGTGCCCGCTTTTGGTCGACGGCACTGCCACTGGGTCCCTCATAGTACAATAAAGTATCTCTGGCGGTGGTGGTGCGCACCCAACGTCAGACACACTGTTGTAACATGAGGGGCCCTGGGCCTGTACCGCAGGCCACAAGAGAGTTCCCCCACCCCCAAGCTCAAACATTGCTCTACCACTTGCACAATTATCTCTCACAGTTCCACCAATGTTTAGTCTATGCGCTGACATCCGTAAATTCCTTCCATTGACAATACCATTGTGTTGACATGTATGATGGTACTTAACATAGTCAGGGGCAGTGTCCTGTATTTACCAAGTAAATACTTTGTGCCAAATTACTAGGTCTGAAACTACGCAGAGGAGCCCACCCCTGTACCTAATGATTGCACCCTTTTGTGTTTTCATTTTGTTGTAATGCGAGACATTAACATGTATTTATTGTTTGGGACTACTAACTGGCAGACACTCATTACAATCGGCCTCCGCTGACAACACCAATGCTGCCTGTGTACCCCTGCAAGAGAATTCAAAGTGCCTACAGCCCAATTTTATTATGTTAGGCCTTCGAAGCCTGTCTGCGGTCCGTCCTTCCACTAGTCCTCCACTGACCTGTCTACTGCTGCCCGTGTACCCCTGGAACCAATTATAAAGTGCCTACAGCCCAATTTTATTATGTTAGGCCTTCGAAGCCTGTCTGCGGTCCGTCCTTCCACTCGTCCTCCACTGACCTGTCTACTTCTGCCCGTGTACCCCTGGAACCAATTATAAAGTGCCTACAGCCCAATTTTATTATGTTAGGCCTTCGAAGCCTGTCTGCGTTCCGTCCTTCCACTCATCCTCCACTGACCTGTCTACTGCTGCCCGTGTACCCCTGGAACCAATTTTAATGTGCCTACAGCCCAATTTATTATGTTAGGCCTTCGAAGCCTGTCTGCGGTCCCTCCTTCCACTAGGCCTCCAGTGACCTGTCTACTGCTGCCCGTGTACCCCTGGAACCAATTATAAAGTGCCTACAGCCCAATTTTATTATGTTAGGCCTTTGAAGCCTGTCTGCGGTCCCTCCTTCCACTAGGCCTCCACTGACCTGTCTACTGCTGCCCGTGTGCCCCTGGAACGAATTTTAAAGTGCCTACAGCCATATTTTATTATGTTAGGCCTTCGAAGCCTGTCTGCGGTCCCTCCTTCCACTAGGCCTCCACTGACCTGTCTACTGCTGCCCGTGTGCCCCTGGAACCAATTTTAAAGTGCCTACAGCCCAATTTTATTATGTTAGGCCTTCGAAGCCTGTCTGCGGTCCCTCCTTCCACTAGGCCTCCACTGACCTGTCTACTGCTGCCCGTGTACCCCTGGAACCAATTTTAAAGTGCCTACAGCCCAATTTTATTATGTTAGGCCTTCGAAGCCTGTCTGCGGTCCCTCCTTCCAATAGTTCTCCACTGACCAGACCAATGCTGGCCGCGTACCCCTGGAACCCAGCTGAAAGTGCATGGAGCCTGCGTTTTTTCTTTGTTTTATATTTAGAAAGCCCAGATGAACTACGCTGTACCACGGTTCAAGCTACCCAGTCAACATTTCTTTTGCGAGAAAAGCCATCCCAGCCCTCCACCGGCATGAAAAAGTCTGCATTGTCATAGCACTCAGGCAATCAAACAGTAGAAAGGTGCACCTGACAAGAGACGCATGGACCAGTAGGCATGTCCACAAAAAGTTACGTGTCCATTACGGCGCACTGGGTTAATGTGTTGGATGCATGGTCCACAGGGGACAGCCTACAAAGTCTGTCTGCAGTCCCTAATTCAAATTGTCCTCCGCTGACCACACCACTGCTTCCCGTGTACCCCTGGAACCAATTTTAAAGTGCCTACAGCCTAATTTTGTTATGTTAGGCCTACTACGCCTGTCTGCGGTCCCTCCTTCCAATACTCCTCCACTGACCACACCACTGCTGCCCGTGGACCCCTGGAACCTATTTTTAATTGCATAGAGCATCCTCTTTTTAATAGTAGGCGTACAAAGTCTGTCTGTGGTCCACTATTGAAATTGTCCTCCACTGACCAGATCAATGCTGCCTGTGTACCCCTGTAACCTTTTTTAAACTGCATTGAGCCACATTTTTGGTTTAAGGCCTACTACCCGTGTCTGTCTGCGCCACTCAATACAGCTGTCCTCCTTTGAAAAAAGCAGAGCGTCAATAGTCTTGTTTTCAGCCTCTAGGAATTTGAAAACTGCATTGGGGCTACTACTTCGGTAGGGCGTACTAACGGTGTCTGCCGCTCCAAGGTGTTCCCCAGGTTTCCTCGCCATTGCTTCGATCTTCTGACTCTCGTTTAGTAGTTGTTGAAAACTACACTGCATTAGGCCTACAAATTGGGTATGGGGTGTAGAGACGGTGTGTTCCACTCCAAGGTGTTCCCCAGGTTTCCTCTCCATTGCTTCGGTCTTCCGACTCTCGTTTAGTAGTTTTTGAAAACTACACTGCATTAGGCCTACAAATTGGGTATGGGGTGTAGAGACGGTGTGTTCCACTCCAAGGTGTTCCCCAGGTTTCGTCTACATTGCTTCGGTCTTCCGACTCTCGATTAGTAGTTGTTGAAAACTACACTGCATTAGGCCTGCAAATTGGGTATGGGGTGTAGAGACGGTGTGTTCCACTCCAAGGTGTTCCCGAGGTTTCCTCACCATTGCTTCGGTCTTCCGACTCTCGTTTAGTAGTTGTTGAAAACTACACTGCATTAGGCCTACAAATTGGGTATGGGGTGTAGAGACGGTGTGTTCCACTCCAAGGTGTTCCCCAGGTTTCCTCTCCATTGCTTCGGTCTTCTGACTCTCGTTTAGTAGTTGTTGAAAACTACACTGCATTAGGCCTACAAATTGGGTATGGGGTGTAGAGACGGTGTGTTCCACACCAAGGTGTTCCCCAGGTTTCCTCTCCATTGCTTCGGTCTTCCGACTCTCGTTTAGTAGTTGTTGAAAACAACACTGCATTAGGCCTACTAGTTGGGTTGAGGCATTCTATCTGTGTCTGCCGCTCCTTGCTGTTCTCCTCCAGTGAACAAAGCTGTGCTGCCGGTTTACTACTGTTGCCAATTTTGAACTGCATTTAGAATACTTACTGATTTGGGCCTACTCTCTGTGTCAGCCTCTCATTCCAGTTGTCCTCCACTGAACAAAGCAATGCCCCCTGGTTAGTCCTGTTACCAATTTTGAACTGCATTTAGCCCACTTTATTCTTTGGGCCCATATCTGTTTCCCCCTCATCCTGCCCATTGCCCAGCCAGTGATAGATGAGTCTGCTGGTACATTGACCCATAACGCAACATTCCCCGTGCACGCTACACTGCAAGATTGTGACCATGCTGAAAGTCAGGTCCCCCTTCCCGCATACCATACCACAATACATGGGGACAAAGAGGAAGGTGCAGATGAAGGTGCAGGTTCCTTCATCAGGTGGGGGGAGGAATACTCGTTGGCGACGTCACTGGCACAGGGCCTCTCATAGTATGCAAAAGTGTTGCTGCCGGTGGGAGGCGCCCCCGCCGTGCAAACACACCGCTGTACTTTGAGGGGCCCCTTGCCAGTGCCAATGCCAACGAGTGGGCCCCCCCTGCTTGCTCAGGATCACAGCACTTGCAAAGTTGAAATACTTACCTCTCCCTGCTCCACTGCCGTGACGTGGTCCAGATGTCCTTGGCCCACTAATTGCTTGAACCAGCCGTACACCCCACAACTTTAGCCAAATGACCCCCAATTTCAAATGCCTTACAATTATTATAAGCTAAATTACGATTGACAAGCTTCAGTAGCAAGAATGGATGTTTTTGCCAATACAATGGGCTCTGTACATGTTTTCCTGGCCTCTACTCACTGCCGACTATGCTCCCTCATTGACTTGCATTGGGTTTCGTGTTTCTGTCGATCACCGACTTTTGGCGATAATCGGCCGATTCCACTCGACTCGACTTTTGAGATAGTCGGGTTTCGCGAAACCCGGCTCGACTCTAAAAAGGTCAAGGTCGCTCAACTCTAATAGCGACATCTTTTTTTCTACTAATAGGAGTTATAGATATGCCTCTTCCCAACGATTAGCCTTAACAATGAGCCAGATATTTTGCTGCCCACATAGTCGCAGGGCCACCCGAAGGTGTCCCCGGACATAGTAAGCTACCTTATAACTTACTGCAAGCTTATGTTCAAAACAGGCCTTTGCATCTTACTACATACTGATTAACTAATGTAGCTTTAGATATTACTACTTATTATACACCAAGCTTAGAGTCCACAAAGGGCATACATATTTATACTCTAATTGTTTACTTAGCGACTTTAGACTAAGCTTTATAACATTCCTACGAACGTTTAGTCAGCAAATTTGTGCATAGTTCTAAACTGTTTATTTAGCGACCTCTTCAAATTTGACTCACTGTTCAATATGTTATGCTACTTAATGTTAACTTATTAACTTATTACACTACACTAACCGACTATATGATTGATTGCCTGTCACCCCTATTGCTATAGGGGTTTATTTTTTCCCTATTCTCATATTCCTCTTCCCTTTCCCTTCCCTTCCTAATTTATCCCTCCTTGTTAAAAGTTGAAATTCCCCAATAAAAATTGTTGAAAACAGAAATGACCGAACAGATAAGCGAGGGGAGGTGTGTGTCTATATGTAAAATCATCCTTAAAACCCATCCTGCGTGATAATATAGGTGAATTTAATGAAAATGTAGAGTCCTTGTGGGTGGAGATAAATGTAGGGGTAAAAATAATAAATTACTGATAGGGGTTTGTTATAAGTCCCCAAAAATAATGGAAGCAATGGAAAATATCCTCATAAAGCAAATAGATGAAGTTGCGACTCAAGGAGAAGTCATTATTATGGGGGACTTCAACTACCCTGAAATAGATTGGGGAACAGAAACCTGCAGTTCTAGCAAAGGTAATCGGTTTTTGACAACTATGAGAGACAATTACCTTTCACAACTGGTTCAGGACCCAACAAAAAGGGGGGCACTGCTAGACCTAATATTAACCAACAGGCCAGACCGCATATCAAATATAAGGGCTGGGGTCACTTGGGTAATAGTGATCACAAAAGTATAAGTTTTCATGTATCCTTTAATAAGATGTATAGTAGATGGGTTACAAGGACACTAAACTTCAGAAGGACAAATTTCCAATGGATGAGAGATGATCTGCAATATGCTGGGACAATATCCTGAGACATAAAAATACACAAAGAAAATGGGAGACGTTTATTAGCATCCTGGATAGGACCTGTGCACAGTATATACCGTATGGGAATAAACATACTAGAAATAGGAGGAAACCAATATGGCTAAATAGAGCTGTAAGGGGCGCAATAAGTGACAAAAAGAAAGCATTTAGAGAATTAAAGGAAGTAGGTAGTGATGAGGCATTAAATAAATACAGAAAATTAAATAAATTCTGTAAAAAGCAAATCAAGGCAGCAAAGATTGAAACAGAGACTAAATGACTTTTTTTCATCAGTATTTACACAAGAAAATTCCATGATCAATTCAATATGATCCTTGATAACAAAAATTCCCCCATTAAGTGTCTTCTGCTTAACCCAGCAGGAAGTATGTCGGCGTCTAAAAATCACTAAAATTGACAAATCTCCGGGCCCGGATGCGATACACCCTCGAGTACTGCAGGAATTAAGTACAGTCATTGATAATAATAATAATAATAATAATTTTATTTATATAGCGCCAACATATTCCGCAGCGCTTTACAAATTATAGAGGGGACTTGTACAGACAATAGACATTACAGCATAACAGAAATACAGTTCAAAACAGATACCAGGAGGAGTGAGGGCCCTGCTCGCAAGCTTACAAACTATGGGGAAAAGGGGAGACACGAGAGGTGGATGGTAACAATTGCTTTAGTTATTCGGACCAGCTATAGTGTAAGGCTCAGGTGTTCATGTAAAGCTGCATGAACCAGTTACCTGCCTAAGTATGTAGCAGTACAGACACAGAGGGCTAATACTGCATAAAGTGTATGAGAACATGATGCGAGGAACCTTTTTTTTTTATTTTTTTTATTATAAATAGGCCACACAGGGATCGTTAGGTTAATGCATTGAGGCGGTAGGCCAGTCTGAACAAATGAGTTTTTAGGGCACGCTTAAAACTGTGGGGATTGGGGATTAATCGTATTAACCTAGGTAGTGCATTCCAAAGAATCGGCGCAGCACGTGTAAAGTCTTGGAGACGGGAGTGGGAGGTTCTGATTATTGAGGATGCTAACCTGAGGTCATTAGCGGAGCGGAGGGCACGGGTAGGGTGGTAGACTGATACCAGGGAGGAGATGTAGGGTGGTGCTGAGCCATGGAGTGCTTTGTGGATGAGGGTAGTAGTTTTGTACTGGATTCTGGAGTGGATGGGTAGCCAGTGTAATGACTGGCACAGGGTAGAGGCATCGGTGTAACGGTTGGTGGGGAATATGATCCTGGCTGCAGCATTCAGGACAGATTGGAGCGGGGAGAGTTTTGCAAGAGGGAGACCGATTAGTAGAGAGTTACAATAGTCCAGACGAGAATGAATAAGTGATAAAGTAAGAGTTTTTGCAGAGTCGAAATTAAGAAAAGGGCGAATTCTAGAAATGTTTTTGAGATGCAGGTAAGAAGAGCGAGCCAGTGATCGGATGTAGGGGGTGAATGAAAGGTCAGAATCAAGGATGACCCCAAGGCAGCGGGCATGTTGCTTTGGAGTAATGGTGGAACCGCACACGGAGATGGCAATGTCAGGCAAAGGTAGGTTAGTAGAGGGAGAGAACACGAGGAGTTCAGTTTTTGACAGGTTTAGTTTCAGATAGAGGGAGGACATGATGTTAGAGACAGCGGTAAGACAATCACTGGTGTTTTCTAAAAAGGTCGGTGTGATATCGGGAGCAGAAGTGTATAATTGGGTGTCGTCAGCATAGAGATGGTACTGGAAACCAAATCTACTGATTGTTTGTCCAAATTGATAGACCATTATTTTTAATCTTTAAAGACTCCACAATAACAGGATCTGTACCACAGGACTGGCGTATAGCAAATGTGGTGCCAATATTCAAAAAAGGGACAAAAACTGAACTTGGAAATTATAGGCCAGTAAGCTTAACCTCTACTGTTGGTAAAATCCTGGAGGGCATTCTAAGGGATGCTATACTGGAGTATCTGAAGAGGGATAACCTCATGACCCAGTATCAGCACGGGTTTACTAGGGACCGTTCATGTCAGACTAATCTGATCAGTTTCTATGAAGAGGTAAGTTCCGGACTGGACCAAGGGAACCCAGTAGATGTAGTGTATATGGACTTTTCAAAAGCTTTTGATACGGTGCCACACAAAAGGTTGATACATAAAATGAGAATAATGGGGATAGGGGAAAATATGTGCAAGTGGGTTGAGAGCTGGCTCAGGGATAGGAAACAAAGGGTGGTTATTAATGGAGCACACTCGGACTGGGTCACAGATAGCAGTGGGGTTCTGCAGGGGTCAGTATTGGGCCCTCTTCTTTTTAACATATTTATTAATGATCTTGTAGGGGCATTCAGAGTAGAATTTCAATATTTGCAGATGACACTAAACTCTGCAGGGTAATCAATACAGAGGAGGACAATTTTATATTACAGGATGATTTATGTAAACTAGAAGCTTGGGCTGATAAATGGCAAATGAGGTTTAATGGGGATAAATGTAAGGTCATGCACTTCGGTAGAGCAAATAAGATGTATAATTATGTTTTTAATTAAAAAAACACTGGGCAAAACTGTCACTGAAAAAGACCTGGGTGTATGGGTGGACAACAAACTCACATTTAGTGGCCAGTGTCAGGCAGCTGCTACAAAGGCAAATAAAATAATGGGATGTATTAAAAAGGCATAGATGCTCATGAGGAGAATATAATTTTACCTCTATACAAGTCACTAGTTCGACCACACTTAGAATACTGTGCACAGTTCTGGTCTCCGGTGTATAAGAAAGACCTAGCTGAATTGGAGCGGGTGCAGAGAAGAGCGACAAAGGTTATTAGAGGACTGGGGGGTCTGCAATACCAAGACAGGTTATTACTAGTGATGAGCGAGTGTACTCATTGCTCGAGATTTCCCGAGCACGCTCGGGTGTCCTCCGAGTATTTTTTAGTGCTCGGAGATTTAGTTTTCATTGCCGCAGCTGAATGATTTACAGCTGCTAGCCAGCATAAGTACATGTGCCCCTAGTTACATGCCTGGTTACTAGGGAATCCCCATATGTGATCAAGCTGAGATGAAAATCATTCAGCTGCTGCAAGGAAATCTCCGAGCACTAAAAAATACTCGGAGGACACCCAAGCGTGCTCGGGAAATCTTGAGTAACGAGTATATTCGCTCATCACTAGTTATTACACTTGGGGCTATTTAGTTTGGATAAACAAAGGCTAAGGGGTGATCTTATTTTAATGTATAAATATATGAGGGGACAGTACAAAGACCTTTCTGATGATCTTTATAATCATAGACCTGAGACAGGGACAAGGGGGCATCCTCTACGTCTGGAGGAAAGAAGGTTTAAGCATAATAACAGACGCGGGTTCTTTACTGTAAGAGCAGTGAGACTATGGAACTCTCTGCCGTATGATGTTGTAATGAGTGGTTCATTACTAAAATTTAAGAGAGGACAGGATGCCTTTCTTGAAAAGTATAATGTTACAAATTATACATACTAGACTCCTTGATTGGGCGTTGATCCAGGGAACTAGTCTGATTGCTGTATGTGGAGTCGGGACGGAATTTTTTTCCCCAAAGTGGAGCTTACTCTTTGCCACATGGTTTTTTTTGCCTTCCTCTGGATCAACATGTTAGGGCATTTTTGGTTAGGCTATGGGCTGAACTAGATGGACTTAAAGTCTTCCTTCAACCTTAATAACTATGTTACTATGTTACCTTGATATTGCTCTATACTATACTGTAAAAATAAAACATGCTGATGTTCTTCTGAAGCAACATGTCAATATCATATCCTATGTAAACAAAATACCTATTTGAAGGGACATAGCTTTAGTCTTAACCCTAAGGTGGCCAACGAGCCTTCTGCCACATAAAAAGAACAAATATTATAAATGGCACGTAACTAGTGAGATGCTTTTCTATAGATAGTGCATTGTGGCCCAGGACCTTTAAGTTACACCTGTTCCTGCCTGTTACTTTGTATATTAATCTTCTATAATAATCCTTATCATTAATGTATATATTAAATTCTCAGAGCGTAGCAATGGCTGTAATTCAGTATTAAAGGAATAAATGGCAATGTCTGTGTTCAAATGAGGATCAAATACTGCTCCTCACCCACGTATCCCTCAGGGATAATATAAAAAGAGGTTAGTGTGTCAATCCCTTTACACTAATCATAAGGTAAATTAATGATCTGGTATTTCCCAAAGACGCATGAAAACAAATCTCTCAACCCCCCACCCTTACCCCCCACGCCTGAGCCTCTTCATTTCGGGCTAATTAGCATTCATTTCCTTTAAACAGTAGGCAGCAAGGGGCCCTGCTCATTTCTATGGCCCCAAGTTCATTACCTCTTACAGACCAAGCGAGGAGAAAGAGGCAATTAGAGCCATGGGATGTGTCCTTCTTTTAGAAAGCCTAATACGGGAATGCCTTGCATTTAACCCATGCAGAATAATCACACATGTCCTCTGTTGACATACTGTCATATCACATCCTTCTCTCTTCATTAATCCCTTTTCATCCTGATCTATCTTCTTGCCCTCTGACATTTTCTCTTTATTTTGTTTTCCTTTTTATCCCTGAAATAAAAGAAATGTTTGGTTAACCCTTTCTGTCAAGCTTCTAAAAAACAAATCAATTAATCTATTTCTTAGTTTTCTTTTAGCTGTACATGAAAAGTTAGGTGACAGTAAATATAGCTGCCTTGACAGGTTCCACACAGGGTCTTTTTGTAAAGAATCCACCAACTTAAATAGGCTACAAACTGCAGTAACCTCTGATCGACCAAACCGCTGCATGACCAGCTCTACCCTCGTCTACTGTATCCTCACCCATCCCTTGTAGATTGTGAGCCTTCACGGGCAGGGTCCTCTCTCCTCCTGTACCAGCTATGACTTGTATTGTTCAAGATTATTGTACTTGTTTTTATAATGTATACTCCTCCTCACATGTGAACTGCCATGGAATAAATGGTTCTATAATAATAAAAAATAATAATAATAAATAGGCATCCTTGAACAGTCTTTGTGATAGTTCCTCCTCTTAACAGGTCCAAAGGGCTTCCCATTATTCACCTTTTTGTCCCTGCACAGGGATCTTGCCTTAACTATAAGGGTCCTTGGGTTATGTCCACAGAGTAGCTGCTAGCCAATGGTGGGAAAACTGTGTAAAATTGAGGGGAAGCCATTTTTGACTGGGTCAGAATGAGAGAGACAGAGACAATGATACAATTGGAAGTTATCACATTGTCAGTGGAAGTCCAAGAGTGAGGCAGAGAAAGTAGTGTAATGACACCTTTGACTTTGTTACTACTATTGGCAGGATGGCGTGGAATTCTCCATCTAGAGAATCTGCTGACAGAGTTTGGTCAAAGTACCCACCAGCAAGGATAAATTGCTTCCTCCACTATCAGTGCCACATACCAGAATTGAATGGTGACTTGATAGAGGCAGAAACCAATGCAGGAGCAAGGACTGATGATTATTAGTGATGAGCGAATATACTCGTTACTCGAGTTTCCCCGAGCATGCCCGAGTGGTTTCCGAGTATTTTGGCGTGCTCTGAATTTTCGTCGCTGCAGCTGCATGATCTGCGACTGATACACAGGCTGAATACATGTGGGAATTCCCTAACAAACAGGCAACCCCCACGTGTATTCAGGCTGTCTAGCAGTCGCAAATCATGCAGCTGTGGTGCTGAAAACTAAATCTCTGAGCTCATCCAAATACTCGGAGACCACCCGAGCGTGCTCATCAGTAAATGATTGTACACTGTTTTACTTTATTTTATATTAGAGAAAAGGCTGCTTAAGTATTTATTCATAATTTAATTACTTTCATATCACTATTTTTAACCCCATGTCTCATGGATTTCTTATTTTCCAGCTCCACTGTGTTTTCTGTATTCTTCTTTACCATGTTTTCATGAATTTCTTCAACACCCCAAATCAAAGAGATTTGTAGTTTTGTAGTTTTGAATATAGTTTTTTTGGTTTTGTTTTATTATGGCGTTTTTTCTGCTGTAAAAAAATTACCTGGACATCTGATTCTCCAGGTGAATACAATTACAGTAAAACCTTTCTTAGGATGCTGCCGCACGTGGGGCCCTGTCTGGGGCCCTCTGTCTGCAGCTTTGTGGTGTTCCTCCTTTCCCCCTGTCTGCCTGACAGGAATTGACTGGGTGAAGCCCAGGCAGCGTCTGACTAACTTTCTATACACCCCAGGCCACCAGTTTTACCCTAATGTGAGGAGTGCCCTAGTAGATAGAAGCAAGTCTCCTCCTGGCGGACTGGAGTGTGAAGTGTAGAGTATGGTTTGTGATACCTGGCAAGGTGAACTCCTTTAGTGCCATCAGACGTAATATCACTCCCCCTAGTGGAAGAATAACATTACTGCAACAACCAGGACTCTGGGGCGCTGCATATATATTTGATTTTTTTAATTGTTTTATTTTGAATGGGGTGAATGGGGGGTGATTTAAACTTTTATATATATTTTATTTTTTTCATATTTTTCAAAACATTTTTTTTACTTTTGCCATGCTTCAATAGCCTCCATGGGAGGCTAGAAGCTGGCATAGCCTGATTTGCCCTGCTACATAGGAGCGATGCTCAGATCGCTCCTATAGAGTAGAATTGCTGCATTGCTATGAGCACACAACAATCCGGCATCAACAACCATAGAAGTTTTCAATAGACCTCTGGTTGTCATGGCAACACATCTCTGCCCCCAGATCACGTGACGGAGGTCAGTGATGCGCTCATTTCCGGACCGATAGCCGGAAGCACTAGTTAAATGCCGCGTCAGCGTTTGACAGCAGCATTTAGCTAATTAATAGCGATGAGCGGATCGCGATTCCACCCGCCGCTATTGCAGGCACATGTTAGCTGTACAAAACAGCTGACATGTCCCAGCTTTGATGCAGGCTCAACACCGGAGCCCGCATCAAAGCGGGGGTTCTGACCTCGGACATACTGTCCCATCTGAGGTCAGCAGGGGTTAATGCAGAACATGATCCTGTTTGCTTTGGCAGCCGCTGCCTGGCACTGGCTGCTGCAGGTTAGTTTATCATTAACTAGGATCACCAAGTCCTTCTCAATGTCAGATTTACCCAGTGGTTTCCCGTTCAGTGTGTAATGGTGATATTGATTCCTTCTTCCCATGCGTATAACCTTACATTTATCATTGATAAACTGCATCTGCCACCTTTCAGCCCAAGTTTCCAACTTATCCAGATCCATCTGTAGCAGAATACTATCTTCTCTTGTATTGACTGCTTTACATAGTTTTGTATAATCTTCAAATATCGATATTTTACTTAAGCCTTCTACCGGATCGTTAATAAATATGTTGAAATGAATAGCTCCCAACACTGACCCCTGTGGTACCCCACTGGTCACAGGACCCAGTAAGAGAATATACTTTTTATAACCATCCTCTGCTTTCTATCACCCACCATTCTCATTTTGTGTACCAACCTCGTGTGGCACAGTATCAAAACGCTTTGGAAAAATCAAAATATACCACGTCCAATGACTCACCTTGGTCCAATCTATAGCTTACCTCTTCATAAAAACTGATTAGATTGGGGTGACAGGAGCGATTCCTCATATACCCATGCTGATATGGAGTTAAACAATTATTCTCATTGAGATAATCCAGAATAACATCCCTCAGAAACCCTTCAAATATTTTACCAACAATAGAGGTTAGACTTACTGGCCTATAATTTCTGTTTGAATATTGGTACCACATTTGCTATGCACCTGTCCTGTGGAACAGACCCCATCGCTATAGAGTCCCTAAATATAAGGCCGGGGTCACACTCAGCGTAGGGAAATACGGTCCGTATTTTACATGTGTAATACGCAGAAATTATACCAAAACAGTGATCCGTATGTCATCCGTAGGCAGGGTGTGGCAGCGTATTTTACGCATGTCATCCCCCGTATGTAATCCGTATGGCATCCGTACGGCGAGATTTTCTCGCCGGCTTGAAAAATGGACATAGAATGAATCCATGGGCTCAAATATTCCTGAAAACATCTATAATATAACGCTGGGAGCGTCACTCTGTCCGAAGCCTCTATAGACTGTGCAAGCGCAAGCGCCGGCGCAGTCTGGGCCTCACAGAGCGACGCTCCCGGGAGATCGCGGTATGCGTAAGCACTGAACGCATACCGCGATCTCCACCGGAGAGTCAGGGACCGCCAGGAGGGAGGGTAAGTATACTCACCTTTCCCGGTTCCAGCGCTGCTTGCGGCTCCGTCTCCCGGCTCCTCTGCTCCCGGCTCCGGAGGGCGCGGACTGCGCAGGCGCCGATTCCTGCTGCCGGAATCGGCGCCTGCGCAGTCCGCGCTTTCCGGCGCCATTTTCTTGAAGACACACTCCGGCTCCACTGCAGGTGTGTCTTCAAGAAAATGGCGCCGGAAAGCGCGGACTGCGCAGGCGCCGATTCCTGCTGCCGGAATCGGCGCCTGCGCAGTCCCCGCTTTCCGGCGCCATTTTCTTGAAGACATACCTGCAGTGGAGCCGGACGATAGGTGAGTATGGTATTTTTTTTTTTTTTATATGGCAGCAGCATTCGGGGGCATACACACTGGAGCGGGGGGCATATAATACAATGGTGGCGCAGGATGGGAGCAGCACATGACAGAACGGGCGCAGGATGGCAGCAGCACATGACAGAACGGGCGCAGGATGGCAGCAGCACATGACAGAACGGGCGCAGGATGGCAGCAGCACATGACAGAACGGGCGCAGGATGGCAGCAGCACATGACAGAACGGGCGCAGGATGGCAGCAGCACATGACAGAACGGGCGCAGGATGGCAGCAGCACATGACAGAACGGGCGCAGGATGGCAGCAGCACATGACAGAACGGGCGCAGGATGGCAGCAGCACATGACAGAACGGGCGCAGGATGGCAGCAGCACATGACAGAACGGGCGCAGGATGGCAGCAGCACATGACAGAACGGGCGCAGGATGGCAGCAGCACATGACAGAACGGGCGCAGGATGGCAGCAGCACATGACAGAACGGGCGCAGGATGGCAGCAGCACATGACAGAACGGGCGCAGGATGGCAGCAGCACATGACAGAACGGGCGCAGGATGGCAGCAGCACATGACAGAACGGGCGCAGGATGGCAGCAGCACATGACAGAACGGGCGCAGGATGGCAGCAGCACATGACAGAACGGGCGCAGGATGGCAGCAGCACATGACAGAACGGGCGCAGGATGGCAGCAGCACATGACAGAACGGGCGCAGGATGGCAGCAGCACATGACAGAACGGGCGCAGGATGGGAGCAGCACATGACAGAACGGGGGCGCAGGATGGGAGCAGCACATGACAGAACGGGGGCGCAGGATGGGAGCAGCACATGACAGGATGGGGGCGCAGGATGGAGCAGCACATACCAGGATGGAGACCATATACCAATATAAATGCTCGCCACCCGGGCGTAGAACGGGTTCAATAGCTAGTCTATAATATAACTCTGGGAGCGTCACTCTGTCCGAAGCCTTTATAGACTGCGCAAGCGCAGGCGCAGTCTGGGCCTCACAGAGTGACGCTCCCGGGAGATCGCGGTATGCGTTCACACTGAACGCACACCGCGATCTCCACCGGAGAGTCAGGGACCGCCAGGAGGGCAAGTATATTCACCTGTCCCCCGTTCCAGCGCTGCGTGAGTCTCCGTCTCCCGGGTCCTCTGCTGTGACGTTCCCAGTTCAGAGGGCGCGATGACGCGCTTAATGCGCGCCGGCGCTGCCCTCTGACTGAACAGTCACAGCCAGAGCACCGGGAAGATGGCGACGCGCAGCGCTGGAACGGGACAGACAGGTGAGTATAGCAAGTGATGGGGGCCTGAGCTAGCGGTGACTCCGGCACCTGACCCCCACAGCGCTCCGGTGTCCCCGCCTGCTCAGGCCCCCAGCACTCGGCGCCCAGCGACGATAGGTGAGTATGGTTTTTTTTTTTTTATATATGGCAGCATACGGGGCATATATAATGGAGCATATAATACAATGGTGGCACAGGATGGGAGCAGCACATGACAGAACGAGCGCAGAATGGTAGCAGCACATAAAAGAACAGGGGCGCAGGATGGGAGCAGCACATGAAAGAACAGGGGCACAGGATGGGAGCAGCACATGACAGAACGGGGCACAGGATGGGAGCAGCACACGACAGGATGGGAGCAGCAAATGACAGAATGGAGGCGCAGGATGGGTGCAGAACATGTCAGAATGGAGGCGCAGGATGGGTGCAGCACATGTCACAATGGGGGCGCAAGATGGGTGCAGAACATGTCAGAATGGAGGCGCAGGATGGGTGCAGAACATGTCAGAATGGGGGCGCAGGATGGGAGCAGCACATGTCACAATGGGGGCGCAAGATGGGTGGAACAGATGGCAGGATGGGGGCGCAGGATGGGTGCAGCACATGACAGGATGGGGACGCAGGATGGAGCAGCACATGTCAGAATGGGGGTGCAGGATGGGAGCAGCACATGTCAGAATGGGGGTGCAGGATGGGTGCAGCACATGTCAGGATGGGGACGCAGGATGGAGCAGCTCATGACAGGATGGGGACGCAGCCACGTAGTATATTGCCCAGCCACGTAGTATATTGCCCAGCCACGTAGTATATTGCCCAGTCGCGTAGTATACAGCACAGAGCCACGTAGTATACTGCCCATTCACGTAGTATACAGCACAGTCACTTAGTATGCACCATATCCCTGTTAAAAAAAAGAATTAAAATAAAAAATAGTTACATACTTACCTTCCGGAGCGGATTGAAGCAGCCGGTTACCGATACTCCTCGCGCGCTCCGGTTTGAAGAGTGCATTGCGGTCTCACGAGATGATGACGTAGCGGTCTCGCGAGACCGCACATCATCATCTCGCGAGACCGCAATGCATGGAGCGGTCACCGGGGCGTGGTGAGGAGCATCGGTAACCGGCCACTTCAATCCAAAGGCTCCGGAAGGTGAGTATGCAACTATTTTTAATTGTTTTTATTATTTTTAACATTAGATCTTTTTACTATTCATGCTGCATGGGCAGCATGAATAGTAAAAAGTTGGTCAGACAGGGTTAATAGCAGCGTTAACCAAGTGCATTACATCACGGTCAACGCTGCCATTAACCCTGTGTGAGCGCTGACTGAAGGGGAGTATGGAGCGGGCACTGACTGCGGGGAGGAAGGAGCAGCCATTTTTCCGCCAGACTGTGCCCATCGCTGATTGGTCACGGCAGCCATGACAGGCAGCTGGCGAGACCAATCAGCGACTTAGACTCCATGACAGACAGAGGCCACGACCAATGAATATCCGTGACAGACAGAAAGACAGACAGACAGAAGGATAGAAACACGGAAGTGACCCTTAGACAATTATATAGTAGATATATTTATGTCAGTGAGACACATTGTGGAGATATAGCTCATCAGGGATCTCTGCTTTGGCCCAAGCAGGTGGCTATGGAGTCACAACGAACAATAGCAGGCTAGCGAGTTCCACACAGGTATGTGTCAGGTGTATTTATTGTACACATTTGCCGTACAATGTTACACGTGCCAAACATGAAATAAAATGTCTAAGGGTACCGTCACACTATACGATTTACCTACGATCACGACCAGCGATATGACCTGGCCGTGATCGTAGGTAAATCGTAGTGTGGTCACTGGGGAGCTGTCACACAGACAGCTCTCCAGCGACTAACGATGCCGAGGTCCCTGGGTAACCAGGGTAAACATCGGGTAACTAAGCGCAGGACCGCGCTTAGTAACCCGATGTTTACCCTGGTTACAAGCGTAAAACTAAAAAAAAAAAACAGCACATACTTAGATTCTGGTGTCCGTCAGGTCCCTTGCCGTCTGCTTCCCGCACTGTAACTGCCGGCCGTAAAGTGAAAGTGAAAGCACAGCCGCTGTGCTCTGCTTTCACTTTACGGCCGGCAGTCACAGTGCGGGAAGCAGACGGCAAGGGACCTGACGGACACCAGAATGTAAGTATGTGCTGTTTGTTTTTTTTTAGTTTTACGCTTGTAACCAGGGTAAACATCGGGTTACTAAGCGCGGTCCTGCGCTTAGTTACCCGATGTTTACCCTGGTTACAAGCGAACGCATCGCTGGATCGCATCGCTAGATCGCTAGATCGGTGTCACACACACCGATCTAGCGATGACAGCGGGAGATCCAGCGATGAAAGAAAGTTCTAAACGATCTGCTACGACATACGATTCTCAGCAGGATCCCTGATCGCTGCTGCGTGTCAGACACAGCGATATCGTAACAATATCGCTGGAACGTCACGAATCGTACCGTCGTAGCGATCGAAATGGTATAGTGTGACGGTACCCTAAGGCCGTCTGGCCACTAACTAACAACAAGATACTAACTGCAAAATAAACCTACACAACAAGAAAGAAGTTTGTGCAACCTTACTGTGTCAGCTTCCCAGACCAGCAGATGAGAGACTGAGATCCCAGCAGTTCCTGATTATATCAGCTGAATCAGTCAGGACTCAGGTGTCAGGAGTCAAAAGCTGGATTGAATGTGTGGAAGGGAAGCACCAGTCCTTTCAGGCTGATCACTAAAGAAAACCAGGACCGGATTACAGTGAAATAAACAGCTTCACAATCAATACCGTGATACATATGAAATGAAACGGGGAGAAACATATCTGTTTTCTAGTACTTCTCCCCTTGGCACCTCACAACATATAAATACATAAATGTATATTTTATACAGCGCTAGATAGCAGAATAGCCGATAATTAGTGTTGAGCATTCCGATACTGCAAATATCGGGTATCGGACGATATGTGCTGTATCGGAATTCCGATACTGAGTTCTGATATTTTTGCGATATCGGATACCGGAATCCGAAGTTCCTATAATGCAATGATGCACTATATTGGAGTGTTGGCGGTGCGTGAGCAGAGATTGCGTGTGTGTGTGTGTACAGGCGAGGTCTGTGCGTGACCGTGGGGGCTCTGTGCAGCTTGCGGGGGCTCTGTGCGGGCTTGCCGGGGCTCTGTGCGGCTTGCGGGGGCTCTGTGCGGGCTTGCCGAGGCTCTATGCGGGCTTGCCGGGGCTCTGTGCGGCTTGCCGGGGCTCTGTGCGGCTTGCGGGGGCTCTGTGCGGGCTTGCCGGGGCTCTGAGCGGGCTTGCCGGGGCTCTGAGCGGGCTTGCCGGGGCTCTGTGCAGGCTTGCCCGGGGCTCTGTGCGGGCTTGCCGGGGCTCTGTGCGGCTTGCCGGGGCTCTGTGCGGCTTGTGGGGGCTCTGTGCGGGCTTGCCGGGGCTCTGTGCAGGCTTGCGGGGGCTCTGTGCAGCTTGCGGGGCTCTGTGCAGGCTTGCCCGGGCTCTGTGCGGCTTGTGGGGGCTCTGTGCGGGCTTGCCGGGGCTCTGTGCGGGCTTGCCAGGGCTCTGTGCGGGCTTGCCGGGCTCTGTGCGGCTTGCCGGGGCTCTGTGCGTACTTGCCGGGGCTCTGTGCGGGCTTGCCGGGGCTCTCTTCGGGCTGCCAGGAGTCTGTGCAGGCATCGTCTGATGGGACTACAAGTCCCATCGGACGATGCCTGCAACAGTGACAGTGATTGACACATTAGTCAATGATGGGAGAGTAGTAGTCCCATCATCCGGATAATGTGTTGAATGTAAAAAAAAAAAAAAAATACTACATACATGCATACATACATACATACTACATACATACTACATACATTACATACAATTTGTACATACAGACATACAGTACATTAAACATAGAGTTCATACTCACCATCACTTGTCACTTTGATTCCCGAAGCCAGTGTCATCTGTAAAAAAGATTAAAATAACAAACAACCAATATACTCCCTGATCCGCAGAAATCCATGAGTGTCCCACGATGATCTCCCGTGGAGAACGGCAGCATCAGCTGTTGCGACCGCTCTCTAGGGGCTCCAGGAACACAATGATGGGAGGAAGGAATCCTCCGCTGTAAAAAAATAGTCCCTAGTCTCACTTTTGGCATTGCTGTATGAGAAATTTTCCCACGCAGCAATTGCCATAAAGTGAGACTTTGTCCTAAGGTAACCTCTCAGTGATGCACTGCAGGAGCCATTGTCTCCTGTCAGTGTGTCACTGAAGGTCCTATAGAGCAGTGGCATCACCTGATGTCACTGTTCTATAGGGGAGATCGTCGTGGGACACTCTTATTAATTGGACTACGGGTAGTATACGGTATATAATTTAAGTTTTTTGCAGGCACTGAAGTATGGTAAGTATGGTTAAATGAAGAATATTAAAATACTTTTTTCCTAATGTGTGTGTGTTTTATTAACCCTTTCTTGCCATTGGATTAATAATGGATAGGTGTCTTATTGACGCCTCTCCGTTATTAACCCGGCTTAATGTCACCTTACAATAGCAAGATGACATTAACCCCTTATTACCCCATATCCCACCGCTACACGGGAGTGGGAAGAGAGGGGCTAAGTGCCGGAAATGCGCCATTTCTGGGGCGGCTGCGGACTGGTATTTGTAGCCGGGGGGGGGAGGCAATATCCATCAGCCAGCAGCTGTCTGCGTAGCCTTTCTGGCTATAAAATGTAGGGGGACCCTTCGTCATTTTTTGGGGGTCCCCCTATTTTAATAGCCAGTAAAGGCTACGTAGACAGCTGCGGGCTGATATTCATAGCAGGCTACAAATATTGGCCCTCGGCCGTCGGCTTTCCCCCTCTGGTGCAGAAAATTGCGCAGGAGTCCACGCCGTTTTTTTCCTTTTTTTTTTTAATTAAACGTTTATTAAGGCCTGTTTCACACTTGCGTCGGTACGGGTCCATCGCTATGCGTCGGGCTGACGTATCGATGCACGTTGTGAAATTTGGGCACAACGTGGGCAACAGATGCAGTTCCGCTGCCCATTCTGAAGTTAGGGGAGGAGGGGGCGGAGTTTCAGCAGCTCATGCGCGGTTGAAAATGGCGGACGTGACAGACACAAAAAACGCTCACTTGAACATTTTTTCGTGCCGACGGTCCGCCAAAACACGTTGGATCCGTTGCACGATGATACAAGTCTATGGGTAAAAAAACGCATCCTGCGAGCACATTTGCAGGATCCATTTTTTCTGCCGGATCCGTTTTTTTTCTCATAGAGTTGTATTAGCGCCGCATTGCGCCTGATGGCCACACGTTTCATCTGTTTTTTTCCGGTCCGATGTTTTCGCCGGACGGAAAACACATACAGAGGAACGGTTTTTCTGTTCGGCGAAAAACGCACAGCGATGAATCCGGCAAAAAACGGATGAAACTGAGATTTGAAATGATGAATCCGGCCTCCAAATCTGTTTTTTCATGCATGTTTCTATTCAAATCATGCACATTTTCCGTTTATTTATTTATTTCCAAAAACTGCATCAAACCTGCATCAAAAACTGCATCAAAAACTGCATCAAAACCTGCATCAAACACCTGAATCAAAAACTGCACCAAAAACTGCATCAAAACCTGCATCAAAAAACGGTGCAGTTTTGATGCAGTTTTTGGTGCGTTTTTTTATGCAGTTCTTGATGCGATTTTTGATGCAGCTTTTGGTGCAGTTTTTGATACAGGTTTTTGGTGTGGTTTTGATGCAGTTTTTGGTGCAGTTTTTGATGCAGGTTTTGGTGCAGTTTTTGGTGCAGTTTTTGATGCAGGTTTTTGGTGCAGTTTTTGGTGCAGTTTTTGATGCAGGTTTTTTGTGTGGTTTTTGATGCTGTTTTTGGTGTGGTTTTTGATGTGTGTTTTTTTGCTGTTTTTGGTGAAGTTTGTGGTGCAGTTTTTGATGCAGGTTTTGGTGCAGTTTTTGATGCAGGTTTTTGGTGTGGTTTTTGATGCGGTTTTTGATGCAGGTTTTTGGTGAGGCTTTTGATGCGGTTTTTGATGCAGGCTTTTGGTGTGGTTTTTTATGCTTTTTTGATGCTGTTTTTGGTGCAGTTTTTGATGCAGGCTTTTGGTGTGGTTTTTTATGCTTTTTTATGCTGTTTTTGGTCCAGTTTTTGATGCAGGTTTTTGGTGTGGTTTTTGATGCTTTTTTATGCAGTTTTTGGTGCAGGTTTTTGGTGTGGTTTTTAATGCTTTTTTATGCTGTTTATTGGATGAGGAAAAAAACAGATCCGGTGGGGAAAAAAGGATCTGGCGGAAAAAAACGGATCCGGTGGAAAAAACGGATCCTGCGGAAAAAAACAGATCCAGTGGAAAAAACAGATCCGGCGGAAAAAAACGGATCCGGTGGAAAAATGGATCCTGCGGAAAAAAGCGGATCCGGTGGAAAAAACGGATCTGGTGGAAAAAATCGGATCTGGCAGAAAAAAACATCCTGCGGAAAAAAGCAGATCCTGTGGAAAAAAACGGATGAGGTGGAAAAAACGGATCTAGTGGAAAAAAACGGATCCGGTGGAAAAAGCTGTATCCGTTTTTTCAAAACTCGCTGGATTGTACCTGACGGCAAAAATCTGATGTGTGCAAGCTTTCAGATATATGGATAGTTACATCTATGTATCTATAGATATATCTATCTATAAATATATCTATAGATAGATATATCCATAGATATATAAAAGAAAGGCCGGTGTTTCTAAGGCTACTTTCACACTTGCATTTTTAGAAATCCGTCACAATCCATCATTTTGGGAAAAAAACGGATCCTGCAAATGTGCTCGCAGGATGCGTTTTTTACCCATAGACTTGTAATAGCGATGGATGGCCACACATCGCGTCCGTCGTGCAACGGATCCATCGTGTTTTGGCGGACCGTCGGCACGAAAAAACGTTTAAGTGAGCGTTTTTTGTCCGTCGCGTCCGCCATTTTCTACCGCGCATGCACCGCCGAAACTCTGCCCCCTCCTCCCCGGACTTCAGAATGGGCAGCGGATGCGTTGAAAAACTGCATCCGCTGCCCACGTCATGCACAAATTTCACAATGTGTGTCGGTACATCGGCCCGACGCATTGCAATGGACTCGTACTGATGCAAGTGTGAAAGAAGCCTTAATGAGAGTTGAGGGGGAAAGCCGATGGCTGGGGGCAAATATTTGTAGCCTGCTATGAATATCAGCCCACAGCTGTCTGCGTAGCCTTTACTGGCTATTAAAATAGGGGGACCCCCCAAAAATGACGAGGGGTCCCCCTATATTTTATAGCCAGAAAGGCTGCGCAGACAGCTGCTGGCTGATATTCATAGCCTAGAGAGGGGCCATGGATATTGCCCCTTCCGGGTACAAATACCAGTCCGCAGCTGCCCCAGACATGGTGCATTTCCGGCACTTAGCCCCTCTCTTCCCACTCCCGTGTAGCGGTGGGATATGGGGTAATAAGGGGTTAATGTCACCTTGCTATTGTAAGGTGACATTAAGCCGGGTCAATAACGTAGAAGCGTCAATAAAACGCCTATCATTTATTAATCCAATAGTAATGAAGGGTTAATAAAACACAAAAACCTTAAGATAAAATTATTTTAATATTCTTCATTTAACCATACTTACCATACTTCAGCACCTGCAAAAAACGTAAAATAATAAAGCGTATACTACCTGTCCGCCGTAGTCCAATTAATAACGAGTGTCCCACGACGATCTCCCCTATAGAACAATGACATCGGGTGATGTCATTGCTCTATAGGACCCTCAGTGACACACTGACAGGAGACAATGGCTCCTGCAGTGCATCACTGAGAGGTTACCTTAGGACAACATCTCACTTTATGGCACTTGCTGCATGGGAAAATTTCTCAAGCAGCAATGCCAAAAGTGAGACTAGGGACTATTTTTTGCAGCAGCAGCGGAGGAATACAGTGCGGAAGGATACCTGTTATGACCTGGTGGTTAGAACAATAATGGACCTAGTGGGTAAGAGCACACGGAATGACTTAATAGTTACTAATAATATAGGACGAGCTCTGAGACGTGGGAACTCTGCTGACTGCAATCCCTAATCCTATCGCACACACTAGAAATAGCCGTGGATTGCTCCTAACGCTCCATATGCAACTCGACACAGCCTAAGAAACTAGCTAGCCCTAGAGAAGAAAAACAAAGCCTACCTTGCCTCAGAGAAATTCCCCAAAGGAAAAGGCAGCCCCCCACATATAATGACTGTGAGTAAAGATGAAAATTACAAACCAGGGATTCAAGCTTCAGGAGGCTAATTTGCATATTCCAGGTGCCTTCTGGGAGAAGCGAAGTCTCCCTAAGCTAGAAGATCGTTGGGTACAGCCGGGACCAGCTGCTTCGAAAGCATCACCAAACCGCGCGCCGTAAGAATTTTTGCCTGTAGGACATTATTGCAAGAGAGCTTGGCTGAGTAGATTACACAAGAAGGAAAACACACAGCAAGTCAGCAGGATCTAGGAGCAACATGGCAGATGTGACAACCTACATGGTGAGCTGCAGCATGTGCTACATGTTCACAGATCGACCAGAAGAAGAATCAAATTTCACCTGTCAGAAGTGTAGACTAGTGGCCCTTTTAGAAGAAAAGGTGCGGGGTCTGGAAGAAAGAATAGCAACTTTGAAACTCATCAAAGAGAATGAAGACTTTCTAGACAGAACAGAAGCATCTCTACTGGTCACAGAAGGTGCAAAAAGTGTCAGAGAACCTCCAAAAGCAGATGAGTGGAAGCATGTGACCAAAAGAAGCAAGAAGACCATGGAGAAATCACCAACCACACAACTGAAGAACCGATATCAAATCTTTGTAGAGGATGAAGATGGCACACCTAAGAATGAAGCAATACCAGCAAGCAAAAAAGAAAAGGGCACACAGCAACAAGTGACAGCAAAAAGTACAGCCAAGAAGCAACGAAGAGTGGTGGTGGTGGGAGACTCACTACTGAGAGGCACAGAAGCAGCCATCTGCAGACCGGACATAACTGCAAGAGAAGTATGCTGCCTTCCAGGTGCGATGATCAAGGATGTGACCGATAGGATACCAAAGCTCTTCAGCTCCAAGGACGTCCACCCATTTCTTCTGATACATGTTGGCACCAATGACACGGCAAGGAAGGACCTACCGACAATCTGCAAGGACTTTGAAGAGTTGGGGAAGAAAGTAAAGGAACTGGATGCACAGGTAGTTTTTTCTTCTATCCTTCCAGTAGACGGGCATGGCACCAGGAGATGGAACAGGATCCTTGATGCAAACAACTGGCTAAGACGATGGTGCAGACAACAAGGATTCGGATTCCTGGACCACGGTGTGAATTACTTGTACGATGGACTCCTCGCCAGAGACGGACTACACCTCAACAAACCTGGGAAACACACATTCGCCAGAAGACTCGCTACACTCATCAGGAGGGCGTTAAACTAGAAGAAGAGGGGACGGGAAGAAAAACATTAGACTCGAACAAAGACGACCCAGGAAAACATACTCAGAAGGGAGGTAAGAACATTTCTAAAACAATCCACAGTGAGGAGATTGGAACAAAACAAAATCCTCTGAACTGCATGCTCGCAAACGCCAGAAGCCTGACAAACAAGATGGAAGAACTAGAAGCAGAAATATCTACAGGTAACTTTGACATAGTGGGAATAACCGAGACATGGTTAGATGAAAGCTATGACTGGGCAGTTAACTTACAGGGTTACAGTCTGTTTAGAAAGGATCGTAAAAATCGGAGAGGAGGAGGGGTTTGTCTCTATGTAAAGTCTTGTCTAAAGTCCACTTTAAGGGAGGATATTAGCGAAGGGAATGAGGATGTCGAGTCCATATGGGTTGAAATTCATGGAGGGAAAAATGGTAACAAAATTCTCATTGGGGTCTGTTACAAACCCCCAAATATAACAGAAACCATGGAAAGTCTACTTCTAAAGCAGATAGATGAAGCTGCAACCCATAATGAGGTCCTGGTTATGGGGGACTTTAACTACCCGGATATTAACTGGGAAACAGAAACCTGTGAAACCCATAAAGGCAACAGGTTTCTGCTAATAACCAAGAAAAATTATCTTTCACAATTGGTGCAGAATCCAACCAGAGGAGCAGCACTTTTAGACCTAATACTATCTAATAGACCTGACAGAATAACAAATCTGCAGGTGGTTGGGCATTTAGGAAATAGCGACCACAATATTGTGCAGTTTCACCTGTCTTTCACTAGGGGGACTTGTCAGGGAGTCACAAAAACATTGAACTTTAGGAAGGCAAAGTTTGAACAGCTTAGAGATGCCCTTAATCTGGTAGACTGGGACAATATCCTCAGAAATGAGAATACAGATAATAAATGGGAAATGTTTAAGAACATCCTAAATAGGCAGTGTAAGCGGTTTATACCTTGTGGGAATAAAAGGACTAGAAATAGGAAAAACCCAATGTGGCTAAACAAAGAAGTAAGACAGGCAATTAACAGTAAAAAGAAAGCATTTGCACTACTAAAGCAGGATGGCACCATTGAAGCTCTAAAAAACTATAGGGAGAAAAATACTTTATCTAAAAAACTAATTAAAGCTGCCAAAAAGGAAACAGAGAAGCACATTGCTAAGGAGAGTAAAACTAATCCCAAACTGTTCTTCAACTATATCAATAGTAAAAGAATAAAAACTGAAAATGTAGGCCCCTTAAAAAATAGTGAGGAAAGAATGGTTGTAGATGACGAGGAAAAAGCTAACATATTAAACACCTTCTTCTCCACGGTATTCACGGTGGAAAATGAAATGCTAGGTGAAATCCCAAGAAACAATGAAAACCCTATATTAAGGGTCACCAATCTAACCCAAGAAGAGGTGCGAAACCGGCTAAATAAGATTAAAATAGATAAATCTCCGGGTCCGGATGGCATACACCCACGAGTACTAAGAGAACTAAGTAATGTAATAGATAAACCATTATTTCTTATTTTTAGTGACTCTATAGCGACAGGGTCTGTTCCGCAGGACTGGCGCATAGCAAATGTGGTGCCAATATTCAAAAAGGGCTCTAAAAGTGAACCTGGAAATTATAGGCCAGTAAGTCTAACCTCTATTGTTGGTAAAATATTTGAAGGGTTTCTGAGGGATGTTATTCTGGATTATCTCAATGAGAATAACTGTTTAACTCCATATCAGCATGGGTTTATGAGAAATCGCTCCTGTCAAACCAATCTAATCAGTTTTTATGAAGAGGTAAGCTATAGGCTGGACCACGGTGAGTCATTGGACGTGGTATATCTCGATTTTTCCAAAGCGTTTGATACCGTGCCGCACAAGAGGTTGGTACACAAAATGAGAATGCTTGGTCTGGGGGAAAATGTGTGTAAATGGGTTAGTAACTGGCTTAGTGATAGAAAGCAGAGGGTGGTTATAAATGGTATAGTCTCTAACTGGGTCGCTGTGACCAGTGGGGTACCGCAGGGGTCAGTATTGGGACCTGTTCTCTTCAACATATTCATTAATGATCTGGTAGAAGGTTTACACAGTAAAATATCGATATTTGCAGATGATACAAAACTATGTAAAGCAGTTAATACAAGAGAAGATAGTATTCTGCTACAGATGGATCTGGATAAGTTGGAAACTTGGGCTGAAAGGTGGCAGATGAGGTTTAACAATGATAAATGTAAGGTTATACACATGGGAAGAGGGAATCAATATCACCATTACACACTGAACGGGAAACCACTGGGTAAATCTGACAGGGAGAAGGACTTGGGGATCCTAGTTAATGATAAACTTACCTGGAGCAGCCAGTGCCAGGCAGCAGCTGCCAAGGCAAACAGGATCATGGGGTGCATTAAAAGAGGTCTGGATACACATGATGAGAGCATTATACTGCCTCTGTACAAATCCCTAGTTAGACCGCACATGGAGTACTGTGTCCAGTTTTGGGCACCGGTGCTCAGGAAGGATATAATGGAACTAGAGAGAGTACAAAGGAGGGCAACAAAATTAATAAAGGGGATGGGAGAACTACAATACCCAGATAGATTAGCGAAATTAGGATTATTTAGTCTAGAAAAAAGACGACTGAGGGGCGATCTAATAACCATGTATAAGTATATAAGGGGACAATACAAATATCTCGCTGAGGATCTGTTTATACCAAGGAAGGTGACGGGCACAAGGGGGCATTCTTTGCGTCTGGAGGAGAGAAGGTTTTTCCACCAACATAGAAGAGGATTCTTTACTGTTAGGGCAGTGAGAATCTGGAATTGCTTGCCTGAGGAGGTGGTGATGGCGAACTCAGTCGAGGGGTTCAAGAGAGGCCTGGATGTCTTCCTGGAGCAGAACAATATTGTATCATACAATTATTAGGTTCTGTAGAAGGACGTAGATCTGGGTATTTATTATGATGGAATTTTTTTTTTTTTTTTATAGGCTGAACTGGATGGACAAATGTCTTTTTTCGGCCTTACTAACTATGTTATGTTACTATGTTACAAACACAGAGATGAAATAGATTTAGCACAGTGAGACCCAACTTACTGAGCAGACAGAGGATAGAAAAGGTAACTTTGCGGTCAGCACAAAAACCTACAAAAAGACCACGCAGAGGGCGCAAAAAGACCCTCCGCACCGACTCACGGTGCGGAGGCGCTCCCTCTGCGTCCCAGAGCTTCCAGCAAGCAAGACAAAAATCAAAATAGCAAGCTAGACAGAAAAATAGCAAACCAGAGAAAAACAAGCAGTAACTTAGCTTAGCTGGGAAGACAGATCACAAGAACGATCCAGGAGAGAGCAAGACCAATACTGGAACATTGACAGGTGGCGTGGAGCAATGATCTAAGTGGAGTTAAATAGAGCAGCCAGCTAACGAATTAACCTCGTCACCTGTAGAAGGAAACTCAGAAGCCGCAGCTCCACTCACAACCACCAGAGGAAGCCCATGGACAGAACCAGCCGAAGTACCATTCATGACCACAGGAGGGGGCTTGACAACAGAATTCACAACAGTACCCCTCCCTTGAGGAGGGGTCACCGAACCCTCACCAGAGCCCCCAGGCCGACCAGGACGAGCCAAATGAAAGGCACAAACCAGATCGGCAGCATGAACATCGGAGGCAAAGACCCAGGAATTATCTTCCTGACCATAACCCTTCCACTTGACCAGGTACTGGAGTTTCCGTCTCGAAACACGAGAATCCAAAATCTTCTCCACCACATACTCCAACTCCCCCTCAACCAACACCGGGGCAGGAGGATCAACGGATGGAACCACAGGCGCCACGTATCTCCGCAACAATGACCTATGGAATACATTATGGATGGCAAAAGAAGCTGGAAGGGTCAAACGAAGCGACACAGGATTGAGAACCTCAGAAATCTTATACGGACCAATGAAACGAGGCTTAAACTTAGGAGAGGAAACCTTCATAGGAACATAACGAGACGACAACCAAACCAAATCCCCAACACGAAGTCGGGGACCCACAAAGTCAAATTGTCCACCACATGTGTCCAAATCTGCTGCAACCTATCCACCACAGTATCTACACCAGGACAGTCCGAAGACTCAACCTGCCCTGAAGAGAAACGAGGATGGAAACCAGAATTGCAGAAAAACGGCGAAACCAAAGTAGCCGAGCTAGCCCGGTTATTAAGGGCGAACTCAGCCAAAGGCAAAAAGGACACCCAATCATCCTGATCAGCAGAAACAAAGCATCTCAGATATGTTTCCAAAGTCTGATTAGTTCGTTCGGTTTGGCCATTTGTCTGAGGATGGAAAGCCGAGGAAAAAGACAAATCAATGCCCATCCTAGCACAAAAGGCTCGCCAAAACCTCGAAACAAACTGGGAACCTCTGTCCGAAACGATGTTCTCCGGAATGCCATGTAAACGAACCACATGCTGGAAAAACAATGGCACCAAATCAGAGGAGGTAGGCAATTTAGACAAGGGTACCAAATGGACCATCTTAGAGAAGCGATCACAAACCAACCAAATGACCGACATCTTTTGAGAGACAGGGAGATCCGAAATAAAATCCATAGAGATATGCGTCCAGGGCCTCTTCGGGACCGGCAAGGGCAAAAGCAACCCACTGGCACGAGAACAGCAGGGCTTAGCCCGTGCACAAGTCCCACAGGACTGCACAAAAGAACGCACATCCCGTGACAAAGACAGCCGCAAAAAAGGATCTAGCCACCAAATCTCTGGTACCAAAGATTCCAGGATGACCAGCCAACACCGAACAATGAACCTCAGAGATAACTCTACTAGTCCATTTATCAGGGACAAACAGTTTCTCCGCTGGGCAACGGTCAGGTCTATCAGCCTGAAATTTTTGCAGCACCCGCCGCAAATCAGGGGAGATGGCAGACAAAATTACCCCCTCTTTGAGAATACCCGCCGACTCAGGTACACCCGGAGAGTCGGGCACAAAACTCCTTGACAGGGCATCAGCCTTCACATTCTTAGAGCCTGGAAGGTACGAAACCACAAAATCAAAACGGGAGAAAAATAGCGACCAACGAGCCTGTCTAGGATTCAACCGTTTGGCAGACTCGAGATAAGTCAAATTCTTGTGATCCGTCAAGACGACCACGCGATGCTTGGCTCCTTCAAGCCAATGACGCCACTCCTCGAATGCCCACTTCATGGCCAACAACTCTCGATTGCCAACATCATAATTGTGCTCAGCAGGCGAAAACTTTCTAGAAAAGAAGGCACATGGTTTCATCACCGAGCCATCAGAACTTTTTTGCGACAAAACAGCCCCTGCTCCGATCTCAGAAGCATCAACCTCGACCTGAAACGGAAGCGAAACATCTGGCTGGCACAACAAAGGGGCAGAAGAAAAACGACGCTTCAACTCCTGAAAAGCTTCCACAGCCGCAGAAGACCAATTGACCACATCAGCACCCTTCTTGGTCAAATCAGTCAACGGTTTAGCAACACTAGAAAAATTACTGATGAAACGACGATAAAAATTAGCAAAGCCCAGGAACTTTTGCAGACTCTTCACAGATGTCGGCTGAGTCCAATCATAACTGGCCTGGACTTTAACAGGGTCCATCTCGATAGTAGAAGGGGAAAAAATGAAACCCAAAAATGAAACCTTCTAAACACCAAAGAGACACTTTGACCCCTTCACAAACAAAGAATTCGCACGAAGGACCTGGAACACCATTCTGATCTGCTTCACGTGAGACTCCCAATCATCCGAGAAGACCAAAATATCATTCAAATATACAATCAGGAATTTATCCAGGTATTCTCGGAAGATGTCATGCATAATGGACTGAAATACTGATGGAGCATTGGAAAGCACGAATGGCATAACCAGGTACTCAAAATGGCCCTCGGGCGTATCAAATGCTGTTTTCCATTCATCGCCCTGTTTAATACGCACAAGATTATACGCACCACAAAGATCTATCTTGGTGAACCAACTAGCCCCCTTAATCCGAGCAAATAAATCCGACAGCAGCGGCAAAGTGTACTGAAATTTGACTGTGATCTTATTAAGAAGGCGGTAATCAATACAAGGTCTCAAAGAACCATCCTTCTTGGCCACAAAAAAGAACCCTGCTCCCAATGGTGACGACGACGGGCGAATATGACCCTTCTCCAAGGATTCCTTTACATAACTCCGCATAGCGGCGTGCTCTGGCACAGATAAATTGAACAGTCGGCCCTTAGGAAACTTACTACCAGGAATCAAATTGATAGCACAATCGCAATCCTATGAGGAGGTAGGGCACTGGATTTGGGCTCATCAAATACATCCCGGTAATCCGACAAAAACTCCGGGACTTCAGAAGGGGTGGATGACGAAATAGACAAAAATGGAACATCACCATGTACCCCCTGACAACCCCAGCTGGACACAGACATAGATTTCCAATCCAATACTGGATTATGGACTTGTAGCCATGGCAACCCCAAAACAACCACATCATGCAGATTATGCAACACCAAAAAGCGAATATCCTCCTGATGTGCAGGAGCCATGCACATGGTCAATTGGGTCCAGTACTGAGGCTTATTCTTGGCCAAAGGCGTAGCATCAATTCCTCTCAATGGAATAGGATACTGCAAGGGCTCCAAGAAAAAACCACAGCGCCTAGCAAACTCCAAGTCCATCAAATTCAGGGCAGCGCCTGAATCCACAAATGCCATAACAGAATAGGATGACAAAGAGCAAATCAGAGTAACGGACAAAAGAAATTTCGACTGTACCGTACCAATGGTAGCAGACCTAGCGAACCGCTTAGTGCGCTTAGGACAATCGGAGATAGCATGAGTGGATTCACCACAGTAAAAACACAGCCCATTCCGACGTCTGTGTTCTTGCCTTTCAGCTCTGGTCAAAGTTCTATCACACTGCATAGGCTCAGGCCTATGCTCAGAGAACACCGCCAGATGGTGCACAGCTTTGCGCTCACGCATGCGCCGATCGATCTGAATGGCTAAAGACATAGACTCATTCAGACCAGCAGGCGTGGGAAATCCCACCATGACATCCTTAAGGGCTTCAGAAAGACCCTTTCTGAAAATTGCTGCCAGGGCACATTCATTCCACTGAGTAAGCACAGACCACTTTCTAAACTTCTGACAGTACACCTCCGCTTCATCCTGACCCTGACACAAAGCCAGCAAGATTTTCTCTGCCTGATCCACTGAATTTGGTTCATCATAAAGCAATCCAAGCGCTAGAAAAAACGCAACCACATCACGCAATGCAGGATCTCCTGGCGCAAGGGAAAATGCCCAGTCTTGAGGGTCACCACGCAACAAAGAAATAATGATTTTTACTTGTTGAGCGGGGTCACCAGAGGAGCGGGGTTTCAAAGCTAGAAACAGTTTACAATTATTTTTGAAATTCAAGAACCTAGATCTATCCCCAGAAAATAAGTCAGGAACAGGAATTCTAGGCTCTAACATCGGATTCTGAACCACAAAATCTTGAATGTTTTGTACCCTTGCAGTGAGATGATCTACACAAGAGGACAGACCTTGAATGTCCATACCTACACCTGTGTCCTGAACCACCCAAAGGTCTAGGGGAAATGAGAAACAAAACACAGTGCAAAGAAAAAAAAATGGTCTCAGAAGTTCTCTTATCCCTCTATTGAGATGCATTAATACTTTGGGCCACCTGTACTGTTATGACCTGGTGGTTAGAACAATAATGGACCTAGTTGGTAAGAGCACACGGAATGACCTAATAGTTACTAATAATATAGGACGAGCTCTGAGACGTGGGAACTCTGCTGACCGCAATCCCTAATCCTATCGCACACACTAGAAATAGCGGTGGATTGCTCCTAACGCTCCCTATGCAACTCGACACAGCCTAACTAGCTAGCCCTAGAGAAGAAAAACAAAGCCTACCTTGTCTCAGAGAAATTCCCCAAAGGAAAAGGCAGCCCCCCACATATAATGACTGTGAGTAAAGATGAAAATTACAAACACAGAGATGAAATAGATTTAGCACAGTGAGGCCCGACTTACTGAACAGACAGAGGATAGGAAAGGTAACTTTGCGGTCAGCACAAAAACTTACAAAAAGACCACGCAGAGGGCGCAAAAAGACCCTCCGCACCGACTCACGGTGCGGAGGCGCTCCCTCTGCGTCCCAGAGCTTCCAGCAAGCAAGACAAAAATCAAAATACCAAGCTGGACAGAAAAATAGCAAACCAGAGAAAAACAAGCAGTAACTTAGCTTAGCTGGGAAGACAGGTCACAAGAACGATCCAGGAGAGAGCAAGACCAATACTGGAACATTGACAGGTGGCGTGGAGCAATGATCTAAGTGGAGTTAAATAGAGCAGCCAGCTAACGAATTAACCTCGTCACCTGTAGAAGGAAACTCAGAAGCCGCAGCTCCACTCACAACCACCAGAGGAAGCCCATGGACAGAACCAGCCGAAGTACCATTCATGACCACAGGAGGGAGCTTGACAACAGAATTCACAACAGATACCTTCCTCCCGTCATTGTGTTCCTGGAGCCCCTAGAGAGCGGTCGCAACAGCTGATGTTGCGTTCTCCACGGGAGATCGTCGTGGGACACTCGTGGATTTCTGTGGACAGGGAGTTTATTGGTTGTTTGTTATTTTAATCTTTTTTACAGATGACACTGGCTTCGAAGATCAAAGTGACAAGTAATGGTGAGTATGAATTCTATGTTTAATGTACTGTATGTCTGTATGTATGTATTGTATGTAATGTATGAATGTATTGTATGTAGTATTTTTTTTTTTCACATTCAACACATTAGCCGTATGATGGGACTACTATTCTCCCATCATTGGCTAATGTGTCAATCACTGTCACTGTTTCAGGCATCGTCCGATGGGACTTGTAGTCCCATCGGACGATGCCTGCACAGACCCCCGGCAAGCCCACACAGAGCCCCGGCAAGCCGCACAGAGCCCCGGCAAGCCTGCACAGAGCCCCGGCAAGCCCGCACAGAGCCCAGGCAAGCCCACACAGAGCCTCGGCAAGCCCGCACAGTGCCCCCACAAGCTGCACGGAGCCCCAGCAAGCCCGCATAGAGCCTGGGCAAGCCCGCACAGAGCCCCCACAAGCCGCACAGAGCCCTGGCAATCCCACAGAGAGCCCTTGCAAGCCGCACAGAGTCCCCGCAAGCCGCACAGAGCCCTGGCAAGCCCACACAGAGCCCCTGCAAGCCGCCCCAAGCCCCCGCAAGCCGCACAGACCCCCGGCAAACCCTCACAGAGCCCTGGCAAGCCTGCACAGAGCCCTGGCAAGCCAGCACAGAGACCAGGCAGGCCCGCACAGAGCCCCCACAAGCCGCACAGAGCCCTGGCAATCCCACACACAGCCCTTGCAAGCCGCACAGAGTCCCCGCAAGCCGCATAGAGCCCTGGCAAGCCCACACAGAGCCCCTGCAAGCCGCACAGAGCCCCCGCAAGCCGCACAGAACCACGGCAAGCCCTCACAGAGCCCCGGCAAGCCTGCACAGAGCCCTGGCAAGCCAGCACAGAGACCAGGCAAGCCGCACAGAGCCCCGAGACGCCCATACAGATCCCCGGCTGGCCCGCACAGACCCCGCCCGCACACACAGGCACGCACAGTGTCCACCCACACACCGCCCACACTTCCCCCCCTCCGGAACAGGATGTAGAAGGACAGAAAGGGCTTATTTACATTCCGATATTTGTGTCCCATTGACTTGCATTGGTATTGGGTATCGGTATCGGCGATATCCGATAATCTTTGGATATCGGCCGATCCAATCCAATACCGATACTTCTTGATATCGGAAGGTATCGTTCAACATACCGGTAATTCAATTGCCGACTTTTGCTATCTCCTTCCGACCCTAACCCAACATGATATGAGACATGGTTTACATACAGTAAACCATTTCATATCCCTTTTTTTTTTTTTTGAATATTCCTCACTAGTAATGTTAGTAGTGTGTGTGTGCAAAATTTGATGGCTCTAGCTGTTAAAGCTATGGGAGGTGGAGCCGCATATTCATGACTGTAATCGGCACCATGTGGGGGGACAGCGCTTACTGTTGCGCTGTCTCCTGCACGGCACGCGGACTGCACACGGACAACGTCTGTGTGCGGTACGTGTTTTACATGGACCCATTGACTTTAATGGGTCCGTGTAATCCATGCGCTCCCACGAACACTGTCATGTCTCCGTGTTTGGCACACGGAGACACGGTCCGCAAAAAATCAATGACATCTGCACAGATGCATTGATTTCAATGTGTCTACGTGTGTCAGTGGCTCCGGTACGTGAGGAAACTGTCACCTCACGTACCAGAGCCACTGACGTGTGAAACTGGCCTAAAGTGGACTTTAGACAAGACTTTACATAAAGACAAACCCCTCCGCCTCTCCTATTTTTACGATCCTTTCTGTCATTTGAAGATAGGTTTTTTAAAATAATTTCAGCACATACTTTTATGTAATGTCACTATTATACCGTGAGATACAGCTTATTAATTAGCATTACATAATGTCCAAAATATTATAATAATAATAATAATATAAATTTTTATTTATATAGCGCCAACATATTCCGCAGCGCTTTACAAATTATAGAGGGGACTTGTACAGACAATAGACATTACAGCATAACAGAAATACAGTTCAAAACAGAAACCAGGAGGAATGAGGGCCCTGCTCGCAAGCTTACAAACTATGAGGAAAAGGGGAGACACGAGAGGTGGATGATAACAATTGCTTTAGTTATTCGGACCGGCCATAGTGTAAGGCTCGGGTGTTCATGTAAAGCTGCATGAACCAGTTAACTGCCTAAGTATGTAGCAGTACAGACACAGAGGGCTATTAACTGCATAAAGTGAATGAGAACATGATGCGAGGAACCTGATTGTTTTGTTTTTTTTTATAAATAGGCCACACAGGGATCGTTAGGTTAATGCATTGAGGCGGTAGGCCAGTCTGAACAAATGAGTTTTTAGGGTACGCTTAAAACTGTGGGGATTGGGGATTAATCGTATTAACCTAGGTAGTGCATTCCAAAGAATCAGCGCAGCACGTGTAAAGTCTTGGAGACGGGAGTGGGAGGTTCTGATTATTGAGGATGCTAACCTGAGGTCATTAGCGGAGCGGAGGGCACGGGTAGGGTGGTAGACTGATACCAGGGAGGAGATGTAGGGTGGTGCTGAGCCATGGAGTGCTTTGTGGATGAGGGTAGTAGTTTTGTACTGGATTCTGGAGTGGATGGGTAGCCAGTGTAATGACTGGCACAAGGTAGAGGCATCGGTGTAATGGTTGGTGAGGAATATGATCCTGGCAGCAGCATTCAGGACAGATTGGAGCGGGGAAAGTTTGGTAAGAGGGAGGCCTATTAGTAGAGAGTTACAATAGTCCAGACGAGAATGAATAAGTGAAACAGTAAGAGTTTTTGCAGAGTCGAAAGTAAGAAAAGGGGGAATTCTAGAAATGTTTTTGAGATGCAGGTAAGAAGAGCGAGCCAGTGATCGGATGTGGGGGGTGAATGAAAGGTCAGAATCAAGGATGACCCCAAGGCAGCGGGCATGTTGCTTTGGAGTAATGGTGGAACCGCACACGGAGATGGCAATGTCAGGCAAAGGTAGGTTAGTAGAGGGAGAGAACACGAGGAGTTCAGTTTTTGACAGGTTTAGTTTCAGATAGAGGGTGGACATGATGTTAGAGACAGCGTTAAGACAATCACTGGTGTTTTCTAAAAAGGTCGGTGTGATATCAGGAGAAGAAGTGTATAATTGGGTGTCGTCAGCATAGAGATGGTACTGGAAACCAAATCTACTGATTGTTTGTCCAATAGGGGCAGTATACAACGAGAAGAGGAGGGGGCCTAGGACTGATCCTTGAGGAACCCCAACAGTAAGGGGAAGGTGAGAGGAGGAGGAACCAGCAAAACATACAGTGAAGGATTGGTCAGAGAGATAGGAGGAGAACCAGGAGAGAACGGTGTCCTTGAGGCCGATGGAGCGGAGCATAGTGAGGAGGAGCTGATGATCCACAGTATCGAATGCTGCAGAGAGATCCAAGAGAATTAGCATGGAGTAGTGACCATTAGATTTAGCTGTTAGTAGGTCATTAGAGACTTTAGTGAGGGCGGTTTCAGTAGAGTGTAAAGAGCAGAAGCCAGATTGAAGAGGGTTGAGAAGAGAGTTATCTGATAGATAGCGGGTAAGACGGGAGTGGACCAGGCGTTCGAGGAGTTTAGAGATGAAGGGAAGATTAGAGACAGGTCTATAATTAGCGGCACAGTTTTGATCGAGGGATGGTTTTTTAAGTAATGGATGTATGATGGCATGCTTAAATGAGGAGGGAAAAATACCGGAAGTGAGGGAAAGGTTGAATATTTTTGTTAGGTGAGAGGTGATAGCCGGGGAAAGGGACTGGAGGAGATGTGACGGAATGGGGTCACTGGTGCAAGTGGTCGGGCGAGAAGATGCAAGGAGCCTGCTTACTTCTTCTTCTGTAACTGCTTTAAAGTCAGAGAGTGAACTAGATGCAGTGGGGGAGGGAGGACAGTGCATGGTATGAAGAGATTGGGAGATGATTTCCTGTCGAATGTGGTCAATTTTTTCTTTGAAGTAATTGGCCAGATAGTCAGCACGGAGATCCGTGGTTGGGGCCTGCTCTCTTGGGTTGAGTAGAGACTGGAACGTGTCAAAGAGACGTTAAGGGTTATTGGACATTGAGGTGATGAGGGTGTTGAAGTAGGTTTGTTTGGAGAGGTGAAGGGCAGAATTGTATGTCTTTAGCATGAACTTATAATGGATGAAATCTTCGGGTATCTACGATGTAGTAACTGATGAAGATCCAGATATAGGACCGAAACGTTTTTTGGCTACTACGATTAAAATCTTACAAGCATTAAGTTGAGTGCCAGGTTCTTTCTTGTAGTATCACATGGTGTGGGAACCTACCTGGGCACCACTAGTAGTAGTGCACATGGCTTTATCTTTAAAAATTAATTACTGACATTCATAAAGTTGAACATGCTTTGTGTAAAATTACGGTGGTTTAAATTTGTAAAAACTGCTTGGTTGGCCTGCTGCAGGTCACAAAACTTTTTTGTTCCAAAAATTGACTATTGTTATTCATGCAGTTGAACGTGTTTTGTGTAAAATTAAGGTGGTATAAAATTTGTAAAAAAGCTCCTGCTGCAAGTGACCACATTTTTTTTAGTAACAAAGTTTAGTCTTAATTTATCGAGAAAACCTTCTTTTCAGAGACTTAGCAATTACAAAATACGTAAGGCATGCAGTAAGAGACAAAGAAGTGGAAATGCTGATGTTGGTGCATGCAGACGGTGAAGACGTGGGGCAGTTGCGACTATGCCTGTTGTTGGAGCCTAAGCAACACGCTCATCCACAACTGTCACTGCTGTGTCAGGTGTGACAGACAGTCAACCTGGATCCAGCTGTAAAAAGTCTTTGCGCTTAGCTCAAGCACCTTCTTGATTTTTGCATCTCTGTTATGGAGCAATATCCTTCTCCCTCTAGGACCCAACAGTTACCTCCACTTCTGCTGCTAATCACACATCTGTGGTGTAGATTTAAATACATTTAATTGCTGCAGCATAGAACTGGTGTAAGCTCTTACTTGTTTGTCTAGTTGGAAGTACAAAAATGTTGGCTAGTTCCTTCTCAGAAGACTCTTGAAGGATTGCTGGTGTGAAATCTCATTTGTCTTCTCAAGCTAAGTGTTCCCCTCATTCGTCTACCCTCTCGGTATTTAGTTGTAGTGAAGACTGACTAGTGGCACCACATCCCCTCCCTAACCAGGGCCTATCAATAGGATCAGGCAGGGATTAGGTTCCTGCTTGGCGATAGGTGCAGAACCTATATATAGGGATCGTTAGGGCAGAGATGGTGATTTTAGATTTGCCTAGGGCTCTCCACTCACCTCTTACCTAGTGTTTGGGATCCCACCTCCCTCTCCCCATTGTTGTGCACTTATATGTGCTTCTCATAAAATTAGAATATCATCAAAAGTTAATTTATTTCAGTTCTTTAATACAAAAAGTAAAACATATATTATATAGAGTCATTACAAACAGCGTGATCTATTTCAAGTGTTTATTTCTGTTAATGTTGATGATTATGGCTTACAGCCAATAAAAACCCAAAAGTCATTATATCAGTAAATTAGAATAATTAACAAAAAACACCTGCAAAGGTGTTTAAAAAGGTCCCTTAGTCTGTTTCAGTAGGCTCCACAATCATGGAGAAGACTGCTGACTTGACAGATGTCCAGAAGGCAGTCATTGACACACACCACAAGGAGGGCAAGCCACAACAGTTCATTATTAAAGAAGCTGGCTATTAACAGAGTGCTGTATCCAAGAATATTAATGGAAAGTTGAGTGGAAGGATAATTGTGGTAGAAAAAGCTGCACAAGTAACCGGGATAAGCATTGAAAGGCTTGCTAAGAAAAGGTCATTCACAAATTTGGGGGAGATTCACAAGGAGTGAACTGCTGCTGGAGTTATTACTTCAAGTGCCACAACACACAGACATATCCAGGACATGAACTACATGTCACAAGCCACTCATGACCAATAGACAAGGCCACAAGCGTCTTACTTGGGCCAAGGAGAAAAAGAACTGGACTGTTGCTCAGTGGTCCAAGGTGTTGTTTTCAGATGAAAGTAAATTTTGCATTGCATTTGGAAATAAAGGTCCCAGAGTCTGGAGGAAGAGTGGAGAGGCACACAGTCTAAGCTGATTGAGGTCTAGTGTGAAGTTTCCACGATCAGTGATGGTTTGGGGAGCCATCTACTGGTGCAGATCCACTGTTTTATCAAGACCAAAGTAAGCGCGGTTGTATACCAGGAAATTTTAAAGCACTTCATACTTCCCTCTGTCGACACACTTTTTGGAGATGGATATTTAATTCTCCAGCAGGGCTTGACACCTGTCCACACTGCCAAAAGTACCAATACCTGGTTTAAAAACACCAGTATCACTGTGCTTGATTGTCCAGCAAACTTGCTTAACCTTAATCCCAGAGAGAATCTATGGGGTACTGTCAAGATGAAGATGATAGACACCAGACACAACAATGCAGATGAGCTGAAGGCTGCTATCAAAGCAACCTGGACTTCCATAACACCTCAGCAGTACCACAGCCTGATCGCCTCCATGCCATGCCGCATTGATGCAGTCCTTGATGCAAAAAAAGCCCTGACCAATTATTGAGTGCATTTACTGAACATACATTTCAGTAGGCCAACATTTCAGATTTTAAAATAATTTTTCAAGCTGGTATTAAAAAGTATTATAATGTACTGTGTGAGGCAGTGACCGGTGTTCTATGCAAAAGTCACTATGTGTCAACCAGGATACGCACAGAAGTGTATTGAGGCTGCGGGAGCGCATTGCAGTCACAGGCATTGCTATGATTGCAGTGCAAAATAAAAGTAAGAGTTGGTCTTGGGAAAGCTATTTTCTCAAGGCAGATTTAAGAAAACCCACCATGGGCTTTTGTTTTTGAAGTGGACTACAAGATGGCAGTGGGACGGTCCGCTTCCTCCTGGCTAGGTCTTACAAGTGGCCTACGCCACAGTTTTCTTCTAAAATCTCTGCAGCAGAGTGTTGGGTGTGTCAATCTTGGTTTGCAAACTGCAGAGCAGGAGGCTCTGTGATGCTTCAACCTGTGTGAAGCAACACATAGCCAAGTGGAGCCAAAAGGCCTGGCACCCCGCAGCGTCACAGCGGTGCAGTCGCCCACGCCAACCGGTCACGGATTTGGATTGTCTTGTTTCCCAGCTGCAATCCGGAGAATACCATTTGTTTTTCTGCAATCCGGAGGATACCATTTGTTTTTCGTTTTTTGAGTATGCTGAGCATTAAAGAGACTTGTTTATAAGATTTCCTGTGGTGACTGCCTATCTGTCACAATGCAGAAAACCTGCTGCACTACAACTAAGATAATGACTTTTGGGTTTTCATTGGCTGTAAGGCATAATCATCAACATTAACAGAAATAAACACTCAAAATAGATCACTCTGCTTGTAATGACTCTATACAATATTATACCCGGCCGCGGGTATAGACACCTTCTCCCCACTTCCGGCATGTTGTCATTTCCGGATCGCACGTTATGATCCCTCACACAGCTGTCGGAGTTTCTGCGGTATTAGGTATAGTATTTAAGCGCGTACTGGAGTCTAATAGCTCATACCATTCCTTACCCCTGATGAAGCCACGACTGTGGCGACACGCGTCGGGTTCTTAACCCCCCTCGGACTCCTCTTTGGGTTCTGTGTACCTACTGCTTGGACATGCGTCATGGGACCTGGAGCATAAATATATAGGCAGGCAGCATTCATTGTTTATCGTGGGCTTTCTGCCACGCTCATTATGGCCATGTATCCACCTCTGCTCCATATATATGTGTTGCAGTTTGCAGCTGCATTTTTTTGTTATTGAGGTATTATTTATTATTTATTATTATGTCTTTCATTAGTATTCTTTTCATTAGTAGCTCATTTGTATGGTTGGCTTTGGTGGTTACATGTACCTATTTCCACTGCGATCTTAATACTTCTGCACCTTTTGGTGCCAGGTATATCACATATCCATCTAGCAGTGGGTCCTGGTCTCATACACCATTTTCATCACGGCTATTGGTCTGTGGTGCTTATGTGTGTTTTCTGGTTGCTGGACATGATAGTCCTATCTCTGGGCATAACATCGTTTTGCCAATATTAAGGTACTGGATAAGCTATTATGCAAGTTTGGCTGGTTATATAGTGTCTACTTATTATTTTTTTTGTGGATTTTCTATGCTGGCATATATGGTGTTAATATTACTGTGAACTATTAGGCATTTGGTGTGTCGGCCCGTTTATGCTCTGTGGGTAGAACATTCTCTTTCTCCACACCAGCATTACCAGTATTTGTTATCATGTCCTATAATTATGTGCTGCATTATTATCTAATTGCACGATGTTATATCTATTAAGTGTACCAGACCCACTGTTCCGGGTCCTAGGGGTCTTTATTTCTTTCTGCCTCTCTCCTTTTGGGGTGGTCTTTAATACAAGTGTTTTTAATACTTATGTTTTTATGTACCGTAACTATTTTCTATGTGGTATATGTTGTTTGGACTTCAAGAATAAATAAAATATCTTTTTTACATTTATAACCTTATACTAAGGGTGTTCCCCAGGTTTTGGTATGTCTCTTGTTCTTTTTGCTTTTCATATTACTTTTTGGCATACTTCTGGGTAGATCCCCTTGTAATATATTCAGTTTTGTTACTATTGATGGTGCCCTCCTTTTTTGTCTGATCTCTGACTCTATACAATATTAAAAGTGAATCTCATATATTAAAGATCTGAAATAAATGAACTTTTTGATGATATTCTCATTTTGGGAGAAGCACGTGTATTTTTCCTTCACCCAACATGACATTAACACCAGCAGTACACTTTTGTAAAAGAAAAAAAAACAAAAAACACTTTTGTTTTGTGTTTTTTCAGTGTGTTTTTTTCTTCTTTTTCCGGGTTCATAGATTTCATTTCTGTACTGGCAGAGCAGCTACAGAGGTTGTCACTGGAGGTCGCACCAAAGCCGGGACATGTCAGCTGTTTTGAACAGCTGACATGTGCCGGTAATAGGCGCGGGCAGAATCGCGATCTGCCCGCACCTATTAACTAGTTAAATGCCGCTGTCAAACGCAGACAGCGGCATTTAACTACCGCTTCCGGCCGGGCGGCCGGAAATGACGTCATCGCCGACCCCCGTCACATGATCGGGGGTCGGCGATGCGTCAGGATGGTAACCATAGAGGTCCTAGAGACCTCTATGGTTACTGATCACCGGTGTCTGTGAGCGCCACCCTGTGGTCGGCGCTCACAGCACACCTCCATTTCTGCTACATAGCAGCGATCAGCAGAGGCGATCGAGTTGTGCCTGCTTCTAGCCTCCCATGGAGGCTATTGAAGTATGGCAAAAGTAAAAAAAGAAAGTTAAAAAAAATGTGAAAAAAATAAAAAAAATATAAAAGTTTAAATCACCCCCCTTTCGCCCGAATCGAAATAAATCAATAAAAAAAAATCAAATCTACACATATTTGGTATCGCCGCGCTCAGAATCGCCCAATCTAGCAATTAAAAAAAAGCATTAACGTGATCGCTAAACGGCGTAGCGAGAAAAAAATTCGAAACGCCAGAATTACGTTTTTAGGTCGCCGCGACATTGCATTAAAATGCAATAACGGGCGATCAAAAGAACGTATCTGCACCAAAATGCTATCATTAAAAACGCCAGCTTGGCACGCAAAAAATAAGCCCTCAACCGACCCCAGATCACGAAAAATGGAGACGCTACGAGTATCGGAAAATGGCGCAATTTTTTTTTTTTTTTTTTAGCAAAGTTTGGAATTTTTTGTCACCACTTAAATAAAAAATAACCTAGTCATGTTAGGTGTCTATGAACTCGTACTGACCTGGAGAATCATAATGGCAAGTCAGTTTTAGCATTTAGTGAACCTAGCAAAAAAGCCAAACAAAAAACAAGTGTGGGATTGCACTTTTTTTGCAATTTCACCGCACTTGGAATTTTTTTCCCGTTTTCTAGTACACGACATGCTAAAACCAATGATGTCGTTCAAATGTACAACTCGTCCTGCAAAAAATAAGCCCTCACATGGCCAAATTGATGGAAAAATAAAAAAGTTATGGCTCTGGGAAGGAGGGGAGTGAAAAACGAACACGGAAAAACGAAAAATCCCAAGGTCATGAGGGGATTAAAGAAGGTTGTAAACTGCTTTTTAAACTTCATCTTAACTCCTCTGGGGATGAGGCGCAACGTGTGGGAATTGTAATTTCACTGTTGCAAGAGGATCCTCAATCCTGGGCTATTTCTTTGTCACATGGTTCTATTTGTCTCCAGTCTGGAGAAGGATTTTTCAGGGCTTTAGCCCTTATCTATGATGATCCTGACCATATTTTCTTGGTTGAATCCAGGCTCCACCGCCTTCAGCAGGGGAATCGTTCAGTGGAGACTTTTATAGCTCTGAATTCCGCAGGTGGGCAACCGATACCAAATGGAATGACCCGGTTCTTAGAAGCCAATTTTGTCAATGTCTTACTGAAAAGTTAACCCCTTTACCCCCAAGGGTGGTTTGCACGTTAATGACGGGCCAATTTTTACAATTCTGACCACTGTCCCTTTATGAGGTTATAACTCTAGAATGCTTTAATGGATCCTGAGGATTCTGACAATGTTTTCTCGTGACATATTGTACTTCATGATAGTGGTAACATTTCTTTGATATTACCTGCGTTTATTTGTGAAAAAGACAGAAATTTGGCGAAAATTTTAAAAATTTCGCAATTTTCCAACTTTGAATTGTTATGCCCTTAAATCACAGAAATATGTCATACAAAATACTTAATAAGCAACATTTTCCACATGTCTACTTTACATCAGCACAATCTTGGAAGCAAAATATTTTTTGTTAGGGAGTTAATAGGATTAAAAGTTGACCAGCAATTTCTCATTTTTACAACACCATTTTTTTAGGGACCACATCACATTTGAAGTTACTTTGAGGGGTCTATATGATAGAAAATACCCAAGTGTGACACTATTCTAAAAGCTGCACCCCTCAAGGTGCTCAAAACCACATTCAAGAAGATTATTAACCCTTCAGGTGTTTCGCAGGAATTTTTGGAATGTTTAAAAAAAAATTTACATTTAATTTTTTTCACAAAAAATTTAATTCAGCTCCAATTTGTTTTATTTTACCAAGAGTAACTGGAGAAATTGGACCTCAAAGGTTGTTGTGCAATTTGTCCTGAGTATGCTGATACCCCATATGTGGGGGTAAACCACTGTTTGGGCGCACAGCAGAGCTCGGAAGGAAAGGAGCGCCATTTGACTTTTCAATTCAAAAGTGTCTGGAATTGAGATAGGACGCCATGTCGCGTTTGGAGAGCCCTTGATGTGCCTAAACATTGAAACCCTCCACAAATGGCACCATTTTGGAAAGTAGACCCCCTAAGGAGCTTATCTACATGTGTGGTGAGCACTTTGACCCACCAAGTGCTTCACAGAAGTTTATAACTCAGAGCCGTGAAAATAAAAATTCTTTTTTTCCACAAAAATTATATTTTAGCCCCCAGCTTTGTATTTTCCCAAGGGTAACAAGAGAAATTGGACACCAAAAGTTGTTGTCCAATTTGTCCTGCGAACGCTGATACCCCATATGTTGGGGGGAACCACCGTTTGAGTGCGTGGCAGAGCTCCGAAGAGAAGGAGCGCCGTTTGGAATGCAGACTTACAGTCATGGCCAAAATTTTTGAGAATGACACCAAAATTATATTTTCACATGATCTGCTGCCCTCTGGTTTTTATTAGTGTTTGTCTGATGTTTATATCACATACAGAAATATAATTGCAATCATATTATGAGTACCAATAGGTTATATTGACAGTTAGAATGAGTTAATGCAGCAAGTCAATATTTGCAGTGTTGACCCTTCTTCTTCAAGACCTCTGCAATTCTCCCTGGCATGCTCTCAATCAACTTCTGGACCAAATCCTGACTGATAGCAGTCCATTCTTGCATAATCAATGCTTGCATTTTGCCAGAATTTGTTGGTTTTTGTTTGTCCACCCGTCTATTGATGATTGACTACAAGTTCTCAGTGGGATTAACATCTGGGGAGTTTCCAGGCCATGGACCCAAAATCTCTATGTTTTGTTCCATGAGCCATTTAGTTATCACCTTTGCTTTATGGCAAGGTGCTCTATCATGCTGGAAAAGGCATTGTTGGGCGCCAAACTGCTCTTGGACGGTTGGGAGAAGTTGCTCTTGGAGGACATTCTGGTACCATTCTTTATTCCTGGCTGTGTTTTTAGGCAAGACTGTGAGTGAGCCGATTCCCTTGGTTGAGAAGCAACCCCACACATGAATGGTTTCAGGATGCTTTACAGTTGGCATGAGACAAGACTGGTGGTAGCGCTCACCTCTTCTTCTCCGAATAAGCTGTTTTCCAGATGTCCCAAACAATCGAAAAGGGGATTCATCAGAGAAAATGACTTTGCCCCAGTCTTCAGCAGTCCACTCCCTCTACCTTTTGCAGAATATCAGTCGGTCCCTGATGTTTTTTCTGGAGAGAAGTGGCTTCTTTGCTGCCCTCCTTGAAACCAGGCCTTGCTCAAAGAGTCTCCGCCTCAAAGTGCGTGCAGAAGCACACACACCAGCCTGCTGCCATTCCTGAGCAAGCTCGGCACTGCTGGTAGTCCAATCCTGCAGCTGAAACAGTTTTAAGATACGGTCCTGGCGCTTGCTGGTCTTTCTTGGGCGCAGTGGAGCCTTTTTGACAACAATGGAAGTTCTCTCCTTGAAGTTCTTGATGATGCGATAGATTGTTGACTGAGGTGCAATCTTTGTAGCTGCGATACTCTTCCCTGTTATTCCATTTTTGTGCAGTGCAATAATGGCTGCACATGTTTCTTTAGAGATAACCATGGTTAACTGAAGAGAAACAATGATACCAAGCACCAGCCTCCTTTTAAAGTGTCCAGTGATGTCATTCTTACTTAATCATGACTGATTGATCGCCAGCCCTGTCCTCATCAACACCCACACCTGTGTTAATGGATCAATCACTAAAACGATGTTAGCTGCTCCTTTTAAGGCAGGACTGCAATGATGTTGAAATGTGTTTTGGGGGTTAAAGTTCATTTTCTGGGCAAATATTGACTTTGCAAGTACAGTAATTGCTGAACACTCTGACATTCAGGAGTATATGCAAATTGCCATTAGAAAAAATGAAGCAGTAGACGTTGGAAAAATTAATATTTGTCTCATTCTCAAAATTTTTGTCCATGACTGTAGATGGATTAGTCTGCAGGCGTCACGTTGCATTTGCAGAGCCCCTGATGTACCTAAACAGTAGAAACCCCACATAAGTGACCCCATAATTTTCAAAAGCCATTTTTCTATTCATATTTCATGTATTTCATATTAGACATGCTTTGGCACGATAGAGTGCAACCTTTTTGTATATTGTGTATGGAGGTAGCGGCTCCTGGTATGCACCTATTCACACTAGTTTGGATGTGCCAGTCGTTTTTCTGTCATTTCTATGGTAGCTGACTGACTGAGCACTCCTCCCGTCACCATGTGGTCTTTAATTACATCTAATCACACTTGGTTCCGGCCAACCCATATGTAGGTTTTGCTGACAGAGGTGTCCACATTCACCCAGGCATAAAGACATTGGCCTTCGGTAAGTGTTCACATTTGGACAGGGAGGTCAGGGACCTATCATATTAATGAGACCACCTTGACGATGGTTGATGGGTTCACACTATTTGATCAAATTCTGTGCAAAGCGTCTATCAAATATTTTCGTAATGTTCAAAAGCCATTTTGCTATTCATATTTAATGTATTTCATATTAGACATGCTTTGTCACGATAAGAGTGCAACCTTTTTTGTATATAAATAGTGCCGGATGTCAGCTGTGATAGTCAGCTGACACCCGGCTGCGATCGGCCGCGCGACCCCCCCCCGTGAGCGTGGCCGATCGCATATGACGTACTATCCCGTTGGTGGCCATACAGGCCCACCCCACCTCAATGGGATAGTACAGCTAATGACAGAAAGGGGTTAAAAATGCTTTGGCAGTGTATGAAACTATGAGTTATTGGAGGCTGCCATGTCATTGGCTAGACGGGTGGTTAGACGCCTGCGGGATAGATGGGTAAGATCACCTTCTCCTGAGCCCTCTTTCTGGGACAATACCCCTGTGTCGGGGGACACGATCTGGGGGTGAACCTATACTTGTGGAATTAGAGGAACCCATGCAGTTAGGAGGTCCTTCCGTGTCATATGTCTCTCCTGACATTCGCAAGAAAAAGGACTTGTGTTTTTTTGTGGGAGGAAGGAACATTTTATTGGTGCCTGTCCTTTGATTACCAAACAAAAAGAGACCTGATTAACCCTTGGGAGCCTGGAGTTTGATAATCAACGGGTATGTTCGTCTTGAACCTGTAATTGTTGGTTTGTCCTGACCACAGAGGTGGTGCTAGAGAGCAGGACTGAGAAAATTTGTGTTTGTAAACAGTGGATCTGGAATCAGTATGGTTGATGCTGAGTTTACTAGATCTCATGGGCTTGCTTGCTCTACCTTAGCTAAGCCTATTCCTGATAAAGACATCGACTCATCCACTTGCACAGAGAGCACTGACGCAGATTGTACATAACATAAGACTGAGGGTGAGGTTTTTTCATTATGAGGTAATTCCTTGTTATGTCTTAGAAGGGTTTCCCCACTCCAATTGTTCTGGAGTTACCCTGGTTGCTGAAGCTTAATCCGACTGTGGATTGGCAATCCCGAGAAATTGTGGCGTGGGGAGATGACTGTCATGATACCTGCTTAAAGATTACAAACATTTTTGTTAGACTTTGAGGACGTATGTTCTGAAAAGGGATGTCAAGATTTGCACCCACATCGAGCATATGACTGTCCTAATAATCAGACCCCCGAAGCTAAACTACCCAAACCCAGACTGTACAATCTGTGTGGGCATGAAAGACAAGCTGAGAAAGATTTTGTTGCTGAGAGTCTTCAGAAGGGACATATCAGACCTTCATCTTTGCCCTTGGCGGCAGGGTTCTTTTTTGTGAAAAAGAAAGATGGCAGTCTCCGTCCCTCTTTAGATTTCCGGGAATTGAATCTAGTTACTATCAGAGATCCATACCCTCTTTCTCTGATTCCTGATTTATTCAACCAGGTGGTGGGAGCTAAGGTTTTCTCCAAGTTGGATTAAGGGTGCCTTTAACCTGGTTAGAATCAGGGAGGGTGACGAATGGAAAACGCCATTCAATACCCCTGAGGGACATTTCAAGAGTCAGGTTATGCCTTTCAGTCTGACCAATGCACCAATGGTGTTCTAGCATTTCATTAAGTTTCAAATATCGTGTAGGACGATGCAAGGAGCAAGAAAACGCAAAAAAATTCAACCTACGATAATTCTAACAAGAGTTATGACCCTTTGTTCCAGATGATTTTTTGATGCATTTGTGAGCACAATGGGGAAAAATGTGAAAAGAATGTAAGCCCGCAAGGGCTGGGTCCTCTCCCCTCTGTACCGATCTGTCATTGTTAGTTTGTTTACAGTAAGTGATATTTGTATTTTGATGAAACTCCTTATTAGGGCTAGCGGAACACACCAAATAATAAAGGAATTGATACGAGGTGTGTTCGCAGCCCGAGGTCCACCGTGCAGAGATGGTACTAGCTGTTATGTAATGGCGGATGGACACTTAGCTCTCACTTGGGTTAGACTTCACCCTGTGTGAAATGGTAGTGAGCTCTGTTGCTTCACAGAGTCTCACAATACGCTGCACCCTGTTAGCAGTCACAAGGTGCAGCTACAAGACACTAGTGGGATCCCTAAGAATCACCCCCACTAACCTGGTGATTGACCTGGCTCTGACCCTCGGTGGCTTTTGAGCCCGCGCCTGAGGACGCCCTGAGTCAGATGCTCAGTTCAAGCTGGAATTCCCACCCTATACTGACGGTTGTCAGGAGAGCGCACAGATGGTGCACGGTACCATAGAGACGGGCACTGCAACGTGTGCTTAGTGAGCAGATAGCACTGTTGGGCGCTAGATAGCTTGCATCCACCATTTGCGAGCAGTCAGCAACACTAGGAAGGGGGATGATTAATGGGCGACAGTCACACATCTACACACACACGTTTTCGAGTATACACTAGCTCCAATAGGAGCTGCAACAGGACCTGAGCATGTGACCCCAGACCTCCAATTGGAGGTTGTCCCGTGGGCATGCTCAGTATGGGAAAAGCAGGACTTAGTCCCAGAAAGACCTGCTCGCTGCTGATCAGTGCTGGCTACAAAGGCAGAGCCTGGAAGGGCAGTAGTAAACAGTCGCACAGTATCAGCTTGAGCCAGACGCTGAGACCAACATCTCCGCTGAGCAGGCTCCACTGCGGCTGGAGGAGAATGGGAAACTGCAGCGGAGTTGGTTCGAGATTCCCCCTGTGCAGAGGTGGGAACTCGACATCTAACACCCCTTCTCATGTACAGCACCATGGAATCAATGGTGCTATGTAAATAAATAATAATAATATTTTTGATCATTTTGTGGGCAGGTTTGTGGTGGTCTATTTGGATGATATTTTGGTTTATTCACCTGATTTGGAGACACATCCAGGGCATGTGAGACAGGTGTTTCAGATATTAAGGAATAACAAGTGTTATGCCATACTAGAGAAATGTGTTTTTGTCGTTCAAAACGTGCAGTTTTTGGGGTACCTGTTGTCATATTCAGGTTTTTGGATGGATCCGGAAAAGGTTTGGTCTTTTTTTTATTTTGACCGTCCTGAGAATCTGAAGGCATTACAGCGTTTTCTGGGCTTTACTATTTTTTACCGGGAGTTTATTCAAAATTATTCGGTAATGATGAAATCCCTTACGGACATGACAAGAAAGGGGTCTGATTTTTCTAAATGGTCGAATGCTGCCCAGCAGGCTTTTTCCTCCTTAAAGAGTTGTTTTTTCATTGCAAGTATGCTCAGTCAGCCTGATGTTTCTCCACCTTTTATCGTAGAGATGAATGTGTTGGAGGTGGTGATTGGGGCTGTGTTGTCTCATTCTCATGCTCCCGTTGCCGTCAGAAAGGTCCTGGGAGGTCACAGTTAATTAACTCAATTCACCTATCTGATGTCAGTGTTTCCCACGGCGTTCACACTAACGTCAAAACTATACCGGGATATGTCAGTGTCTGTGTGTGTAATACTTGTGGCACACGTGTGGCAACCATGTGCCACATCAATACCACATGTCGGGCGCCAGGGAAGCAGCAGTACAGTAAGCGCTGTTCCCTGGCGCCTGTTGCTGAAGACAGCTCTCTGCCGGTGATCAGCATGAGCATGGGATAATGATTAGAGCTGTATTCAAGCTCAGGCATCAGGCTGTGGCTTTTTGGACTTTCACTCCCATCAGCCTACACCTGCTGTCGCTAATAACAGTGACAGCAGGAGTGGCTGATGGGAGTATTCCTCACGCACCGCCTGTGCTGTAAGTAAATAAATTAAAAAAAACGGCCTGTATTTTTGATAACCAGCCAGGCAAAACTGACAGCTGGTTGCTGCAACCCTTGACTGTTAGTAAGGCTGGTTATCAAGAATAGAGGGGTCCCCACACAGTTTTTTTAAAATTATTTAAATAAATAATAAAAAATGGTGTTGGATCCCTCCCACCATTTTTGAAAACCAGCCTTGCTACAGCAGATAGCTGGGGTCTGGTATTCTCAGGTTGGTAAGAGGCCATGGATATTGACCCCCCAAAATAAAGTCCTTTATTAGAATTAAAACAAAACACACTTTTTCCTTTTAAAAGCAAAACAAAAGAAACAAAAGTATACTCACCTAATGGCTAATTCCACTGAATCCCTTGTCTTCTGTAATAAAACAAAAAAAAAAAAAAATGGTTACTGATTTTGCATTGAGGTCAGGGCCAGTTCCAGGTTTTCGTGGACCCCAGGCGAAAGAGTCTCAGTGGGCCCTTTTAACACATACCACAATTTATGATGCACAGATACGGCAGAGAAATATAGATATAGTAAAATGCCAAAGATGTCACTTACTTCTTACATTACATGAGTGATATCTATTGTAGATTCTACAATAGCTCAAAACCAGACAGTGTAGTCCTCCATACAGTATTATATGCACCATATAGTGCTCCATGCAGAATGAGCCCCATATATTGTTCAATACAGTATTATGGGCACCACATAGTGCTCCATACAGAATAATGAGCCCCATATATTGCTTCATACAAAGTAATGGACCCCATATAATGCTCAATACAGTATTATGGACACCACATTGTGCTCCATGCAGAATAATGAGCCCAATATATTGTTCCATACAGTATTATGGGCACCTCATAATGCTCCATGCAGAATAATGGGACCCATATATTGCTCCATACAGTATTATGGGTACCACATAGTGCTTCATACAGAAGAATAAGTCCCATATATTGCTCCATACAGTATTGTGGGCACCACATAGTGCTCTGTGCAGAATAATAAGCCCCATATATTGCTCCATACAGTATTATGGGTACCACATAGTGCTTCATCCAGAAGAATGAGCTCCATATATTGCTCCATACGGTATGAGTCCCATATAATGCTCAATACAGTGTATGATGGGCCACATATATTGCTCTATACAGAATGGGCTCCATAGAATGCTCCATACAGAAGAGGTCTCATATAATGCGCCATACAGTATAAAATGGGACCCATATAATACTCCAGTATATGATGGGTCACATATATTGCTACATATATAATAGGCCCCATATGATGCTGCATATATAATGGAACCCATATACAGTATGATGCTCCAGTATATGATGAGCCATATATAATGGGCCTCATATATTATGCTCCAGTGTATGACAGGTCCCATAAAATGCTCCATATATAATGGGTCCTATTTATGAGGCTCCAGTGTATGATGGGCCCCATATAACGCTTCATATATAGTGGGCCCCATATGACGGTCCCCATATATTGCTCTAAACATAAAAAATTAAATACTTACCTCTCCTCGCAGGCCACTGCTCTGCTCCGGACTCGTTAATGTCAGCGTCTTCCAGCTCCCTGCACTGTGACTGTTCAGGCAGAGGGCGCACACTAGTCATGTCACCGTGCCTGAAATGTCACAGTCGGGAGATGTGGTAAAACGGGGAGCAGTAAGTATCGCAAGTGCCGAGACCCTGAACAAGCGGGCAGGGGGGCTATCCTCGGGCGCCGTCACTGGCACCAGGCCCCCATAGAGCGCCCTTGTACCCGACAGCGAGTGGGCCTCCCGCCTGCTCAGGGCCCCGACACTTGCACGGGTGCACCGAGTACTGGCGCCAGACGTGATTGAGGTGCAGGGACTTTAAATTTTGTCTCTTGGTAGTGCTTAAAGGGAAGGAACCTGCCGTGTCTAGAATCAATAACTGCAGATTTAGGGTTATCTTGCATTTAAATACAATTTAAATCCTGTTTATTCGGTTTATGGTTCATACCCATCACCATAAAAAAATGGTCTGATATCGGTCCAGAATAGTGAGATGAGTGTCATGCAAAGGTCATGCATTTTTCTTGCGAGTACAATGTGATTATTAGCACCAAGCATCTAAATGATATCCAATTTACATGCAAATGTGATCCGCCTAGCCTAGCCTTTGCTGTTTACTAATTAGAGGGGGTCCCTACATCATTTTTTGGGGGGTCCCCTATTTAGTAACAATCAAAGGCTTAGTATACAGCTGTGAGCTGATATTGATAGCCTGTGAAGCTACATGGGTATAACCCCCACTTCCCAAGCTACTGTATAAAGAACTGGCCCCAGCTGTCCACTTTTCCTCTGCTGGTTAATAAAATTTTATGGGGATCCCACGCCATTTTTTTTCAGAAAATAATCTATTCAGTATTAAAATACATGTACAGTAAGCTACACAAGCACTGTACTAATTATATATGTCACTGACATCTATCTATTTTATATGTATACATCCATTCTGCACTCGGCAGATGAAATGGTCCAAGTGCCGTGCAATTTTTTTTTATCACACCCATTGACAAGTCTTGTCCGAGATATGAGGACAATCGCAGCATGTTGCGAGTTTTTTCTCTGTTCGATTTCAGGTGAGGAAAAATTTGCAAATGAGCAAGGACTCATAGATTAACATTGGTCAGAGTGCAACCCAATTTTTATTGGATTTCACTCATCCATTTTTCTCGTAGATGAGTATGACCCTTAACTGGAGCAGTGGCTATAATATGTGTGGCTGTAATTAGCTCCTAGACATTGATTGCACATACATGCTGGGGAGCAGGCTGTGAAAGTGCCAGGGAGTGACTACAGAGCATGCTCACAGTATGAATGGTGACAATTTCTGCCCCCTGCACCGCCACAATGACTGGAAAAGAGCAGCTGCAGTGAGAATATCACTTTATTTTCTCCCTATAGGCACCGCTCCAGTAAGCGGCAAACCCAGAGTTTAAGCAATAATTACCCAGGCATCTGCAGATAAATATACCTTTCTGGATGTGACAGATTTGCTTTAATAACCTAAAATACTCAATGTTGTAGCTAGAACATATGTTTATTATGCAGCTGCCCTTGAAGAAATATTCCCATAAAAGATTTTAATGTTGAACCATTTAGCAATAAGTATGTGGTGTTAATATGCTTAAATTATATCGATCGACATCTTCTCCCGCTCCTAGCACAATTTTGCTCTTCTTCTAAACTACAATCACACAGCATCTTCTTGTGCGGGCCAATAGTTTCTTTCTTGATGCAAGTGAATGAGATTCGCATTGATGCTCACATAGACTTAAAAGGAACTTGTCCTGTTGAAAAGTGCTATTACCGCCATGCTCGGTGCCAGTCTGCCAGTAGGAATTGAACTTTATTACTCCCAGCAGCCTCCAGCTTTCAGTCATACAGGCGCGACTTCAGTCATCACTGAGTACACAGTGAGTGGTGAATGTAGCCACACCCCAACCTTGACTGACAGCCGTCTCAGCAGTGCATCAGTATTGAGCTGGCTGTCAGTCATTGCCAGGACGTGGTTCCAACCGCCGCTCACTACGTGCTGAAAGGTGACTGAAGCCGTGCCTCTAAGACTGAAAGCCGGAGGCTGCTGGTAGGAATAAAGTTAATTTCCTCCTATCACCTATGCTTTCAGTGTAGCAGCACATGGCTTTAGAAGGCTAATAACCTGCAGATTAGCTGCATATTTGCAGGTTAATCGTATTGTACATCGTACAGAAGATGTAGTGTGAGCTGGCTAACCTGGGTTGTTGTAATGGTGTTCAAATGAGGATCAAAACAGTGCTGAGAACTGGAAATATGGCAAATGGTATATATTTAAACACATGCACATTGCACAAAATATATATTGCTAAGTTATGGAATGTGTTTTCATATTTGGGAGTTTTCTTTTATACACTTTGCAGATCTATTTAATTCATATAGTCTTCAGTCTGTAGAAATACCATAATATTACATTTCTAGTGTAGAAATGTGTCTCAAAATGAATATTACATAAAGGAGTACCAAATCAGCAATGCCTCTGGTGAAGCTTCTGGGAACATATGTCATTGTGTAGCTTAATATATGTATTAATACAACCTATTTTAATAATTAATAAAAAAGTATTTTTTATTTTTGCTTTTGGAAGTACAGCCATTTTCATTAAAAAAAAAACCCTGCCATGATTTGTGCAACTCAGAAGAGGAGAACATTGGGTCTGTACACTTGACAGAGTAGATAATAAAATAATATTGTGCAGTTCTGCAGAGGAGCACCATTATAGGGCCACTTAGAGCAGTGTAATAAATAGCACTGTCATGATTCATTTAGACTATAAATATAACTAAACTGAGCATTATTTTAGGAGGAAAAAAATTGAAATAGATTTAAAGTGGTCAGAGGTTGGTTTTATGACTTTTTCCATTTTTTTTGCCCTTGCCGTTTCTCCGTACATTACATTAGACCCCCTTCCAATATGTAGATGTACAAAGAGCAGCAGTAGCTGAGTGCATTTGCATATTATTTGCTTTCAATATTAGATTTCTTATTTTCTTTAAAGGGAGTGTATCTCCTCCAATCACATATATGGGTATGCAGGTCTTTGATATGTAAATGTATTGATACTTTTATACCTTCTGTCTGTTTCTGCATTCCCAACTAATCAGCGTTTTCATTCATATCCACATTAATCCTTAAGTGCTCTGGGTGTGACAGAGCATCTACCAAGACTCTGCCTTCTGTGCAGGTTTCTCCGCCCAGAAACAGTCTTTTTGCTTGAATGACAGCTCAGTGTCTGTGTGACTTCATGCCCGGAGATCCCAATGAATAAAAACTCTACTTTCAACAGCAACAGTTAGAAATTTATCAACTTTTCTATATATTTTAAGACCTGCAAGACCATAGAATGCAGTTGGGGGGTTTATCTTACTAAAGATTCCCTTTAAACACAGAAAAAAAAATGATGTCCTGTGCAGTGCCCTGAAAGATGTCATAGAGGGCAGGGTATGGCATAGGATTTCGAAGAAAACCATAGGGCGAACCCAAATGTCAAGCATAATCTCATCAGATTCAGACACTCTTTAGACATAACACACCAGAATATTGATTGTGTTGAACATATATCCTATACCTAACCTAGAAACTTGCTGCATAACTCTACATTGTGCATCTAAGCCAGAGTGTCCCAATCAGGGCTGTACAGAACATGATATTGCTCAGATCCTGGTTGATGGTTTCTAATATCTCATCACAATGAAATACCTAGACTTGGTAAGGGTTAGGGTATTCTCCATTCAAAATCATTTTTTACTGACACTGGTGTACACACAGGAAAATAGCAACGTTTTGGCCTCGCAGGGCCTTTATGAAGCCAAGAAAAAAGTGCATAATTACCGTAAATAACACAAAACAGAAATTACTTATAGCAAGTCAGTCATGGACCACTCTTCTTAGTTCCTCCTATTGGTCCAAGCTCCGTTACCATAGAGACACTACTAAACAAGAATTCAAAATAGTATAAAACATATAAAAGAGACATATCAAGTGTAGCTGATGCAATGGTCATTTATGGATATATTTTCCCAGTTTACTAACCCATGCTGAGCATATAATGTATATCGATACAAAACTTGCACCAAAAGGGATCTATAGAATGTTGCATTTTGTATTACACCCCGACCCCCACTCATACTGCTCTTTAGATATCAGACCAATCAAAATGGGGCGGACTGTGACTTTCCGCATATCACACAGTCCTCTTTGCAAATAGGATATACCCTCCACTGGTGTCCTCATGTCACAATGTCTGAACCATTGGCCTTTGTCATTTCTCTCCATGTAAATGGGCAATTTTTGTATCAATATACGGTACAGACCAAAGGTTTGGACACACCGTCTCATTTAAAGAGATAAGTTGAAGATTGTTTTTGAGTAGTTTGGTGCAGATCCTGCAATGAACACGACCTAGACACACTAAAAAGCTAGATGTTGTATAGTGAAGCTACATAATGATGAGAAACTTCTGACGGCTGAATGGATGAGCAAAAAATAAATCCAACTAGAGATGAGCAGGACACACAAATGACGTCACGCTACCCAGGCTAATCAAAAGCCATGATGGGGATGCCGGAAGGTTAGAGATTTCTGGCCTCCTATCCAGCTGCCAGATACCACTAACCTGGATGCTGGACAAGAGTCCCCTGATGCAATGGTCATTGATGGATATACATTCTCAGATGAAGAAAGATATAGAGACAATCCTACATCGGCATAATAGTAATTGAGCAAAGAAACACTTTTTGTTCCATCAAATATTCATTAGCATAGGTCCACACCCCGTTTATACAGCCCAGCCTATAATACATACAGTACAGACCAAATGTTTGAACACACCTTCTCATTTAAAGATTTTTCTGTATTTTCATGACCATCAAATTGTACATTCACACTGAAGGCATCAAAACTATGAATTAACACATGTGGAATTATATACTTAACAAAAAAGTGTGAAACAAATGAAAACATGTCTTATATACTAGGTACTTCACAGTAGCCACCTTTTGCTTTGATGACTGCTTTGCACACTCTTGGATTTCTCGATGAGCTTCAAGAGGTAGTTACCGGGAATGGTTTTCACTTCACAGGTGTGCCCTGTCCGGTTTAATAAGTGGGATTTCTTGCCTTATAAATGGGGTTGGGACCATCAGTTGTGTTGTGCAGAAGTCTGGTGGATACACATCTGATAATCCCACTGAATAGACTGTTAGAATTTGTATCATGGCAAGAAAAAAGCAGCTAAGTAAAGAAAAACGAGTGGCCATCATCACTTTAAGAAATGAAGGTCAGTCAGTCCGAAAAATTGGGAAAACTTTGATAGTGTCCCCAAGTGCAGTGGCAAAAACCATCAAGCGCTACAAAGAAACTGGCTCACATAAGGATCGCCCCAGGAAAGGAAGACCAAGAGTCACCTCTGCTTCTGAGGATAAGTTTATCCGAGTCACCAGCCTCAGAAATCGCAGGTTAACAGAAGCTCAGATTAGAGAACAGGTCAATGCCACACAGAGTTCTAGCAGCAGACACATCTCTACAACAACTGTTAAGAGGAGACTTTGTGCAGCAGGCCTTCATGGTAAAATAGCAGCTAGGAAAGCACTGCTAAGGACAGGCAACAAGCAGAAGAGACTTGTTTGGGCTAAAGAATGGACATTAGACCAGTGGAAATCTGTGCTTTGGTCTGATGAGTCCAAATTTGAGATCTTTGGTTCCAACCACCATGTCTTTGTGCGACTCAGAAAAGGTGAACGGATGGACTCTACATGCCTGGTTCCCACCGTGAAGCATAGAGGAGGAGGTGTGATGGTGTTGGGGTGCTTTGCTGGTGACACTGTTGGGGATTTATTCAAAATTGAAAGCATACTGAACCAGCATGGCTACCACAGCATCTTGCAGTGGCATGCTATTCCAGCCGATTTGCATTTAGTTGGACCATCATTTATTTTTCAACAGGACAATGACCCCAAACACACTTCCAGGCTGTGTAAGGGCTATTTGACTAAGATGGAGAGTGATGGGGTGCTACGCCAGATGACCTGGCCTCCACAGTCACCAGATCTGAACCCAATCGAGATGGTTTGGGATGAGCTGGACCGCAGAGAGAAGGCAAAAGGACCAACAAGTCCTAAGCATCTCTGGCAACTCCTGCAAGATTGTTGGAAGACCATTCCCGGTGACTACCTCTTGAAGCTCATCAATGCTAAGAGTGTGCAAAGCAGACATCAAAGCAAAAGGTGGCTACTTTGAAGAACCTAGAATATAAGACATAATTTCAGTTGTTTCACACTTTTTTGTTAAGTATATTATTTCACATGTGTTAATTCATAGTTTTGATGCCTTCAGTGTGAATGTACAATTGTCATAGTCATGAAAATACAGAAAAATCTTTAAATGAATTAATGTATCACTAATCACTGTTAATATTATGTTTTTAATTGTTTTTGTTTTCTTCATTTTGATTTGTTTTTCTTGGTAAATGGTTGATAAATGTATTACGTTTTTTGTGTTTGTACTTTCAGGACCTTTTGAGTTGTCATGTGATTTTTTTGACATGTTCTAATTGGTCAATGTTGTCTGTATTATGTGAATTAGGCATTGTGTATGTAGCTTTGCAAAGATCTTCAGTGATCGAAACGCGTCACTCTTTTTCCTGTTGTGTCATTTGGAGAGCTATACAGCCACAATTTATTGGATTAATAAAGAATCAAATTTGAATTTTTCTGGAGCTGGAACAAGTTTTTTTCTTTTGTCTTCACAAGTAACCACGTGGATCAGCGAGGAGTTCCGTGCACCTGCGGTGGTTGTTCGGTGAGCTGGCTTTACTTGTTTATCTATGATTTTTTTACACGTTGTGTGTGACTCCAGCCTAAAGGAGATCCTCCAACATTAAACATAATGGTATTTTACTTACTGATCAGAAGGGGTCTGATTGTCAGGACCTTGCAAAAGAACAGGGGCAGCAGCATTTTTTGCCCTCCACAGCAGCACTGCCATCTTTCTGCAGTGTATGGAAGTGCAACACAGACCTATGTATGTGAACGGAGCAGCTCCCTGTACAGCAGTGCCACTTTGACAGTAAAAACGATGAAGGAGAATTGACCCTATAACTGAGCATATTTACACCATTATATAATAATTGGGAATATCCCTTTAAAAAAAAAAGTTATATCTGCAAATTATTTTACCTTTTTTATCCCTACAGTTGGATTATTTTTTCAATTTTTGCAAGCTTGTTTCCACCAATCTCTCCCATCTGGAAACAATGTACAGTCTGAGTTATGTCAACGCTGCAATTTTTTACTTGGAACCAGAGGTGACTCCAGGTCAACAATAAGCTGCAACCTTAGAAGGAAGATAGACTTTTCAATGACTGTCCAATAATACGGAAAATCTGATGGTTCAGAACCTGTCCGGTCACATTTAGGATGCATTAATTTATATCTTCAGTTTTAAAGCTGAAGTCTTAAACAGGTAAAGTTTTACTTTTATTTATTCTGCTTCCACATATGTAGCAAATATTTTATATGTACCTGCCTGTAATCGGCTGGGCAAGGAGTTTGGCAAGCTGGAAAGCCCCCAAGGCAAATGTTAGGATTTGTTTCAGCTTTGTGGTATTGCACTTTGGGGTAGTGTGTTGCCACCTTCAGGTCATTTCTCCTTACTGCAGTTTTATGACAATGTTTAAAATGTATTTTGTGATAGCATTGTGGATGTGTGGTTTGTTTGGCTATTTTCTTTCTGAAGGGGGCAAGTTTACCTTTCAAATGGTATGTCATTTGTGAGTGTGGGTGCAGTATGAACGGAGATACAAAGTGATCACCGAAAAAGAGTGTTTTGAAATAATATAGAAGGATTATTGGATGAAAAATATCTGTTATTCTCCGTTAAATAAAAATAGATAGAAATCCACTGCTGTGTACAATGTATCTCTATGTCTCAGTATAATCTGCCTATAGTGTCAGAGCCTGAAATACAAGTACAAAAAATTTTCCATATTGCATCATCAGAGATTGTGGTTCAGTAGCTTTAGCTCCTGCCTGTAATGTTCAGTTTGTGGTTTCAAGACCTGGGGAGACTCACAAAAAAAGAGAAAATTACATTTTTGAAATTGCTACTTGATATTTTTACTACTTTTATAGGAACGAAAAATTTTTTTTTTCTTAACGTTACGTATACAGGGACCATAGAAATACATTGTCATATATACAATGTATTTCTATAGACATGTATAATCTGCTTCTGGATTCATTGCCTGCAAAATGGAGATGCGAGGTTGAGTTCCAGTGAGACCGAACACAGAAGGGAGAAGCAGTAAATATATAATTCATTTACGTACTGAGCAGAGACAAGTGGCCCTCGAAGAAGAGGAGCTACAGAGCAATGAAGATGTCAGAGCAAGGTGAGTATCAGAAGCCGTGTTAAAAGCACTGACATGACTGGACAAAGGACTGAGCCCTCAAATCGGGACAGTCCCGCTGAATCCAGGAGGGTTGGGAGCTATTAACTTCCTAGATTTGAAGCTTGACACTAAAGACACTCTTTTCCAGTTGTATTTGCTGTCTTATGACAGCAATGAGGCACATTATTATTGTGTCACATCACTTTCACCCATGTCAAGATGGAGCTCCCTCCTCTACAGGCAGCTATGACCTTGGCCCATCCCCCTGCAAACAAAACATGGTGGCACAGCTGGGTATGACAGCCACTAACCCACAACTAACAAGGTATAAAATGTTCTCAGACATTGAAGGATACAATAGCTCAGATTACAATGCAACACATATACATACATACACAGTCCATTAGTCTGCCTCATACTGCAGGCTGCTGTACTTAAAGCTGCCGTTCTCCAGCATCATAGCCTTCCATCTCATCAAGCACATCCCAAGGAACCTGAGTTGGAACTTACAGCGACTTACTGCTCTACCAGGGCCAGTTTTAGACAGTGTGGCCCTGGGGAAAATTGAAAGCAGGACGCCTAATGGTAACATATTTCAGAAACACTTAGAGTGCATTTACACAAATGTAGCTCAGACCATTAAATAAGTGTCGATTGAAAATATGCAAGTTGTTTGGTGCTTGTCTACCAGCCTTTTTATACAAGCTAACTAGAATGAGCACTGATACACTCGTTCTTCCCCATACAGTATCATGTTGTTCACAGCAAATCCTATTTACACAGTGGTAATGTGTTGCCGAGAACGGTAATTTTTGGTTCTAGCAATTTGTTCTTGGGTGATTGCTGATATGTTTACACCTATAACTGCTTTTCTACATACACACCCTTCGTACCACACACAGGCTGAATAACACACATACAATCATGTTGGAGAACTCTCTCCGCCTCATCAGTGCCTCCAAACTTCTGCAGGGTAAGGGACTTTTGGTCATGTGACCATGATATAATCAAAGGTCCTCCTACATTTTTCATATCGGAAACTGCACTGATAATGCAAGACTGTCATTACTAGTGTAGTAAAAGCAGGCAGCCCAAGGATTGGCAGGCCAGCAAAAGTTGCAGCTGTGAAGGGACTTGCTTGGGCCATTTGGGTACAGAAGCCATAGGCAACTGCCTATTTACCTCTACTCCACACCCCCTAATGCCAACCCTGCACTTTACTATTTGCGTATACTTCTGAACCTGTTGAATTCTTTACATACTCTTCCTATACAACACCCTCTGAAAGATCCTTTCCTTGCTAGCTGCTACTGTACATACATTGAGTCTATTTAGTAATAGGGGACCTGTGCTTGCCAAGTGGTACCAGCCACATACTATTTCATCTTCTTATAGCTGCTCGAACAAATCCCGATCAAATCTTCTGCAACAGAGAAGTATAGTGATAACAGTTACCATTACACTAATAATTCATAAATTAACGGCATACATTACTGCATTACAGGCAGGGCCGGACTGGCCATCTGGCTATTCTGGCAAATGCCAGAAGGGCCTGTCTAGTCATGTGCTACCTTATCTGCTATGTTGTTAACCCCTTCATGACCTTGGGATTTTTCGTTTTTCCGTGTTCGTTTTTCACTCCCCTCCTTCCCAGAGCCATAACTTTTTTATTTTTCCATCAATTTGGCCATGTGAGGTCTTATTTTTTGCGGGACGAGTTGTACTTTTGAACGACATCATTGGTTTTAGCATGTCGTGTACTAGAAAACGGGAAAAAAATTCCAAGTGCGGTGAAATTGCAAAAAAAGTGCAATCCCACACTTGTTTTTTGTTTGGCTTTTTTGCTAGGTTCACTAAATGCTAAAACTGACCTGCCATTATGATTCTCCAGGTCAGTACGAGTTCATAGACACCTAAAATGACTAGGTTATTTTTTATCTAAGTGGTGAAAAAAAATTCGAAACTTTGCTAAAAAAAAAAAAAAAAAATTGCGCCATTTTCCGAAACTCGTAGCGTCTCTATTTTTCATGATCTGGAGTCGATTGAGGGCTTATTTTTTTGCGTGCCGAGATGACGTTTTTAATGATAGCATTTTGGTGCAGATACGTTCTTTTGATCGCCAGTTATTGCATTTCAATGCAATGTCGCGGCGACCTAAAAAACATAATTCTGGCGTTTCGAATTTTTTTCTCGCTACGCCGTTTAGCGATCAGGTTAATGCTTTTTTTTAATTGATAGATCGGGCGATTCTGAGCGCGGCGATACCAAATATGTGTAGATTTGATTTTTTTTTTTTATTGATTTATTTTGCTTGGGGCGAAATGGGGGTGATTTGAACTTTTATATTTTTTTTATTTTTTTCACATTTTTTTTACTTTTTTTTTTTACTTTTGCCATGCTTCAATAGCCTCCATGGGAGGCTAGAAGCTGGCACAACTCGATCGCCTCTGCTACATAGCAGCGATCTGCTGATCGCTGCTATGTAGCAGAAATGGAGGTGTGCTGTGAGCGCCTTCCACAGGGTGGCGCTCACAGCCACCGGTGATCAGTAACCATAGAGGTCTCCAGGACCTCTATGGTTACCATCCTGACGCATCGCCGACCCCCGATCATGTGACGGGGGTCGGTGATGACGTCATTTCCGGCCGCCCGGCCGGAAGCGGTAGTTAAGTGCCGCTGTCTGCGTTTGACAGCGGCATTTAACTAGTTAATAGGTGCGGGCAGATCGCGATTCTGCCCGCGCCTATTACGGGCACATGTCAGCTGTTCAAAACAGCTGACATGTCCCGGCTTTGATGCAGGCTTATCGCGGAGCCCTGCATCAAAGCAGGGGATCTGACCTCGGACGTACTATCCCGTCCAAGGTCAGAAAGGGGTTAATAGAATCTGTGTTCTCAAGACACCCATACTGTTAAGAGTTGTGATGGAGCACAAAGCTGCTGACTCCATCACTTACCCCAGCAGCCACGGGTATCATTAGAAATATTGGTCTTGTAGTAAATCTTGCTTTCCTCCTTCGAAGGTAATATTAGTAAAATATCCCAACTGGTGCTTGTGGGACGGGGACAACATGGGCCTGTGTGATTTCAAACGCCAGGGCTAAATTTCAGCTCCACCTGATTACAGGGTAACAGGAATTTAATGGTGATGCCGCACAATCAGAGCCAATAAATACAAGCATGAAAAATATATTTGCTTCTTATTGTCATGCTCTTTGGTTAGGTGTTTGGCTTTTGTAAAGCGTATTGATACTGGCAGAATAGCAAGCCATTACTTTTAGATAAAAAAGGGTGGCATTATACAGTGGCATACGAGTGCCTATTGCTTTATGATACGGTGCCATGGGAGTGCTGCGTGCAAGTTTTATTTCCTTTTAAATAGGCCTCAGCAGTGATGTGCCATCCATTCTAACATTATGCTGCATGTGGCCATGTGCTAAGTACATCTTTTTCACATCTACAGTAGAGAGCAAAAACTGGAAAAATGGCAGGGGGCAACAGATCATTACTAAATTGTTTATTAAAATGGTTTGAAAAGCCTATTAATATTCACCACTTAAAGGAATTTTCACATTTCAAAATGATTTGATATGTTTATAGATTACAGCGTTGGATAATACAGATCTTCCCTCTATAGGAAGTTAGAAGCCTGACCATTTTCCACTCTGGTCAGCTTTTTATGCATAATTTTTCAAGTTATTTAAGCCTATGTTCATAGCCACTCTGGAAGGAGCGGTCTATGGGAGCCTTTAGACATTGGACAACCCCCTTACATAATGTATGTAAAACTGGTGGCATTTGCCTTGCTTTGTCATGCTAAGATTCACCATGTAATGTTCTCCTTCTGAATATGTGTTACTTAAAATGAACCTGGCAGGTCCAGAAATAATATTTGCCCAAAGATTAAGGGTCAATCTTCAGGTAAATAGTGTTAATATTCGGCCTGCGTTAATGAAAAAGCGGTTACAGAGAGAAAATGTACTGGATTTTCCCTGCAGCTTCCCACTTCCAGTCACTGGAGCGGTGCAGGGAATGGTTGCAGTCACAACATTTGCAGCCTCCTCAGCACACACACATTGAACACACTGTTGAGCTGGCTGTCAATTATTTTGCAGGGGAGTGATTACAGCACCACCTCTATCAATGGATACAAGCGGCTACAAGGAGTATAAGAATCACTTGGGCCAATGTGTTCTGTTGAGACTCCAAATACCAGTAAGATGGTTTCCTCTAGGTGTGTGACGTTATTCCCTTCAGATGTTTCTCTCTCAGGCCACAAATCCTCAGATGACACAGGAACCCCAGATGTAGTGCATTACCAAGCAAGGATTCCATCATGTTCTGAAAATAAAGTGACATTTTCTGTTGGAACTGATGTTACATATATACAGCAGATAGTTGGTGCAAAGCTCGCTCATATGTTCTGTTTTATGTAGCGATACATCATTTGTAAATAACATTTTAGCAATACGGCATGCTTGACATGAATACTCTTTCTATATTCTATACTCATTCTACAGGGATACCGTGACAAAGTGTTGCCAGAAGATCGCAGTGTCTGGTTTCACAAACTCTTGCACTGGTTAAAAGTACTTCACCATCTGATTAAACAATGCAGGTTATTTCTTTGCTGCCAGTGCAAGGGTTAATCTGTTCAGTTGAAGCTCTTGGAGCTTTCCTACCTGAAATGTCTCAGCTGTTCAATTTTTACCACTCCCCTCTGCTATATATGATGGCCTCTGGCACTTAGGAATTGCCATTGCTAGAAATTGCTGCCTGGTTTGGAGTTGGAGGTGTAGATCGTGGTTGGAGTTGGCATCTGGAGATTTGTTCAGGATTGTTGCTTGGAGTATTGTGTGGGTGCACATCCTCATCATCTCCTATTTGGTGTCTCCTTCCTTTAACTCCCCTGTGTTCCACTCTGATGAGTGTTGTTTTCATTTATCTGTGTCCATCTTGCCTTGTTTGTCTGGTTAATGTTATCCTATGCACTTTGGCTTTCTACCTCCCTGGGTGGGGAGAGGACATATTAGGGTTGATATAGGAGAATAACAAGGCACGTGAACCCGGCATCTCCACCTTCAGGGGTAATCGGGGGGACAAGGATAGACTAGGTCACTTCTAGTTCTAGGATTCTAATAAGCGCCCACAGTCCCAAGGCAATGTGTGACATTAACACTGGCCCATATCTTCTTTGATCCATCATGGATCCGTTGGCAGCTCTGGCATGGCAACTATAGCAACTCAACCTGGAGTAGGCAGACTTATGCACCATTGTTTTGAAGTACCCAAACACTTCAGGCTTAAGATCCATGGCTCTCGGGCAATCCCTGAAGAAGCAAAAGATTTCTCTACCATGTAGGTTGTCTGGGGGTCAGAACAGGTTAGTTGTTTTCAGGGAGTCTTGGCATCTCTATTTTAAATTACGTCCTCGCTCTTCTGATTCTTAGGACCAATGGGTACAGATCGTAATTTCTCTTCTCCAGGGTGACCCCCAAATCTGAGCATTTTCTCTCTTGCCTGACTCTCAGTCGCTTCAGACAGTTGAGGAATTTTAGCACATGTTTTGATGTCACATATACGATATCCCCGACAGCGACTCTCTCGCCGAATCTAAACTACGTCAGCTGCAGCTTTTGCTCTGTATGAGACCCTGGTTTCCCTGGGGACTGCCATATCTCTGGCTATCCATGTGAAACGACATCTTCACCAGAGATATAAAGAGACACTCCAATTTTGGGGGGAGTTCTGTGTTGGGGAAACCAAGGGCTGAGTAAACTAAGGAACCCATGCAGTTGGGGGGATGCCTCGTTTTATTGATTCTCGTGCAGTTTGGCATAAAGAGGAGTGTGTTTTTTGTGGTGGAAAGGGTCAATTTGTGAGTATTTGTCTTTCCATACATAACTACACACAGCCATTGGAAAACTAAGAAGCCCAGGGTGCGGGGAGGTCAACAACCCGGGTGAGTCACAATTTTTTTTTTTACCAGCCGAAATCCATTTTGGCAAAAGTAAGGTGATTATTTCAGCCTTTATGGACAGTGTTTGGTGCCAGGTTGGTCTAGGACCAAGGTCTCAAGCTACATAAACTCTCTAGACCAATACCCATCATCGCCATTGACTCTATACCCTTGAGCCAGGGGTATTTTACTCAGGTCATTCAAGTGATACATCTGCAGATAAGGGCCATGCACTCGGAATTATTGGATTGTTATGTGCTAGAGGGTTTGCCCACTCCTATGGTAATTAAACTATCTTGGCTTACACTGCACAATCTTGAAGTGGACTGGCAGACTGAGAAGGAGGTAAAGTGGAGTGAGTACTCAATGTCACTGCTTGGGACCCTGGTTGGCCAGAGTGGATACACTGTCTGACTTTGGAGATGTGTTTTCAATCTTTTTGTTGGGTCCAAGTTGCCTAAGAGCAGGTTATATAATATTTATGGTCCGGAGAGGCAGGCCATAAAGGCCTATTATCACAGAAAGTTTGGCAAAGGGTCATATCAGACATTCCTCTTCTGCCGCTGCAACGATCATGGTCTCGGATCCATATACTCTCCCTCTCAATCCGGACCTCTTTAACCAGATCCAAGGGGCAAAAGGTTTTTCTAAACTACATCTCGTGGGGGGTATATAATCTCATTTTAATTAAGGAGGGGAATGAGTAGAAGACAGCATTTAATATACCTGAGGGACACTATGAAAAACTTGTGATGCCGTTTGGGTTGACTAATGCTCCTGCCTTCTTTCAGCACTTTGCAAATTACATTTTTTGTCACTTGGCAGGTAGATTTGTAGTGGTCTATCTTCTATCTTGATGACATATTGATTTATTTGAGTGACCTCAAGTCACATAAGGTTCATGTCAGACAGATCCTAAGAGACAAATTATTTGTCAAACCAGAGAAATTTATGTTCTCGGCTCAGGAGATCCCTTTTATGGGTTATTACTTATCATCCACTAGTTTTCGCATGAATCCAGCGAAAGTCTGGGCGGTACTGCATTGGGATCGTCCTGAAGACTTTAAAGCTTTAAAAAGGTTTTTAAATTTCGCCAATTAGTGCCATCAGTTCATCTATAAATTTTTGGTAGTGGCCAAACCTATGATGGCTATGACCAGGAAGGGTATTGAAAAATAGGGCTGCGTGGCACTCCAATGGAAGGGGTGCACAGATAGGATACCACTCCAGAAATATAGAAAAGAGAATTTGGCACTCACAATTGAGATGCAAAAAACAATGTGTTTTTATTAATGTAGGTGTATCCACACACAATTGACGTTTCGGCCAATACTAGGCCTTCATCAGAATTACATTTAAAGCCAATGCTTGAATAAATGAAGATCGGGAACCCCTTGGCCAAATGGAGCTGGAGAAGGAGAACATGCACTGGAAATATGCACAACCGTGCTAGAGGACAAACGTCAATTGTGTGTGGATACACCTACATTAATAAAAACATATTGTTTTTTGCATCTCAATTGGGAGTGCCAAATTCTCTTTTCAATATGAACAGGAAAGGGTCACACTTTTCCAAATGGTCCAGTCCGGCCAATGAGGCATTTGAAGTCAGTCAGCTATTCATTGTAGAGCTTGATGCATCTGAAGTGGGGTTGGGGCTGTATTGTGGCAGGGCACATCTACAAGTAAATGGCATCCTTGTGCATATTTTCAAAGAAACTGTCATCCAAAGAGAAAACTGTGACATAGTGTAATAGGGAACTCTTTTTAATAAAGTGGGCTTTTGAAGAGTGGTGACATTTTGTGGAAGGGGCAATATATCTGGTTATGGTAATCACTAGGGTTGAGCGAAACGGGTCGGCCATTTTCAGAAGTCGCCGACATTTGGCAAAGTCGGGTTTCATGAAAGCCGACCCGACCCCTGTGTGGGGTCGGCCATGAGGTCGGCGATCTTCTGATCTGGTATCGGAATTCCAATACCGAGTTCCGATATGTTTGTCATATCGGGAATCGGTATCGGAATCCATATTTAAGTGTAAAATAAAGAATGAAAATAAAAAATATTGATATACTCACCCTCGGACGCGCCCTGGTTCTAACCGGCAGCCTGCGTTCCTAAAAATGAGCAAGTGAAGGACCTTCTATGACGTCGCGGCTTGTGATTGGTCACGTGAGTGGTCACATGGGCGGTCACGCGACCAATCACAAGCCGCGACGTCATCTAAGGTCCTTCACGTGCTCATTCTTAGGAAGGAAGGCTGCCGGTTAGAACCAGGGCACGTCCAAGGGTGAGTATATCCCTAATAGGAATATGACCCATGTGACAGCTCACGCGACCAATCACAAGCCGCAACGTCATCGAAGGTCCTTCACTTGCTCATTTTTAGGAACGCAGGCTGCCGGTTAGAACCAGGGCGCGTCCGAGGGTGAGTATATCCCTATTTTTAATTTTTATTCTTTATTTTACACATTGATATGGATCCCAGGGTCTGAAGGAGAGTTTCCTCTCCTTCAGACCCTGGGAACCATTAGTATCCCATTGCACTGCATTGGGTTTCGTGTTTCGACCGACCCCGACTTTTCTATAGGATTGGCCGATTTCACTCGACCCGACTTTTGAGAAAGTCGGGTTTCGTGAAACCCGACCCGATCCCTAAAAAAGAAAGTCGCTCAACCCTTGTAATCACCAATCATAAAAATGTTTTATAGTTGGAGTCTGCAAAGTGTCTGACACCTAGACAGGCAAGATGGTCATTGTTCTTCACCAGATTCAACTTTTTTGTGACGTATAGGCTGGGGGATAAGAACATTAAGGCAGATGCCTTATTGCGTTGTTTTCCTAGGGTAGGAGATAATTATGAATTGGTTCCTATATTACAGAAAGGGGTATTTATTGCAACTATGTGTTCTGATCTGGAGAGTGAGGTCGTAGATGCTGAGGGGGACACCCCTGCTCCCTGTCCTTCTGGTAAACTGTTCCTCTGAATCTCCATGGTAAAATTTTAAGCGGACATCATGATTTCATCTTGGCTGGACATCCTGGTAGTAAAGCCACCACAGATTGTATTATTCGGCATTTCTTGGTGGTCTGGGATGCACCAGGAACTTAGGGAGTATGTTCTGCCTGTTGTATTTGTGCACGTTCTAAGACCCCACATTCTCATCCATCTGGGGCTCTTCAACCTCGCGATTCTCTGTGGAACTTGGACTCATTTCCCAGCAGATTTCATAACTGATCTACCCGTATTGGCAGGTAATACTGTTTATTGATGGTGATGGACAGATTCAGCAAGATGTCTCTTTTCATTACACTACCAGCTTTACCCAATGTCAAGACCTTGGCACAAATTTTTATCAAAGAAATTGTGAAGATACATGGCATTCCTTTTAATATTTTTTTCCAAACGAGATTCTTTTAACCCTCTTTGATATAACTCACAGATGGAGTCATGCACAAGTCTTCCTCAATGTAACTATTTAAAAAGGCAGTTTTGATGTCCATATGCCTGAAAAAACATCTTTTGTACAGAACAGCAGGTATAGTCATTAGAGTCCTGAATTTGATCTGCTTAACAACTGGAGAAAATGTGGCATCATAATCGTCACCATATTTCTGAGAATATCCTTAGTTGGCATACCCTTGTTTGATTTCGACAATCTCCTGACTTCAGGTTCACCTGATTTTTCTGCTGCTTCTTCAGTGGTTGAAAAACCTAACAAAACTTCTACATCCTTTTTCTTGGCATTTTGAAATTGTGACTGAGATTGTTGTGGCTTCAGCTGGAGTACTACTATGATGTTATGAAACTTGAATGACACAAAGTTATCATCAATCATTACATCTTTGCTTATTGTGATCTTGTTCATTTATGGGCACAGGATACTCTATATTTCTGGGTTTCACTGTAACCCAACAGGATACCCTCCTTTTCATAAGATTCCCTTGTGGTATGTTTTTCTTTGAGAATATGTGCAAATACTTTACTTCTGAATATTCATATGTGTTGTAATTCAGACTTCTTGCTATTCCACTTCTCAAATGGGTTTTTTCAGTAGCTTTACCTGGTAATCTGTTTTGAAGATAGCAAGCAGTCATGATTGCTTCACCCCAATATGTGTCAAATATCATACTTCTTCCACTTTCACAAAGTATCTGATTCTTTCTTTCTTTCTGTTACACCATTTTGGTAAGAGTTGTATTGTATAATGGTCTGAAACACAATTCCATTTTTTCTTAAAACACTTTGTGTTTCATTTATGCATGCAGAATTTTTGGCACTCTCCCAAATTTGTTAAATACTTCAGCGTGATATATTTCAAGTTTCTCTGGAATGTCATCTTTTTTGTTTTCTATGAAGCACACAGACAATTGTGCTTCTTGAATAATTATCGATAAATGTGAGAAAATATCTCTTCTTTCCAGGAGCTTGAGTATTCACTGGACTACAAACATCTGTGTGTAATAAATCCAAAAGCTGTTCTGATTTTGTAGTACTATTCTTAACAAAGGATTTTTTTTAGATTTTTCCTAAAAGACAGCTAGTACTTTTCTTTGTTTGACACAAATTGACTGTAATACGATCAGCAACTCATTTTTTAACTTTCTTATTGCTTCTGTGTCTCTATGTGCAAGATGCTTGTGCCAAACATAGATACAATTCTTGTGCTGTTTCATGTTTCACAGTGTATTCACTTTCCTTGCATTTTAGCTGGTACAACTCATCTTTGATTTTTCCTTCTGAATTCATATACTCATCTGCAAAATTTCCTCTGACATACTTCAATGTAAGCTCATAATCTGGGAGTGCACTTAGTGCAGTTATGTGTCATAGCTTTCTGGTAGACCACTTAGCAGTAGTGCAGCAACATGGAATTCCTTTAGATCTTCCCCAACACCCCGCAGGTGCTCCACAATTTTTAGAGTATTTCTTATGTAATCCTGCATATTTTAGCCCTTTTTTTTAGCCTAGACTGACACAGCGTTCTCATTAAATAGGGGTTATTATTTATCACTTTCTGCAGCTGTTCCCATATTTTTTTGCAGTTTCACATTTACATACATGAGCAATCTCATCATCATTTGTAATGAGGGAGTTAGTGATTTGTGCTTTTTGATCCTACTCTACCCAGTCTCCTGGTAGTTTGTCTGATATAGACTCCTGTCTGTATTTCCACGTACCTTTTCTTATCATCAACATGTTTACCTTTAATTTACAGAATTGGTAGTTCTGGTTAGTCAGATTTAGCACTGTGAACTTCACAGACTTGATGATGTTGGCCATCTTTTCTTTATATTGTTACACTGATGTACTCTGTCTTCTGAGCTGTTTTCTTGGTCTTTAGGTTTCTTGGTCCCTGGGCCTATAACCTGTTGGCAGTGAATTAATCTCTGTACTGTCCAGCTGTTTAACGGTTAATAAATATTTATTCTGGAACCTAGATGACAAAGCTTACAACTGATATTTCTTATAGCTTAGAATCTTAGCACCTTCTCTGTCAACTTTCATAGTGAGAGTAAAATGTTCTCCAGCAACACACACATTGAATAGGAACTCTCTGGTTATTTTTTTAACAGTGATTTACCGGCAATATAACACTGTTGCTGGAAACAGATATCCAAGCATTATTAAACAGTAGTAAATAGTAGTTGATGCAAATATACAATAATAAGCATTATTGTTACATTGACAGGCCTTCACTTTCAGTGCCCATTTTTCTTTATATGAGGAATATCTAATTAACCATGCCATATTGTAAATTCCTGTTGCTGCTGGAAATTGCCATGTACTATATCTTCAATCTGATTGTGTTACTAACTAATTACTCTGTGCCTCAATTCTGTTAAATAACCTCCAAGTTTATTGTCTCAATACTATTATTACCATGTTTTTGCTATCATTAAAGATGTTGACCACTTTTTCTTGTCAGTGCAGCTTTACTAACAACCTGGCTAGCACCTCGGTCAACAAAATGGTTGGTGGTGGAGGGGCATGTAACCAGAACAGTCAATCAGACTCATTCAATTATAAAACACCTCACTTGGAAAAACTGTTTTTCTATTAGAGGAGAAAGTGGCCAACCCCCTCTTAAGAAGCTGTAATCACTTCACTAGTTGCCTTATGCTGAGGAAACATCTGTTTGAGTTGAACCTTGCAGTATCCATGTGAGTCAGTAGGTTACTGTGGTTGTGGTCATAAGCTGTATTTTGCAAATTGTTGGGATACCTATATACTGTATTTAGGATGGATATGGGTAAAGAATTACCAATAGGGTAGGTGGCACACCCTTAACGAATGGTATGAATTTGTATACAGTGATAATTCATTTGCAGCCGACCACAGAGCTCCTGTAGATCGATAGTGAATTCAAGAAATGAACTTCACACCATCAGGCACGTGGATATGCTTAATTAGGATATATTCAGAATATCTGAATTTCAATATATTTCCCATTGTCATTATGAACACTAAAAAAGGTTTCTGGTAAATACCCTTCATCTGTGAAAAAATATACTGTGGGAGAGTATACAACCATATATTAGTGGAATGCTGCTAATAATTATAAAAATCTCAAAATATTATGAGCATACATTGTATCAAACATACATCATATAAAAATATGTGGAGGTAAACAGCTTAGTGTAGGGAATAGTGATGAGAGAGCACTAAAATGCTCAGGTGCTCGTTGCTCAGGTCGAGCAAATTGGAATACTCGGGTACTCGGACAGAACAACGAGCCCAATGTAAGTCTATGGGAGACCCAAGGAATTTTTACCGCGATCCCTCCCGGGGGTCCTTTTAAGTTCTAAAAACGTCTGAAAATGATGGAAACACTGCTCAAATGACACAGGAACCTCATGGGGATCGCGCCTGGAAGCATTCCTGACTCCTAGTTCACAGCTGTAAACAATATTGTCAAGAGTTTCACACCATTTTTACAGGTGCACCAAAAAACATACAAAACCGAAACCAAAATGGATTTTGCTGGGAAATATGTTAAGGAACATCCTTTCCAGGGTAATGACTTGTATATAAGTCAAAATAATTAACCCCAAACAAAAATATTCCTCTCCCACTTGGGCTATGTTCACACCCAGTGTTTTTGATACGTTTTTCATCTTTAGCATTGCTTTCAACCAATACAAATGCATTCACTGTGAAATGTGATTGTAACATTTAACACCCCTAGCTGGATATGTGGTGTGTGACACATAAGGAGACCCATCTTGTTTCATTTACTGTATGAAGAAGGGACCCTTAAATCACAGAGCCTATTTTTAGAGGGGCATCAGGTGGTATTAATATTCTTAACCCCTTAGTGACAGAGCCAAATTTTTAAAATCTGACCAGTGTCCCTTTATGTGGTAAAAACTTTGGAACGCTTCAACAAATCCCAGTGATTTTGAGAATGTTTTTTCGTGGCACATTATACTTTATGATAATGGTAAATTCAGGTTGATATCTTGTGTGTTTATTTATAAAAAATATCAGAAATTTGAGAAAAATGATAAAAAATTAGCAATTTTCAAACTTTGAATGATTATCCCTTTAATCGAGATAGTCATACCAAAGCAAAACATTAATAAATAACATTTCCCACATGTCTGCTTTACATCAGCACCATGTGTAACATTTTATTTTATTTTGTTAGCATTTTAGGAGGTTTAAAAACGTAGCAGTAATTTTTAATTTTTTCAAGGAAATTTACAGCATTTATTTTTATAGGGACTTATCCAAGTTTGAAGTGACTTTAGGGGTCTCATATATTGGGAAATTCGCAAAAGTGATACCATTTTAAAAACGGCACCCCCTAACATATTGAAAACTGCTGTCAGGTAGTTTATTAACCCTTCACGTGCTTTTCAGAAATTAATGCAAAGTGGCATGACAGAAATGAAAATGTGTATTTTTACCACCTAATGTCTCTAACTTCTAAACAGGTTACAACAGCCATCAGACTCTAAGGCCGCTATTTGGTCATGAATTGCCATGACAAACATCTGGACCACAAAATTATGATCTGAGGGCACCAATTGGGATAAAGAGGTAGCCCCTACACGCTGTTAACCATTTATATTGATGTAGTCACTATTGACAGCAGCATCTAAGGAGTTAAACAGATGTGGATGGTGCCATTGCTGATCATGGCTGATGCAGCAAGTTGTCAGCTATAGTGTACAGCTGACAGCTGCTGGATTGTCACCTGTATGGGGATGCTATTCTCTTATATCTCAGGTCAGTGAAAAGACGTATTGGCTGTCAGGGCCAATATTAAACATTGGGTCTCCTATACTGTTAATGCTTATGCAGTGAGTGGCTGGGTTGCCAAAAATTAGGACGCACCCTAATGCCCCTTTCACGAGAGGTATAGGAGGGCCTCCTGAAACAATTTTGCATTTGGTGCCTCCCATACTGTTTGCTTATGCATTGAATGCAAGGCCTGCCCTGCACCAAATTTACATACACCCCAATACCCTTTCAGCAGACGTACTTGAGGGCCACATGAAAAAATTGTTTCCGTTAGAAGAAAATGTGTCTCCCATACTGGTTGCTTATGCTTATCCTTGCTGCCAATGTGTAAAACAAAGGAGTACGGAGTACAAAATGCATATTGTGATGTGGATTTTCCTGGGCCCATCCAGTATGTGGGTTCCAAGGCCTAATGGGGTGCATATGACTATGCAGCAGGGCTGGCAATGTATAAAACAAATGAGTACGGGGTACAAATGCATATTGTCAAGTGGATTTTCATGTGCCCATACAGTATGTGGGTTCAAAGGCTTATTGGGGTGCATATGAATTGGTAGCAGTGCAGGCCATGAATTCAATGCAACATTTTCAGGAGTCCCCCATGGACATCTTATGACAGAGGTATTGTGGTGCGTCGTAATTCTTGGCAGCCCATCCACTCACAGCATAGCCATAAACAGCTTAGCAACACCCACTGTTTCATAATGGCCCTTTAAGAAGTTTAATGCCGCCTGATGCACGAGTAAAAATAGGCTCTGTGACTGTAAGAGTCCCTCCTTCACAAATAAAACAAGATGGGTCTGCTATGTGTCACACACCACATGGCCCGCTAGGGGTGTTAAATGTTACAATAACATTTCCCAGGGAATGCATTTGTAGTGGTTGAATGCAATGTTAAAGTTGAAAAACACTTCAAGAACGCTGCATCTGAACTAAGCCTAAGTGGGGGAGGAAATTTTCGGTCTGGGGTGAAATATTTGGCCTTACAGGCAAGTCATTAACCTGCAAAGGATGTACCTTGACATATTTCCATGCAAAACCCGTTTTGGTTTCGTTTTAATGTGTTTTTTATGGCATCGGGAAAAATGGCATGAATCTCAGAAAAAAATGATTAATGCTGTGAACTAGGAGTCAGGAATGCTTCCAGGGGCGATCCCCATGAGGTCCCGGTGTCATTTGAGCAGTGTTTCCATCATTTTCAGACGTTTTTAGACCTTAAAAGGACCCCCGGGGGGATCGCGGTAAAAATACTTGGGTCTCCCTTAGACTTACACTGGGCTCGTTGTTTTGGCTGAGTACCCGAGTATTCCAATTTGCCCGACTTGAGCAAAGAGGACCCAAGCATTTTAGTGCTCGCCCATCACTAATAATAAACACATAATAAACAAAAATGGCAATGGTCAAGTAAGGAATAAAAGATGTCATTTCCGGTTTATTCCTCTTGGAGCGCACTTGTGTTCCACGTTACCCTCTGAGACAACTTCCGACATGCCTGGCGGAAATATAACAATGGAGACACTGGTGAGGGACATGTAACCCTTTATTACAAGCGGTCACTATGGGGCGCAATTTATTATAGTTACCCCCATGCAAAAAACTTTTTTCTTCCCCTGATGAACCCTGGTCTATCTCCTGGGGGAAAACGCGTCGGGTGGGTTTACATAACACTACTAGATGATGAGTACATATTTTATTCCTTATTTGACCATTGCCATTTTTGTTTATTATTTATAATTTGTCTGCATCAATTTTTCATGTTTGCCTGATGGGTCCTCTCTCATTTATACTGTTGATATATTATATTGTATTAATTATAATGTATTAATTATGCTGTCTAATTTTTGATTAATGGAGATATTGAAAAAATAAGAGTCTGCTATCTATATTATTTATATTGTACATTGTACATAAATATCCTATATATCGCTTCATGACATACTATATACTTAAATGCTCTTTCTTTCTTGCATTTGAATATTTCATATATAGAAAGCCCAATTTTTAGTCTCTCTAAGAATATAGACCATTGAAACAGACCATATGTTTGCACTTTATTGCACTGTAGCACTTAATAGTTATTGGTGTTGGTAATGGTTTTTTCTGTTAGTTCCTACCTCTAGCGTCAAAAGGGAGAGCCGACGTTGAGTGGGGGCGCCATGTCGAAATTAGAGTGCCAACCTCTGCGGTAAGGTAGGGTAAGGAAGGGAAAGTACATAACCTTTCCCCCTAGATCATTCTATCCTTATAAGATAAGATTTTTTTGTTACTTAAACTCTCTTGACTCATATATGGGTAACTTTACCTCTGTTTAATTAAAAGTTAACGTATATACTCGAGTATAAGCCGACCCGAGTATAAGCCGAGACCCCTAATTTTGCCACAAAAAACTGGGACTCGAGCAGGCTCGGACTGGCCCACCGGAGAACCAGAGGATTCTCCGGTGGGCCCAGGCACTGCTCCAGGGCCCCCACTGCCCCAGGGCCCCCACTGCTCCAGGGGCCCCCCGCGCTCGCCCACCTCCCAGACACCCACCAACCCTCCTTGAAGACGATACTCACCTGACCCGGCTCCAGCGATGCCTGGTCTCGGCATCTGCAGCTCCTCCTGAATGAGCGGTCACGTGGTACCGCTCATTAAGTTCATGAATATGTGCATATTCATGACCTTAATGAGCAGTATCACATGACCGCTCACGCAGGAAGAAGCTGCTGCGCCGGGAGTCGGGACAGAGACAGAGGGATGTCGGCGCAGCCGCGCGGTGTGTGGGACAGGTGACGCCGGTCAGGTGAGTATGAGGGACGGGGAGAGACTGACCAGCTTTTTAGAAGTTAGCCAATGTTGTAGCAGAGCTAGGTTTGTCACAAGGTCTAAGCCAGTACTGACCAGTGTTGAAACTGAGCTGGATTTGTCACAAGGATAGAACTTGCTAGCAGTATAGGAGAGTTACCCAAGGTTGTAGATGAGCTGACTTTGTTACAAGTTCTAGGCTAGAACTTGCCAACAGTATGGCAGAGCTATCCAGTGTTGTAGCAAAGCTGGGTTTGTCACAAGGTCTGAGTGGTTAGCCAGCATTGCTGGATTTGTTGTGAGGTATTAGTGATTTTCTCAGCATTGTAGCAGAGCTGGATTTGTCATAAGGTTCAAAGCAGCACTGGCCAGAGGTATAGCAGAATTACCTAGTGTTGTAGCAGGTAGCAGAGCTCGATCTGTCACAAGGTTCAAAGCAGAACTGGCCAGAGGTATAGCAGAGCGGGAGCGGGAGCGGGGGGGGGGGGGTGGAGAGAAGCCATGCATACAGGAGGGGGGAATATGAGCCACCAGAGCCATGCATTCAGGAGGGGGGAATATGAGCCATGCATTGAGGGGGAATATGAGCCAGAGCCATGCATACAAGAGGGGGAATGTGAGCCATGCATTCATGGGGGGGATATGAGCCATATGAGCCAGAGCCATGCATACAGGAGGGGGGGATATGAGCCATGCATTGAGGGGGGGAATATGAGCCAGAGCCATGCATACAGGAGGGGGAACATGAGCCATGCATTCGGGGGGGGGGGGAATATGAGCCATAGCCATGCATTCAGGAGGGGGGAATATGAGCCATGCATTCGGGGGGGAATATGAACCAGAGCCATGCATACAGGAGGGGGTATATGAGCCATGCATACAGGAGGGGGGGATATGAGCCGCCATGCATACAGGAGGGGGGGGGGTCATTATACAGTATTGAGCATCATGTGGGATCATTATACAGTATGGAGCATCATTTTTGGCCATTATACAGTATTGAGCATCATGTGGAATCATTATACAGTATGGAGCATCATGTGGGATCATTATACAGTATGGAGCATCATGTGGGATCATTATACAGTATGGAGCACTGTGTGGCCATTATACAGTATGGAGCGCTATGTGTGGCCATTATACAGTATGGAGCATTATGTGGGATCATTATACAGTATGGAGCACTGTGTGGCCATTATACAGTATGGAGCATTATGTGTGGCCATTATACAGTATGGAGCACTGTGTGGTCATTATACAGTATGGAGCGCTATGTGTGGCCATTATACAGTATGGAGCATCATGTGGGATCATTATACAGTATTGAGCATCATGTGTGGCCATTATACATTATGGAGCATCATGTGTGGCCATTATGCAGTATTGAGCATCATGTGTGGCCATTATACATTATGGAGCATCATGTGTGGCCATTATACAGTATTGAGCATCATGTGTGGCCATTATACATTATTGAGCATCATGTGTGGCCATTATACAGTATGGAGAGCTGTGTGTGGCGATTATACAGTATGGAGCATCATGTGTGGCTATTATGTGTGGGCATATTTCTTTTTGTTTATAATTATTGTATATGAAACAGTGTGATCAGCAGTGCTAAATGGCTGTGGTTGGGACGTGGATATGGATGTGACTAGTTGTGAAATGGGTGTGGTCAGAGGCATGGCCTAAAATTTGCCACGCGCACTACACGCGTCGCAAACTTTATACCTCCTTCCCTTCTTCAAAAGTTGGGAGGTATGGTACCGCATTTGCCAGATCACGGGAAGTGCCGCAAGTCCCATAGGGAATGAATGAGGCAAAATGCAGTGTTGCTGTAAGTGATCCGTTACGCGGCAGATGCAGAAAAACTGCCCGATCTGCTGGAAAAAGCGACTTTCACATCAGTGATTCTTGCCAAAGTCACTGCCGATAGTGTCATACTCACCAAAGGGGGAGGAAGCACTAAAAGTGCCTAGGGCAGCAGAAAATCTAAATACGGCCCTGGGGGGCAACATTATATTCTGTGGGGGGACTGCATTATACTCAGGGTACTACATTATATTATGGGGGCTACAGAATACTCTATGGGGGGGCTGCATTATATTCTGTTGTGGAACTGCATTCTCTCAGGGGACTACATTATATTCTGTGAGGGGGCTACCCCAACCCATGCTACATTATTAAGGAGTGAACTACATTATATTATACCCTGATATTAGCGCTTTTTACCGCACAATGGTCTTGTATCTATTTCTATGTAGCTACATAGTGGGCCCCAAGAATGATTTTCTCTGGTGAGCCCAAGGTGCTCCAGTCCGACGCTGGACTCGGTTATAAGCCTAGGGTGGAAAATGCAGCAGCTACCGGTAAATTTCAAAAATAAAAATAGATACCAATAAAAGTAAAATTAATTGAGGCATCAGTAGGTTGTGTTTTTGAATATCCATATTGAATCAGGAGCCCCATATAATGCTCCATACAGTTCATGATGGGCCCCATATAATGCTCCATACAGTTTATGATGGGCCCCATAAGATGCTCCATATTAAAATATGCCCCATATCATGCTGCACAAATGTTGATTATGACCCCATAAGATGCTCCATAGAGACATTTGCCCCATAAAATGCTGCACAAATGTTGATCATGGCCCCATAAGATGCTCCATTCAGACATTTGCCCCATATAATGCTGCACAGATGCTGATTATGGCCCCATAAGATGCTCCATAGACACATTTGCCCCATATAATGCTGCACAAATGCTTATTATGGCTCCATAAGATGCTCCATAGAGATATTTGCCCCCATGTGATGCTGCACAAATGCTGATTATGGCCCCATTAGATGCTCTATAGACACATTTGCCCCGTATAATGCTGCACAAATGCTGATTATGGCCCCATAAGATGCTCCATAGAGATATTTGCCCCATATAATGCTGCACATGGCCCTATAAGATGCTCCATAGAAACATTTGCCCCATATAACACTGCACATGGCCCCATAAGATGCTCCATAGAGATATTTGCTCCCATATAATGCTGCACATGGCCCCATAAGATGCTCCATAGAGATATTTGCCCCATATGCTGTTGCTGCGATAAAAAAAAATCACATACTCACCTCTCGTCGCTCAGGTCCCCGGATCTTGCTAGATTCACCCATCCCACGTTCCTCCGCCAAGCGCCGCTGTGTCTTCCCCGTCCTCTGCACTGACTGTTCAAGCAGAGGACGGTGCACACACTAATCGCGTCATGCGCCCTCTGACCTGAGCGTCACTGTAGAGGACACAGAAGATGGAGTGGTGCCGATGGTGGAACGTGGGACAGGTGAATATGCCCCCATTATTCTCACCTGCTTTTGGCGCGTCCCTGCCGTCCCTGCTTCTCAAGGCGCTGACAGCTTCTTCCTGTATTGAGCGGTCACATGGTACCGCTCATTACAGTAATGAATATGCGGCTCCACCCCTATGGGAGTGGAGTCGGGTCCATATGACTGCTCAATACAGGAATAAGCTGTCAGTGCCTGGAGAACCAGGGACCTGCAGGAACCACGCCAGGAGCAGGTGAGGTGAGTATTATTAGACAGCTGCCGCTCCCCCTTCCCTGCCGACCCCTGGGAATGACTCGAGTATAAGCCGATAGGGGCAATTTCAGGCTAAAAAATATGGGCTGAAATTCTCGGCTTATACTCGAGTATATACGGTATATTTTAGGAGTATTTTTGATCCTCTTTGGTTTACATGCTTACTTATACTCCGTAATTAATAATTTAAGGTTGAAAAAAGACTATACTTGCCTCTTGCTCTGATGCCATTCCAGCAATGTTGGCAATGGATCTCTCGGTGTGTGACATTGACTGCAGGGCTAATGTGGCATAACAATCATCAATCCCTGAGTGGCTGCAGCCATTACTATTTCATCAGAATGGATTGTTGGAATGGCCTCACTGTTGGAAATGAGCGAGTATTAGCTGTTTTTATTTTATCCATGGTATATGGGCATTTATGAGTGAGTTGGACAACCCCTTTAACCCCTTCATGACCCAGCCTATTTTGACCTTAATGACCTGGCCGTTTTTTGCAATTCTGACCAGTGTCCCTTTATGAGGTAATAACTCAGGAACGCTTCAACGGATCCTAGCGGTTCTGAGATTGTTTTTTCGTGACATATTGGGCTTCATGTTAGTGGTAAATTTAGGTCAATAAATTCTGCGTTTATTTGTGATAAAAACGGAAATTTGGCGAAAATTTTGAAAATTTCGCAGTTTTCAAATTTTGAATTTTTATTCTGTTAAACCAGAGAGTTATGTGACACAAAATAGTTCACAAATAACATTTCCCACATGTATACTTTACATCAGCACAACTTTGGAAACAAAATTTTTTTTGCTAAGAAGTTATAAGGGTTAAAATTTGACCAGCGATTTCTCATTTTTACAACGAAATGTACAAAACCATTTTTTTTAGGGACCACCTCACATTTGATACGCTGATACCTCATATGTGGGGGTAAACCACTGTTTGGGCGCACGGCAGGGCTTGGAAGGGAAGGAGCGCCATTTGACTTTTTGAATGAAAAATTGGCTCCACTCTTTAGCGGACACCATGTCACATTTGGAGAGCCCCCGTGTGCCTAAAAATTGGAGCTCCCCCACAAGTGACCCCATTTTGGAAACTAGACGCCCCAAGGAACTTATCTAGATGCATAGTGAGCACTTTGAACCCCCAGGTGCTTCACAAATTGATCCGTAAAAATGAAAAAGTACTTTTTTTCACAAAAAAATTCTTTTAGCCTCCATTTTTTCATTTTCACATGGGCAACAGGATAAAATGGATCCTAAAATTTGTTGGGCAATTTCTCCTGAGTACACCGATACCTCACATGTGGGGGTAGACCACTGTTTGGGCACATGGTAAGGCTCGGAAGGGAAGGAGCGCCATTTGACTTTTTGAATGAAAAATTATCTCCATCGTTAGCGGACACCATGTCGCGTTTGGAGAGCCCCTTTGTGCCTAAACATTGGAGCTCCCCCACAAGTGACCCCATTCATTTTGGAAACTAGACCCCCCCAAGGAACTTATCTAGATGCCTAGTGAGCACTTTAAACCCTCAGGTGCTTCACAAATTGATCTGTAAAAATGAAAAAGTACTTTTTTTTCACAAAAAATTTCTTTTCGCCTCAATTTTTTAATTTTCACATGGGCAATAGGATAAAATGGATCCTAAAATTTGTTGGGCAATTTCTCCCGAGTATACCGATACCTCATATGTGGGGGTAAACCACTGTTTGGGAACACGGCAGGGCTCAGAAGGGAAGGCTCGCCATTTGACTTTTTGAATGGAAAATTAGCTCCAATTGTTAGCGGACACCATGTCGTGTTTGGAGAGCCCCTGTGTGCCTAAACATTGGAGCTCCCCCACAAGTGACCCCATTTTGGAAACTAGACCCCCCAAGAAACTTATCTAGATGCATATTGAGCACTTTAAACCCCCAGGTGCTTCACAGAAGTTTATAACGCAGAGCCATGAAAATAAAAAATAATTTTTCTTTCCTCAAAAATTATTTTTTAGCCTGGAATTTCCTATTTTGCCAAGGGTAATAGGAGAAATTGGACCCCAAATGTTGTTGTCCAGTTTGTCCTGAGTACGCTGATACCCCATATTTGGGGGTAAACCATTGCTTGGGTGCACGGCAGGGCTCGGAAGAGAAGGCACGCCATTTGGCTTTTTAAATGGAAAATTAGCTCCAATCATTAGCGGACACCATGTCACGTTTGGAGAGCCCCTGTGTGCCTAAACATTGGAGATCCCCCACAAATGACACCATTTTGGAAACTAGACCCCCAAAGGAACTAATCTAGATGTGTGGTGAGGACTTTGAACCCCCAAGTGCTTCACAGAAGTTTATAATGCAGAGCCATGAAAATTTAAAAAAAAATTATTTTGTCAAAAATGATCTTTTAACCTGCAATTTTTTATTTTCCCAAGGGTAACAGGAGAAATTTGACCCCAATAGTTGTTGTCCAGTTTCTCCTGAGTACGCTGATACCCCATATGTGGGGGTAAACAACTGTTTGGGCACATGTCGGGGCTCAGAAGTGAAGTAGTGACGTTTTGAAATGCAGACTTTGATGGAATGCTCTGCGGGCATCATGTTGCGTTTGCAGAGACCCTGATGTGGCTAAACAGTAGAAACCCCCCATAAGTGACCCCATTTTGGAAACTAGACCCCGAAAGGAACTTATCTAGATGTTTGGTGAGCACTTTGAACCCCCAAGTGCTTCACAGAAGTTTATAACGCAGAGCCGTGAAAATAATAAATACATTTTCTTTCCTCAAAAATAATTATTTAGCCCAGAATTTTTTAATTTTCCCAAGGGTAACAGGAGAAATTTGACCACAAAATTTGTTGTCCAGTTTCTCCTGAGTATGGTGATACCCCATATGTGGGGGTAAACTACTGTTTGGGCACATGCCGGGGCTCGGAAGTGAAGTAGTGACGTTTTGAAATGCAGACTTTGATGGAATGCTTTGCGGGCGTCACGTTGCGTTTGCACAGCCCCTGATGTGGCTAAACAGTAGAAACCCCCCACAAGTGACCCCATTTTGGAAACTAGACCCCGAAAGGAACTTATCTAGATGTGTGGTGAGCATTTTGAACCCCGAAGTGCTTCACAGACGTTTATAATGCAGAGCCGTGAAAATAATAAATACGTTTTCTTTCCTCAAAAATAATTATTTAGCCCAGAGTTTTTTATTTTCCCAAGGGTTACAGGAGAAATTGGACCCCAAAAGTTGTTGTTCAGTTTCTCCTGAGTATGCTGATACCCCATGTGTGGGGGTAAACCACTGTTTGGGCACACGTCGGGGCTCAGAAGGGAAGTAGTGACTTTTGAAATGCAGACTGATGGAATGGTCTGCGGGCATCACATTGCGTTTGCAGAGCCCCTGGTGTGCCTAAACGGTAGAAATCCCCCACAAGTGACCCCATTTTGGAAACTAGACCCCCCAAGGAACTTATCTAGATATGTGGTGAGCACTTTGAACCCCCAAGTGCTTCACAGACGTTTACAACGCAGAGCTGTGAAAATAAAAAATAATTTTTCTTTCCTCAAAAATGATGTTTTAGCAAGCAATTTTTTATTTTCACAAGGGTAGCAGGAGAAATTGGACCCCAGTAATTGTTGCGAAGTTTGTCCTGAGTATGCTGGTACCCGATATGTGGGGGTAAACCACTGTTTGGGCGCACGTCGGGGCTCAGAAGTGAGGGAGCGCCATTTGACTTTTTGAATACAAGATTGGCTGGAATCAATGGTGGCGCCATGTTGCGTTTGGAGACCCCTGATGTGCCTAAACAGTGGAAACCCCTCAATTCTACCTCCAACACTAACTCCCCCACACCCCTAACCCTAGTCCCAACTGTAGCCATATCACAATCCTAACAACAACCCTAATTCCAACCCTAACCCTAAGGCTATGTGCCCACGTTGCGGATTCGTGTGAGATTTTTCAGCATCATTTTTGAAAAATCCACGAGTAAAAGGCACTGCGTTTTACCTGCGGATTTACCGCGGATTTCCAGTGTTTTTTGTGCGGATTTCACCTGTGGATTCCTATTGAGGAACAGGTGTAAAACGCTGCGGAATCTGCACAAAGAATTGACATGCTACGGAAAATACAACGCAGCGTTTCCGCGCGGTATTTTCCGCACCATGGGCACAGCAGATTTGGTTTTCCATAGGTTTATATGGTACTGTAAACCTGATGGAACACTGCTGCGAATCCGCAGTGGCCAATCCGCTGCAGATCCGCAGCCAAATCTGCACCGTGTGCACATAGACTAATTCTAAAGGTATGTGCACACGCTGCGGAAAATGCTGCGGATCCGCAGCAGTTTTCCATGAGTTTACAGTTCAATGTAAACCTATGGGAAACAAAAATCGCTGTACACATGCTGCAGAAAAACTGCACGGAAATGCAGCGGTTTACATTCCGCAGCATGTCACTTCTTTCTGTGGATTCCGCAGCGGTTTTACAACTGCTCCAATAGAAAATCGCAGTTGTAAAACTGCAGTGAAATGTGCAGAAAAACCGCGGTAAATCCGCCATAAATCCGCAGCGGTTTAGCACTGCGAATTTATGAAATCCACAGTGCAAAAATCCGCAGAGGACCAGAATATGTGTGCACATACCGAAACCCTAACCCTAACCCTAACCCTATTCTAACCTTAGTGGAAAAAAAAAAATTCTTAATTTTTTTATTGTCCCTACCTATGGGGGTGACAAAGGGGGGGGGGGAACATTTACTATTTTTTTTATTTTGATCACTGTGATAGGTTATATCTCAGTGATCAAAATGCACTTTGGAATGAATCTGCCGGCCGGAAGATTCGGCGGGCGCACTGCGCATGCGCCCGCCATTTTGGAAGATGGCGGCGCCCAGGGAGAAGACGGACGGACCCCGGGAGGAACGGTAAGTATGATGGGGTGGGGGGCAGCACGGGGGGGTGGATAAGAGCATGGGGAGGTGGATCGGAGGGTGGGGGGGTGGATCGGGCACGGGGGGGTGGATCGGAGCATGGGGGGGTGGATCGGAGTGCAGGGGGGTTGGATCAGAGCACGGGGGGGTGATTGGAGCACGGGGGGAGCGGACAAGAGCACGGGGGAGCGGAGCACAGGACGGAGGGGAGCCGGAGCAGTGTACCGGACAGATCGGTGGCTTGGGGGGGCGATCGGTGGGGTGGGGGCACATTAGTGTTTCCAGCCATGGCTGATGATATTGCAGCATCGGCCATGGCTGGATTGTAATATTTCACCAGTTTTAATAGGTGAAATATTACAAATCGCTCTGATTGGCAGTTTCACTTTCAACAGCCAATCAGAGCGATCGTAGCCACGGGGGGGTGAAGCCAACCCCCCCCCTGGGCTAAACTACCGCTCCCCCTGTCCCTGCAGATTGGGTGAAATGGGAGTTAACCCTTTCACCCGATCTGCAGGGACGCGATCTTTCCATGACGCCACATAGGCGTCATGGGTCGGATTGGCACCGACTTTCATGACGCCTACGTGGCGTCAAAGGTCGGGAAGGGGTTAAAGATGTTGTTCAGAATTAGGAAAGCATGGCTGCTTAGTTTTCACCGGTCCAGTTTGTGTGCTGTATTGCAACTCAGCCCTCAGCCCCAAATCTCTTTAGTATTGTGGCTAGCCGCAGCTCTCACTTCCTCTGGATTACATATACCGTATGTCTGAAAGCCGGGACAGTGTTACCAGCGATGATTGGACGCAGGGCTATCATGTTATTAACAACCGGGAATGAGAGTGCCAACACCACTGGAATTGTGCTGGCACGTGAGGTGAGTATGCAGTGGGGGAAAAAGTATTTAGTCAGCCACCAATTGTGCAAGTTTTCCCAGTTAAAAAGATGAGAGAGGCCTGTAATTGACATCATATGTAGACCACAACTATGAGAGTCAAAATGAGAAAACAAATCCAGAAAATAACCTTGTCTGATTTGGCAAGATTTATTTTGCAAATTATGGTGGAAATTAAAGGGACACTGTCACCTGAATTTGGATTGGATTGTTCCCTCCAAATTCAGGTGACAGTGTCCCTTTAAGTATTTGGTCACCTAAAACATGCAAGATTTCTGGCTCTCACAGACCTGTAACTTCTTCTTTAAGAGGCTCCTCTGTCCTCCACTCATTACCTGTAGTAATGGCACCTGTTTGAACTTGTTATCAGTATAAAAGACACCTGTCCACAACCTCAAACAGTCACACTCCAAACTCCACTATGGCGAAGACCAAAGAGCTGTCGAAGGATACCAGAAACAAAATTATAGCCCTGCACCAGGCTGGGAAGACTGAATCTGCCACAGCCAAGTAGATTGGTGTGATGAAATCAACTGTGGGAGCAATCATAAGAAAATGGAAGACATACAAGACCACTGATAATCTCCCTCGATTTGGGGCTCCATGCAAGATCTCACCCGGTGGGGTCAAAATTATCACAAAAACGGTGAGCAAAATCCCAGAACCACATGGGGAGACCTAGTGAATTACCTGCATAGAGCTGGGATCATCGTAACAAAGGCTACCATCAGTAATAGACTACGCCGCCAGGGACTCAGATCCTACAGTGCCAGACATGTCCCCCTGCTTAAGCTAGTACATGTCTGGGCCCGTCCGAAGTTTGCTATAGAGCATTTGGATTATCCAGAAGAGTATTGGGAGAATGTCATATGGTCTGATGAAACCAAAGTAGAACTGTTTGGTAGAAACAAAACTCGTCATGTTTGGAGGATACAGAATGCTGAGTTGCATCCAAAGAACACCATACCTACTGTGAAGCATGGCGGTGGCAACATCATGCTTTGTTTCTCTGCAAAGGGACCAGGCCAATTGATCCATGTACATCAAAGAATGAATGGGGCCATGTATCCTGAGATTTGGAGTGCAAACCTCATTCCATCAGCAAGGGCATTGAAGATGAAATGTTGATGGGTCTTTCAGCATGATAACGATCCCAAGCACACCACCAGGGCAATGAAGGAGTGGCTTTGTAAGAAGCATATGAAGGTCCTGAAGTGGCCTAGCCAGTCTCAAGATCTCAACTCCATAGAAAACCTTTGGAGGGAGTTGAAAGTCCATGATGCCCAGCGACAGGCCTAAAACATCACAGCTCTAGAGGAGATCTGCATGGAGGAAGGGTCCAACATAGTGTTGAGCATTCCGATACTGCAATATCGGGTATTGGCTGATATTCGCAGTATCGGAGTTCGGAGTTCCGATACTGAGTTTCGATACTTTTACAATATCGAATACCGGAATTGGAAGTTCCCATAATGCAATGAGCCAGTTTGATTTAATTCAGCCAGTGTGGAATCCTAAGAAGTGTGGACACATCCTGTTATGCATGTTAGGCATATAACTAATGGCATGGCTGTGATTGGCTGCTGAAATGATGTCATAATGCACTATAAAAGCCGACGCCATTTTGGGTTCACTCTGCTGTGAGTTCAGTTAGGGACAGGACGCTGGTGTTCTGACTGAGGGACAGTTTGAGATAGCGATTTGTTTCATTGTGCTTTACCCAGGCTACTTTAGCAACCGCTGTGTGAGAAGCTTTCTTTTGCCTTGCAGCGCTGTTCATGGCTGTCTGCAAGGTATCTGTGTGTGAGTGCAGCTCAAGCTGTAGTCTGTTCTGCAGCCACATCTGGTTGAAGTCCGCTCAGCGTGCGTCACTGCCTCATACTGTTATATTGTCCCTTTTTGCATTAGTGATGCTGCACATTTTTCCTGATTTCTCCTATTAGTGTGTTTCTATCCGTATACAGAAAGATTGCGTGCAAACACTATATAGGAGTAGATAGAGGAGCTTTTCTGCAGCCTTACAGCACTGTTCACGGCTGTCTGCAAGGTCTCTGTGTGTGAGTGCAGCTCACGTGGTAGTGTGTTCTGCAGCCACATCTGCTTGTAGTCCGCTCAGCGTGCGTCACTGCCTCATACTGTTACATTGTCCCTTTTTGCATTAGTGCTGCTGCACATTTTTCCTGATTTCTCTTATTAGTGTGGTTCCATCCGTATCCAGCTAGATTGCGTGCAAACACTATATAGAAGTAGTTAGAGGAGCCTTTCTGCAGCCTTGTGCCCTGCAGCCCCAGCCAGGTTATTATTAGCCTATTTTTTGGAGCCTCATCTATTGCATTGTAGGTTACATTCCTGCATTGTAATCACTACAAAAAGTTTGTTATACTATCGGTTTTACATCTTTGGGCACATCCAGTGTCTTTTTGTGAAAAAAACAAAAAGTTAATAAAGTTCACCAAACACTCCACTTTACAGTTGTGTAGGCCACATTAGCTCATACTAAAGTCTAGTCCACACTTTATAAAATTAGTGTTTCTTATACCTGTTAGCAGCTGTTCGGGAATAAGCACACTAAGCCCTTAGTACTTTTCTGCCTATCTTTATCAGTCTACCAAGATGAAGAAGGCAGGGAGTAAGGCACGTGGTCGTGGGCGTGGAGTTTCTGCAGGGAGAGGACGTGGGGATTCTGTGCCTGCTGCGGGCGCCAGTGACTCAGCATCCCCCAGTTTTACCAGGGAACAGTCCTTTATGCACAGCTTTGTAGGAGCTCGCTGTACCCCACTGCTGCGGGATAAACAAATTGAAGCCGTTGTCGGATGGATGGCAGCTAACGCATCGACTTCAATTAGTGCCACTTCCTCTCAGGTCCAGAGCACTGAAGAGCATCCATCTGTCTCTTCACCACCTGCCAAATTGCCCAGGCAGTCAGAGAGCCCTTGACAAGAGCCATCTCTACTTCTGTTCTCTAAATCTCTGGCTTAGAAAGAGGGGCCAGCCAAGCAGCATTCGAGAAATTGAAGAAGAGGCAGTATGCAGTGATGCGCAACTGCTTTGTCTCTCTGAATCTGAAGAGGCGGGTGGGCCAGTGCCTACGGTCAGCACACCTCAGTACGCATCTGATGATGAGACTCAGGTGCCATTTTCCGGTGCGTACTGTGCTGCTGAGACTACCCAGGAGAAGCAGTTGTTGGATGAGGGTAGTGTAGATGATGGCCCATCATGGCGTGAGGTACAGGAAGGTGGTGGGAGCAGCTCTGAGGAAGAGATTCCCCAAATGGCCAAAAAAAGAGGGAGAGGGAGGGGGCAGACTGGGTTGCCTGTAGCCTCCACCTCGGCACCCATTAGGAGCATGCCTCTTCCAAAACCCCAAATTGGCGCTCCCAAGACTTGCAGTGCCTGGTCCTTTTTTGACACAGTTGCAGATGACATTTGCTTTGTCAAAAGCAAGCTGTGTAATCAGAAAGTGCAAAGAGGGAAAAGTGTCAGCAACCTCAATACCACAAATATGTGGAAACATGTGCGGACCAAGCTTGTTATGGAGTTACAAAGACACACTGAAGACCAAGGCCAACCTACAGCGTCACCTACAACCTCTTCAGCTCATGTTGTAGCCTTTTCCTCCAGCTCACACACAGCTGGTTCGGCTTCCTCACAGGATCGCCATGGAAGAAACTCTGGCACTGTTGTACAGAGACACAGTGTAATTCCACCCACAGCACCACGTTCCCTGTCATCCTCACACTACCAGGCCAGTCTACAGCCATCGGTAGCACAGGCATAGGAGAAAATGCGCCCATACTTGGCAAACCACCCCCGAGCACAGGCTCTGAATGCTGGCATTGCAAAACTACTGTCCCTTGAAATGCTCTCATTCAGACTGGTGGAGACTGACACCTTCCGTAACTTCATGGCATTGGCAGTCCCACAACACAACGTGCCCAGCTGCTTTTATTTCAGCACACAAGCCGTCCCTGCCCTGCAAAAGCATGTGGAGGGAAACATTAAACATGCGCTACTAAACGCCGTCAGTAGCAAGGTCCACCTGACCACCGATGCATGGACCAGTAACCATGGACAGGGACGATACCTTTCCCTCACTGCCCATTGGGTAAATGTTGTTGAGCCGGGTACAGATCTTGAGAGTGGCACTGTACGTGTTCTGCCAACTCCAAGGATTGCAGGAATCCTGTCTGTACACATTGACTCCTCCTCATACTCCAGTTCCTCTGAATCAGCGCTGCAGGAGCCGTCACAGTCTACCTCCACATGGACCCGTGAACGCTTACCTGTTATGACCAATATGAGCACAGCCATGGCCAAACGTCAACAGGCCGCATTGAAATTAATTTCTTTGGGGAATCGAAGCCACACAGCGCAGGAGCTCTGGAATGCCATCAAGCAGGAGAGCGACGTGTGGTTTGTGCCAGCGAATCTCCAGCCAGGCATGATAGTGTGTGACAATGGCTTAAATCTGGTAGCAGCTCTGGGCCTAGGCAACCTCACTCACATCCCATGTCTGGCACATATGCTCAACTTGGTCGTGCAGAGTTTTTTGAGGGACTATCCGGATATTGATGCACTGCTGCACAAGGTCCACCTAGAGTGTGCTCACTTGCGGCGTTCCAGCATGGCAAGATCGCGCATTGCAGCTCTGCAGCGCCGATTCCGCCTTCCGGAACATTGCATCATATGTGACCTACCCACCAGGTGGAATTCAATGTTACATATGTTGCAGCAGTTGTGTGAGCAGCAGGCAGCAGTAATGGAGTACCAGTTGCATCTGGCGCAAACAAGTTGCACTGCGCGCCTTTCACACTTCACCACCACTGAGTGAGCCTCTATGAAGGACATCTGCTACGTTTTTCATGCCTTCGATGATTCCACACGGATGGCGAGTGCAGATGATGCACTAGTCAGCATGACTATCCCCCTTATCTGCCTGCTTGAAAAAACACTGCAAGCACTAAGGGAGGAGGTTGTGGAAGAGGTGGAGGATAAGGAGTCACAAATGCTATCTGCTTCTGGACAGTCTGCACAACGTGCTTCCTCACAAAGGCCTAGGCAGGGGATACTTTGTGAGGAGGATGAGGAGGAGTCAATGGAGGAGGAAGACATCTGTCCAGAGGAAGGAGTTACACAATGCTCTAGTAGTCAGTATGTAGGGTGAGGGTGGGGTGATGCAGAGAAGGCAGAGATCACGCCTCAAGCAGGGGACAGCCTTTCTTGGCCAGTTGGCAGTCTGCAGCACATGGTTGATTTCATGCTGCAGTGCCTGAGAAACGACCGCTGCATTGCCCACATTCTCAACACGGCTGATTATTGGGTGTACACCCTCCTAGATCCTCGCTACCGGGACAGCTTATAAAGCCTCATAACACCGTTGAACCGGAAGTGTAAAATGCGGGAGTACCAAGACACACTGGTGCATTCCTTCATGTTCTCCATTCTAACCGAGAGCAGTGCTGCTAGTGCTTTACAAAGCAGCTCAGTGCATCGAGGCAGTGGAGGAAGCTCTGCACAAAGAGGGAGCAGAAGCAGCGCCTCAGCACAAGGCAAGACCAGTATGGCCCAAATGTGGCAAAGTTTTGGGTCCCAGCCACAAATGTCTACAGCATCACAAACGACTCCAGTCAGCAGGAGGCAACGTTTCCATCAGATGGTGACATACTACATGTCTTGCCCTCTCAGTGTTCTCCCACATGGCTCTTCCCCTTCAAGTTTTGGGTCTCTAAGCTGGATACATGGCCAGAGCTTAGCCAGTATGCATTGGAGGTGCTGGCTTGCCCTGCTGCTAGTGTATTATCGGAACACGTCTTTAGTGCCGCAGGTGGTGTACTAACAGACCGTTGCATGCGACTATCCTCCGATAACGTTGACCGGCTTACTTTTCTGAAAATGAACGAGGCCTGTATCTCGCAGGATTTTGCCAGTCCTCTTTCAGATTAAATAATTGGTTGGCAACAGTATCCAGGTCTCCTGTTGTGTTCATGTTTCTACCACCTGAACTGTAATCCCTGGGCTCCAACACCGCCAGTTGCTGCTCAGATGTGCCATCTGCACAATCTACACATGCTTCAGTGTTATTGGGGTTCAGTAACGTCAGCTGATCTCCTGCTGTGTGTCCGGAAATTTCGCCTGCTCTGTCCACATTCACACTACTACAGATTTTAAACTTGCTCCAATTAGGCCTCTGGCTACACTCTGTTTCTAGAATTGACTCTGGGCTCCAACACTACCAGTTGCTGCTCAGAAGTGCCGTCTGCACAGTCAACACTTGCTGCCGTGTTATTGGGGTTGAGTAACGTCAGCTGATCCCCTGCTGTGTATCTGACAATTTCTCCTGCTCCGTCCACACTCACACTACAACAGATATTAAACTTGCTCCAATTAGGCCTCTGGCTACACTCTTTTTCTCCTGTAATCCCTGGGCTCCAACACTGCCAGTTGCTGCTCAGAAGTGCCGTCTGCACAGTCAACACATGCTCCAGTGTTATTGGGCTTCAGTAACGTCAGCAGCTCCCCTGCTGTGCGTCCGGCAATTTCGCCTGCTCTGTCCACATTCACACTACTACAGATTTTAAACTTGCTCCAATTACGCCTCTGCCTCCACTCTGTTTCTAGCATTGACCCTGGGCTCCAAGACCACCAGTTGCTGCTCAGAAGTGTCTTTGGCATGGGTACTCCCTCTCACCCAGCCTGGTTCCAGTATGCCAGCTGTTTCCGGGTAGTGTTAACGTCACTTTGCCTCCAATACGTTGTCCTGTCGTGTTGCAGTCAGGTTAGCCGATTCTATGGTGCCTGCAGTTTAGGTGCTTCTTATGTGGGCTGCGGGATCTGGCAATGAAGGCTGGTTCCATAGTGACAATAGGACAAGCTCCCCCTGTAGGACTGTGAGTTTTCGGTAACACTGGCCGGCTTGCGGCCTTGCAGTTTTTTTTTCATGTGGACCTTCTGCTGCCTATCCGAGTTCCAGCACCATTAGCTGGTTCTTTAGAAGTCAATCTTGAATAGGTCCCCCTGGGTTCCAGTACCATCAGCTGGTTCCAGGCAGAGCCTTTGGCTTAGGTGCCTCCTTCTTGGTATCCGAGTTCCACCAACGTCAGGTGGTCCTTGGTAGTGCTTTCTGGCACGGGTACCTCCTGCTTAGTAACCGGGTTCCAGTACCATCAGCTGGTCCTCGGTAGTTCCATTGGCTCTTGTACCTTCGGCTACCCATCCGGGTTCCAGTACCATCAGCTGGTTCTCGGCAGTGTCTTTGGCATTTGTACCTTCTGCTACCCATCCTGGTTCCAGTACCATCAGCTGGTTCCAGGCAGAGCCTTTGGCTTAGGTGCCTCCTTCTCGGTATCCGAGTTCCACCAACGTCTGGTGGTCCTTGGTAGTACTTTCTGGCATGGGTACCTCCTGCTTAGTAACCGAGTTCCAGTACCATCAGCTGGTCCTCAGTAGTTCCATTGGCTCTTGTACCTTTGGCTACCCATCCAGGTTCCAGTACCGTCAGCTGGTTCTCGGCAGTTCCTCAGCCTTCTTGTACCTTCTGCTACATTTTCAAGTTCAAGCTATTTGAAATGGTTTTTGGTAATCACTCTGGATCTCCCTGACGACGACTCTAAAGACGACGACCCTGAAGACCACCCCGAAGAAGACGACGACCCCAGAGACGACGACTTCGGAGACGACGACCCTGGAGATGACGATCCTGAAGACAACCCCGAAGAAGACGACGACCCGGAGATGACGACCCTGGAGACGATGACCCTGAAGACCACCCCGAAGAAGACGACGACCCCAGAGATGACGATCCCGGAGACGACGATCCCGGAGACGACGACCCTGGAGACGACGACCCTGAAGACCAGCCTGAAGAAGACCAAGAAGATGACCCTGAAGATGACAAAAAGGACAAAGAACAAGAAGACAACTACCAAGATACAGAAGAACAAGAGACAGAAGACCAAGAAGCAGAAGAACAAGAAGCTGCAGAACAAAAAGCAGAAGAACATTAAGCATACGACTAAAAATCAGAGCAAAAGATATCTAAATTCTAAGTTCCTCCTCGTGGTGCCCCTGGAAAAAACCTACTGCTGCAGGCAAAACGGAACGCGGACAAATTCTGTTGTAAGTCTTTTGTGACAGGCAGAACGGAAGGTGCAATCTTCAAACTTTTATAGATAACAACTACAGGAATGCCTGTCACAAATAAGAAGAAGAATATGAAGAAGATGAAGAAGTAGAATATGAAGAAGAATAATAGTTGAATAAGAAGGATATGAAGAATGTAAAAAAATAATAGGAAGAAGGTGAAGAAGAAGAAGAAGATGAATAAGGTGAAGAAGAAGTTGATGAAAAAGATGCTGCGGCTAAGGATGATGAAGGAGAAAGTGTGGAAGAAGTAAAAAAGAAGGTGAAGAGCATGGAAGTAGTGAAACATAAATATCTGACAAAATATAAAAAAGCTTAACATAGTCAATATCTTTGTAACTCCAAACGTCTTAAAAAAAATTAATTCCTGCTATTCCATTTGAGTGGGCTAAACCTCTATGCCTTTATTGTCTCCTCCACCTCCCCCAATACATCCTACATTATTCTTATTTGTTTTCCTTCATGTAGACTTAACCTACAAGGAAAGAAAGGGTTTATTTTAATTCTGATATTTGTGTCCCATTGACTTGCATTGGTTTCTGGTATCAGAATCGGCGATATCCGATATTTTTGGGATATCGGTCCGATCCAACCCGATCCGACATTTCCCGATATCGGAAGGTATCGCTCAACACTAGTCCAGCATAACACCAACAGTGTGTACCAACCTTGTGAGGACTTACACAAAACGTTTGACATCAGTAATTGCCAACAAAGGATATATAACAAAATATAAAGATTAACTTTTGTTAATGACCAAATACTTATTTTCCACCATAATTTGCAACATAAATCTTGCCAAATCAGACAAGGTGATTTTCTGGATTTGTTTTCTCATTTTGACTCTCATAGTTGTAGTCTACCTATGATGTCAATTTCTATTATCTTTTTAAGTGGGAGAACTTGCACAATTGGTGGTTGACTAAATACTTATTTTCCCCACTGTAAGTGATTATATTTTCAAGGGGGCACTCAGATCGAGAAGGGGTTGTCCGAGTAGTGGACAACCCCTTTAATCTGATTACTATATAGAAAAAATATATATGTGGTCCTAGTATAAGTCCTTACTTTCTTCCTTACTTTTTATCCTATACTCTTCCTCTTCTCTAATAAATCATCTTCTACTTTCTCATCCCATTCTGTCTCTTTTCATTTCACTCAAGAAATCTCTTGCTGTCCTTGCTCCCTTGTTTTATTCGCTGTTATTCCTTATCTAGTTTGTATCTCTTACCCAGATTGCTTCTCTGCTTTTCTGATCACCTACGTCATTTATTGTATAATTAGTAACTCTTTAATAATAAACTGTAAAATCAGCGGGATCATTCAGTAAACTATTTTAACTGACAGCTCCCTTTATTCTGCTTCATTAAAGGTCATACCATGCAATATTTTCTCCAAAAGCAGTGGCAAATGAGACAATAAGAGCAGAACATTGCTTCTTGCCAACAACGGGTTACCCCTGTTTATAGCTAGCAGATAAATAAAAACCTCAGAAACCACGGATTGTATTAAAATGAGGAGCTGTCGGGGATCAGAGATTGCGGAGCTGTCAGGAGCCGAGACGTATGTCAACATTATATCTTCATTAGAGTTTCTTGCAGGCGGCACTAGAGCGTCCTGAGACACAGAGCCAGTCCCCTATCACTGCCACAATTCTGTATACTGCACAAGACAGGACTGGTGTATTAGGTACAGATCTCTGTGCCGCTAATACATAGTCCTGCTGTCTGCTGCACTGTGTGCATGTGCTATTCGCAGCATGTTAGCAGCTCTGTATATCACTCCACAGCAAAACCACTCACACAGTACACAGCTCTGCATCTATGTAATGGGTTAACATGTACCAGCATTAAATAATATTTGCACCACGTTAATAAGCAGGCGTCCCTTGGAATTTCAACTATTTTGGCATATTTTCTATGCAATTATCACCCAACATGAATTACAGATGAAAGTATTTACAGCCTCATATGCTCCGGGCACCATGAATTTATATATAGTCAATGAGCAATAGTGCCCATGGATAAAAGATGCAGATTAAACACCGAAGAATAAAAGGAACAGGAGCCAAATGTATCAAAGCAGAATATAAATACAAATCTATGATGGCTTGAGAATTAAATGAAGCTGTGGTGTTTTACTACACCTTCAAAAATTGGGGTTGTAATCAAAATGAAAACAGTCCCCATTCACAGAAATGTTCCAAAACTATCTGTATGCAGAATTAAGGTAGCAAATGCAACCACTTTTAGATTTGTTTTGTTTGGTTGTTTTTCCGGTAAGTAATAGTGTATCTTTTCTGCTATATCGGCACAATTACACAGGAGTGTGCCGTTATCAATGAGTAGAAATTAAGGCTACGTTCCCAACATGAGCTTTTGACTTTGCATATCAAAAATGCTGCGTTCTACAGTTCCAGCAAAGTGGATGGGATTTATAGATATCTCATTCTCATCGTGCTTCTTTTTAACTCAGTGTAAACTGACCTGCATAAAGACAATGTCTTACTTCTCTTGCGGGTTCTTAAAGTTTTATCTGTTGATTTTTCCCATCGAATTGCATTTGATGCGGAAAATCCATGGGAAAGTTTCTGAACTTATTCCCACACTGCCAAGTTCACCTCAAGTCAGGCTGTGAGTCTACGCATGCTCAGTAACATCAGCAGTAGTCACTGAGGCTGCGCAGCGGCCCCGCTTGACCTGAGGGGAACTCGGTGTTAGGGCTAGCGCAGCGCACCAAATTATAATTGAGATGGTATAAGGTGCGTTCGCAGCCCAGGATCCACCGCGCAGAGATGGAACCTGCTGCTGAGTAATGATGGACTATATGGCGGTACAATGTGGATACAAACACACGGGTTAACTTCACCCTGTGTGAAGGAAGCAAACCCTGTTGCGTCACAGGGCCACAGTACCGCACCAAGAGCGCACGCAAGGAGTCTCAGGACTCTATCCCAAGACACAGGATTAGAGTACGTACAGACCACTTGCGCTCGACACCGCAACTGGGGTGTCAAAGTAACAGAAAATTTAAATAAAAGCACAAGAGTGTGTGCTGTGCCGCTTTGGCGGATGCCACTTACCACCCAGACTTGGGATAGGAAAGCGCTCTAATAGCGCACGGCGCCGCACTGGCGGTTACAGCAATAGACTCTGTATCGTGTGTCTTTATGTTGATAGCTTAGTTGGGTGCTAGACAGCAAGCATCCACCTTTTGTGAACAGTCATACACAAGGGAGGGGATTTTAAAGAACGACTTGCACTCATCAACACACACACGATTCCAAATGTACACTAGCGCATGGCCGTGTGACCATGCGAACCTTTTATAGCTGCAGCAAGAACAGGACCTTCCCAGAAGGACCAATGGGAGTCAGCCACAGAAGAAGAACACCTTCAGGCTCTTCCTAAAGGACCAATGGGATTTGCTGCAGTATATAAGCATGTGACCCTTGATCTCCAATGAGAGATCTTGCCCTAGGCAGGCTCAGAAAGGGAAGAGCAGGACTTAGTCCCAAACATGTCTGCTCGTTGCTGCCCAGTACTGGCTACAATGGCAGAAGCTGGAAAGGCAGCAGTAGCCAGTCGTCCAGTATCAGCCTGAGCTAGACACTGGGACCGACGTCTCCGCTGAGCATGACACCACTGCGGCCAGAGAAAAATGGGAGACCGCAGCGGAGATGATTCGAGATTCCCCCTGTGCACAGGCGGGATCTCGACACCTAACACTCGGCAGCATGGGAAAAAGTTCCAAAACTTTCCCAAGCTACAGAGTTCAGGTCAGGGGGGGAGGCTGCACAGGCAGCTTTTCATTCATTACATAGTGGTATACAGCCAGGACGGAAGCATTAGCACAGCTCACGGTTGTAAACTATTTAACCCCTTAGGATGGATTGCAGCGTGGGACTTGACAGTACGGCGGACAGGTTTGGGATTTTGTTGCTTTTTTATGTTGGATTTGTTACAGGAGAACAAAGGCTTTGCTTGGATAGAGAGAGTAAGATGGAAAACCTGTGTGTTTTAATTATTTCATTAAAAGACTTTATTCTTAATGTGTGTGTATTTTTGTAAACCTTTTACGTTATTGGAATAATAATGGAGAGGTGTCTTATTGACACCTCACCATTATTAACAGGGCTTATTGTCGCCTTACAATACAGTGGTGACATTAACCCCTTATTACCCCATATGCCACCACTACAGAGCAATGGGAAGAGAGAGGCTAAGTGCCAGAATTGGTGCATCTTATAGATGCGCATTTTCTGGGGTGGCTGGGTGCTGGCATTTTTAGCCAGGGGGATCAATATCCATGGCCCCATCCTAGGCTATGAATATCAGCCCACAGCTGTCTGTATAGCCTTTCTGGCTATAAATTATAGGGAGACCCCACGTCATTTTTTGGGGGGTCCCCCTATTCGAATAGCCAGTAAAGGCTAAATATGCAGCTGCGGGCTGATATTTATAGCCTGGGAAAATCCATTGGTATCAACCCCTTCCCAGGCTAAAAATATCGGCCCAGCCATCAGCTTTCTCTCTCTGGTGAAGAAAATTGCGCGGGAGGACACGCATTATTTTCGCTTGTAGGATGGAACTTGTGGAACCAATAAATAAACTTCCACATTATTTATTCATGATATGTCCATTATATGTTCGTTTTGCAAGCTGGCGAAAAAATCTCGACATACGGATGCCATACGGATGTCACACGGATGCTTAGATGCAAGAAAATCGCATCCTCGCATTGTACACGGATGACATATGGATCACTGTTCAGGAAACATTGATGTGATTCTAGTCTGTGAAAAACGGACCGATTTTTTTTTTATATGTTATGTGAGACTCCAGCCATACTGTGATTATATACGTTGATTTTGGACCCACCTCCTGTGCATTTTATCTATTTTTGTTAAGTCTATTTTCCCTTTTTATCTATTTAATGGTAATTGATATTTTGTGATTTAATTAATAAAATTTGACTTGATTTTACTATATATACGTTATGTGTTATGATATAGGTTTTCATTCCAATAAGGTTACACAACGAGCTGATCATTTAATTGTTTGTTTCTCTTATATACCAAAGAATGATGACATACACTAGCTAGGTTAGGAATGGTAGACCATTTGAAATGAATCTAAAACTCAAGAGCGAAAACACTGAACATAACGTCTTAAATATGTCAAAAGCGTGAATAGAAAACAGAAATATCTTTATTATTAAGTAGTTGGATACACGGTGGCACAACAGAAGCGGGTGTCCAAGCTTCATAAAATACATAGAATAAATAGATACACAAATGACTAAAAATACAAAGCCTGAACCACCAAGAAATCATTATGCACAGATAACAAGAAAGAAATATATAGTGCAAAAATAATAATAATAATAATAATAATAATAGTAATAATTTTTATTTATATAGCGCCAACATATTCCGCAGCACTTTACAATTAAGCGGGGACAAGTACAGACAATAAATTCAGTATAAGTTAAGACAATTTAAACAGTGACATTAGGAGTGAGGTCACTGCTCGCAAGCTTACAATCTACAAGGAAATGGGGGGACACAATTGGTGAGAAGTGCTTGTTATTTCAGGTCTGGCAATTATAATAAATAGGGATTTTCATATAAAGCTGCATGATCCGGTCATCAGCCCGTGTGTTTAAGTGCAACAGTCAAGTATCAAGTGCAGTTATCATGTGCATGGAGGGTGTGGAGACAGATGAATAGTAGGGTGCAGATTCACATGCAGATAATATATGGAAGGAGGGAACAGGACAAAGTTAGTTTACTGAGTAGTTGATGTGGTAGGCTTGTTTGAAGAGATGGGTTTTTAAAGCGTGCTTGAATAAGTCAGGGCTAGGCATCAGTCTGATCGTCTGGGGAAGTGCATTCCAGAGAGCTGGCGCAGCACGAGAGAAGTCTTGGAGACGGAGGTGCGAGGTTCAGATTACGGGGGATGTTAATCTTAGGTCATTTGTAGAACGGAGGGCGATAGACGGAGATCAGAGAGGAGATATAAGGTGGTGCAGAACTGTGGAGAGCTTTCTGGGTGAGAGAGATGAGTTTATACTGGACCCTGTAGCGAATGGGTAGCCAGTGTAATGACTGGCACAAGATGGAGGCATCGGTGAAGCGGCTGGACAGAAATATGACCCTGGCTGCTGCATTCAAGATGGATTGGAGAGGAGAAAGTTTGGAAAGAGGGAGACCAAAAAGGGTTGGTACAGCCAGTCAAAATAACAGACAGTAGCCTGACATGAAAGTACAGTGAGGGAAATAAGTATTTGATCCCTTGCTGATTTTGTAAGTTTGCACACTGACAAAGACATGAACAGTCTATAATTTTAGGGGTAGGTTAATTTTAACATTGAGAGATAGAATATAAAAAAAAAAACCAAAAAAACACAGTGTATAAATTATATAAATGTATTTGCATTTTGCAGTGAGAAATAAGTATTTGCTACTAACCAACCAGGAGTTCTGGTTCCAACAGACCAGTTAGAGGCTCCTAATCAACTATTACCTGCATTAAAGACAGCTGTCTTACATAGACATCTTTATAAAAGGCTCCTGTCCACAGACTCAATTAATCAGTCAGACTCTAACCTCTACAACATGGGCAAGACTAAAGAGCTTTATAAGGATGTCAGGAAAAAGATCATAGACCTGCACAAAGCGGAATGGGCTACAAAACCATAAGTAAGACGCTGGGTGAGAAGGAGACACCTGTTGGTGCAATCGCAAGAAAATTAAAGATATACAAAATGACTGTCAATTGACATCAATCTGAGGCACCATGAAAAATCTCACCTCGTGGGGTATCCTTGATCATGAGGAAGGTGAGAGATCAGCTTTAAACTACATGGGAGGAACTTGTTAATGATCTCAAGGCAGCAGGGACCACAGTCACCAAGAAAACTATTGGTAACACATTACGCCATAAAAGTTTAAAATCCTGCAGTGCCCGCAAGGTCCCCTGCTCAAGAAGGCACATGTGCATACCCATCTGAAGTTTGCCAATGAACAGCGGGATGATTCTGTGAGTGACTGGGAAAAGGTGTTGTGGTCAGTTGAGACAGAAATTGTGGTCTTTGGCATTAACTCAACTCGCTGTGTTTGGAGGAAGAGAAATGCTGCGTATGACCCAAAGAACACTGTCCCCACTGTCAAGCATGGAGGTGGAAACATTATGTTTTGGAGCTGTTTCTCTGCTAAGGGCACAGGACTACTTCACTGCATCAATGGGAGAATGGATGGAGCCATGTACCGTAAAATCCTGAATGATAACCTCCTTCCCTCCACCAGGGCAACATTAAAAATAGGCAGTGGCTGGGTCTTCCAGCAAGACAATGACCCAAAACATACAATCAAGGCAACAAAGGAGTGGCTCAAAAAAGAAGCACATTTAGGTAATGGAGTGGCCTAGCCAGTCTCCAGACCTTAATCCCATAGAAAACTTATGGAGGAAGTTGAAGTTCCGAGTTGCCAAGTGACAACCTCAAAATCTTAATGATTTAGAGATGATCTACAAAGAGGAGTGGACCAAAATTCCTCCTGAAATATGCGCAGACCTGATCATCAGCTATAAAAAATGTCTGACTGCTGTGCTTGCCAACAAGGGTTTTGCCACTAAGTATTAAGTCTTGTTTGCCACAGGGATCAAATACTTCTTTCTCATTACACAATGCAATAAACACCTGCGTGGTTCCTCTTTTATAGGTGTTTATTATATGTCTGGCTAACCATTCTAGGACATTTGATAGGTGTTGTGTCATTACATAATGCAAATAAATTTACATAATTTATGCAATGTGATTTTCTGAATTTTACTTTTGACATTCTATCTCTCAATATTAAAATTAGCCTACCCTTAAAATTATAGACTGTTCATCTATTTGTTAGCTTGCAAATTTACAAAATCAGCAATGGATCAAATACATATTTCCCCCACTTTATATGTTATGTCTCTGAATACTGAAGTATGGGACAAAAATTGATGTCAAGTATCCCCACACAAGTGCTGAGTAGTACAATGAGAAGAGTACGTGCAAATTTTTTCAAAAATGTTTTTTTTTTCATAAAACTTACAGTAATAGATGAAATGAAGATTCTTAGCGCATAAATTGGCCAATTCATGTATGCCCATCAACCACGGCAAGGTGGCAATTTTTTGGAAAAAAATTTGTGAAAAAAATATTTTTGAGAAGTATAATTTATATTGAATATTTGTCTGTGTTTTCACATGGCCTAGATTCATGTACATGTGCTGCTGTGTCCTTTTTATCTATATTGCAGTTTGCAGCTTGCACGTGTTCACATTAGGAGTGCTGGTTGCTTTTTTTTCTCTATTTAGTTATTGGATGTTGGCTGCATCCAGACTGATCTTGCACTCCTCCCATTGACCTTGCAGGTGGCGGTAATCAACTCTACCTGCCAATATATTGTAGGTTTAGCCCAGAGTGACATGTTTTGTCCATAGTTGTAGGCTGGTTGCCCAAAAGTGGCATGTATGATAGAGTAGGACCCATCAGAAGGAGATCACCTTGCAGTGGTTGATGGGCACACATGAAATGGCCAATGGGCAGCATGGTGGCGCAGTGGTTAGCACAGCAGCCTTGCAGCGCTGGGGTCCTGGGTTCTAATCCCACCCAGGACAACATCTGCAAAGAGTTTGTATGTTCTCTCCGTGTTTGCGTGGGTTTCCTCCGAGCATCCGGTTTCCTCCCACATTCCAAAGACATACTGATAGGAATTCTAGATTGTGAGCCCAATCGGGGACAGTGATGATAATGTGATGTAAAGCGCTGCGGAAAATGTTAGCGCTATATAAAAAAAAATAAAAAAAAAATAAAAAGATTTAAGCGCTAAGAATCTTCATGTAAGTTTTATAAAAAAAATTTTGGGGGAAAACATTTGTGAAAAAAATATTTTTGAGAAGTATGATTCAAATAGAATATTTGTCTGTGTTTTCACATGGCCTAGATTCATGTACATGTGCTGCTGTGTCCTATATATATATATATATATATCTATGTTTTCACGAAAATTTGAGCCCATGGATGCATTTTATGTCTATTTTGCAAGCCAGTGAGAAAACCTCTCCATACGGATGACACACGGATAATTTTTGGAGAAAAAATCGCATCCTCGCATTGAATACGGATCACTGTTCAGGAACTTTTCTGCTTATCTCGGCCGTAAAAAAATGGACTGTATTTTTATACCTCAGCTGTGACCCCGACCTTACACTCTCAATCCAGGCAAAGCCCTCATTCCTCTGTAAAAAAAAAAATCCAAAATAAAAAACCAACAATATCCCATACCTGTCCGCCGTACAGTCCCACGCTGCAAACCATCTCAAGGGGTTAAATAGTTTACAACCTGCTAGTGCTACCGGCCAGGCTGTAAGCCATGGAGGAATGAATGAAAAGCTGCCTGCACAGCCTCCCCACCTGACCGGACATGAACTCATTAGCATGGGGATGTTTCTAAACATTTTCCCACACTGTCAGTTCACCGCATGTCAGGCGGGGAGTCTGCGCAGCCTCAGTGATGTCAGCGGTAGTCTCACTGTTTCATTAAAAACCCCTCTTAACCCTTGTTCTGCCTCCGACCATTACTGCATCCTGGTACCTGTTCACATCACCACCATTGAAGTGAACTTACTCTACTGTTTGATCTTATTTAAAGGAGAAAAATTCCCTGACAGTGTATCAATCATCCTTACAAATTCTGCTATGTGTGTGTAATTCTTTTATATTAAAAGGATGTACCAGATGTACTTTAAGTGTCCACTTGGTGATCAAGACAAAAGCTTGGCCCCTCATGTGAAATTCTCAAGTTGTTCAAATGGTCTTTGTGACTGGCTGAATATGAGGAAAGTGGCTATGCCATTTGCTGTTCCCATGATTTGGAGAGAAACCAAAATTCATAGTGATGACTGCTACTTTTGTTTTGTCAAACTGAAGGGCTTTTCTACAATGAACAAACATAAGAATAATTACCCTGAACTTGAATCTGCAATTAGGCCAGTTCCACATGATTGTACATTGCCAGCTCTTGTACCACCGTTGTCTGGATTGGATGAAAATGAAGAAGAATATGAAGACTATGGAGCTGAAGCTACTGGTGAAGACATGGAGACCTCAAGTCAAGATGAGTATGTACCTGATGGAGCAGCCGAGCAGCCAGAACGCTTTTCTTAACATGAATTAAATGATCTCATCAGAGACCTTTCATTGTCAAAAGATAAAGCTGAACTTTTTGCATCTAGGTTGAAACAGAAGAATCTTCTTCATGATGATGTCAAAGTGTGATATTACTGAAACAGAAGTAACACTTTAACAACATTTTTCACAGTTGATGGACCAGTGGTGTAGTGTAACAATGTGAATGTCCTCTTTGAAGAACTGAATCAAGAGTATTTTATTGCAGATTGGTGACTGTTTATTGACTCATCCCAGAGAAGTTTGAAAGCAGTGTTGCTTCACAATGGAAATATCAAACCACTAATCCCTATTGCTCACTCATGTCATCTAAAGGAAAGTTATGAAAATCTTTCAGTTGTTTTGGATGCTGTACAATATAAGCATCATCAATTAAATATCTGTGGAGATTTGAAAGTGATTGGTCTGCTAATGGTAATGCAGTAGAGCATTATGTTCATCGTGATTGGGGACAGAGAAACATCTATGCTCCAGGTAGAGACAATGATCAGCATAATCCTTTAGTTGCTCCAACAAAAATATTTCTTCCTCCACTACATATAAAGTTGGAATTGATTTAAAACTTTGTGAAAGCTATGGCAAAGACAATTCACAAGGGTTCCAGTACATTTCACAGAAATTCTCCAGCTTCTCACCAGCAAAACTGAAGGAAGGGGTATTTGTTGGTCCTCAGATCAGAGAGCTTAGGAGAGATGACGTTTGAAGGAACTCTAAATGATAAGGAATTGAGATCTTGGAAAACCATCAAGTGGATCTGTGAAAACTTCTTAGGAAAACAAAAATTTCCAGAATATGTTGAAGGTGTTGAGGAACTGCTAAATGCATACCAGTGTCTTGGATGTCGTATGTCTCTAAAAATGCACTTTTTGCCTTCACATTTAGATTTCTTCACTCAAAATCTTGGGGATGTAAGCGATGAACAAGGTGAGCAGTTTCACCGGGACATTAAAGTAATGGAACACCGCTACCAGGGATTTTGAAATGACTCAATGATGGCAGATTGCTGTTAGATGCTATATAGGGACAACCCTGAAAAATTGTATCAACGACAATCTAATGTCAAGCACTTTAACTTTCTGCTCATATTTTGGTTTATATTTTGCATGTGAAATTATTTTGGTCCAATAAGAACTGTTTTGTAAGGTGAAGCATTTTTTTTCTAATATGTAGATTACTGTTTTCTTAATGTCGCCAGTAGATTTCCTATACCTTATAATAATGATGCTGCTCCATGGAAACTATACGTGCTACAGAAAAAACTACCGTATATACTCGAGTATAAGCCGAGATTTTTAGCCCAAATTTTTGGGCTGAAAGTGCCCCTCTCGGCTTATACTCGAGTCAATGTGGGTGGCAGGGTCGGCGGGTGAGGGGGTGAGGGCGCTGAGGTATACTTACCTAGTCCCAGCGATCCTCGCGCTGTCCCTGCCTTCCTCCCCGTCTTCTGTGCTGCAGCTTCTTCCTCTCTTCAGCGGTCACGTGGGACCGCTCATTAGAGATATGAATAAGCGGCTCCACCTCCCATAGGGGCGGAGCCGCCTATTCATTCCTCTAATCGGCGGTGCCGGTGACCGCTGACAGGAAGAGCTGCGGCACCGAAGACCAGGCAGAGGGACAGCGCGAGGATCACCAGGACTAGGTGAGTATGTCATATTCACCTGTCCTCGTTCCAGCCGCCGGGCGTCGCTCCATCTTCCCGGCCGGCGCCTCCATCTTCCCGACGTCTGCGCTCTGACTGTTCAGGCAGAGGGCGCGATGACGCATATAGTGTGCGCGGCGCCCTCTGCCTGATCAGTCAGAGCAGAGACGCCGGGAAGATGGAGGCGCCGGAACGAGACGCCGGGAGCTGCAATCAAGGGAGGTGAGTATGTGTTTTTTTTTTTTTATTGCAGCAGCGGCGGCGGCAGAGATTTCTATGGGGCACAATGAACGGTGCAGGGAGCAGAGCTGTGTATATATGTGGGACATGCAGGGAGCAGAGCTGTGTATATATGTGGGACATGCAGGGAGCAGAGCTGTGTATATATGTGGGACATGCAGGCAGCAGAGCTGTGTATATATGAGGGACATGCAGGGAGCAGAGCTGTGTATATATGTGGGACATGCAGGGAGCAGAGCTGTGTATATATGTGGGACATGCAGGCGGCAGAGCTGTGTATATATGTGGGACATGCAGGGAGCAGAGCTGTGTATATATGTGGGACATGCAGGGAGCAGAGCTGTGTATATATGAGGGACATGCAGGCGGCAGAGCTGTGTATATATGTGGGACATGCAGGGAGCATATGGCACCATATATGGCACAGCAATGGGGCACAATGAACGGTGCAGAGCACCGTATATGGCACAGCAATGGGGCACAATGAACGGTGCAGAGCACCGTATATGGCACAGCAATGGGGCACAATGAACGGTGCAGAGCACCGTATATGGGCACAGCAATGGGGCACAATGAACGGTGCAGAGCACTATATGGGGCACAGCTATGGGGAAATAATGAACGGTGCAGAGCACTATATGGCACAGCTATGGGGAAATAATGATCTATTTTTATTTTTGAAATTCACCGGTAAATGCTGCATTTCCACCCTAGGCTTATACTCGAGTCAATAAGTTTTCCCAGTTTTTTGTGGCAAAATTAGGGGGGTCGGCTTATACTCGGGTTGGCTTATACTCGAGTATATACGGTATATACATTTTTGAAATCAGGACAAAAATATGATTCTGAAAAGTACAAAGTCACTTGCACTGATTACAAAAAATACTTTTTGTAGACCTGTGTAATAAGCCCCTGCTCTGTAATGCTCTAGATACAGTACTATCACATTAATTATTTAATACAAGTTATACTTTAAATGGTACTTGGTTTTATCATCTACATATGTTTCATTGGCTGGTGCACATTATTGTTTAAAGGTAACATGTTGCATAGATTTTACAACCTTAGCCACCTCCATCTCGTTTTTTGTTTGCTTAACAGCTATAACAGCAGTGAAAAAAAGGTAAAGGCACACTGTAAAAAAGAAACAAGTTATATGCAAATTACCTAACTACTTATTAGATGGAGCTGCTTTTAAGAATAGGCATGCTGAGCGTTTGGGGTGATTGATGTGAAGGCGAGGGTTTAAAATGATAGGATTAACTCTTGAAATCTTGCGCATGTGCAGCTGCCTCGAACCGTACTGCGCATGTGTAGCAAACTAGATTTTTTATTAGGCCTCGTTCACTCTGGCAAGTAGCCATCGTATAACTCGGACAAGTGCAATCCAATGTTTCATCAGCTAGCGCCCACTGCAATGTTGTACTGTGGAGTAGTGCTGACTAGCAGAAAAAAAATCGCAGGATGCTGCAATTGGCAAAACATCGGACTGCACTCAGATTTCATCCCAGTACAGTCCGATATGCACCGACTTGTAGAGATGGAGAAATTAAGTTCTCCATATTTTCTGCACCTGTGCTCTGATTCTCGCATGTGACAGAATTGGAAAACAGTAAAATGACACTAAGCTCAAGCTCACACCAGAGCTTGAGTCGAGGATCATTTGCATATAGCATTTCATTCTCATTGGGTGCTGTACGCTAGTGTGAGCAAGCCCTTAGAAGACTAATGGTTTGTCTACTGGGCTGAAAACAGCTTAGCCTTCGATGAAGCCAAAGCAAGTGTCCATCTCTATGGAGCATGCATGATGAAGACTTCATGCACTAATCCAATGATGTGGGACCTTCTTCACATTTATTGCACCACAATGGGTTTGATTACAGCCTGCACTTTACGCATGAATAGTTATCCATTTAAATATGTGCACATGACTTATTTTCAGTCTTTTCACTTGGATTCCACATAGAACCAACAGGAAAAATTTTAAAAAGTCGCAAAAGAAAAAAGAAAGAACATATGTACAGCAATATCAAAACAATTTGTTGTGCATATGTTACATACATGTGACCAATCCATTGTTCTTGTGGCCTCTACTATCTTGCATATGTATGAAATAATAAAAAAGCAGCTAAAAAAACAATGTAGGAGACATAAAAGAAAATGCTCCAGGAAAACCAGCATCAGTGTTTTCCTGAAGTGTCTTTCTATAGCAAAAACGAGAGCATGAAGGTATGCTGGCTTCTAAAAAAAACCCTGAGTGCACATAAACTAGTCCTTCTGTTTTCCTGAAGAGGCCATTCCAGATGAAACCTGTTATGATAGGCAATTCAGTACCACAATGGACATAGCGGTCAGAGCACATACAGTGATCTGACAATAACCCAAAATCATAGAACGAGCTCTGAGACGTGGGAACTCTGCAGACCACAATCCCTAATCCTCACCAAACAACACTAGAGGCAGCCGTGGATTGCGCCTAACTCTGCCTATGCAACTCGGCACAGCCTGAGAAACTAACTAGCCTGAAGATAGAAAATAAGCCTACCTTGCCTCAGAGAAATACCCCAAAGGAAAAGGCAGCCCCCCACATATAATGACCGTGAGTAAGATGAAAAGACAAACGTAGGGATGAAATAGATTCAGCAAAGTGAGGCCCGACTTTCTTAACAGAGCGAGGATAGGAAAGATAACTTTGCGGTCTACACAAAACCCTAAAGAAAACCACGCAAAGGGGGCAAAAAGACCCTCCGTACCGAACTAACGGCACAGAGGTACACCCTTTGCATCCCAGAGCTTCCAGCAAAACAATTAGACAAGCTGGACAGAAAAAATAGCAAACAAATAGCAAAGAAGAACTTAGCTATGCAGAGCAGCAGGCCACAGGAATGATCCAGGGAAAAACAAGTCCAACACTGGAACATTGACAGGAAGCCAGGATCAAAGCATTAGGTGGAGTTAAGTAGAGCAGTACCTAACAAACTCACCACATCACCTGAGGTAGGAAACTCAGAAGCCGCAATACCACTTTCCTCCACCAACAGAAGCTCACAGAGAGAATCAGCCGAAGTACCACTTGTGACCACAGGAGGGAGCTCTGCCACAGAATTCACAACAGTACCCCCCCTTGAGGAGGGGTCACCGAACCCTCACCAGAGCCCCCAGGCCGACCAGGATAAGCCGCATGAAAGGCACGAACAAGATCGGGAGCATGGACATCAGAGGCAAAAACTCAGGAATTATCTTCCTGAGCATAACCCTTCCATTTAACCAGATACTGGAGTTTCCGTCTTGAAACACGAGAATCCAAAATCTTCTCCACAATATACTCCAACTCCCCCTCCACCAAAACCGGGGCAGGAGGGTCAACAGATGGAACCATAGGTGCCACGTATCTCCGCAACAATGACCTATGGAATACGTTATGTATGGAAAAAGAATCTGGAAGGGTCAGACGAAAAGACACAGGATTAAGAATCTCAGAAATCCTATACGGACCAATGAAACGAGGTTTAAACTTAGGAGAGGACACCTTCATAGGAATATGACGAGAAGATAACCAAACCAGATCCCCAACACGAAGTCGGGGACCCACACAGCGTCTGCGATTAGCAAAACGTTGAGCCCTCTCCTGGGACAAAGTCAAATTGTCCACTACATGAGTCCAAATCTGCTGCAACCTGTCCACCACAGTATCCACACCAGGACAGTCCGAAGACTCAACCTGTCCTGAAGAGAAACGAGGATGGAACCCAGAGTTGCAGAAAAATGGCGAAACCAAGGTAGCCGAGCTGGCCCGGTTATTAAGGGCGAACTCAGCCAAAGGCAAAAAGGACACCCAGTCATTCTGATCAGCAGAAACAAAGCATCTCAGATATGTTTCCAAGGTCTGATTGGTTCGTTCGGTCTGGCCATTAGTCTGAGGATGGAAAGCCGAGGAAAAAGACAAGTCAATGCCCATCCTACCACAAAATGCTCGCCAAAACCTCGAAACAAACTGGGAACCTCTGTCAGAAACGATATTCTCTGGAATACCATGTAAACGAACCACATGCTGGAAGAACAATGGCACCAAATCAGAGGAGGAAGGCAATTTAGACAAGGGTACCAGATGGACCATCTTAGAAAAGCGATCACAGACCACCCAAATGACTGACATCTTTTGAGAAACAGGAAGATCTGAAATAAAATCCATAGAGATATGTGTCCAAGGTCTCTTCGGGACCGGCAAGGGCAAAAGCAACCCACTGGCACGAGAACAGCAGGGCTTAGCCCGAGCACAAATCCCACAGGACTGCACAAAAGTACGCACATCCCGCGACAGAGATGGCCACCAAAAGGATCTAGCCACTAACTCTCTGGTACCAAAGATTCCAGGATAACCAGCCAACACCGAACAATGAACCTCAGAGATAACTTTATTCGTCCACCTATCAGGGACAAACAGTTTCTCCGCTGGACAACGATCAGGTTTATTAGCCTGAAATTTTTGCAGCACCCGCCGCAAATCAGGGGAGATGGCAGACACAATTACTCCTTCCTTGAGGATACCCGCCGGCTCAGACAAACCCGGAGAGTCGGGCACAAAACTCCTAGACAGAGCATCCGCCTTCACATTTTTAGAGCCCGGAAGGTACGAAATCACAAAGTCAAAACGGGCAAAAAACAGCAACCAACGAGCCTGTCTAGGATTCAACCGCTTGGCAGACTCGAGATAAGTCAAGTTCTTATGATCAGTCAATACCACCACGCGATGCTTAGCTCCTTCAAGCCAATGACGCCACTCCTCGAATGCCCACTTCATGGCCAGCAACTCTCGGTTGCCCACATCATAATTTCGCTCAGCAGGCGAAAACTTCCTGGAAAAAAAAGCGCATGGTTTCATCACTGAGCAATCAGAACCTCTCTGCGACAAAACAGCCCCTGCTCCAATCTCAGAAGCATCAACCTCGACCTGGAACGGAAGAGAAACATCTGGTTGACACAACACAGGGGCAGAAGAAAAACGACGCTTCAACTCTTGAAAGGCTTCCACAGCAGCAGAAGACCAATTGACCACATCAGCACTCTTCTTGGTCAAATCGGTCAATGGTTTAGCAATACTAGAAAAATTGCAGATGAAGCGACGATAAAAATTAGCAAAGCCCAGGAACTTTTGCAGACTTTTCAGAGATGTCAGCTGAGTCCAATCATGGATGGCTTGGACCTTAACAGGATCCATCTCGATAGTAGAAGGGGAAAAGATGAACCCCAAAAATGAAACCTTCTGCACACCAAAGAGACACTTTGATCCCTTCACAAACAAAGAATTAGCACGCAGGACCTGAAAAACCGTTCTGACCTGCTTCACATGAGACTCCCAATCATCCGAGAAGATCAAAATGTCATCCAAGTACACAATCAGGAATTTATCCAGGTACTCTCTGAAGATGTCATGCATAAAGGACTGAAAGACTGATGGAGCATTGGCAAGTCCGAACGGCATCACTAGATACTCAAAATGACCCTCAGGCGTATTAAATGCAGTTTTCCATTCATCGCCTTGCTTAATTCGCACCAGATTATACGCACCACGAAGATCTATCTTGGTGAACCAACTAGCCCCCTTAATCCGAGCAAACAGATCAGATAGCAATGGCAAGGGGTACTGAAATTTAACCGTGATCTTATTAAGAAGGCGGTAATCTATACAAGGTCTCAGCGAACCATCCTTCTTGGCTACAAAAAAGAACCCTGCTCCTAATGGCAACGATGACGGGCGAATATGCCCCTTCTCCAGGGATTCCTTCACATAACTGCGCATAGCAGCGTGCTCAGGCACAGATAAATTAAACAGTCGACCTTTTGGGAATTTACTACCAGGAATCAAATTGATAGCACAATCACAATCCCTATGCGGAGGTAGGGTATCGGACTTGGGCTCATCAAATACATCGCAGTAATCAGACAAGAACTCTGGGACCTCAGAAGGGGTAGATGACGAAATTGACAGAAATGGAACATCACCATGTACCCCCTGACAACCCCAGCTGGACACCGACATGGATTTCCAATCTAATACTGGATTATGGACTTGTAGCCATGGCAACCCCAACACGACCACATCATGCAGATTATGCAACACCAGAAAGCGAATATCCTTCTGATGTGCAGGAGCCATGCACATGGTCAGCTGGGTCCAGTACTGAGGCTTATTCTTGGCCAAAGGTGTAGCATCAATTCCTCTCAATGGAATAGGACACTGCAAGGGCTCCAAGAAAAACCCACAACGCTTAGCATACTCCAAGTCCATCAAATTCAGGGCAGCGCCTGAATCCACAAATGCCATGACAGAATACGATGACAAAGAGCAGATCAAGGTAACGGACAGAAGAAATTTTGACTGTACCGTACCAATGGTGGCAGACCTAGCGAACCGCTTAGAGCGCTTAGGACAATCAGAGATGGCATGAGTGGAATCACCACAGTAGAAACACAGACCATTCAGATGTCTGTGTTCTTGCCGTTCAACTCTGGTCAAAGTCCTATCGCACTGCATAGGCTTAGGTTTAATCTCAGGTAATACCGCCAAATGGTGCATGGATTTACGCTCACGCAAGCGTCGACCGATCTGAATGGCCAAAGACATAGATTCATTCAGACCAGCAGGCATAGGAAATCCCACCATGACATCTTTAAGGGCTTCAGAGAGACCCTTTCTGAAAATCGCTGCAAGCGCAGCTTCATTCCATTGAGTGAGTACAGACCACTTTCTAAATTTCTGACAATATACCTCTATCTCATCCTGACCCTGACACAAAGCCAGCAAATTTTTCTCTGCCTGATCCACTGAATTAGGCTCATCGTACAGCAATCCGAGCGCCAGGAAAAATGCATCAATATTACTTAATGCAGGATCTCCTGGCGCAAGGGAAAATGCCCAGTCTTGAGAGTCGCCACGCAAAAAAGAAATAATAATTCTCACTTGTTGAGCTGGGTCACCAGAGGAGTGAGGTTTCAGGGCCAGAAACAGTTTGCAATTATTTTTGAAATTCACAAACTTGACTCTATCACCATAAAACAAATCAGGAATAGGAATTCTTGGTTCAAACATAGAATTCTGAACCACCAAATCTTGAATCTTTTGTACATTTATAACGAGATTATCCATTGAAGAGCACAGACCCTGAATGTCCATGTCCACACCTGTGTCCTGAACCACCCAAATGTCTAGGGGAAAAAAAAGGCAAAACACAGTGCAAAGAAAAAAAAATGGTCTCAGAACTTCTTTTTTCCCTCTATTGAGAATCATTAGTAGTTTTGGCTTCCTGTACTGTTATGATAGGCAATTCAGTACCACAATGGACATAGCGGTCAGAGCACATACAGTGATCTGACAATAACCCAAAATCATAGAACGAGCTCTGAGACGTGGGAACTCTGCAGACCGCAATCCCTAATCCTCACCAAACAACACTAGAGGCAGCCGTGGATTGCGCCTAACTCTGCCTATGCAACTCGGCACAGCCTGAGAAACTAACTAGCCTGAAGATAGAAAATAAGCCTACCTTGCCTCAGAGAAATACCCCAAAGGAAAAGGCAGCCCCCCACATATAATGACCGTGAGTAAGATGAAAAGGCAAACGTAGGGATGAAATAGATTCAGCAAAGTGAGACCCGACTTTCTTAACAGAGCGAGGATAGGAAAGATAACTTTGCGGTCTACACAAAACCCTAAAGAAAACCACGCAAAGGGGGCAAAAAGACCCTCCGTACCGAACTAACGGCACAGAGGTACACCCTTTGCGTCCCAGAGCTTCCAGCAAAACAATTAGACAAGCTGGACAGAAAAAATAGCAAACAAATAGCAAAGAAGAACTTAGCTATGCAGAGCAGCAGGCCACAGGAATGATCCAGGGAAAAACAAGTCCAACACTGGAACATTGACAGGAAGCCAGGATCAAAGCATTAGGTGGAGTTAAGTAGAGCAGTACCTAACGACCTCACCACATCACCTGAGGTAGGAAACTCAGAAGCCGCAATACCACTTTCCTCCACCAACAGAAGCTCACAGAGAGAATCAGCCGAAGTACCACTTGTGACCACTGGAGGGAGCTCTGCCACAGAATTCACAACAGAAACCCAAGGATAGCTGCTTTTTCTCCAATAAGTAAATCAAGGGGAGTTAAGAAAACTTATCCTACCATGATCAGCCGACTGCTACAGTAGTTTCTTTTTAAAAAGGGATTTCTTTGTCACTTAAGAAACTGCAATACTCATTGAGGAAATACAAAAATGCTGCATTTTTCCAATGTGTTTTCAGTAGCAAAATGTGCAATAGCAATCTGATATGATTATTGCATCTTTCCTGAAAAATATTACAATTTGAAAGTTCTCCTTGGTTGATACCTTTAATGGTTAACTAAAAGATGGTAACAAATTTCAAGCTTTAAAGACTAATCAGATCTCTTCATCAGGCATAAACTAGAACAGAATTCTTCAGATTTTGTATTATTCTATGCCTGATGAAGAGACCTGCGTAGTCTCGAAAGCTTGCAATTTATTACCATATTTTCAGGTAGCCATTAAAAGGTATTAACCACTGAGGACTCTAAATGTTTAATATTTTTCTATCGGTTGGCTAATGCTGTATATAGATATATTTTCTCCCTTTATGAGGCATCTTTGGTGCAGATTTGTACTTTTAGTGCACAAATGATGGGGGTCTGGACTTAAAAACGCAATTTGTGTTTTACTACATGCATTTTGTTGTGCTCCCTATATTGTTTTTTTTGGCGGGGGGAAGCACTTTAGGATGCTAGCAGGTGCGAAAGATGCAGTAATACAGGAGACAGAGCAAGGGTTAACAGGTTATTTATCTATAGGAGCAGTAATTATACAAGCAGAGAGGTAAAGGATGTGATTGGAGGATGGGGGAAAATCAAATGCAATAGAATGTAACATGTTAACTTATCAATCTCTGTGCGCTGGAGGAAGGTCGCTGGAGGATCCCTCAGTGGCGCCTCAGGTGGCGCGAGATGTCTCTGATCCGGTCACGCAGATGAGTGATGAACTTTCTACTGGTGACAACGAATCCTCTGGGTTCTTCAGCACGCGATCTCCTGAGGCAGAGATGAAGGTCGGCGGCACAGAAGAAGAAGCAGAGAGTTCAATGAGCAAGGTCGCAGTAGGAGCTCACAGTCCAGCGGACACAGACATGGGCCACTCCTCAGCAGGCACCGCAAGGATGGGACTAAGCGGTGCTTCTGCGGTGGGGAGCAGAGCAAAGGTCTGTACTTTATCCTGGTCACTACCCGGTGAGGAAGTCTCTCTGGGTTGAGGGTGAGATGCGTCAGCAGTCTGGCTAGCTGGGGGTATAGGCACAGCTAGTGGGCGTGGGTCCGAGAGGAGGGAGTTAACCGTCTTACTACTCCCAAGCTCGGTCCCCGCCAAGTGTCCTGTCTTCCCGCTAAAACTGCTATTTATGTCGGACCTGTCCCCATCAGTCAGGTGCCCGGTACTGCTCCGGTCAGCAATCGCTTCCCCCTGCAACACTGGTGACAGCCCCAATGGTTCAAGCCCAGACACACAGGAGAGACGATCAACTTGGCTCTCCTCCTTACAGCACCATAACATGTAATGGTTAAAAATCTTTTAAATGTAAAGAAGACATGAGTTTTCATAAAATTCCATCCACTTTGCTTGAACTGTTAAATACAGATTTTCTGCACAAAAATATAGCTGAAAAAAGCACAGTAATTACTCTACTTAAAACTAAAATTGGCCTAAAACTACAAGAATATGAGACAGCAAACTCGGTACTACTACATCAGCTTAGATTGTGCTACCTGCATGCATTTCTAAAGCGCAAAAGCCATTATTTAGACATCACCAAGCTTTTTCTGTCTTATCTGTCTCTATCTAGATAGCATTGAATGAACATCATAGATAAGAGATTGCTTCTCTGTATACAAACAAGCCATTCCTTCCATTTTCCGCAGCCTGCATATTAGACTTCACACATAATAACCTCTATTATTGCCATATAGCACAGATCCTGTGTAGCGCACACAGCATTACTTACGAGCATATTATGACAAAGCAGTACCTCCCTTATCGCTGCTGCACAGCAAAGTGCCTATAAACTCTGACTGGCCTGCATCACCATTTTAATACATAGTGTGGGGCAGAATTAATGTTTCTGGTAATATGTTTTTTTTTTCTACATGAGATTCACATTAAATTGTCAACGGGGCTAGATTAGAAATGTGTTCTTTTCTAAAGAATGGTCATGGTGTATTAGAGTCAACAGAAAGCGTGTTATCTACTGAATCGGGGTAACCACAATCCACATGTAAGCTTTAAACTATATGGTAGTGCTGCCTTCTTCTCGGGGAGGATAGTGCTCTGTCTGGAGACAAGTGAGATTCCCTTTGGTAGGTAATCACACACACAACTTCCAAATCCAGGCCAGAAGGGGGAGCTCGAAATCCTGTTTTAGGGCACCTTCCCTGGATAAAGATCCTGGTTTGGAGGCGGAGTGAGTTCAGTTAGTACAGACAGTCTGTGGTGAGGACAGACAGGGATGGAGCAGAGTGGAGATACAGGACTCCAGGAGGGGACTAGGAAGGTCTCCAGGGAGTCAGAGCGCAGTAGCCGGGTACCGGGAGCCAGAGGCTTTTGTGGACTATAAGACACAGAGCTGAACCGGAGGGCATTGAATTGCATGGACTTTGCCCATATCAACCTGCGACACAGCAGCACCTTGGAGCCTGGTGTCACCGTGAAAGGACCCCAATAGGCATGGCTCAAGCTGCCTGCCATACAGGTACCTGTCCCTGGACAGGAGAATGAATAAGGACTTTGCTTAAGACACTTAGTGGCAGCAGGGACCTCAGAGACAGTAAGAACATAGTTGAAAGATCCAACCTGACCTGCCAAGGGGATTCCACTTGTCTCTGGACTACCCGGACTTCTAATTTACCTGTTGCGGGTGCCCTGAACTGTGGCCTGTCACCCACAAGTAAACCAGGTAAAGACTTACAACCTGTCACCTCCATTTATTCACCAGCTTTACCATATATGCCACACACCATAGGACCCCTGGGGACCCTGCTTCTCCTGTGGGAAGTGTAACATCTGGACTTCCACAACATCCCCCAGGGGACCCCTCTAATGCAGCGTTGGTCCCCATATTGACCGAACTCCACAGGTGGTATGACAAACTTTGAACATTTAACGTTGATGCCCAGGGCCACGGACCAGGTCGCAGCCACCGTGACATCCCTCTTTGCAACCGGACCCGGTACCGAGTACCCCACTGCCCTGTGGGCGCGTCAACTTTTGGCATCACGAACAGGATTTTGTGCCCAGGCATCGCCAGGTACTGTGTGCCAGTGACTGTGATAGTTTGCTGCCAAAACCGCCATTGTTGCGCTGCTTGCAGCGTGAGGAGGAGGAGATATACCTTTTGGGGCGGAGCCAGCTGGAAAGAGCGTGAAGAGGAGAAAAGGGTGCTGTGCTGCTGAGAGGAAGGCTGGAAGTGAAGACGCCGTATAGCGACGTCAGAAGTGAAGACACTGCCAAGTGCCGAGCGGTGCATCAGAGGAACCGCTGCAGACTCCGGAGAGGAGGCCCAGCTTGTACCAGGTTAGAGAGGGGGAAGAGCCATATCTGACTCAGGGCCGGGATTTGCGGCGAATGCAGCCGCATGCCCCACAGCACCCCCAGGGCTTGCAGCGGACACACCCGCAGGCCCAGTGATGCCCCCAGGCTACACGGTGGACGCAGCCGCAAGCCCCGTACTGCTACCAGGCCCCGCAGAGCCTGCAGCTCCAGTAAGCCGGCTGGACACTGCCACAGCTACGTCGCCAATCATGCCCCTCTCCATGCCATATATACCTGGAGCAGCATGGCTCCTACAGTATTCCGGAGAGTCACATACGTTAAATGACTTTAACGGAAAGGCTCCGCAGCCTGTTTGAAGTTTATTCTTTGACAGAGCATCAGAAAATGAACATTTTGACTGGTCAGCTGATGCAGCCCTGAGAGAGGTAAAATCCTGGCCTTATGTGGACAAAAGGACTGTGCAGCAGATCTCTGCTAAGCTCAAAATTACCTTTGACACCTGCACCGCTGCAGATATAAAAAGGAAGTTCTTCGGATGTAAGCAAAAAGCACAAGACAGCATACGGGACTATGCCCTTAATTTGCAGGAGGCGCTTCGGGCTGTTAATCAAGTGGATCCTAGCAGTGTACAGGATGGAGATAAACTCTTAAAAGAGCAGTTCATTGAGGGACTCCTGTCTAGCACCCACAGGACTCAGTTACGCATCCTGGCCTTGCAAAACCATGACCTGGACTTTGTGCAATTTAAGGACAGAGCCATCCGGGTGGTACCCGAACCTCCACCCCGCCGTGCAGTGCCTCTTAAGCGTCCAGCCGTCTCATACCACCAGGAAGAGGCATCATATCCTCAGGTCCCCATTAAAGCTGATGCACAGGTCCTAGATGAGGATTCGTCTACAGGACTACACCTCCAGGTGCAGGAACTGACCAAAGGTGTTGCTGCATTAGCCCGGACCGTACAGTCTCAAATGGAAAACCCTAAGGGGAAGATCAAGCTGGCTTCCAGACCGGAGGATGTCCCCTGGCGACGACAGAAGAGGATCCCGCCGACCAAAGGGAGAGTCGACGATCGCTATCACCAGGATGGACGACCCATCTGCCGGTGCTGCAACCAGGCAGGACACATTGCAAGGTACTGTCATTTAATTGAGCAACCCCTGGGGCAGAGGGACAACCCCTAGGAATAGGGGGACCAGGCCCACACAACCGGCGAGCCAAATACGTCGGAGTACGACCTGTTCTCCCCATTGTGATCGACGGCATCCCGATGAACACTTTGTTGGACACCGGTTCACAGGTTACAACCATGCCTTACTTCTTTTATAAGCGTTATTGGTCCGATATAGAAATTACCCGTGGTCCAGATAGTGACTTAACGATAGAAGCCAGTAATGGTCAGCCTTTGCTACAGATGGGATACAAGGAGGTCACCATTAACCCCTTCCCGACCTGTGACACAGCGTATGCGTCATGAAAGTCGGTGCCAATCCGACCTGTGACGCATATGCTGTGTCACAGAAAGATCGCGTCCCTGCAGGCCGGGTGAAAGGGTTAACTCCCATTTCACCCGATCTGCAGGGACAGGGGGAGTGGTAGTTTAGCCCAGGGGGGGTGGCTTCACCCCCTCGTGGCTACGATCGCTCTGATTGGCTGTTGAAAGTGAAACTGCCAATCAGAGCGATTTGTAATATTTCACCTAAAAAAATGGTGAAATATTACAATCCAGCCATGGCCGATGCTGCAATATCATCGGCCATGGCTGGAAATACTAATGTGCCCCCACCCCACCCCACCGATCGCCCCCCCAGCCCCCCGATCTGTGGCCCGCTCCCCTCCGTCCTGTGCTCCGCTCCCCCGTCCTCCTGTCCGCTCCCCCCGTGCTCCAATCACACCCCCCGTGCTCCAATCAAACCCCCCCGCACTCCGATCCCCCCCCGTGCTCCGATCCACCCCCCCTGCACACCGATCCACCCCCCCTGCACACCGATCCACCCGCCCGCACACCGATCACTCTCCCCCATGCTCCGATCCCTCCCCCCTGTGCTCCGACACCCCCCCGTGCCCTGATCTCCCCCCCCTGTGCCCTGATCTCCCCCCCTTATACTTACCGATCCTGGCGGGGTCCGTCCGTCTTCTTCCCCGAGCGCCGCCATGTTCCAAAATGGCGGGCGCATGCGCAGTGCGCCCGCCGAATCTGCCGGCCGGCAGATTCGTTCCAATGTGAATTTTGATCACTGTGATATAATCTATCACAGTGGTCAAAATAAAAAAACAGTAAATGACCCCCCCCATTTGTCCCCCATAGATAGGGACAATAATAAAATAAAGAATTTTTTTTTTTTTTCCACTAAGGTTGGAGTTAGAACTAGGGTTAGGGTTAGGGGTAGGGTTAGGGGTAGGGGTAGGGTTAGGGGTAGGGTTAGGGGTAGGGGTAGGGGTAGGGTTAGGGGTAGGGGTAGGGTTAGGGGTAGGGGTAGGGTTAGGGGTAGGGTTAGGGGTAGGGTTAGGGTTAGGGTTTCGGTATGTGCACACGTATTCTGGTCCTCTGCGGATTTTTCCGCAGCGGATTTGATAAATCCGCAGTGCTAAACCGCTGCGGATTTATGGCAGATTTACCGCGGTTTTTCTGCGCATTTCACTGCGGTTTTACAACTGCGATTTTCTATTGCAGCAGTTGTAAAACCGCTGTGGAATCCGCAGAAAGAAGTGACATGCTGCGGAATGTAAACCGCTGCGTTTCCGTGCAGTTTTTCCGCAGCATGTGTACAGCGATTTTTGTTTCCCATAAGTTTACATTGAAATGTAAACTCATGGGAAACTGCTGCGGATCCGCAGCGTTTTCCGAAGCGTGTGCACATACCTTTAGAATTAGGCTATGTGCACACGGTGCGGATTTGGCTGCGGATCCGCAGCGGATTGGCCGCTGCGGATCCGCAGCAGTGTTCCATCAGGTTTACAGTACCATGTAAACCTATGGAAAACCAAATCCGCTGTGCCCATGGTGCGGAAAATACCGCACGGAAACGCTGCGTTGTATTTTCCGCAGCATGTCAATTCTTTGTGCGGATTCCGCAGCGTTTTACACCTATTCCTCAATAGGAATCCGCAGGTGAAATCCGCAGTAAATCCGCAGGTAAAACGCAGTGCCTTTTACCCGCGGATTTTTCAAAAATGGTGCGGAAAAATCTCACACGAATCCGCAACGTGGGTACATAGCCTTAGGGTTAGGGTTGGGTTGGAATTAGGGTTGTGGTTAGGGTTAGGGGTGTGTTGGGGTTAGGGTTGTGGTTAGGGGTGTGTTGCGGTTAGGGTTGTGGTTAGGGTTACGGCTACAGTTGGGATAAGGGTTAGGGGTGTGTTGGCGTTAGAATTGAGGGGTTTCCACTGTTTAGGCACATCAGGGGGTCTCCAAACGCAACATGGCGCCACCATTGATTCCAGCCAATCTTTTATTCAAAAAGTCAAATGGTGCTCCTTCCCTTCCGAGCCCCGACGTGTGCCCAAACAGTGGTTTACCCCCACATATGGGGTATCAGTGTACTCAGGACAAACTGGGCAACAATTACTGGGGTCCAATTTCTCCTGTTACCCTTGAGAAAATAAAAAATTGCTTGCTAAAACATCATTTTTGAGGAAAGAAAAATGATTTTTTATTTTCACGGCTCTGCGTTGTAAACGTCTGTGAAGCACTTGGGGGTTCAAAGTGCTCACCACATATCTAGATAAGTTCCTTGGGGGGTCTAGTTTCCAAAATGGGGTCACTTGTGGGGGGTTTCTACTGTTTAGGCACACCAGGGGCTCTGCAAACGCAACGTGACGCCCGCAGACCATTCCATCAAAGTCTGCATTTCAAAACGTCACTACTTGACTTCCGAGCCCCGACATGTGCCCAAACAGTGGTTTACCCCCACATATGGGGTATCAGCGTACTCAGGACAAACTGGGCAACAATTACTGGGGTCCAATTTCTCCTGTTACCCTTGAGAAAATAAAAAATTGCTTGCTAAAACATCATTTTTGAGGAAAGAAAAATGATTTTTTATTTTCACGGCTCTGCGTTGTAAACGTCTGTGAAGCACTTGGGGGTTCAAAGTGCTCACCACATATCTAGATAAGTTCCTTGGGGGGTCTAGTTTCCAAAATGGGGTCACTTGTGGGGGGTTTCTACTGTTTAGGCACACCAGGGGCTCTGCAAACGCAACGTGACGCCCGCAGACCATTCCATCAAAGTCTGCATTTCAAAAGTCACTACTTCCCTTCTGAGCCCCGACGTGTGCCCAAACAGTGGTTTACCCCCACATATGGGGTATCAGCGTACTCAGGAGAAACTGGACAACAACTTTTGGGGTCCAATTTCTCCTGTAACCCTTGAGAAAATAAAAAATTCTGGGCTAAAAAATTATTTTTGAGGAAAGAAAACGTATTTATTATTTTCACTGCTCTGTGTTATAAACTTCTGTGAAGCACTTGGGGGTTCAAAGTGCTCACCTCACATCTAGATAAGTTCCTTTCGGGGTCTAGTTTCTAAAATGGGGTCACTTGTGGGGGGTTTCTACTGTTTAGCCACATCAGGGGCTCTGCAAACGCAACGTAACGCCCGCAGAGCATTCCATCAAAGTCTGCATTTCAAAATGTCACTACTTGACTTCCGAGCCCCGACATGTGCCCAAACTGTGGTTTACCCCCACATATGGGGTATCAGCGTACTCAGGAGAAACTGTACAACAACTTTTGGGGTCAAATTTCTCCTGTTACCCTTGGGAAAATAATAAATTGCAGGCTAAAAAATCATTTTAGAGAAAATAAAATTTTTATTTTATTTTCATGGCTCTGCGTTATAAACTTCTGTGAAGCACTTGGAAGTTCAAAGTCCTCACCACACATCTAGCTTAGTTCCTTTGGGGGTCTAGTTTCCAAAATGGGGTCATATGTGGGGGATCTCCAATGTTTAGGCACACAGGGGCTCTCCAAACGTGACATGGTGTCCGCTAATGATTGGAGCTAATTTTCCATTTAAAAAGCCAATTGGCGTGCCTTCCCTTCCGAGCCCTGCCGTGCGCCCAAACAGTGGTTTACCCCCACATATGGGGTATCAGCGTACTCAGGACAAACTGGACAACAACATTTGCGGTCCAATTTCTCCTATTACCCTTGGCAAAATAGGAAATTCCAGGCTAAAAATCATTTTTTAGGAAAGAAAAATTATTTTTTATTTTCATGGCTCTGCATTATAAACTTCTGTGAAGCACCTGGGGGTTTAAAGTGCTCAATATGCATCTAGATAAGTTCCTTGGGGGGTCTAGTTTCCAAAATGGGGTCACTTGTGGGGGAGCTCCAATGCATAGGCACACAGGGGCTCTCCAAACGCGACATGGTGTCCGCTAACAATTGGAGCTAATTTTCCATTCAAAAAGTCAAATGGCGCGCCTTCCCTTCCGAGCCCTGCCGTGTGCCCAAACAGTGGTTTACCCCCACATATGAGGTATCGGCGTACTCGGGAGAAATTGCCCAACAAATTTTAGGATTCATTTTATCCTATTGCCCATGTGAAAATGAAAAACTGAGGCGAAAAGAATTTTTTTGTGAAAAAAAAAGTACTTTTTCATTTTTACAGATCAATTTGTGAAGCACCTGAGGGTTTAAAGTGCTCAATATGCATCTAGATAAGTTCCTTGGGGGGTCTAGTTTCCAAAATGTGGTCATTTGTGGGGGAGCTCCAATGTTTAGGCACACGGGGGCTCTCCAAACACGACATGGTGTCCGCTAACGATGGAGATAATTTTTCATTCAAAAAGTCAAATGGCGCTCCTTCCCTTCCGAACCTTACCATGTGCCCAAACAGTGGTTTACCCCCACATGTGAGGTATCGGTGTACTCATGAGAAATTGCCCAACAAATTTTAGGATCCATTTTATCCTGTTGCCCATGTGAAAATGAAAAAAATTGAGGCTAAAAGAATTTTTTTGTGAAAAAAAAGTACTTTTTCATTTTTACGGATCAATTTGTGAAGCCCCCGGGGGTTCAAAGTTCTCACTATGCATCTAGATAAGTTCCTTGGGGCGTCTAGTTTCCAAAATGGGGTCACGTGTGGGGAAGCTCCAATTTTTAGGCACACGGGGGCTCTCCAAACGTGACATGGTGTCCGCTAAAGAGTGGAGCCAATTTTTCATTCAAAAAGTCAAATGGCGCTCCTTCCCTTCCAAGCCCTGCCGTGCGCCCAAACAGTGGTTTACCCCCACATATGAGGTATCAGCGTACTCAGGACAAATTGGACAACAACTTTCGTGGTTCAGTTTCTCCTTGTACCATTGGGAAAATAAAAAAAATGTTGCTAAAAGATAATTTTTGTGACTAAAAAGTTAAATGTTCATTTTTTCCTTCCATGTTGCTTCTGCTGCTGTGAAGCACCTGAAGGGTTAAAAAACTTCTTGAATGTGGTTTTGAGCACCTTGAGGGGTGCATTTTTTAGAATGGTGTCACTTTTGGGTATTTTCAGCCATATAGACCCCTCAAACTGACTTCAAATGTGAGGTGGTCCCTAAAAAAAATGGTTTTGTAAATTTCGTTGTAAAAATGAGAAATTGCTGGTCAAATTTTAACTCTTATAACTTCCTAGCAAAAAAAAATTTTGTTTCCAAAATTGTGCTGGTGTAAAGTAGACGTGTGGGAAATGTTATTTATTAACTATTTTGTGTCACATAACTCTCTGGTTTAACAGAATAAAAATTCAAAATGTGAAAATTGCGAAATTTTCAAAATTTTCGCCAAATTTCCGTTTTTATCACAAATAAACGCAGAATTTATTGACCTAAATTTACCACTAACATGAAGCCCAATATGTCACGAAAAAACAATCTCAGAACCGCTAGGATCCGTTGAAGCGTTCCTGAGTTATTACCTCATAAAGGGACACTGGTCAGAATTGCAAAAAACGGCCAGGTCATTAAGGTCAAAATAGGCTGGGTCATGAAGGGGTTAAAGTGAGGTGGGTAGAATTAAAAGCCCAAGGGATGGTGATTGTTGATATTGATCGACGTGAATGCAAACCTATGATGACTATTGGTGCTAATGTTATTGAAAATTGTCTGGCAGAGGTTATAGTCTTATTACAACAGGTGGCTGAAACTGCTGGTTCCAGTGAGAAGAGAGTGTCCTGCAAAAGGAAATCAGAGCCCTGGTACAAAGACTACAGGTAGAACTATCTGGTGGAGAAATTGGCAGAGTCACAGTGAGTGATTCAATCCCCATTGCAATACCCCCCAGAAGTGAAATGTTGATATGGTGTCTGGCATATATAGGTATCCGAGGTAAAGACTACCAGGCAATGGTAGAACCTGTGTATTCGGCCAGTAGGCCTACAATCCTGACAGCCAGAGGGGTGGTTGAAGTTTGCAAGGGGAGGGTACCAGTACGTGTTCTCAACTGTGTGGAGAAGGAGGTTCACTTAACCAGATATGCCACAATTGCCAAACTGTTTACTGTTGATAACAATGTGATACAGGCGACAGAACCCTTGCTACCGTCCAACCAGGAGGAGGACAATGGCTCTGCAGGAGAAATGGAAGATTGGTGTCAGAAATTACATGTGGGCACTGGCTCTACACCTTCACACCAGAAACAAGGGGCTTACTGGGTGGTCCATGAGTATGAATGGCTGTTCAGTAAACACCCACTAGATTTCGGGCAGGTAAAAGGGGTAAAAGTAGGCCCTCCGAGAGCATCAAGCCTCCACTTCCTTTGAGTCCACTAACCATGTTACTATGCTTAGATTTTTCTGACAATAGTAGTCTACAAACTTGATATTTGTGCCACCTGACTGTGGCTGAGCATGAAAGCAAGTAGAGATGTTGCATGTGGTATCAGGGCTCCCAGCATCGATCCCTCACCCACCTCGTCTTAATTTGACATTCAATTCAAATCTGTAAATTATGCCCCAGACCTCGATACCTCATGCATGGCTGATTGCTGCAGTTCCATTATACAATTTGCACTGTGGGTGAATTGAGGCCACTTTCCTTGTGTCTGCCCCAAATTTGAGGTGTTTTGGCAGCTTTTGGGTCCATTTAAAGTGTGTGTTTGTTTTTGCCTCCCATTGCTTGTAATGGTGTTCGGTTATGTTCAACAAATATTAAAATAAATTGACAAATATTGCAAATTCGTCGATCGTAATCTGAACCAAACATTAAAATATTTTCTCATCCCTATTCATGCCTTTAAAAGACGACACCAAAAGCAATTGGTAGGTAGTTGCTAGAATGATGTATTTTTGCTGTTGACATCCCGTTATTGGAATAGCTGACCTGTAGGATTCTAAAATATATCACAATATAATCCTTTAAAATACAGCTCATGGAACATATATGACAGTAAACACTTTAATATTCCTAAAAAAAAAACCTATCTATTGGGTCCTTAACCAGACCACACAATTAATATGTGGACTCCAACAACTCCACAATGTGGACTCCACAACAAACCACCCATAAAGGCAACAGGTTTCTGCTAATAACCAAGAAAAATTATCTTTCACAATTGGTGCAGAATCCAACCAGAGGAGCAGCACTTTTGGACCTAATACTATCTAATAGACCTGACAGAATAACAAATCTGCAGGTGGTTGGGCATTTAGGAAATAGCGACCACAATATTGTGCAGTTTCACCTGTCTTTCACTAGGGGGACTTGTCAGGGAGTCACAAAAACATTGAACTTTAGGAAGGCAAAGTTTGAACAGCTTAGAGATGCCCTTAATCTGGTAGACTGGGACAATATCCTCAGAAATGAGAATACAGATAATAAATGGGAAATGTTTAAGAACATCCTAAATAGGCAGTGTAAGCGGTTTATACCTTGTGGGAATAAAAGGACTAGAAATAGGAAAAACCCAATGTGGCTAAACAAAGAAGTAAGACAGGCAATTAACAGTAAAAAGAAAGCATTTGCACTACTAAAGCAGGATGGCACCATTGAAGCTCTAAAAAACTATAGGGAGAAAAATACTTTATCTAAAAAACTAATTAAAGAGGTCTGGAAACACATGATGAGAGCATTATACTGCCTCTGTACAAATCCCTAGTTAGACCGCACATGGAGTACTGTGTCCAGTTTTGGGCACCGGTGCTCAGGAAGGATATAATGGAACTAGAGAGAGTACAAAGGAGGGCAACAAAATTAATAAAGGGGATGGGAGAACTACAATACCCAGATAGATTAGCGAAATTAGGATTATTTAGTCTAGAAAAAAGACGACTGAGGGGCGATCTAATTACCATGTATAAGTATATACAGGGGACAATACAAATATCTCGCTGAGGATCTGTTTATACCAAGGAAGGTGACGGGCACAAGGGGGCATTCTTTGCGTCTGGAGGAGAGAAGGTTTTTCCACCAACATAGAAGAGGATTCTTTACTGTTAGGGCAGTGAGAATCTGGAATTGCTTGCCTGAGGAGGTGGTGATGGCGAACTCAGTCGAGGGGTTCAAGAGAGGCCTGGATGTGTTCCTGGAGCAGAACAATATTGTATCATACAATTATTAGGTTCTGTAGAAGGACGTAGATCTGGGTATTTATTATAATGGAATATAGGCTGAACTGGATGGACAAATGTCTTTTTTCGGCCTTACTAACTATGTTACTATGTTACTATGTAAAGTTTACCGCCCCAGCAGACTGCGGAGGCAGTTCAATAGCAGCAACTAGGATGATTTCCCAACTCGGTGTGTATCTAATTAGGTGTAAGAGAAGTCAGGAAAGCATAAGAGTGCATTTAGCCCATGGCTATACAGGCAACTATTCTTCAAGAAGTGACATTCAGACTTTCTTCTCTCAAATAATGCTTAGAAGAGTAACACACAGTCCCAGTTTAGTTTGCATTCCTGTTGTAGTGTGTGTTATATCATCTGCTGCAAATATATCACCCGTCTGGATATCAGTACTGCTGCCCATGGTGCGTTTGCTCAGTAAGGAAAATCAGCAGACATTCTCCTTTATACTACCACTAGGGATTCAGGGAGCAACAACCATCAGAAAGAAATGACTATATATTCCAATGACATTTATCCCTATGGAATATGTGTATTCTGCTGGAGGCGATTCGCATGAATACACAACCTGCTTACTATGTAATGTCACACCTGGAACTAACCTCAGCTACCAACATGCATGAAAATAAGATATAGAGCTTTCATGTGAAATTTTCTTACATCCTCTACATCACATACAATGGTATTTAAAAGTATGGGCATCCCTGGTCAAAATCACTGCTACTGTGAACAGTTAAATTAAAGATGAAATGATTAAAGATGACACATGTCCTTTGGATTTTAGGCAAAAAACGTTTTTTTTTCATCTTTTACATATTAAAAATTACAAAAAGGAAAATGCGCCAATGCAAAAATTTGAGCACCCTGCATGGTTAGCACCTAGTAGCACCCCCTTTTGAAAGCATCACCGCTTGTAAATACTTTTTGTAACCAGACATGTGTCTTTCAATTCTTGTTTGAGGGATTTTTATCCATTGTTCAAGGAAAATTCTCCAAGTTCTGTGAGATTCCTAGGTTGTCTTGCATGCAGTGATATTATGAGGTCTAACCACAGATTTTCAATGATATTCAGATCAGGGTAATGAGAGGGCCATTGTAAAACCTTCAACTTGCTCTTTTTAGGCAGTCTATTTTGGATTTTAACGTGTGCTTAGGTTCATTATCCATTTGTAGAAGCCATCTTCTTTTCAACTTCAGCTTTTTTACAGATGGCGTTATGTTTGTATCAAGAATTTGTTGAAATGTCATTGAATCCATTTTTCCCTCTACCTGTGAAATGTTCCCAGTGTCATTGACTGCAACACAATCACAAAACATAATTGACCCACACCCATGCTTAATGATTGTTGAGATGTTCTTTTCTTGAAATTCTGTGGCCTTTTTTTCAACACATGCCATTGATCATTGTGGCCAAATAGTTATTTTTGAACCTTACTGGTTGACAGGACTTGTTTCCGAAATGTATCAGGCTTGTTTATATGTTCTTTTGCATACTTATGACACTAAATTTTATGGTGAGGATGCAGGAGAGGATTTCTTCTGATGACTCTTCCATGATGGCCATATTTGTGCAGGTGTCTCTGAACAGTAGAACAATGTTTCTGAAGGTCTTTTGCAGTAAAGCAGGGGTTCTGATTTGCCTTTCTAGCGATCCTTCAAGCAGCTCTAAAATTTTGCTAGGTCTTCCAGACCTTATCTTAATCTCCACTCTTCCTATTAACTGCCATTTCTTAAAGGGAACCTGTCACCCCGTTTTTTCAGTAGGAGATAAAAATACCGTTAAATAGGGCCTGAGCTATGCTTTACAATAGGGTATATTTTGTCCCCTGTTTCCCTACCTATGCTGCCGACATACCTTACAAAAGTGGCCTTTTTCGCCTGTCAATCAGGCTGCTCAGGTCGGATGGGCGTGGTCACAGCGCTGTTTCTCCTCCACATCTTGCTTATGTTCCCATTGGTGGCGTAGTGTTTCTCGCATGCGCAAGTGCCGAATGCACTGCGCAGCTGTAGAAAAAGAGCGAGCTCGCCGCTATTCAGCGGTTTCTCGGTGGGCGCGGCCATCTTCCTGAGGCTTCGCGTGCGCAGATGGAGTCTCCTGCTTCCGGGGGCTTCAGGAAAATGGCCGCGGGATGCCGCGCGTGCGCAGATGGACATCGCGGCGGCCATTTTCCTGAAGCCGGGGAGCCGGGGGTCAAAAGCCAGACGAGCGTGAAGTACCAGGGATAAAACAGAAGAGTAAAACGAGACGGACCAGGGGGTCAGAGAACCAAGAAGGGCTGATAAGTACTGAGCAGAAAGCAGAGGCAGAAGTCAGGGGGCAAAACTGGGTCATACACAACAAAGCTCACACGCACAGAGGCACAACGATTAAAGATGAGTAACCTGGGTCAGCAACCACTAACCAAGAACACGGAAGTACATTATCACCAACACCAGACCCAGGAAGAACCAGAATTAAATAACCACCCCAGAACCAGAAAGAGGCAACTAAAAGTAACCTTGACCTGATCTGGACAGAGGCTAGATCAGTGTTTCTCAACTCCAGTCCTCAAGACCCCACAACAGGTCATGTTTTCAGGATTTCCTTAGTATTGCATAGGCGATGGAATTAATGCTTGAGCAGGTGATGAAATTATCACCTGTGCAATACTAAGGAAATCCTGAAAACATGACCTGTTGTTGGGTCTTGAGGACTGGAGTTGAGATACACAGGGCTAGATCATTTCACAAATTAATTGTGGACACACAGCCTAAAGTGGCACCAGTTGTACCCTAGAAGCACTGGGCTACATTTATAACAGCTAATAGAAAAACTAACCTTGATGACCGTAGCAACAAATCACACAAAGCTTTCATTTAATTAACTACTCTGACAAATGAAAGCGGCACTATGATTGGCTTCTATATGCAACATGGACAGTTTTACTTTGTTGTAATAAAAGAGGTCCAGTTTTTGGGCCAATACATTGTGACTATAACCAGCAGTAGTCTCTGTTCGTAATCTGCCATTATCTAGGTCTTTGGATGCCTTGAAAGTTAAAAAGGCAGAACTTTTGCTATGTAATGGGTCAATGGGTCTGTTTATATGGCATGCTGTCATCTATAATATCTGGTATGTGGCCTATAATATTTCCAGTAGCTCACTTCTTCAGGGTATAATTTGGGATTTTATAGGTATGGTTGGATGTGAACAGCTCTAATTCTATTGCTTAAACAAAACTTGTAATGGCGTTATATTTTAGCAGTTTGCAGTACATGGTGTTTGTCCCTGTCTGGCAGCAAAATACCGTATTCAGATTCACACTGCTCTGTGAATAATACAGATGTAGTTCTCATTGCATTATCCATAACACTTGACACATTGCTGCATATTTAATACATGCGAGAGGAACGGTGATTAGGAGAGAAGACATTCTGGTATTTACACGCTCCTCCTTGCTACATATGCTCTGATGATACCGCTGTAAAGGTGGCTCCCGTAGGGACGTTGTAACCAAGGAATCCAAATTACCAGAACATTTGCGTATTTGTCATTCTAATTATTCTTATTTTTTGCCTGCTCCATTAAACACATCTTTAACACATCATTTGCGCACTGAGAGCAATCATATCTTTTATTTTCCCCTCATTTTCAGTGTTCATTGTGTCCAGGTTGATACTATATGTGCTGTTTTTCCCAGCATATATTTATGATTTTTAGTATATAATGGCTGTCTCCATCGCTGTATGAGGGCTTGTTTTTCTGTGGGACAAGTTGCATTTCTAAAGGAGTTGTGCATTACTTTTTTTTGTGCTATCCAATATAAGAAAAAACATGCTATCTATCTAGACCTACACCCCTCCTCTTCTCTGAGATGAGCTTTAAAACAAAATTAAGTCCTGATCAACACTGGAGTTTTGCATACCTGTCTTAATGAATTTGGCATATCTTATTCCAGTGCACCCTTCATCAAGATGCCTTTTTATAAATTTGGTGCATCCTTCAGCTGGCATCCTCGACGTAAGAAATGTATTTTATCATGGATTAGAATATATTTTTGTTGTAATATATGCCTCTTTTGTGGCGCATATAATGTGTTTACCACTCCCCCTCTGCACGGAGCGCCACCCACTTTTAAGAAAAGACGGCAAAATGACAAAAGTTGCCAAATTGTAGTTGCTCAATTTTTTTTGACATTTCAAAACTGTTTTACGCATTTAGATTTTGTTTTAGAATGATAGCAAAAAGCGATGAATCTAGCCCATATTGTAAGTCTTTTTGATCTCCGTTCCATATTTTGTGTAATTGCAGAAGAAATAATATTTTGCAACCTTATCAATCATCATCCCAGTGCATTGACACAGCAAGATAATTGTACACAAGCATTGTTAAAAACAATAATTTCACGATTATTTTGCCTTGCAAACAGGCTGCTGATCATCCAACGAACAAGTGAAATGCTTGTCCATCGGGTGTATTGATCTTTTGTGCAGTGCAAAAAAAAATCATTGTTCTCGGCAGTTCATCCGTGTAAACAGGACTCGTGCCACCAAGAACAATTGCAGACTATCTACACTGAGCGATATGCTATACATCACTCAGTATTTTGAGCTGCCTGTGTAACCAAGCAAGTATTAAATGACTAGATGATGCCCGATTCTAACGCATCGGGTATTCAAGAATAAGTATGTAGTTTATTTATGAAGATTTCAGAATAATGCAATGAATACACAGGATTCGGCCGGCCATGTGCGACCAATTAGCGAAACGTGGTTCAAATCCCCCGCAAATTCATGGCTGGACTGCGTCTGTCGCTGATTGTTCGTGGCCGGGTGCGACCAATCAGTGAAGCCAGGGCGAGCTCCAGGATTTTGAGGGCCCCAGGCAAAAGAGTCTCACAGCCCATGTAGCAAATAACACAGCCTATGTAGTATACAGCACAGCCACGTAGTATATAGCACAGCCATGTAGTATATAGCACAGCCCACACAGTATATAACACAGCCCACGTAGTATATAGCAGAGCCCCCGCAGTATATAAATGTGGCACCCCTAGGGGTATTTGCCACAAAAACAGTTACTGACACTAAATACAAATACTAAAATAGCAAGACTGCACTACCACCTCCGGCCAGAAGGGGGAGCTCCAGAGACTCCCCTTGATCCATTCTGGTCTGAGAGAAGAACTGGCAGTTGGGCTAAGGAGCTGAAAGTGAGAGGTCATACAACTGAATTTCTAACAGCCCTATGACGGTTTCCAGGCCCAAATCACTGGCCTGAGGAGAAGAGGGACAGAGAAAAAGGACATTGTGAGAACCGGGTAGCATTAATCACTACCCAGAACAGGCGCAAAGACGGATACCGGATCCGTGGCTGTATTCATTATATATAATACAGCAACCGGAAAAACGTGAAGTGATATCAGCTTCACTAGGGCCGGACGCAGCAACAGACACAGAGTTCAGCAGTACTCCTGGAGGGGGTAAGCCGATAAAAGGACTCGGGTTGCCCGTCGAACCAGGACCCGGAGGGGACAGATTGGGCCGGCAGCCAGTTCACATACAGCAGTAGGGCCACACAGAAACTGCGTACAATAAGAGGCGAAGACCCCGGCAGGGTCAAAGTAATTCAGAGTTCCCATACAGACTCCGGTGACAGGACTGGTTGTAAAACCCTTTATGTTGAAGTAAACTGGTTAAACGTTTCAGTGCCTCAGTCTTTCATTTGGACAATAGCCATCTATCCAGGATCAGGATCATCACCGCTGGGAGAACCTGCTGCTGATCAAGTAAGTGCCTGTTCCCTCATGATACCCCTTACACTGTGCATTGCCTGAGGCCACAGCACCGGGTCAAGCCACCCGTGACATCTCCCTCAAGAGACAGACCCCATTGGTCCGGTGCTGGGTACCCTGGTCTCCTGGGCGTCACATTTGGCGTCACGAACAGGATTCAGCCAGCCCGTATACCGGGTATTGTGTGCCGTGATTGGAGCCCAAAACTGTGAAAACTTGGATGAAAAATCTTGAAAATTGACTTTATTAAAGAAAATTCCATTTCCCATTAAAAACTATTGAAAGTGACTTTTCCCCATTGGTTATAATGGAGTAAAGATGGCCGCCATCACCTCATAACCGTTAGGCACGAGACTGTTAATTGAGTTACGCCATTACCTGAGCCCTAGTCTGACTGAAAAACTTCAGAATCCGCCATTACAGAGCGCGTGGCGGGCGGGAGCAGCAGGGGGCGTGTCATTGTGGGCGGCACCAAGCTGATCGCTCTGACGTCAGAGCAAGGGGAAAACCAATCCTGCTGCACAGCAGAACGAATCTACACTATCCCGACGGAAGCGGAGGACCGGAAAGGTCCGGATTAACTAAGGGGGCACAGTATGTCGCAGCACGGAGATGCCGCAGCACCCGGCGACGCTAATGCAGCTGAAAGACAGAGTGTCGATAGAGAGTCCGGTAGTGCAATGGTGCAAGGAGTGGCGCCCATCATGCCGGTGCTGATGCCATATACCCCGGGTGGCCCGTGGCTTCCAATGTATGAAGGTGAGCCTAATACCCTTGACGATTTCAGAGAAAAGATGCTGGCCCATTTTGACATGTTCCCCGTGGGTGAAGTTCAGCGTGTTAGTCTCCTGATAATGCAGTTAAGTGGCCATGCTAAGCGAGAAGTCACAGCATGGGCAGCTGATCTGAAAGGCACTGTTGAACGCACATTTGCTGGATTAAAAGCTACATTTGAAAGCACTGCCAGCAGCAAAGCTAAAGTACGATTCTTTAATTGCAAACAAAAAGTTAATGAGGGCGTGAGAGACTTTGCCTTAAACCTGCAGGAAGCCCTTAAATCACTTACACTGGCTGAACCCATTTTTAACACCGGAGCGGATAAACTGCTAAGAGATCAATTTATTGAGGGACTCTACACCCCTTCTCACCGGGGGGCATGTGAGTATGCTTGTTTTTAAGAACCCTGAATTGACATTTGCCCAATTAAAGGAGAGCGCTATATGTCTCCAGCTGGCAGAGGCACCTCGGGATCAGGATCCTACGCAACCCATGGCAGAGGCACCTCAACAACAGGGAGTGCAAGTGACATCAGCTATGTCCGGGGCCATTGCTAAGCCCCTGGGGCCCAGTACTAATGAGGCTCTTCAACAAAAGCTTGACTCTTTAACTGATGTTGTTGCTTCAATGGCTAAAACCATGCAGGAGATGAGAGGACCCAAGATGGAGTTGCCAAACCGTAGAGAGGATGTTCCATGGATGAGACCCCGGAAATACCCGACATGGAGAGGACGACCCCGCGACCGCTACCAACCGGATGGACAGCCCATTTGCCGCCGTTGCCAGCAGCCAGGCCACTTTGCACGAGATTGTGATTTAAACGGGAATCCCCTGGGAATGCGGGCCGCTTCACAGGAATGAACTTTCAAGGCCCAACACCCTGGCACGACAGGTACATCGGAGGACGACCCATTATCCCTATCGTGCTGGACGGAATTCCCCTCAACGCTTTGCTGGACACAGGTTCCCAGATTTCATCTATACTGTATATCCTTTATAAGAGGTACTGGGCTGATGCAGATATTGATAAAGGGCCCTCTGATGTTGAACTAGATATATGGGCCAGTAATGGTAAGTTGGTACCGAAACTAGGATTCAGGGAGATGACCATAAAGATTGGTAAAGTAGAATTGAAGAAACAGGGTATAATTGTTGTTGATGTAGACCGGCGGAACTGTGAACCAACTGTATTGATAGGAATGAATGTGTTAGAGAACTGCTTTGCCGAAGTTATTTCTGTCTTACAGCAAATTGCTGAAACTGCCCAATCCTACCAGCAGAGAGTTCTCTGGAGGGAAATAAAAGTATTGATGTTAAGGCAACAGGTAGAAGTTGCAGGTGGAGAAATCGCAGTGTGAGGGTAAGTGATCCAACGTCTATTGTAATCCCACCAAAAACAGAAATGCTGGTATGGTGTAGAGCAGCCATTGGTACTAAGGGACGAGATTATCAAGCCTTAATAGAACCAGTGTACACCGACAGCAGGCCCACTATACTCACAGCACGAGGGGTAGTCGAGGTACACCGGGGACGAGTGCTGGTACGACTTTTGAACTGTGGAGAGGAAGAGGTCATTTTGCCAAGGTATGCTACAGTGGCAAAGCTATATACTGTTGACAACAATGCCATCACAACCATTGAGCCCTTAGAACCAACCTGTCAGGTGGAAGTCAACGGCTCAGATGGAGAATTGGAGGATTGGTGCCAACAGCTACACGTGGGCATAAATTCAACACCTACCCATCAAAAACAAGGGGTGTATAGGCTAGTGACGGAATATGAACAAGTCTTCAGTAAACACCCATTGGACTTCGGACGGATAGAAGGGGTAGAACACACAATCCCCACCGGTGACCATCCCCCAATAAAAGAAAGATATAGACCCATACCGCCCGCTCACTATCAATGTGCAAAAGATATGCTGAGGGAGATGAAACAGGCCGGGGTAATAAGAGACAGCTGTAGCCCCTGGGCGGCCCCTCTAGTGATTGTCAAAAAAAAAGACGGAACCATGAGAATGTGCGTAGACTACCGGCAGATTAATAACATCACCCATAAAGACGCCTACCCCTTGCCTAGGATATAAGAGTCCTTGACTGCTTTGAAATCTGCTAATTATTTTTCCACCTTAGACTTAACAAGTGGGTATTGGCAAGTCCCTGTGGCTGAGAGAGATAAGGAAAAGACGGCATTCACCACACCAATGGGTCTATGTGAATTTAATCGCATGCCATTCGGACTCTGCAACGCATCCGGTACCTTCCAGCGGCTGATGGAATGCTGCCTCGGACACAAGAACTTCGAGACCGTCCTCCTGTACCTAGATGATGTGATCGTCTACTCAAAGACTTACGAACAACACTTAAAAGACCTGGCAGAAGTGTTTGAAGCCTTATCCAGGTATGGCATGAAAATCAAGCCATCCAAATGTCACCTTCTCAAGCCAAAGGTACAGTTCCTGGGACACATCGTGAGTTCGGAGGGAGTAGCACCGGATCCCGAGAAAATAAGCGCCATAAGGGATTGGCCAAGACCTACCAACGCAAAAGAAGTGAGGCAATTCCTGGGATTGGTGGGTTACTCTCGCAGATTTATAAAAGGATTTACCAAGTTGGCAGCACCCTTGCAAGACGCCTTGGTAGGGCAGACGAAGAAACCTTCAAACCGAAACCCTCCTTTTCTGTGGAACGACGAAAGGGAAGACTCCTTTGAACAACTAAAGAAGGCACTAACCGGAGAAGAGGTTCTGGCATACCCAGATTACCATCAACCTTTCATCCTCTACACCGATGCCAGTAATGTGGGACTAGGAGCGGTGCTGTCACAAAAGCAAGAAGGTCGGGAGAAAGTCATCGCCTTTGCAAGTAGAAAGCTCCGGCCTACTGAAAGAAATTCAGAAAATTACAGCTCCTTCAAATTGGAACTACTGGCAGTAGTTTGGGCTGTGACTGAATGTTTCAAACACTATCTGGCCGCTGCAGAATTTATTGTCTATACTGACAACAATCCGTTGACCCACCTGGACACAGCCAAATTAGGTGCGTTAGAACAGCGATGGATAGCCCGGTTATCTAATTACAACTTCAAGATCAAGTATCGAGCAGGTCGCAAGAATGGAAATGCCGATGCCCTATCCTGGATGCCACACTTGAGAGATGTAGAAGAAGAAACGGGGGAGCTTGAAGAAATTGAACTACCAGCCTTCCATCATCCCAAGGCGAAACATCATCAGTCAAGTACCTATCAGAAACAACAAGAGGTGAATTTTAATCTGTTAGCACACCATAGATGGGCTGACACCCAAGACAGCAATCCGGCTGTGAAGTTGGTGAAGGAACTGTTAACTGAGCAAAGTGCATATCCCGATGAGGATGCCCCAGAAGAGACGCATCAACTCTGGAAAGAGAGAGGCAAAATGTTCCTGTATCAAGGGAAGCTCTGTAGAAGGTACACCAATCCGAAAACACATGAATTGGTTTGGCAGATTATCGTGCCTAAACAAGATGTGAAGATGGTCCTCGAAGCTTACCATAATGGTGCTGGTCACTTCGGTTGGAAAAAGTTAGAAGTACTTCTAAGAGAAAGATTTTATTGGGTCGGGATGAGAAAATCAATCGAACAGTGGTGCAGAAATTGTGGCCCGTGCAACCTCAGAAGAAACGATCAAAAGAACCAAAGAGCACCACTGCAGCCCATAATCACCAAACAACCACTTGAACTTGTAGCCATGGACCACGTGAAGTTGACACCGAGCCGGTCCGGCTATGTCTATGAATTGACCATCGTGGATTATTATTCACGCTTCTTGGTAGTACTACCCGTAAAAGATCTGACAGCAAAAACAGCAGCCAAAGCGTTCCAAACGTACTTTTGTAGACCCCATGGATATCCGGAACAGGTTCTCACCGACCAAATTACAGCCTTTGAATCAGAGATCTTTAGAGAATTCTGTAATATGTATGGTTGCAAAAAGATCCGGACGACGGCCTATCATCCACAAACAAACGGCTTATGCGAGAAGATGAACCATATTGTAATAGACCTACTAAAGACTTTACCTGAGACAGAAAGGAATCAATGGCCAGAGAAATTGCCTGACTTGGTGGATCTGTATAATCATGTCCCGGTGAGCTCCACCAACTGCACCCCAGCTTACCTTATGCGTGCAAGACCCGGCCAATTACCAATCGATCTAGAAATGGGAATTCTGAAACCAGACGCAGAAGTTCAAGACTCCAATTGGGATATCATACGGCAAAAGCAGTATCGCCAAGTGCAAGAGAGTGTGGAAAGAAGCCTTCAGCAAACTAGAGAAAGACAGGAGCGAACTTTCAACCAGAATGCTCTAGCGACCCCATTAAGACCGGGTGACCAAGTGCTCAAGAGAAATCGTCGAACCAATAAACTAGACAATCAGTGGGAAGCCGTACCCTACACAGTTTTACCAACAAGAATGGATAATCCTAAAATGTGTCTCATTAGCAAAAACGGAGGCTTAACATCTGTACTAGTGTCAAGAGACAATCTTAAATTATGTCCGGAAGCATTGAAAGAGCCAGAAGTTGTCCAGCCAGAAGCAGAAGCTATTCAACCCATGCAGGTCCAACCAGTAAAGGAAAAAGAAGAGGAAATGTATCACACCTGTATAGGAGACTTTCCCAAAACCCTACTAACATACCATGGTGCAGTAGTGGTTCCCATGGTGGCCTTTTACCCAACACCGAACCCAATTCCAGAAGTCCCAAGACAGGAAGAGGCTGACCCCAAACTACGGGAGGTTCCAGGCCAGGAAGAACAGATTCCTGATCAGAGTAATCCCATTCACGGTGGACTTGCCAACTCCATAGTCGTGGAATTATCTTTAGCAGAGCGGGCAGATACTACATCCGCAGTAGACAGTAGTACACCACATGAAGAGACACCGCTATTACGTAGATCACAGCGTAGTACCCAGGGTCAATTACCGGCCAGGTATGCGGATTACCAACTATAAAACTATAGTCATTGTTATCATTCTGCAACGTTTAAGCCCAGTACCTACAGAGACTTGTCTGTATGAATTTATTGCATATTCTTGAACTTTTTATCAGCCCGGAGGCACTAAATCAAAGCTCCGGAAAGACTGCTTTTTGAACTTTGCTTTTTGCTCTTTTTGAACTTTCTTTAGACTTTATATTGGTAACTCCGTTGGAAAAATTGAACTAAATTCTTGGACACAAAGTGCAGTGCCTTTCCTAGTACCTTCAAGGATAGAACTGTATTAATGGACGCTATTTGAAGTGACTTTTTACAGAACTCTATTTTTGTTTCCTTGAGTGGTTTTTGTAACTTTTCATTTTTAAGACTCTGTACATATTAATTGTTATTTCAAAATGTTATCGTCCCACAGTCCCGGAGTACTGTTCTTAACTAAGGGGGAATGTGGCACCCCTAGGGGTATTTGCCACAAAAACAGTTACTGACACTAAATACAAATACTAAAATAGCAAGACTGCACTACCACCTCCGGCCAGAAGGGGGAGCTCCAGAGACTCCCCTTGATCCATTCTGGTCTGAGAGAAGAACTGGCAGTTGGGCTAAGGAGCTGAAAGTGAGAGGTCATACAACTGAATTTCTAACAGCCCTATGACGGTTTCCAGGCCCAAATCACTGGCCTGAAGAGAAGAGGGACAGAGAAAAAGGACATTGTGAGAACCGGGTAGCATTAATCACTACCCAGAACAGGCGCAAAGACGGATACCGGATCCATGGCTGTATTCATTATATATAATACAGCAACCGGAAAAACGTGAAGTGATATCAGCTTCACTAGGGCCGGACACAGCAACAGACACAGAGTTCAGCGGTACTCCTGGAGGGGGTAAGCCGATAAAAGGACTCGGGTTGCCCGTCGAACCAGGACCCGGAGGGGACAGATTGGGCCGGCAGCCAGTTCACATACAGCAGCAGGGCCACACAGAAACTGCGTACAATAAGAGGCGAAGACCCCGGCAGGGTCAAAGTAATTCAGAGTTCCCATACAGACTCCGGTGACAGGACTGGTTGTAAATCCCTTTATGTTGAAGTAAACTGGTTAAACGTTTCAGTGCCTCAGTCTTTCATTTGGACAATAGCCATCTATCCAGGATCAGGATCATCACCGCTGGGAGAACCTGCTGCTGATCAAGTAAGTGCCTGTTCCCTCATGATACCCCTTACACTGTGCATTGCCTGAGGCCACAGCACCGGGTCAAGCCACCCGTGACATCTCCCTCAAGAGACAGACCCCATTGGTCCGGTGCTGGGTACCCCGGTTTCCTGGGCGTCACATAACACAGCCCACATAGTATATAGCACAACCCATGTAGTACACAGTACAGCCCATGCAGTTAACACAGCCCACGCAGTATATAGCACAGCCACATAGTATATAACACAGCCCATGCAGTATATAACACAGCCCACGTAGTATATAGCACAGCCCATGTAGTATATAGAACAGCCCACATAGTATATAGCACAGCCACGTAGTATATAACACAGCCCACGTAGTATATTACACAGCCATGTAGTATATAGCACAGCTACATTGTATATAGCACAGCTACATTGTATATAGCAGAGCCACGTAGTATATTGCACAGCCATATAGTATATAGCACAGCTACGTAGTATAAAGCACAGCCCCTGCAGTATATAACACAGCCCACATAGTATATAGCACAACCCATGCAGTATATAACACAGGCCACATATTATATAGCACAGCCACGTAGTATATTGCACAGCCATATAGTATATAGCACAGCTACGTAGTATAAAGCACAGCCCATGCAGTATATAACACAGCCCACATAGTATATAGCACAACCCATGCAGTATATAACACAGGCCACATAGTATATAGCACAGCCCACGTAGTATATAGCACAGCCCACGCAGTATATAACACAGCCCACGCAGTTTATAACACAGCCCACGTAGTATGTAGCACAGCCCACGCAATATATAACACAGCCCACGTAGAATATAACACAGCCACGTATTGTATAGCACAGCCACATAGTATATTGCACAGCCACGTAGTATATAGCACAGCCCATGTAGTATATAGCACAGCGACATAGTATATAGCAATGTGGGCACCATATCCTTGTTAAAAAAAGAATTAAAATAAAAAATAGTTATATACTCACCTTCCGGTAGCCATGGATCCAGCCCAGGCCTTTAGCAACGCTCCGTTCCCAGTAATGCCTTGCGGCAATAACCTGTAATGATGTAGCGGTCTTGCGAGACCGCTACGTCATCTGGGGTCATTGCCGCAAGGCTACTGCAGACGCCGGAAGGTGAGAATATAATGATTTTTTTAATCATTTTTAACACTATATGTTTTTACTATTGATGCTGTATAGGCAGCATCAATAGTAAAAAGTTGGTCACACTTACAGGACTAATGGCAGTGTTAATGGACTGAGTTACACCGTGTTATGCCACGGTGTAACTCAGTCAGTTTAATGGACTGCTAAAACACTATGTGGGCGCTGACTGGAGGGGAGTATGGAGGGGGCACTGACTTGAGGGGAGTAGGGAGGTGCCAATTTGCAGCAGGACTGTGCCTGTCGCTGATTGGTCGCACCCCGCCGGCCGCGACCAATCAGCGACGCGGAATTTCCATGACAGACAAACAGACAGAAGTGGACCTTAGACAATTATATATATAGACTGCCAGTTTACTGATCGTCGATTGTATCGTGCCACTGGTGGTTCATGTACAGTTGTGATCAAAAGTTCACATACCCCAGCAGAATTTTTGCTTTCTGGCCTTTTTTCAGAGAATATGAATGATCACACCAAAACTTTGTCTCCACTCATGGTTAGTGGTTGGGTGAAGCCATTTATTGTCAAACTACTGTTTTCTCTTTTTAAATCATAATGACAACCCAAAGCATTCAAATTACCCTGATCAAAAGTTCACATATCCTGGTGATTTTGGACTGATAACATGCACAGAAGTTGACACAAATGGGTTTGAACGGCTACTAAAGGTAACATCCTCACCTGTGACCTGTTTGGTTTTAATCAGTGTGTGAGCATAAAAGCTGAGTGAGTTTCTGGGATCCAGACAGACTGTTGCATCTTTCATCCAGCCACTGATGTTTCTGAATTGTGAGTCATGGGGAAAGCAAAAGAATTGTCAACGGATCTACGGAAAACGGTAGTTGAACTGTATAAAACAGATAAGAGAAACAAAAAGATATTCAATGAATTGATAATGCCAGTCAGCAGCATTCAAACTGTGATTAACAAATAGAAAATCAGGGGCTCTGTAAAAACAAAACCACCATCCAGTAGACCAACCAAAATGTCATCCACAACTGCCAGGAAAATTGTTCGAGATGCAAAGAAAAACGCACAAATAACATCAGCTGAAATACATGACTCTCTAAAAACAAGCGGTGTGGCAGGTTCAAGATGCACAATAAGGAGGTACTTGAAGAAAAATGGGCTGCATGGTCGAGACACCAGAAGAAAGCCATTGCTGCGCAAATGCCACAAAGTATCTCACCTGCAATATGCAAAACACAACAGAGACAAGCCTCAAAGCTTCTGGAACAAGGTAATTTGGAGTGAAGAGACCAAAATTGAACTTTTGTTACATTTGAGGAGAGATCAACAAAGCCTATGATGAAAGGAACATCATTCCTACTGTAAAGCACAAAGGTGGATCGCTGATGTTTTGGGCATGTGTGAGCTACAAAGGCACATGAAATTTGGTTAAAATTGGAATAAAGATGAATGCAGCATGTTATCAGCAAATACTGGAGGCAAAATTTCACTCAGCAGCCCAGAAGCTGTGCATGGGATGTACTTGGACATTCCAACATGAGAACAATCCAAAACATTAGGCCAAGTTGACCTGTCATTGGCTATAGCAGAACAAAGTGATGGTTCTAGAGGGCCATCTCAGTGTCTTGACCTCAATATCATTGAGACACTCTGAGGAGATCTCAAGCACGCAGTTCATGCTAGACAGCCCAGGAATTTGCATGAAATGGAGGATTTTTGCCCAGAAGAATGGGCAGCTTTACCATCTGAGAAAGTAAAGAACATCATCCACAACTACCACAAAAGACTTCAAGCTGCCATTAATGTTAGAGGGAGCAATACACAGAAATTAAGAAATGGGGTATGTAACATACATAGTAACATAGTAACATAGTTAGTAAGGCCGAAAAAAGACATTTGTCCATCCAGTTCAGCCTATATTCCATCATAATAAATCCCCAGATCTACGTCCTTCTACAGAACCTAATTGTATGATACAATATTGTTCTGCTCCAGGAAGACATCCAGGCCTCTCTTGAACCCCTCGACTGAGTTCGCCATCACCACATCCTCAGGCAAGCAATTCCAGATTCTCACTGCCCTAACAGTAAAGAATCCTCTTCTATGTGAGTTCGCCATCACCACCTCCTCAGGCAAGCAATTCCAGATTCTCACTGCCCTAACAGTAAAGAATCCTCTTCTATGTTGGTGGAAAAACCTTCTCTCCTCCAGACGCAAAGAATGCCCCCTTGTGCCCGTCACCTTCCTTGGTATAAACAGATCCTCAGCGAGATATTTGTATTGTCCCCTTATATACTTATACATGGTTATTAGATCGCCCCTCAGTCGTCTTTTTTCTAGACTAAATAATCCTAATTTCGCTAATCTATCTGGATATTGTAGTTCTCCCATCCCTTTTATTAATTTTGTTGCCCTCCTTTGTACTCTCTCTAGTTCCATTATATCCTTCCTGAGCACCGGTGCCCAAAACTGGACACAGTACTCCATGTGCGGTCTAACTAGGGATTTGTACAGAGGCAGTATAATGCTCTCATCATGTGTATCCAGACCTCTTTTAATGCACCCCATGATCCTGTTTGCCTTGGCAGCTGCTGCCTGGCACTGGCTGCTCCAGGTAAGTTTATCATTAACTAGGATCCCCAAGTCCTTCTCCCTGTCAGATTTACCCAGTGGTTTCCCATTCAGTGTGTAATGGTGACATTGATTCCTTCTTCCCATGTGTATAACCTTACATTTATCATTGTTAAACCTCATCTGCCACCTTTCAGCCCAAGTTTCCAACTTATCCAGATCCATCTGTAGCAGAATACTATCTTCTCTTGTATTAACTGCTTTACATAGTTTTGTATCATCTGCAAATATCGATATTTTACTGTGTAAACCTTCTACCAGATCATTAATGAATATGTTGAAGAGAACAGGTCCCAATACTGACCCCTGCGGTACCCCACTGGTCACAGCGACCCAGTTAGAGACTATACCATTTATAACCACCCTCTGCTTTCTATCACTAAGCCAGTTACTAACCCATTTACACACAATTTCCCCCAGACCAAGCATTCTCATTTTGTGTACCAACCTCTTGTGCGGCACGGTATCAAACGCTTTGGAAAAATCGAGATATACCACGTCCAATAACTCACCGTGGTCCAGCCTATAGCTTACCTCTTCATAAAAACTGATTAGATTGGTTTGACAGGAGCGATTTCTCATAAACCCATGCTGATATGGAGTTAAACAGTTATTCTCATTGAGATAATCCAGAATAACATCCCTCAGAAACCCTTCAAATATTTTACCAACAATAGAGGTTAGACTTACTGGCCTATAATTTCCAGGTTCACTTTTAGAGCCCTTTTTGAATATTGGCACCACATTTGCTATGCGCCAATCCTGCGGAACAGACCCTGTCGCTATAGAGTCCCTAAAAATAAGAAATAATGGTTTATCTATTACATTACTTAGTTCTCTTAGTACTCGTGGGTGTATGCCATCCGGACCCGGAGATTTATCTATTTTAATCTTATTTAGCCGGTTTCGCACCTCTTCTTGGGTTAGATTGGTGACCCTTAATATAGGGTTTTCATTGTTTCTTGGGATTTCACCTAGCATTTCATTTTCCACCGTGAATACCGTGGAGAAGAAGGTGTTTAATATGTTAGCTTTTTCCTCGTCATCTACAACCATTCTTTCCTCACTATTTTTTAAGGGGCCTACATTTTCAGTTTTTATTCTTTTACTATTGATATAGTTGAAGAACAGTTTGGGATTAGTTTTACTCTCCTTAGCAATGTGCTTCTCTGTTTCCTTTTTGGCAGCTTTAATTAGTTTTTTAGATAAAGTATTTTTCTCCCTATAGTTTTTTAGAGCTTCAATGGTGCCATCCTGCTTTAGTAGTGCAAATGCTTTCTTTTTACTGTTAATTGCCTGTCTTACTTCTTTGTTTAGCCACATTGGGTTTTTCCTATTTCTAGTCCTTTTATTCCCACAAGGTATAAACCGCTTACACTGCCTATTTAGGATGTTCTTAAACATTTCCCATTTATTATCTGTATTCTTATTTCTGAGGATATTGTCCCAGTCTACCAGATTAAGGGCATCTCTAAGCTGGTCAAACTTTGCCTTCCTAAAGTTCAGTGTTTTTGTGACTCCCTGACAAGTCCCCCTAGTGAAAGACAGGTGAAACTGTACAATATTGTGGTCGCTATTTCCTAGATGCCCGACCACCTGCAGATTTGTTATTCTGTCAGGTCTATTAGATAGTATTAGGTCTAAAAGTGCTGCTCCTCTGGTTGGATTCTGCACCAATTGTGAAAGATAATTTTTCTTGGTTATTAGCAGAAACCTGTTGCCTTTATGGGTTTCACAGGTTTCTGTTTCCCAGTTAATATCCGGGTAGTTAAAGTCCCCCATAACCAGGACCTCATTATGGGTTGCAGCTTCATCTATCTGCTTTAGAAGTAGACTTTCCATGGTTTCTGTTATATTTGGGGGTTTGTAACAGACCCCAATGAGAATTTTGTTACCATTTTTCCCTCCATGAATTTCGACCCATATGTGAACTTTTGATTAGGGTCATTTGAATGTTTGGGGTTGTATAGTGCAGTGCTTACTGTATGTGTTGGGGGACAATCGCTTGGCAACATGATGAAGGCTCACAGGCACGTTTTCTCACTTAAACAGTCCATGTGGTTTATTATACACTCAGCATAAACCACTGTAGGCCATGTTACATATCACAGTCACTAAACAAGCCGGACTTCTCCCTGTCCAGTTACCGTGGGAAACCGTGCCAATGTCTCTCACAACTTTACTCCATTAGTTGCAATCGCTACAAACGCTGGACCTCACTTAATCCAGTTACCATGGGTGACCACACAGTTCATTCACCGACCCTCATCAATGCACACAGTCCCCCATACTCTGGGTTACCTTCCAGGAGCTCCGCTCCACACGTTGACTCCTTGTCAGTCCAATGTTCCCGGGGAAGCTGCCTAACTGGGATCTCTGTCCTGGATGATGACTTGCTCCACAGGCCATCCAATGCTTCCAGACCCTCAGAAGGTCTGTAGCTTCCCAATGCAGTTAGCTGTCAGACTCTGCAGGTACATGGTCTCACCGTGTGCTCTTCAGGAATCTGGTCTACTCACAGGACCTTCCAACACACAGAAACTTGTCCTCTTTCAGGACCTTACAACACAGATTATGTGACTCAAACCACAGTCACATTATATAGCTGAAACCATCCCCATAGGTGGGAGGTGTGTGGTTAGCCATTCACGCCCAGGTCTCCGACTAACCCTGTAGGCCCCCTTATACACAAAACAAGGCTCATAGAACTACAGGTCAGGCTTACAGTGCAGATGACCTCCTCCTCTGTGACAAATACCGGTCATTTACAACAATGCCGGTCACTGTCTCACAGTTATTGTTATGATTTAAAAAGAGAAAACACAATAATTAGGCTCCCCATGCATGTGTCACGACTGTGACACAGCTGCGGCACATGCAGATGCTTTGCCGATCAGCTGATCGGCTGGCGCGATCCAGGAAACTAGGTTCCCTTTCCAACTTATTCGTCAAGCGCTATAGCTTGCCAAATAAGAGGGAACTTTAGCAAATTCGCTCATCTCTACTTGAAGCCAGAATACCCAAGTCTTTCTCCTGTTCTGTAGTCCCAAGTATGGTCCCATTTAATATATATGCAGCAATAGAATTACTCCTTCCCAGGTGCATTACTCTACGTTTATCTCCATTAAACCTCATTCGCCAAGTGTTTGCCCATTCAGACATCTTATCCAAATCGTTTTGCAAAATTGTAATGTTGTGGGCAGATTTAAGTATCTTACATAGTTTGGTGTCATCAGGAAAGACTGACACTTTACTCTCAATCCCATCCAAAAGGTCATTTATAAAGAGGTTAAAAAGAATCGGTCCTAGCACAGATCCCTGTGGTACCCCACTGGTGACTATATCCCATTTCGAGAACATACCATTTGTGATGACTCTTTGTTTCCTTTCAGTTAGCCAATTCCTTACCCATCTACATATCGTTTCCTCAAGTCCCTGCTAATGGAGCTCCAGTATAAAACTGTTTTGTGGTACACTATCAAATGCCTTTGCAAAGTCTAGGTAAATCACATCAGCCGCATTACCAACATCCAGATTTGCAATTACCTCCTCATAGAAACCCAACATGTTAGACACGACCTATCTTTCATGAATCGATGCTGGTTGTCAGTTACTATCTTATTCTCTGCAATATATTTCCGCAGGTCATCTCTCATAATGGCCTCAAAAATTTTGCACACTACTGATGTCAGACTTACTGGATGGTAGTTGCCTGGCTCCACCTTCTTACCTTTCTTAAATATTGGTACTACATCTGCCATCCTCCAATCCTGTGGCACCATCCCTGTTACAAGAGAGTCTAATAATATGAGATACAGTGAATGCTATCTGAGCCGGGGGATTTGTCAATGTTTAATTGGCTCAGACGCAGGTGTACTTCATCTTGTGTTAAACTAAATATATCAGGCTAATTTGCTGCTACATTTCCTCCTCTACCTGTTCAGCCATATTAGGAGTCTTGGAGGCTTGTAGCAAACTCCAATTAGCAGCTTTCCATTATTGCCGTCCCCATGTACACTTACCCATACTGACTCTACATTGTTGCAGCTCCCCCCAAGGTCATCATTGAGCACTGATCTTATCTTAGATTTCATAAAATACACACCCCTCCCCTTTTTCTGTTTTTCCTGTCCTTTCTAAGTGTAGCGTAACAATCTATGTTTGTTATCCAGTCAAGACTTTCATCCAGCCAAGTCTCCATAATACCAACCACATCGTAATCTGTCGCTGACATAAAAGTCTCCAGTTCATTCATTTTGTATGCAAGACATCTTGGATTTGCCAGTAGACAAACCCTTCTTTCCTGCACCTATTTCCAAGCCACTTATTTATCTCCCTAAGCTCCCGCTGTCTTTCTAGTGACACTTGTGGCAGTATTTCTGAAAAGACCACTTTTGAGGTCATAGCCTTCAGCTTCTCTCCTAGTTCTTTGTAAATTGTTTTTAAGGACCTTCCACCTCCCTCTAACTTTGTCATTGATACCGATGTGTACCATGACTGCTGGGTTTTTCCCAGCAATCTATCTATCTCATCGCAATATGCCAAACTCGAGCACCCGGCAGACAACACACTGTTCGGCATTCACAGTCTCAGCGGCAGATGACCCTGTTTGTCCTCCTTATTATAGAGTCCCTACCACCAACATCTGTCTGTCCTTTGCTGCACTTCTATGTCCTTTCTTCTTACGGGAATTGTTTTCCTGGTTGCTAGGAACAACGATCTGCTGTATTGATCCACTTCCTGGGTTTGCATCCCTAATATCAGACAAACAGGCATATTTACTAGGTTATCCCAGGGCAGGACTGAGCTCCCTGGCACTTTCCCCCTACTTTCCCCCTACCCCTTCTTGTAACATTTACCCAGCTACGTACTTCTCTGTCTAATCTTCCCCACCTCCACCCTCCTCCATTTCCCTGGCCCCAGCCAGTGCAAGCTCAGTGAGCTCTAAACTCCTCTCCAAGTTTAAAATAAAATTCAAGTTTGCAGTGCCCCTGAGGGTTTCAAACTGCACATTTAAATCCATTACCTGGACTTCCAAAAAGGTAACTCACTGACAGTGAATGCAGATATCTTCACTGTCAAATCGCTATCCAATGCATACATATATCTCACAAGATGCACACTGTCTTTCATTATTAACAGATGTTTTTACTTTTTTCATATCTACTATATAAAGCTGAATGTGTGTATGTGTGTATGTGTGTATGTATGTCCGGGATTGGCATCTGCACCGTCGCAGCTACAGCCACAAAATTTTGCACAGTCACACGTCTGGACCCCGAGAGCGTAATAGATAGTGTTGAGCATTCCGATACCGCAAGTATCGGGTATCGGCCGATACTTGCGGTATCGGAATTCCGATACTGAATTCCGATACTTCCCGCGTATCGGATACCGGAATCGGAAGTTCCCAGAATTCAAATTGAACGCAGCAGCCAATGAGGAATGAATGAAAGTGTGGGCACATCCTGTTTAGCATGGTGGGCATGTAAGTACTGGCAAGGCTGGGATTGGCTGCTGAAATGATGTCACTCTGCACTATAAAAAAGCGCTGCCGCCATTTTGCGCTCACTCTGCTGTGATTTCAGTTAGGGACAGGACGCTGTGTTCTAACTGAGGGCCAGTTGAGCTTGCTAATTGCTTTATTTTCCTTTCCAAAGGCTAATTTAGCAAAACGCTGTGTGTTCTTCACTGTTCACCTTGCTCTTGCCTTGCAGCGCTGTTTTAACAGCGTTCTGCAAGGTCTCTGTGTGTGTGTGTGTGTGCAGCTCACTCTGTAGTCTGTGTGCAGCCATATACCCGGTTGTATTCAGCTCAGGGGGGGTTCACACTGCCTCACACAGTTGTTCTTTTTTGCTCTTAGTGCAGCCTGCTGCACATTTTTTCTCAAATTTCCTATTAGTGTTTTTCCACCAGTCTCCAGCTCTATTGTGGAAAAACACTACATAGGATAACCTAGAGGGGGGTTTTTGGGCCTTGCAGCGCCGTTTACGGCTGTCTGCACGGTCTCCGTGTGAGCCCAGCTCGCCCTGTAGTCTGTGTGCAGCCATAGCCGGTTGGATTCAGCTCAGGGTTCGTTACTGGCTCATACCTTGAGAAAAATTTTCCTTTTTTTCAAATAGTGCAGCCTGTTTAAAATTTGAAAAAAAAAATTCCTATTAGTGTCTTTCCACTCGTATCCAGCTAAATAGTGGAAAAACACTATATAGGATAACCTAGAGGAGGGTTTTTTGGCCTTGCAGCGCCGTTTACGGCTGTCTGCACGGTCTCCGTGTGAGCCCAGCTCGCCCTGTAATCTGTGTGCAGCTATAGCCGGTTGGATTCAGCTCAGGGTTCGTTACTGGCTCATACCTTGCGAAAAATTTTCCTTTTTTTTCAAATAGTGCAGCCTGTTTAAAATTTGACAAAAAAAAATCCTATAAGTGTCTTTCCACTCGTATCCAGCTAAATAGTGGAAAAACACTATATAGGATAACCTAGAGGAGGGTTTTTTGGCCTTGCAGCGCCGTTTACGGCTGTCTGCACGGTCTCCGTGTGAGCCCAGCTCGCCCTGTAGTCTGTGTGCAGTCATAGCCGGTTGGATTCAGCTCAGGGTTCGTTACTGGCTCATACCTTGAGAAAAATTTTCCTTTTTTTGAAATAGTGCAGCCTGTTTAAAATTTGAAAAAAAAAAAATTCCTATTAGTGTCTTTCCACCAGTCTCCAGCTCAATTGTGGAAAAACACTACATAGGATAACCTAGAGGTTTTTTTTGGGGCCTTGCAGCGCCGTTTACGGCTGTCTGCACGGTCTCTGTGTGAGCGCAGCTCTCCCTGTAGTCTGTGTGCAGCCATAGCCGGTTGGATTCAGCTCAGGGTGCGTTACTGCCTCATACCTTGAAAAACAATTTCCTTTTTTTCAAATAGTGCAGCCAGTTTAAAATTTGAAAAAAAAATTTCCTATTAGTGTCTTTCCACTTGTATCCAGCTAAATAGTGGAAAAACACTATAAAGGATAACCTAGAGGAGGGTTTTTTGGCCTTGCAGCGCCGTTTACGGCTGTCTGCACGGTCTCCGTGTGATTTAAACTAGCTCTGTAGCCCGATCTGCACCAAAAAAAAAGTTAAGTTTACCAAACACAACTTAACACTTGTGTAGGCCACATTTGAAAAATAATAAAGTTTAGTCCACAATTTACAACATTAGTGTTTCTTACACCTGTTAGGAGGAGCATTACAGGAATAAGCACACTAAGGCCTTAGTACTTTTCTGCTTATCTTTATCTGTCAACCAAGATGAAGAGGGCAGGGAGTAAGGCACGTGGGCGTGGGCGCGGAGCAGGGAGAGGAGCAGGGAGAGGACGTGGTGATTCTGTGCCTGCTGCGGGCGCCGGTGACTCGTCGTCACTCAGTTTCAGCAGGGAACAGTCCTTCATGCGCAGCTTTGTCGGAGAGCGCCGTGCACCGCTGCTGCGTGAAGACCAAATTGAAGCCGTTGTCGGGTGGATGGCAGCTAACGCCTCGGCATCGACTTCAGTTAGTGCCACATCCTCTCAGGCACAGAGCACTGGAGAGCAGCCATCTGTCTCTTCACCACCTGCCAAATTGGCCAGGCAGTCAGAGAGCCCAGGACAGGAGCCGTCTCTACTTCTGTTCTCTGAATCTCTTGGCTTGGAAACAGGGGGCCAGCCAAGCAGCATTGGAGAAATGGAAGAAGAGGCAGTGTGCAGTGATGCCCAACACCTTTTTCTCTCTGACTCTGAAGAGGCAGGTGGGCCAGTGCCTCCGGTGACCACAGCGCAGTACGCATCTGATGATGAAACTCAGGTGCCGCTTTCTCGTGCGTACTGTGCTGCTGAGACTACCCAGGAGGAGCAGTTGGTGGCAGAGGGTAGTGGAGATGATGAGGTCCTTGACCCATCGTGGCGTGAGGAACAGGAAGGTGGTGGGAGCAGCTCAGAGGAAGAGCTTCCTCTTACGGGCCAAAGAGGGAGAGGGAGGGGGAAGACTGCGGAGCCTGTAGCCTCCACTTTGGCACCCGTTAGGAGCCTGTCTCTTTCCAAAGCCAAAAAGGGCGCTCCCAAGACTTGCAGTGCCTGGTCCTTTTTTGACACAGTTGCAGATGACATTTGTTTTGTCAAATGCAAGCTGTGTCATCATAAAGTAAAAAGAGGGAAAAATGTCAGCAACCTCAATACCACAAATATGTGGAAACATGTGCGGACCAGGCACGCGGTGGAGTTACAGAAACACACTGAAGATGTAGGCCAACCAACAGCGGCAGCTACCACCTCTTCAGCTCGTGTTGCCTCTTCCTCCAGCTCACGCACAGCTGGTTTGGCTTCCTCCCAGAGACCTTGTGTAATTCCACCCACAGCACCACCTTCCCAGTCATCCTCACACTCCCAGTCTACTCTACAGCCATCGGTAGTACAGGCATGGGAGAAAAGGCGGGCATTCTCGGCCAACCACCCCCGAGCACAGGCTCTGAATGCAGGCATTGCCAAACTGTTGTCCCTGGAAATGCTCTCATTCAGGCTGGTGGAGACTGACAGCTTCCGTGACTTGATGGCATTGGCAGTCCCACAGTACAAGGTGCCCAGCCGCTTTTACTTCAGCAGGCAGGCTGTCCCTGCCCTGCACAGGCATGTTGAGGCAAACATAAAACATGCGCTACTGAACGCCGTCAGTAGCAAGGTCCACCTCACCACCGATGCGTGGACCAGTCAGCATGGACAGGGGCGATATGTTTCCCTCACTGCCCATTGGGTTAATGTTGTTGAGCCAGGTACAGATCGTGCGAGTGGCGCAGGACGTGTCCTGCCCACTCCAAGGATTGCAGGAATCCAGTCTGTACGCATCGACTCCTCCTCTTACACCAGTTCCTCTGATTCCTCTCTGCAGGATCCGTCACAGTCCACCCCCACATGGACCCGTGAACGTTTACCTATGACCGACATGAGCACAGCCGTGGCCAAACGTCAGCAGGCCGTCTTGAAACTAGTTTCATTGGGATATCGAAGCCACACAGCGCAGGAGCTCTGGAATGCCATAAAGCAGGAGAGCGATGTGTGGTTACTGCCAGCGAATCTCCAGCCAGGCATGGTAGTGTGTGACAATGGCCGAAATCTGGTGGCAGCTTTGGCCCTTGGCAACCTCACTCACATCCCATGTCTGGCACATGTGCTTAATTTGGTTGTGCAGAGTTTTCTGAGGGACTATCCGGATCTTGATGCCCTGCTGCACAAGGTCCGCCTAGAGTGTGCTCACTTGCGGCGTTCCAGCTTGGCCAGATCCCGCATTGCTGCTCTGCAGCGCCGATTCCGCCTTCCGGAACACCGCATCATATGTGACCTACCTACCCGGTGGAATTCCACGTTACATATGTTGGAGCGGTTGTGTGAGCAGCAGCAAGCAGTTATGGAGTACCAGCTGCATCAGGCGCAAAGAAGTCGCAGTCAGCGCCGATCAGACTTCACAACCACAGAGTGGGCCACTATGAAGGACGTCTGCCAGGTTTTGCGTCCTTTTGATTATTCCACGCGGATGGCAAGTGCAGATGATGCACTAGTCAGCATGACTGTCCCCCTTATCTGCCTGCTTCAGCAAACTTTGCAAGGGTTAAGGGATGATGTGGTGGAAGAGGTGGAGGATGAGGAGTCACCTTTTCCATCAGCTTCTGGAGAGTCAGCGCCACGTGGTTCCTCACAAAGGGGTACGCAGGGGCCAATTTGTGAGGAGGATGAGGAGGAGTCAATGGAGGAGGAAGAGCTCCGTCCAGAGGAGGGAGCGACACAATTGTCCAGTGGTCAGTGTGTACAGCGAGGGTGGGGTGATGACGAGCGGGCAGAGATCATGTCTCAAGCAGGGGACAGCGTTTCTGGGCCAGTTGGCACTCTGCAGCACATGGTGGATTTCATGCTGCAGTGCCTGAGAAACGACCGCCGCATCGACCACATTCTCAACATGCCTGATTATTGGGTGTTCACCCTCCTCGATCCTCGCTACCGGGACAACGTCCAAAACCTCATCCCTGCGTTGACCCGGGAGCGTAAATTGCGGGAGTACCACGACACACTGGTGAATTCCATCATCTTCTCCTGTCCAACTGAGAGGAGTGCTGCTAGTGCTTTACAAAGCAGCTCAGTGCGTCGAGGCAGTGGGGGAGGCTCTGCCCAAAGAGGGAGCAGAAGCAGTGCCTCTGCCCAAGGCAAGCCCAGTATGGCACAACTCTGGCACACTTTTGTGTGCCCGCCCCAAATGTCTACACCATCACCGGCGGCTCCAGTCAGCAGGAGGCAACGGTTCCGTCAGATGGTGACAGACTACATGGCTTGCCCTCTTACTGTACTCCCAGACGGCTCTTCCCCGTTCAAGTTTTGGGTCTCTAAGCTGGATACATGGCCAGAGCTAAGCCAGTATGCATTGGAGGTGCTGGCTTGCCCTGCGGCTAGTGTCTTATCGGAACGTGTCTTTAGTGCCGCAGGTGGTGTACTAACAGACCGTCGCATGCGACTATCCTCCGATAACGTTGACCGGCTTACTTTCCTGAAAATGAACCAGGCCTGGATCTCGCAGGAATTTGCCACTCCTCTGCCTGATTAAGTAATTGGGTGTCATCCAGGTCTCCTGCTGTGTTCATCTTTCTACCACCTGAACTGCTATTCCTGGGCTCCAACACCGCCAGTTGCGGCTCAGAAGTGCAGGCTGCACAGTAAAAACATACGACCCAGTGTTATTGGGTTTCAGTAACGTCAGCTGATCCCCAGCTGTGTAGCCGGCAATGTGTCCTGCGACCGCCACGCTGGCACAAGAACCTAAATGTAAGGGAACCTGTCCCCCCCCCCCCCCCGTCGTTTGTTACTGAAAGAGCCATCTTGTGCAGCAATAATGCTGCACAAGGAAAAGGTAGCTTTTTTTTTTTAGCTCTTTGCACACGCAGAACTTAACACTTATAAAATGTGTTCACTGATACCGTTATACCGTCCCGGAGCTGGGACTTTCCTTCGTAATGTGACGCAGCACAGCCGTCATTCCTACCCCCTTGGTGCCATGCGCTGCCTCCTCAGCGTTGTTTTAAGCTGTCACGGAGCCTGCGCTGTTCTGTTATCCCTTGGGCATGCCCTATTTGCGCTGCCTGTCTTCTGACATAATTTGGTGTCAGGCTGGCTGCGCCTGTGCGGCCGCGGTGCCCGAGATCCCGCCTCGCAGTGTCTTCTGATTGAGTCACACTGCGGGCCTGGGATCCATGGGCATGCGCAGTGCATATCTTCCCCTCGGGCTCTCGCTCATTTCCCTCCGCCTTCTTTAGACTGTGCGCCGTCAGCTGATCCCTAGCATGCCACGGCCGTGACACCGCACAGTCTGAAGAAGAGGGAAGGAGGGGAGTGAGAGTCGAGGTTATGCACTGTGCATGCCCATGGTTCCAAGGCCCGCAGTGGGATTACGTTAGATGAGACTGCGAGGTGGGATCTGGAGCAGCGTGGACGCACAGGCACTGACAGCCTGACACCAAATTATGTCAGAAGACAGGCAGCGCTAATTGGGCATGGCCAAGGGCTAACAGAACAGCGCAGGCTCCGTGACAGCTTAAAACAACGCTGAGGAGGCAGCGCACGGCATCAAGGGGATAGGAATGACAGCTGTGCTGTGTCCCATTACGAAGGAAATTCGCACCTCCGGAACGGTTTAACGGTATAAAGGGACACATTTTTAGTGTTTACTTCGGTGTTTGCAAGGAGCATAATTAAAAGAGCAACCTTTTCCTTTTGCATCCTTAGTGCTGCACAACATGGCTCTTTCAGCTACAAACGTCTTGGGGGGGGGGGTTAAAGGTTTCCTTTCAACTTGCTCCAATCAGGCTTCGGCCTACACTCTGTTCCTCTGCTCCTCCTGCTGTCCCTGGGCTCTAACACCGCCAGTTGGTGCCTGGAAGTGCTGTGTGCACAGTCAACAGTCGCTCCTCTGTTATTGGGGTTCAGTAACGTCAGCTGATCCCCAGCTGTGTGTGCGGCAATACCTCCAATCTGCTCCTCCTGCTGTCCCTGGGCTCTAACACCGCCAGTTGGTGCCTGGAAGTGCTGTGTGCACAGTCAACAGTCGCTCCTCTGTTATTGGGGTTCAGTAACATCAGCTGATCCCCAGCTGTGTATCCGGCAACGTGTCATGCGACCGCCACGCTGGCACAACTAAAATGTAAGGGGACCTGTCCCCCCCCCCCTAGGCGTTTGTTACTGAAAGAGCCACCATGTGCAGCACTAATTCTGCACAAGGGAAAGGTCGCTCTTGAAATTATGCTCCTTGCAAACGCTGAACTACACACTCATGTAATGTGTCCCCTCACACCGTCCAACCGTCCCGGAGGTGGGACTTTCCTTTGTAATGTGACGCAGCACAGCCGTCATTGCTACCCCCTTGGCACCGTGCGCTGCCTCCTTAGCGTTGTTTGATTCCGTCATGGACCCTGCGCTGTTATGTTATCCCTTGGCCATGCACAGTTTGCGCTGCCCGTCCTCTGACATCATTTGTTGTCGTCCTGGCTGCGCCTGTGCGTCCACGCTGCCCGAAATCACACCTCGCAGTGTCGTCTAATGTGATCCCACAGTGGGCCTGGTATCCATGGCCATGCGCAGTGCATATACTAGCCACTAGCCTCTCACTCCCCTTCTTCACGCTTCTTCAGACTAGGCGGCGTCAGCTGATCCCTAATAGCATGCCACGGCCGTGACGCCGCACAGTCTGAAGAAGCAGGAAGGAGGTGAGTGAGAGGCGATGATATGCACTGCGCATGCCCATGGATCCCTGGCCCGCAGTGGGACTACATTAGATGACACTGCAAGGTTGGATCTCGGGCAGCTTGGACGCACAGGCACTGCCAGCCTGACACCTACATGATGTCAGAAGACGGGCACCGCTAACTGTGCATGGCCAAGGGATAACATTACAGCGCGGGCTCCGTGACAGAAACAAACAACGTTGAGGAGGTGGCGCCCGGCACCAAGGGGGTTGGAATGACGGCTGTGCTGTGTCACATTACAAAGGAAAGTCCCACTTCCGGGATGGTTTGACGGTGTGAGGGGACACATTATATGAGTGTGTACTTCAGCGTTTGCAAGGAGCATAATTTTCGGAACAACCATTTTCCATGTGCAGTATTACTGCTGTACAAGATGGCTCTTTCAGCAACAAATGCCTGGGGGGGGGGGGTTAAAGGTTCCCTTTCAACTTGCTCCACTGCAGGCTTCGGCCTACACTCTGCTCCTCTTTGATTCCCTGGGTTTCAACACTGTCAGTTGCCACCTGGAAGTGTTGTCTACACAGAAAAAACACTAGGTGATGTGTCAGTGGGGTTCAGCACCGCCAGCTGTTCCCCTGCTGTGTAGTCGGCAACGTGTCCAGCACAAGCCACGCTGGCACAACAGAACAAAAGCTGCCACCAGTGCAGGCTTCGGCCTACACTCTGCTCCTCTCCTCCTCCTGCTGACCCTGGGCTCAAACACCGCTAGTTTTTGCCCGGAAGTGCTAGCTGCACAGAGAAAAACACCAGCCAATGTGTTAGTGGGGTTCAGCAACGCCAGCTGTTCCCCTGCTGTGTAGCCGGCAACGTGACCTGCAAACGCCATGCAGGCACAGGAACTGAAATTAAAAGGGAACCTGGCCCCACCCCCCAGGTGTTTCTATGTATAACAGCCACCTAGTACAGCAGTACTGCTGCATTTGTACAAGGTGGCTGACTTTTTCTCCTTGCCCACGTGGAACTCAACACGTACAAAATGTGTCTCATTGAGACCATTCCACTGTCCCTGAGGTGTGACTTTCCTTTGTAATGATACGCAGCACCCCCCTTGGTAGCGTTTCCCGTCTTTTGTCATCATGGTTAGCTGGCTGCGCCTGTGCATCCGCCCTGCTAGAAACAACGCCCCTCGTTGTCATATTTATTTTGTCAGCGAGGGTGTGGTTTATGGGCACGAGCAGTGCATATGTTCGCCTGTCTTAACTCATCTCCTTCCGCCTTCTTCAGACTGTGCGGCCTCCTGGCCGTGGTAGGCGATAAGGGATCAGCTGAGGCCGCCCAGTCTGGAGCAGGTGTAAGGACATGTGTAAGCGGCAAACCTATTTACTGCACAAGGCCACGAATCCCAGCCACGCAGTGTGATTTTTTGAAAACACACTGTGGGTCTGGGATTCATGTCCATCGCTAACCGCAACGGCCGACATGAAATGAGGTCAGAAGACAGGAAGCGCTCACAGCGCATGGCCAAGGGATCACAATAGCGCAGACTCCTGTACAGCAAATAACAACGCTCAGGAATCTGCGCCCAGTACCTAGGTGAAAATTTTGACACCTGTGCTGCGTCTCGTTAAAAAGACAAGTCACGCTTCCACAACTGTTTGACAGTATAATGGGCTAAATAGTGTACGTGTTTTAGTCAGCGTGTGCAAGGAGCAAAACAAATAGAGCAACCTTTTACTTGTGCAGCATTAATGCTGCACAAGGTGTGGCTCTTGTACCTTGCAACACCTGAGGGGGGTTAAAGGTAACCTTTGAAATTGGTTCAACTAGGCTTCGGCCTACACTCTGCTCCTCTACTCCTCCTGCTGACCCTGGGCTCAAACACCGCTAGTTTTTGCCCGGAACTGCTAGCTGCACAGAGAAAAACACCAGCCAATGTGTTAGTGGGGTTCAGCACCGCCAGCTGTTCCCCTGCTGTGTAGCTGGCAACGTTTCCTGCAAACGCCACGCAGGAACATGAACTGAAATTGAAGGGAGCCTGCCCTCCACCCCCCCAGGTGTTTCTATGTATAACAGCCACCTTGTACAGCAGTACTGCTGCATTTGTACAAGGTGGCTGACTTTTTCTCCTTGCACACGTGGAACTCAACAAGTACAAAATGTGTCTCATTACAGACCATTACAATGTCCCTGAGGTGTGACTTTCCTTTTTAATGACACGCAGCACCCCCATTGTTAGCGCTGCCCGTCTCCTGACATCATTGGTTGGCTGGCTGTGCCTGTGCGTCCCCCCTGCCCGACACAACGCCCCCCGTTGTCTCATATATTTTGACTGCGAGGGTGTGATTGATGGGCACGAGCAGTGCATATGTTCCCCTGTTTTCACTCCCCTCCTTCCGCCTTCTTCTGACTGTGCGGCCTCATGGCCGCGGCATGCGATAAGGGATCAGCTGAGGCCGCCCAGTCTGAAGCAGGTGTAAGGACATGTGTGAGCGGCGAACATATTTACTGCACAAGGCCACGAATCCCAGCACCGCAGTGTGACTTTAGGAAAAGCCACTGTGGGTCTGGGATTTATGGCCATCGTTAACCGCACCGGCCAACATGAAATGAGGTCATGAGACGGCCTGCACTAACAGGGTATTGCCAAGGGATAACACAAGAGCGCAGTTTCCTGTACTGCAAATAACAACGGTAAGGAATCTGCGCACAGCACCTAGGTGTAAATTTGTACACCTGTGCTGCGTCTCCTTAAAAAGACTTGTAGTCACGCCTCCACTACTGTTTGACAGTATAATGGGCTAAATAGTGTACGTGTTTAATTCAGCGTGTGCAAGGAGCAAAATTAAATAGAGCAACCTTTGACTTGTGCATCATTAATGCTGTTCAAGGTGTGGCTCTTGTACCTTGCAACACCTGAGGGGGGGTTAAAGGTAACCTTTGAAATTGGTTCAACTAGGCTTCGGCCTACACTCTGCTCCTCTACTCCTCCTGCTGACCCTGGGCTCAAACACCGCTAGTTTTTGCCCGGAAATGCTAGCTGCACAGAGAAAAACACCAGCCAATGTGTTAGTGGGGTTCAGCAACGCCAGCTGTTCCCCTGCTGTGTAGTCGGCAACGTGTCCAGCACAAGCCACGCTGGCACAACAGAACAAAAGCTGCCACCAGTGCAGGCTTCGGCCTACACTTTGCTCCTCTCCTCCTCCTGCTGACCCTGGGCTCAAACAACGCCAGTTTCTGCCCGGACATGCTAGCTGCACAGAGAAAAACACCAGCCAATGTGTTAGTGGGGTTCAGCACCGCCAGCTGTTCCTCTGCTGTGTAGTCGGCATCGTGTCCAGCACAAGCCACGCTGGCACAACTGACCAAAAGCTGCCACCAGTGCAGGCTTCGGCCTACACTTTGCTCCTCTCCTCCTCCTGCTGACCCTGGGCTCAAACAACGCCAGTTTCTGCCCGGACATGCTAGCTGCACAGAGATAAAAAAACAGCCAATGTGTTAGTGGGGTTCAGCACCGCCAGCTGTTCCCCTGCTGTGTAGCTGGCAACGTGTCCTGCAAACGCCACGTAGGCACATGAACTGAAATTGAAGGGAGCCTGCCCCCCACCCCCCCAGGTGTTTCTATGTATAACAGCCACCTTGTACAGCAGTACTGCTGCATTTGTACAAGGTGGCTGACTTTTTCTCCTTGCACACGTGGAACTCAACAAGTACAAAATGTGTCTCATTACAGACCATTACAATGTCCCTGAGGTGTGACTTTCCTTTTTAATGACACGCAGCACCCCCATTGTTAGCGCTGCCCGTCTCCTGACATCATTGGTTGGCTGGCTGTGCCTGTGCGTCCCCCCTGCCCGACACAACGCCCCCCGTTGTCTCATATATTTTGACTGCGAGGGTGTGATTGATGGGCACGAGCAGTGCATATGTTCCCCTGTTTTCACTCCCCTCCTTCCGCCTTCTTCTGACTGTGCGGCCTCATGGCCGCGGCATGCGATAAGGGATCAGCTGAGGCCGCCCAGTCTGAAGCAGGTGTAAGGACATGTGTGAGCGGCGAACATATTTACTGCACAAGGCCACGAATCCCAGCACCGCAGTGTGACTTTAGGAAAAGCCACTGTGGGTCTGGGATTTATGGCCATCGTTAACCGCACCGGCCAACATGAAATGAGGTCATGAGACGGCCTGCACTAACAGGGTATTGCCAAGGGATAACACAAGAGCGCAGTTTCCTGTACTGCAAATAACAACGGTAAGGAATCTGCGCACAGCACCTAGGTGTAAATTTGTACACCTGTGCTGCGTCACCTTAAAAAGACTAGTAGTCACGCCTCCACTACTGTTTGACAGTATAATGGGCTAAATAGTGTACGTGTTTAATTCAGCGTGTGCAAGGAGCAAAATTAAATAGAGCAACCTTTGACTTGTGCATCATTAATGCTGTTCAAGGTGTGGCTCTTGTACCTTGCAACACCTGAGGGGGGGGTTAAAGGTAACCTTTGAAATTGGTTCAACTAGGCTTCGGCCTACACTCTGCTCCTCTACTCCTCCTGCTGACCCTGGGCTCAAACACCGCTAGTTTTTGCCCGGAAATGCTAGCTGCACAGAGAAAAACACCAGCCAATGTGTTAGTGGGGTTCAGCACCGCCAGCTGTTCCCCCGCTGTGTAGCCGGCATCGTGTCCAGCACAAGCCACGCTGGCACAACCGACCAAAAGCTGCCACCAGTGCAGGCTTCGGCCTACACTTTGCTCCTCTCCTCCTCCTCCTGCTGACCCTGGGCTCTAACACCGCTAGTTTTTGCCCGGACATGCAATCTGCACAGAGAAAAACACCAGTCAATGTGTCAGTGGGGTTCAGCAACGCCAGCTGTTCCCCTGCTGTGTAGCTTGCAACGTGACCTGCAAACGCCACGCAGGCACATGAACTGAAATTGAAGGGAGCCTGCCCCCCACCCTCAGGTGTTTCTATGTATAACAGCCACCTTGTACAGCAGTACTGCTGCATTTGTACAAGGTGGCTGACTTTTTCTCCTTGCCCACGTGGAACTCAACACGTACAAAATGTGTCTCATTAGAGACCATTACAATGTCCCTGAGGTGTGACTTTCCTTTCTAATGACACGCAGCACCACCCTTGTTAGCGCTGCCCGTCTTTTTACATCATTGGTTAGCTGGCTGCGCCTGTGCATCTCCGCTGCTCGAAACAACGCCCCTCGGTGTCTTATTTTTTTGGACAGCGAGGGTGTGATTGATGGGCATGTGCAGTGCATATGTTTGCCTGTGTTCACTCATCTCCTTCCGCCTTCTTCAGACTGGGTGTCCTCATGGCCGCGGCAGGCGATAAGGGATCAGATGAGGCCGCCCAGTCTGAAGCAGGTGTAAGGACATGTGTGAGCGGCAAACATATTTAGTGCACCAGGGCACGAATCCCAGCACCGCAGTGTGATTTTTTAAAAACACACTGTGGGTCTGGGATTCATGTCCATCGCTAACCGCAACGGCCAACATGAAATGAGGTCATAAGACAGGAAGCGCTCACAGCGCATGGCCAAAGGATCACAAGAGCGCAGACTCCTGTACAGCAACTAACAACGCTCAGGAAGCTGCGCCCATGCAAAAAGGTGTTGTTTTCGACACCTGTGCTGCTTTTCTTTAAAAAGACAAGTCACGCCTCCACTACTGTTTAACAGTATAATGGGCTAAATAGTCTACGTGTTGCATTCAGCTTGTGCAAGTAGAAAAATTAATAGAGCAACCTTTTACTTGTGCAGCATTAATGCTGCAGAAGGAGTGGCTCTTGTACTTTGTAACACCTGAGGGGGGGTTAAAGGTAACCTTTGAAATTGGTTCAACTAGGCTTCGGCCTACACTCTGCTCCTCTCCTCCTCCTGCTGACCCTGGGCTCTAACAACGCTAGTTTTTGCCCGGAAATGCTAGCTGCACAGAGAAAAACACCAGCCAATGTGTTAGTGGGGTTCAGCACCGCCAGCTGTTCCCCCGCTGTGTAGCCGGCATCGTGTCCAGCACAAGCCACGCTGGCACAACCGACCAAAAGCTGCCACCAGTGCAGGCTTCGGCCTACACTTTGCTCCTCTCCTCCTCCTCCTGCTGACCCTGGGCTCTAACACCGCTAGTTTTTGCCCGGACATGCAATCTGCACAGAGAAAAACACCAGTCAATGTGTCAGTGGGGTTCAGCAACGCCAGCTGTTCCCCTGCTGTGTAGCTTGCAACGTGACCTGCAAACGCCACGCAGGCACATGAACTGAAATTGAAGGGAGCCTGCCCCCCACCCACAGGTGTTTCTATGTATAACAGCCACCTTGTACAGCAGTACTGCTGCATTTGTACAAGGTGGCTGACTTTTTCTCCTTGCCCACGTGGAACTCAACACGTACAAAATGTGTCTCATTAGAGACCATTACAATGTCCCTGAGGTGTGACTTTCCTTTCTAATGACACGCAGCACCACCCTTGTTAGCGCTGCCCGTCTTTTTACATCATTGGTTAGCTGGCTGCGCCTGTGCATCTCCCCTGCTCGAAACAACGCCCCTCGGTGTCTTATTTTTTTGGACAGCGAGGGTGTGATTGATGGGCATGTGCAGTGCATATGTTTGCCTGTGTTCACTCATCTCCTTCCGCCTTCTTCAGACTGGGTGTCCTCATGGCCGCGGCAGGCGATAAGGGATCAGATGAGGCCGCCCAGTCTGAAGCAGGTGTAAGGACATGTGTGAGCGGCAAACATATTTAGTGCACCAGGGCACGAATCCCAGCACCGCAGTGTGATTTTTTAAAAACACACTGTGGGTCTGGGATTCATGTCCATCGCTAACCGCAACGGCCAACATGAAATGAGGTCATAAGACAGGAAGCGCTCACAGCGCATGGCCAAAGGATCACAAGAGCGCAGACTCCTGTACAGCAACTAACAACGCTCAGGAAGCTGCGCCCATGCAAAAAGGTGTTGTTTTCGACACCTGTGCTGCTTTTCTTTAAAAAGACAAGTCACGCCTCCACTACTGTTTAACAGTATAATGGGCTAAATAGTCTACGTGTTGCATTCAGCTTGTGCAAGTAGAAAAATTAATAGAGCAACCTTTTACTTGTGCAGCATTAATGCTGCAGAAGAAGTGGCTCTTGTACTTTGTAACACCTGAGGGGGGGTTAAAGGTAACCTTTGAAATTGGTTCAACTAGGCTTCGGCCTACACTCTGCTCCTCTCCTCCTCCTGCTGACCCTGGGCTCTAACAACGCTAGTTTTTGCCCGGAAATGCTAGCTGCACAGAGAAAAACACCAGCCAATGTGTTAGTGGGGTTCAGCACCGCCAGCTGTTCCCCCGCTGTGTAGCCGGCATCGTGTCCAGCACAAGCCACGCTGGCACAACCGACCAAAAGCTGCCACCAGTGCAGGCTTCGGCCTACACTTTGCTCCTCTCCTCCTCCTCCTGCTGACCCTGGGCTCTAACACCGCTAGTTTTTGCCCGGACATGCAATCTGCACAGAGAAAAACACCAGTCAATGTGTCAGTGGGGTTCAGCAACGCCAGCTGTTCCCCTGCTGTGTAGCTTGCAACGTGACCTGCAAACGCCACGCAGGCACATGAACTGAAATTGAAGGGAGCCTGCCCCCCACCCACAGGTGTTTCTATGTATAACAGCCACCTTGTACAGCAGTACTGCTGCATTTGTACAAGGTGGCTGACTTTTTCTCCTTGCCCACGTGGAACTCAACACGTACAAAATGTGTCTCATTAGAGACCATTACAATGTCCCTGAGGTGTGACTTTCCTTTCTAATGACACGCAGCACCACCCTTGTTAGCGCTGCCCGTCTTTTTACATCATTGGTTAGCTGGCTGCGCCTGTGCATCTCCCCTGCTCGATACAACGCCCCACGGTGTCTTATTTTTTTGGACAGCGAGGGTGTGATTGATGGGCATGTGCAGTGGATATGTTTGCCTGTGTTCACTCATCTCCTTCCGCCTTCTTCAGACTGGGTGTCCTCATGGCCGCGGCAGGCGATAAGGGATCAGATGAGGCCGCCCAGTCTGAAGCAGGTGTAAGGACATGTGTGAGCGGCAAACATATTTAGTGCACCAGGGCACGAATCCCAGCACCGCAGTGTGATTTTTTAAAAACACACTGTGGGTCTGGGATTCATGTCCATCGCTAACCGCAACGGCCAACATGAAATGAGGTCATAAGACAGGAAGCGCTCACAGCGCATGGCCAAAGGATCACAAGAGCGCAGACTCCTGTACAGCAACTAACAACGCTCAGGAAGCTGCGCCCATGCAAAAAGGTGTTGTTTTCGACACCTGTGCTGCTTTTCTTTAAAAAGACAAGTCACGCCTCCACTACTGATTAACAGTATAATGGGCTAAATAGTCTACGTGTTGCATTCAGCTTGTGCAAGTAGAAAAATTAATAGAGCAACCTTTTACTTGTGCAGCATTAATGCTGCAGAAGGAGTGGCTCTTGTACTTTGTAACACCTGAGGGGGGGTTAAAGGTAACCTTTGAAATTGGTTCAACTAGGCTTCGGCCTACACTCTGCTCCTCTCCTCCTCCTGCTGACCCTGGGCTCTAACAACGCTAGTTTTTGCCCGGAAATGCTAGCTGCACAGAGAAAAACACCAGCCAATGTGTTAGTGGGGTTCAGCACCGCCAGCTGTTCCCCCGCTGTGTAGCCGGCATCGTGTCCAGCACAAGCCACGCTGGCACAACCGACCTAAAGCTGCCACCAGTGCAGGCTTCGGCCTACACTTTGCTCCTCTCCTCCTCCTCCTGCTGACCTTGGGCTCAAACACCGCTAGTTTTTGCCCGGAAATGCTAGCTGCACAGAGAAAAACACCAGCCAATGTGTTAGTGGGGTTCAGCACCGCCAGCTGTTCCCCTGCTGTGCAGCTTGCAACGTGACCTGCAAACGCCACGCAGGCACATGAACTGAAATTGAAGGGAGCCTGGCCCCCACCCCCAGGTGTTTCTATGTATAACAGCCACCTTGTACAGCAGTACTGCTGCATTTGTACAAGGTGGCTGATGTTTTCTCCTTGCCCACGTGGAACTCAACACGTACAAAATGTGTCTCTTTGAGACCCTTCCACTGTCCCTGAGGTGTGACTTTCCTTTCTAATGATACGCAGCACCCCCCTTGGTAGCGCTTCCCGTCTTCTGACATCATTGGTTGGCTACTTGCGCCTGTTCGTCCGCCCTGCCTGAATAAAATGCTCCTCGTTGTCTTAATTATTTTGACTGCGAGGGTGTGATTGATGGGCACGAGCAGTGCATATCTTCGCCTGTCTTAACTCATCTCCTTCCGCCTTCTTCAGACTGTGCAGCCTCATGGCCGCGGCATGCGAGAAGGGATCAGCAGAGGCCGCCCAGTCTGAAGCAGGTGTAAGGACGTGTGTGAGCGGCCAAAATATTTACTGCTCAAGGCCACGAATCCCAGCACCGCAGTGTGGCTTTATGAAAAGACACTGGGGGTCTGGGATTTAAGGCCATCGTTAACCGCACGGGCCAACATGAAATGATGTCATAAGATGGGCAGCGCTAACAGGGCATTGCCAAGGGATAACACAAGAGCGCAGACTCCTGTACAGCAAATAACAACGCTCAGGAAGCTGCGCCAAGCACCAAGGCGTTATTTTGGACACCTGTGCTGCGTCTCATCAAAAAACCAAGTCACGCATCCACTACAGTTTGACTGTAGAATGGGGTAAATTGTGTATGTCTTTCATTCAGCGTGTGCAAGTAGACAAATTAATAGAGCAACCTTTCACTTGTGCAGCATTAATACTGCACAAGGTGTGTCTCTTGTACTTTGTAACACCTGAGGGGGGGGATAAAGGTTTCCTTTGAAATTGGTTCAACTAGGCTTCGGCCTACACTCTGCTCCTCTCCTCCTCCTCCTGCTTCAACACGGGCTCTAACATCGCTAGTTTTTGCCCGCAAGTGCTAGCTGCACAGAGAAAAACACACGCCATTGTGTTAGTGGGGTTCAGCAACGCCAGCTGTTCCCCCAGTGTGTAGCCGGCAAAGTGTCCTGCAAACGCAACGCAGACACAAAGCTGCCTCCAGTGCAGGCTTCGGCCTACACTCATCTCCCCCTGCTTACCCTTTGCTCCAACACCGCTAGTTGGGGCTCTAGGAAGACAATCTTTAATAGGCAAGGCAACGCATCTGGGTTCCAGCACCGCCAGCTGGTTCTCGGCAGTGTTCTTGTCACAGGTACTCCCTCGTGCCAAGCCTGGTTTCAGCACCGTCAGCTGTTTCCGGGTTGTGTCAACTTCACTGAGACGCCTATGCTTGCCCCGTCGTGGTGCGGTCGAGTTAGCCAACTCCAGGGTGCCTCCAGTTTAGGAGCTTCCTATGTGGGCTGCGTGAACTGGTAGTCAAGGCTGGTTCTGTAGTGCCAGTAGGCCCAGCTCCCCCTGTAGGACTGTTGGGGTTCGGTAACTTCGGCTGCCTCGCGGCCTAGCTGTTCTCTCCTCTCCTGTGGGCCTTGGGGTCCACCACCTGGTTCCAGCACCGTCAGCTGGTTCTGGGCCGAGCCTTTGGCTTAGGTGCCTCCTCCTGGGTATCCGAGTTCCGCCAACGCCAGGCGGTCCTTGGTAGTGCTTTTAAGCGCGGGCACCTACAGCTTAGTAACCGGGTTCCAGCACCGTCAGCTAGTCCTCGGTCGTGCCATTGGCTCTTGCACACTGGGGCAACGCATCCGGGTTCCAGCACCGCCAGCTGGTTCTCGGCAGTGTTTTTGTCACAGGTACTCCCTCGTGCCAAACCTGGTTTCAGCACCGTCAGCTGTTTCCGGGTTGTGTCAAGCTCACTGAGACACCTATGCTTGCCTCGTCGTGGTGCGGTCGGGTTAGCCAACTCCAGGGTGCCTCCAGTTTAGGAGCTTCCTATGTGGGCTGCGTGAACTGGTAGTCAAGGCTGGTTCTGTAGTGCCAGTAGGCCCAGCTCCCCCTGTAGGACTGTTGGGGTTCGGTAACTGCGGCTGCCTCACGGCCTAGCTGTTCTCTCCTCTCCTGTGGGCCTTGGGGTCCACCACCTGGTTCCAGCACCGTCAGCTGGTTCCGGGCCGAGCCTTTGGCTTAGGTGCCTCCTCCTGGGTATCCGAGTTCCGCCAACGCCAGGCGGTCCTTGGTAGTGCTTTTAAGCGCGGGCACCTACAGCTTAGTAACCGGGTTCCAGCACCGTCAGCTAGTCCTCGGTCATGCCATTGGCTCTTGCACACTGGGGCAACGCATCCGGGTTCCAGCACCGCCAGCTGGTTCTCGGCAGTGTTCTTGTCACAGGTACTCCCTCGTGCCAAGCCTGGTTTCAGCACCGTCAGCTGTTTCCGGGTTGTGTCAACTTCACTGAGACGCCTATGCTTGCCCCGTCGTGGTGCGGTCGAGTTAGCCAACTCCAGGGTGCCTCCAGTTTAGGAGCTTCCTATGTGGGCTGCGTGAACTGGTAGTCAAGGCTGGTTCTGTAGTGCCAGTAGGCCCAGCTCCCCCTGTAGGACTGTTGGGGTTCGGTAACTGCGGCTGCCTCGCGGCCTAGCTGTTCTCTCCTCTCCTGTGGGCCTTGGGGTCCACCACCTGGTTCCAGCACCGTCAGCTGGTTCTGGGCCGAGCCTTTGGCTTAGGTGCCTCCTCCTGGGTATCCGAGTTCCGCCAACGCCAGGCGGTCCTTGGTAGTGCTTTTAAGCGCGGGCACCTACAGCTTAGTAACCGGGTTCCAGCACCGTCAGCTAGTCCTCGGTCGTGCCATTGGCTCTTGCACACTGGGGCAACGCATCCGGGTTCCAGCACCGCCAGCTGGTTCTCGGCAGTGTTTTTGTCACAGGTACTCCCTCGTGCCAAACCTGGTTTCAGCACCGTCAGCTGTTTCCGGGTTGTGTCAAGCTCACTGAGACACCTATGCTTGCCTCGTCGTGGTGCGGTCGGGTTAGCCAACTCCAGGGTGCCTCCAGTTTAGGAGCTTCCTATGTGGGCTGCGTGAACTGGTAGTCAAGGCTGGTTCTGTAGTGCCAGTAGGCCCAGCTCCCCCTGTAGGACTGTTGGGGTTCGGTAACTGCGGCTGCCTCGCGGCCTAGCTGTTCTCTCCTCTCCTGTGGGCCTTGGGGTCCACCACCTGGTTCCAGCACCGTCAGCTGGTTCCGGGCCGAGCCTTTGGCTTAGGTGCCTCCTCCTGGGTATCCGAGTTCCGCCAACGCCAGGCGGTCCTTGGTAGTGCTTTTAAGCGCGGGCACCTACAGCTTAGTAACCGGGTTCCAGCACCGTCAGCTAGTCCTCGGTCGTGCCATTGGCTCTTGCACACTGGGGCAACGCATCCGGGTTCCAGCACCGCCAGCTGGTTCTCGGCAGTGTTCTTGTCACAGGTACTCCCTCGTGCCAAGCCTGGTTTCAGCACCGTCAGCTGTTTCCGGGTTGTGTCAACTTCACTGAGACGCCTATGCTTGCCCCGTCGTGGTGCGGTCGAGTTAGCCAACTCCAGGGTGCCTCCAGTTTAGGAGCTTCCTATGTGGGCTGCGTGAACTGGTAGTCAAGGCTGGTTCTGTAGTGCCAGTAGGCCCAGCTCCCCCTGTAGGACTGTTGGGGTTCGGTAACTGCGGCTGCCTCGCGGCCTAGCTGTTCTCTCCTCTCCTGTGGGCCTTGGGGTCCACCACCTGGTTCCAGCACCGTCAGCTGGTTCTGGGCCGAGCCTTTGGCTTAGGTGCCTCCTCCTGGGTATCCGAGTTCCGCCAACGCCAGGCGGTCCTTGGTAGTGCTTTTAAGCGCGGGCACCTACAGCTTAGTAACCGGGTTCCAGCACCGTCAGCTAGTCCTCGGTCGTGCCATTGGCTCTTGCACACTGGGGCAACGCATCCGGGTTCCAGCACCGCCAGCTGGTTCTCGGCAGTGTTTTTGTCACAGGTACTCCCTCGTGCCAAACCTGGTTTCAGCACCGTCAGCTGTTTCCGGGTTGTGTCAAGCTCACTGAGACACCTATGCTTGCCTCGTCGTGGTGCGGTCGGGTTAGCCAACTCCAGGGTGCCTCCAGTTTAGGAGCTTCCTATGTGGGCTGCGTGAACTGGTAGTCAAGGCTGGTTCTGTAGTGCCAGTAGGCCCAGCTCCCCCTGTAGGACTGTTGGGGTTCGGTAACTGCGGCTGCCTCCCGGCCTAGCTGTTCTCTCCTCTCCTGTGGGCCTTGGGGTCCACCACCTGGTTCCAGCACCGTCAGCTGGTTCCGGGCCGAGCCTTTGGCTTAGGTGCCTCCTCCTGGGTATCCGAGTTCCGCCAACGCCAGGCGGTCCTTGGTAGTGCTTTTAAGCGCGGGCACCTACAGCTTAGTAACTGGGTTCCAGCACCGTCAGCTAGTCCTCGGTCGTGCCATTGGCTCTTGCACACTGGGGCAACGCATCCGGGTTCCAGCACCGCCAGCTGGTTCTCGGCAGTGTTTTTGTCACAGGTACTCCCTCGTGCCAAACCTGGTTTCAGCACCGTCAGCTGTTTCCGGGTTGTGTCAAGCTCACTGAGACACCTATGCTTGCCTCGTCGTGGTGCGGTCGGGTTAGCCAACTCCAGGGTGCCTCCAGTTTAGGAGCTTCCTATGTGGGCTGCGTGAACTGGTAGTCAAGGCTGGTTCTGTAGTGCCAGTAGGCCCAGCTCCCCCTGTAGGACTGTTGGGGTTCGGTAACTGCGGCTGCCTCGCGGCCTAGCTGTTCTCTCCTCTCCTGTGGGCCTTGGGGTCCACCACCTGGTTCCAGCACCGTCAGCTGGTTCCGGGCCGAGCCTTTGGCTTAGGTGCCTCCTCCTGGGTATCCGAGTTCCGCCAATGCCAGGCGGTCCTTGGTAGTGCTTTTAAGCGCGGGCACCTACAGCTTAGTAACCGGGTTCCAGCACCGTCAGCTAGTCCTCGGTCGTGCCATTGGCTCTTGCACACTGGGGCAACGCATCCGGGTTCCAGCACCGCCAGCTGGTTCTCGGCAGTGTTCTTGTCACAGGTACTCCCTCGTGCCAAGCCTGGTTTCAGCACCGTCAGCTGTTTCCGGGTTGTGTCAACTTCACTGAGACGCCTATGCTTGCCCCGTCGTGGTGCGGTCGAGTTAGCCAACTCCAGGGTGCCTCCAGTTTAGGAGCTTCCTATGTGGGCTGCGTGAACTGGTAGTCAAGGCTGGTTCTGTAGTGCCAGTAGGCCCAGCTCCCCCTGTAGGACTGTTGGGGTTCGGTAACTGCGGCTGCCTCGCGGCCTAGCTGTTCTCTCCTCTCCTGTGGGCCTTGGGGTCCACCACCTGGTTCCAGCACCGTCAGCTGGTTCTGGGCCGAGCCTTTGGCTTAGGTGCCTCCTCCTGGGTATCCGAGTTCCGCCAACGCCAGGCGGTCCTTGGTAGTGCTTTTAAGCGCGGGCACCTACAGCTTAGTAACCGGGTTCCAGCACCGTCAGCTAGTCCTCGGTCGTGCCATTGGCTCTTGCACACTGGGGCAACGCATCCGGGTTCCAGCACCGCCAGCTGGTTCTCGGCAGTGTTTTTGTCACAGGTACTCCCTCGTGCCAAACCTGGTTTCAGCACCGTCAGCTGTTTCCGGGTTGTGTCAAGCTCACTGAGACACCTATGCTTGCCTCGTCGTGGTGCGGTCGGGTTAGCCAACTCCAGGGTGCCTCCAGTTTAGGAGCTTCCTATGTGGGCTGCGTGAACTGGTAGTCAAGGCTGGTTCTGTAGTGCCAGTAGGCCCAGCTCCCCCTGTAGGACTGTTGGGGTTCGGTAACTGCGGCTGCCTCCCGGCCTAGCTGTTCTCTCCTCTCCTGTGGGCCTTGGGGTCCACCACCTGGTTCCAGCACCGTCAGCTGGTTCCGGGCCGAGCCTTTGGCTTAGGTGCCTCCTCCTGGGTATCCGAGTTCCGCCAACGCCAGGCGGTCCTTGGTAGTGCTTTTAAGTGCGGGCACCTACAGCTTAGTAACCGGGTTCCAGCACCGTCAGCTAGTCCTCGGTCGTGCCATTGGCTCTTGCACACTGGGGCAACGCATCCGGGTTCCAGCACCGCCAGCTGGTTCTCGGCAGTGTTCTTGTCACAGGTACTCCCTCGTGCCAAGCCTGGTTTCAGCACCGTCAGCTGTTTCCGGGTTGTGTCAACTTCACTGAGACGCCTATGCTTGCCCCGTCGTGGTGCGGTCGAGTTAGCCAACTCCAGGGTGCCTCCAGTTTAGGAGCTTCCTATGTGGGCTGCGTGAACTGGTAGTCAAGGCTGGTTCTGTAGTGCCAGTAGGCCCAGCTCCCCCTGTAGGACTGTTGGGGTTCGGTAACTGCGGCTGCCTCGCGGCCTAGCTGTTCTCTCCTCTCCTGTGGGCCTTGGGGTCCACCACCTGGTTCCAGCACCGTCAGCTGGTTCTGGGCCGAGCCTTTGGCTTAGGTGCCTCCTCCTGGGTATCCGAGTTCCGCCAACGCCAGGCGGTCCTTGGTAGTGCTTTTAAGCGCGGGCACCTACAGCTTAGTAACCGGGTTCCAGCACCGTCAGCTAGTCCTCGGTCGTGCCATTGGCTCTTGCACACTGGGGCAACGCATCCGGGTTCCAGCACCGCCAGCTGGTTCTCGGCAGTGTTCTTGTCACAGGTACTCCCTCGTGCCAAGCCTGGTTTCAGCACCGTCAGCTGTTTCCGGGTTGTGTCAACTTCACTGAGACGCCTATGCTTGCCCCGTCGTGGTGCGGTCGAGTTAGCCAACTCCAGGGTGCCTCCAGTTTAGGAGCTTCCTATGTGGGCTGCGTGAACTGGTAGTCAAGGCTGGTTCTGTAGTGCCAGTAGGCCCAGCTCCCCCTGTAGGACTGTTGGGGTTCGGTAACTGCGGCTGCCTCGCGGCCTAGCTGTTCTCTCCTCTCCTGTGGGCCTTGGGGTCCACCACCTGGTTCCAGCACCGTCAGCTGGTTCTGGGCCGAGCCTTTGGCTTAGGTGCCTCCTCCTGGGTATCCGAGTTCCGCCAACGCCAGGCGGTCCTTGGTAGTGCTTTTAAGCGCGGGCACCTACAGCTTAGTAACCGGGTTCCAGCACCGTCAGCTAGTCCTCGGTCGTGCCATTGGCTCTTGCACACTGGGGCAACGCATCCGGGTTCCAGCACCGCCAGCTGGTTCTCGGCAGTGTTTTTGTCACAGGTACTCCCTCGTGCCAAACCTGGTTTCAGCACCGTCAGCTGTTTCCGGGTTGTGTCAAGCTCACTGAGACACCTATGCTTGCCTCGTCGTGGTGCGGTCGGGTTAGCCAACTCCAGGGTGCCTCCAGTTTAGGAGCTTCCTATGTGGGCTGCGTGAACTGGTAGTCAAGGCTGGTTCTGTAGTGCCAGTAGGCCCAGCTCCCCCTGTAGGACTGTTGGGGTTCGGTAACTGCGGCTGCCTCGCGGCCTAGCTGTTCTCTCCACTCCTGTGGGCCTTGGGGTCCACCACCTGGTTCCAGCACCGTCAGCTGGTTCCGGGCCGAGCCTTTGGCTTAGGTGCCTCCTCCTGGGTATCCGAGTTCCGCCAACGCCAGGCGGTCCTTGGTAGTGCTTTTAAGGGCGGGCACCTACAGCTTAGTAACCGGGTTCCAGCACCGTCAGCTAGTCCTCGGTCGTGCCATTGGCTCTTGCACACTGGGGCAACGCATCCGGGTTCCAGCACCGCCAGCTGGTTCTCGGCAGTGTTTTTGTCACAGGTACTCCCTCGTGCCAAACCTGGTTTCAGCACCGTCAGCTGTTTCCGGGTTGTGTCAAGCTCACTGAGACACCTATGCTTGCCTCGTCGTGGTGCGGTCGGGTTAGCCAACTCCAGGGTGCCTCCAGTTTAGGAGCTTCCTATGTGGGCTGCGTGAACTGGTAGTCAAGGCTGGTTCTGTAGTGCCAGTAGGCCCAGCTCCCCCTGTAGGACTGTTGGGGTTCGGTAACTGCGGCTGCCTCGCGGCCTAGCTGTTCTCTCCTCTCCTGTGGGCCTTGGGGTCCACCACCTGGTTCCAGCACCGTCAGCTGGTTCCGGGCCGAGCCTTTGGCTTAGGTGCCCCCTCCTGGGTATCCGAGTTCCGCCAACGCCAGGCGGTCCTTGGTAGTGCTTTTAAGCGCGGGCACCTACAGCTTAGTAACCGGGTTCCAGCACCGTCAGCTAGTCCTCGGTCGTGCCATTGGCTCTTGCACACTGGGGCAACGCATCCGGGTTCCAGCACCGCCAGCTGGTTCTCGGCAGTGTTCTTGTCACAGGTACTCCCTCGTGCCAAGCCTGGTTTCAGCACCGTCAGCTGTTTCCGGGTTGTGTCAACTTCACTGAGACGCCTATGCTTGCCCCGTCGTGGTGCGGTCGAGTTAGCCAACTCCAGGGTGCCTCCAGTTTAGGAGCTTCCTATGTGGGCTGCGTGAACTGGTAGTCAAGGCTGGTTCTGTAGTGCCAGTAGGCCCAGCTCCCCCTGTAGGACTGTTGGGGTTCGGTAACTGCGGCTGCCTCGCGGCCTAGCTGTTCTCTCCTCTCCTGTGGGCCTTGGGGTCCACCACCTGGTTCCAGCACCGTCAGCTGGTTCTGGGCCGAGCCTTTGGCTTAGGTGCCTCCTCCTGGGTATCCGAGTTCCGCCAACGCCAGGCGGTCCTTGGTAGTGCTTTTAAGCGCGGGCACCTACAGCTTAGTAACCGGGTTCCAGCACCGTCAGCTAGTCCTCGGTCGTGCCATTGGCTCTTGCACACTGGGGCAACGCATCCGGGTTCCAGCACCGCCAGCTGGTTCTCGGCAGTGTTTTTGTCACAGGTACTCCCTCGTGCCAAACCTGGTTTCAGCACCGTCAGCTGTTTCCGGGTTGTGTCAAGCTCACTGAGACACCTATGCTTGCCTCGTCGTGGTGCGGTCGGGTTAGCCAACTCCAGGGTGCCTCCAGTTTAGGAGCTTCCTATGTGGGCTGCGTGAACTGGTAGTCAAGGCTGGTTCTGTAGTGCCAGTAGGCCCAGCTCCCCCTGTAGGACTGTTGGGGTTCGGTAACTGCGGCTGCCTCGCGGCCTAGCTGTTCTCTCCTCTCCTGTGGGCCTTGGGGTCCACCACCTGGTTCCAGCACCGTCAGCTGGTTCTGGGCCGAGCCTTTGGCTTAGGTGCCTCCTCCTGGGTATCCGAGTTCCGCCAACGCCAGGCGGTCCTTGGTAGTGCTTTTAAGCGCGGGCACCTACAGCTTAGTAACCGGGTTCCAGCACCGTCAGCTAGTCCTCGGTCGTGCCATTGGCTCTTGCACACTGGGGCAACGCATCCGGGTTCCAGCACCGCCAGCTGGTTCTCGGCAGTGTTTTTGTCACAGGTACTCCCTCGTGCCAAACCTGGTTTCAGCACCGTCAGCTGTTTCCGGGTTGTGTCAAGCTCACTGAGACACCTATGCTTGCCTCGTCGTGGTGCGGTCGGGTTAGCCAACTCCAGGGTGCCTCCAGTTTAGGAGCTTCCTATGTGGGCTGCGTGAACTGGTAGTCAAGGCTGGTTCTGTAGTGCCAGTAGGCCCAGCTCCCCCTGTAGGACTGTTGGGGTTCGGTAACTGCGGCTGCCTCGCGGCCTAGCTGTTCTCTCCTCTCCTGTGGGCCTTGGGGTCCACCACCTGGTTCCAGCACCGTCAGCTGGTTCTGGGCCGAGCCTTTGGCTTAGGTGCCTCCTCCTGGGTATCCGAGTTCCGCCAACGCCAGGCGGTCCTTGGTAGTGCTTTTAAGCGCGGGCACCTACAGCTTAGTAACCGGGTTCCAGCACCGTCAGCTAGTCCTCGGTCGTGCCATTGGCTCTTGCACACTGGGGCAACGCATCCGGGTTCCAGCACCGCCAGCTGGTTCTCGGCAGTGTTTTTGTCACAGGTACTCCCTCGTGCCAAACCTGGTTTCAGCACCGTCAGCTGTTTCCGGGTTGTGTCAAGCTCACTGAGACACCTATGCTTGCCCCGTCGTGGTGCGGTCGAGTTAGCCAACTCCAGGGTGCCTCCAGTTTAGGAGCTTCCTATGTGGGCTGCGTGAACTGGTAGTCAAGGCTGGTTCTGTAGTGCCAGTAGGCCCAGCTCCCCCTGTAGGACTGTTGGGGTTCGGTAACTGCGGCTGCCTCGCGGCCTAGCTGTTCTCTCCTCTCCTGTGGGCCTTCGGGTCCACCACCTGGTTCCAGCACCGTCAGCTGGTTCTCGGCAGTGTCTTTTGCTCTTGTACCTTCTGCTCCCCATCCTGGTTCCAGTACCGTCAGCTGGTTCCGGGCAGAGCCTTTGGCTTAGGTGCCTCCTTCTGGGTATCCAAGTTCCACCAACGTCAGGTGGTCCTTGGTAGTGCTTTCAGGCACGGGTACCTCCTGCTTAGTAACCGGGTTCCAGTAACGTCAGCTGGTCCTCGGTAGTTCCATAGGCTCTTGAACCTTCGGGTAGCCATCCGAGTTCCAGTTCCATCAGCTGGTTCTTGGCATTTTCTCAGCCTTCTTGTACCTTCTGCTACATTTCCAAGTTGAAGACCCTAACGTCGACGACCCGGAAGACCACCCCGATGACGACGACCCGGAAGACCACCCCGATGACGACGAGGGCGGAGACGACGACGGCGGAGACGACGACGGCGGAGATGACGACACTGGAGACGACGACCCTGGAGACGACAACATGGAAGACCGAGAAGCAGAAGAACAAGAGGCTGCAGAACAAAGAGCAGAAGAACATTAAGCATAAGACTTAATATCAGAGCAAAAGATATTATCTCAATTATATGCAGAAGAAGACTAAGCAGTGTATGGGGGTGAGTCCGTTCCTCCTCGTGGTGCCCCTGGATAAAGCCTGATGCTGCAGGCCAAACTGAACGCGGACAAATGTAACTTTTGTGACTGGCAGAACGGAAGGTGTAATCTTCCAACTTTTATAGATAACAACTACGGGAATGCCTGTCACAAATGAGAATATGATGAAGAAGTAGAATAGGAAGAATAATAAGAGTGGAATAAAAAGAATATGTAGAATAGGAAGAATAATAATAGTTGAAGAAAATGAATATGAAGAATGTAATAAAAAAAAAAATATAGGTAGAAGATGAAGAAGAAGATGAATAAGGTGAAGAAGTTGATGTCAAAGATGCTGATGATGATGAAGATGAAAGTGTGGGAAAAGGAAAAAAAAGAAGGGGAAGGTCGTGGAATAGTGAAACATCAATATCTGACAAAATAAAAAAAATTTACGTAGTCAATATCTTTTTCAATCCGAACGTCTTTAAAAAAAAAAAAAATCATGCTATTCTATTTGATTGGACTAATCCTCATTGCCTTTAATGTCTCCGCCACCTCCCCCATACATCCTACATTATTCTTAGTTGTTTTCCTTCATGTAGAATGAACCTACAAGGAAAGAAAGGGTTTATTTTAATTCCGATATTTTGGTCCCATTGACTTGCATTGGGATCGGGTATCGGTATCGGCGATATCCGATATTTTTTGAATATCGGCCGATCCAAACCGATACCGATACTTTCCGATATCGGAAGGTATCGCTCAACACTAGTCATAGGCTATATTGTGAGGTGAAATTTTAACCCCGCGCGTTCCAATTCACCAAACAATTTTGCCCCTATCTACATAATGGGGAAAAAAGTGAAAGGAAAAGTGTTGGAGGCGTTGAAGCTACAGCCACAAAATTTTGCACAGTCACACGTCTGGACCCCGAGAGCATCATAGGCTATATTGTGAGGTGAAATTTTAACCCCGCGCGTTCCAATTCACCAAACAATTTTGCCCCTATCTACATAATGGGGAAAAAAGTGAAAGGAAAAGTGTTGGAGGCGTTGAAGCTACAGCCACAAAATTTTGCACAGTCACACGTCTGGACCCCGAGAGCGTCATAGGCTATGTTGTGAGGTGAAATTTTAACCCCGCGCATTCCAGTTCACCAAACAATTTTGCCCCTATCTACATAATGGGAAAAAATGAAAGGAAAAGTGTTGGAGGCAAATTGACAGCTGCCAGATGTGAACAAGGGGGACGTAAAGAGTGAGAGCGATGGCGCCAAAGAGTATATACTGTACAGTTGCTAAGGTGGGGCCCCGACATGGGATACTCACCACACACGGAGATATGAACACACACACAAAATGCGCCACACACTTCCACGTGCTTGAACACATATCACCCTCAGCACACATTTCACCACACATTCTCCAACCTCGCCACATAAAAGTCGAAACACAAAAGTCACCGCTCAAAACTCACCACGCGCAGAACTCGCCACATGCAAAAACTAGGCTCTTGCAAAACTCGCCACAAGTGCAAAACTCACCTCATGGAAAACTCGCCACACGCAAAACTTGCACATGCGGAAAAATTGCCACATGCACAAAAGTTGCAACACATGCAAAATTTCTTCACACAAAACTTGCACATACTCAAAAGGCACCACACAAAACTCGCCACGTGCAAAACTCGCCATGCGCAAAACTTGCTGCACACAAGTTGCTACACTAACCTGTCACATGCAACTCGACACACAAAAAGTTGCTACACGCATGTTGCCACACACAACTCATCTCACAAAAGTCGCTACATACATGTCGCCACACGCAACTCAACACACACAACTTGACAAACGAAACTCGCCCTAAAACACACACAAGTCTGGTCTTATCCTTCAAAAATAAAAATCTGATTAATAAGCAGACAAACTACAACAAATGTACCATAAAGGAAATACGGCAGCTGTCAGTCACATGACCTGTCTATTATGTGTATGTGTGAGCTAATATATACTGCCAGGGGGAGGGCTTCCTGCTGGCCAGGGATTTATCAGGCTGCCAATTTAGCTTACAAATACTGAGGTAAAAATACTGAGCAAATAACGTGTGAACGAGGTCTAATACAGGAGAGATGACACACAGGTATATACTATATAGAGGAGGAGATGACATACAGGTACATATATATACAGGAGGAGATGACATACAGGTATATACTATATACAGGAGGAGATGACACACAGGTATATACTATATACAGGAGCAGATGACCTACAGGTATATACTATATACAGGAGGAGATGACATACAGGTATATGCTATATATAGAAGATGACATGCAGGTATATAGTATATACAGGAGGAGATGACACACAGATATATACTATATACAGGGGAGATGACACACAGGTATATACTATATACAGGAGGAGATGACATACAGGTATATACTATATATAGGAGATGACATTCAGGTATATACTATATATAGGGGAGATGACACACAGCAGGTATATAATATATACAGGGGAGATGACATACAGGTATATACTATATACAGGAGATGACATACAGATGTATACTATATATAAGGGAGATGACAAACATGTATATACTGAGGTGATGAGGTGAAAATGAGAGGTGTGAGGTGAAAATGAAAAGGTGTGAGTGCAAAATGAGAGGAGTGAGGAAAAATAATGGAGTGATCAGAAAATGACAGATGTGAGGTTGAAATGACAAGTGTTAGGGGGGAATGAGAGGAGTGAGGGAGAAAATGAGAGATGTGAGGGAGAAAATGAGAGATGTGATTGGGAAAATGAGAGGCGGGATGGGAAAATAAGAGAAGTGACGTGCTATAACTAACCACAGATATTTACTATGCCCAGGCAACGCCGGGCTCTTCAGCTAGTATAATATATTTATCAATGTTGTTTTCTTTTTCTTTAAAATGGACAATTAGGATTGTCCACTTCCATTGCCACATTGCTCTTTTCATGCCTGCACTTTTGACATTATTTGTTCTGACACTTCCCCTCACATCATGGATATCGGAGTGTCACCCTACCCACCTGAAACCAATTATGTGTGTATATAATGTTTGTTCAGTTGTAACTGAGCAGCTTTGAAAAAGGACACTGGATCAGCATCTATAACACATTGCACCTGTTAATCAAACTTTTTGCCTATTGCTTTTGTGGTTTTAAGTATACTTCAATAAAAGGACTTGGCCTTAACTGGAGCTGGAAACTACTGTTTTTTTTTTGTTTGTTTTTTCTTAAGGATATGGTTGGTTATTTTTTTCTACAGGGTACATTGGCTTCAGTGGAATGGTTGTTGGGTGAGAATGTTTGTTGTTTATATTGTTTATTATTTTCTGTTTTTTTACAGGAGACCATGGCTTCAGTGGAATGGATGCTTGATGAGTATAACTGTGTTTGTTATTTTTCAACAAAAAAGTAAAAGTGTGTTTTTTTATTTCAAATAAAGGACTTTATTCTGGCTGTGTGTTTATTTACAATATCACTATAGGATTAGAAATCGATAGGTGGCTTATAGGCGCCGCTCCATTATTAACCCATGGGCTTTATGTCACCGGGCAATACAAAGGTGACATGAACCCTACAAATATGAACCCCACTTTCCACCATCATAGGGCAAGTGAGAAGAGCCAAGCAAAGCATCAGAATTGGCACATGTAATAGATGCGCCTTTTTTGGGCATCTGTGGGCTACTATTTTTCATGACCCCTTACCAGCCTGAGAATACCAGCACCCAGCTGTCTGCTTTAGCTTAGCTGGCTGTCAAAAATGAGGGGGACCCACGCCATTTTTTAAAATTTATTTAAATAAATAATTTAAAAGAACTGCATAGAGACCCCTCTATTCTTGATAACCAACCTTTCCAAAGATGACAACTGAGGATTGTAACCCACAGCTGTCTGTTTTGCCTCCCTGGTTATCAAAAATACAGGAGACCCCACGCAGTTTTTTTTTTTTATTATTATTTATTTTAAACACAGGCACCGGCTGATCAATATTCCCATCAGCCTCTCCTACTCTGTTATTAGCGGCAGCTAATATTATAGGCGTACGCTGATGGGAGTAGTAGTCAGTGACCGGAGGTAAACTTTTTACCTTCAATTGCAGCTGCAAAACTGTTATTTGACAGTGTGGGAACTGCTGCTGTCTGACCGACGATAATGATTTTACCACCGATCAGAGGCAGTGTTTGCCGTGCTGTCATGCCCATGATAGCGTTGCAAACACTGGATTTTCGGACCCCTCATTCCAGTGAATAGGGAGGTTTGGGTACTGTTTTGGTACCCAAACTTTTTTTTAACTGTTTGGTCAAACCCTAACATCCAGGGTCCGCCCATCTCTGCTCAGCAGTTTTTTTGAACAGTGACATACAATTTTTAACTATTGTCTGAAAATGCTTTGGCATGGGCTGCACCTTTATTGGAGCAAGTAGACCTTATGATGCATCCTCTAAGATCCTTCATGACTGCATTCTGTCGACTGATTGATGAACTAGGTCACGTTCACTGAGTTGCTGATTCCGACTACATACTGCAGCTTAGACAAGAGACTAACTTTGTAGGACATTATGCCATCCAGTTTTGGACCATGTATGCTAAATTAGCCTAGAACTAAGATGCTCTTCTCGCTGTTTTATATGCCACCATAAAGCAAGGCCAAAATTGTTTACCAAAACATGAATCCTACAAGTTTTAGAATAAATTAGCAAATATAAGGACCTTAGAATATAACATTCATTATTCAAAGACACAACAACCATAAAAGTCGATGTCCCTCAACAAGATAAGCCAAAAATTAGCTAAAATTGTCAAGTCGGAGGACCGACTGTCTATCATAAAACCACCAATCCCAGTACAACTGGCAGTGTAGCGAAAATAGACCTAATAAACAAAAAGAGCCAGAGCTAAATACATTAACACTAATACGTGACCGTGACGTCATAGAAGGTCCTTCACTCACTGCATTCTTAGGAACAGAGGCAGACGCTCGCAGCGGTGACAGCCAGGGTTTGCCGGAGGGGTGAATATATCCATATTTTTTATTTTTATACTTTATTTTTTACATGAATATGGATCCCAGGGCCTGAAGGAGAGTTTCCTCTCCTCCAGACCCTTGGAACCATACGCACCGCACATGCCGATTCCGATTTCCGATATCGCAAAAATATCGGAACTCGGTATCGGAATTCTGATACAGCAAATATCGTCCGATACCCAATATTTACAGAATCGGAATGCTCAACACTACTCACTGCAAAAACCTAGCACCGGAGTTCATTGACCCATTCCAAATTATCAAGCAAGTAAACTCAGTCACCTTTCATCGTAAACTACCTGTGATTGTAAAAATTCCTAATGAATGTAATGCTTCTCTACTATGTCCAGTAGCATAGCTACCGGGGGTAGATGGTGCGAGCGCCCCGGGCCCAGAGCTCAGTGGGGCCCCACCTGGAGCTAAGCTACTGTAACTGCGTGCGCCGATACAGTTACCTTCCGCGGCACAGCAGGGAGAATCGAACTCCCTGCTCTGCCACTGGCCAGTATGGGGCCCCTGAGCAGGCGGGGGGGGCCCGGTACCAGCAGTGGGCCCCTGCCTGTCATCGCAAGGTCAGCTGTACTGCATTTAGCCGATACAGGTGACCGCAATGATGAGGGAAGGAGCGCTGTGCTCCTTCCCCCATCATCCCCTGTCAGCGTCTGATGTCGGCGACGCTGACAGCGGGCGCGATGATGTCACTGCCTGGCGCCCGCTGTCAGGAGATAAGCATGCGCTCAGAGCAGCTCAGAAACCAGGAAGAAGAGAGGTGAGTATTTATTTAATTTTTTATGGGGTGTTGCCTAATACTACAGGGTCTGCCTATGGGGAGGGTCTGTCTAATACTACAGTATCTGCCTATGGGGGTTCTGCCTAATACTACAGGGTCTGCCTTTGGGGGTCTGCCTTCTACAGGATCTGCCTATGGGGGTTGCCTAATACTACAGGGTCTGCCTATGGGGGGTCTGTCTTATACTACAGGGCCTGCCTATGGGGAGGTCTGCCTAATACTACAGGGTCTGCCTATGGGGATCTGTCTTATACTACAGGGTCTGCCTATGGGGGTCTGCCTAATACTACAGGGTCTGCCTATGGGGGAGTCTGTCTTATACTGCAGGGTCAGCCTATGGGGGTGCTGTCTTATACTACAGGATCTGCCTATGGGGGTACTGTCTTAAACTACATGGTCTGCCTACGGGGGGTCTGCCTTATACTACAGGGTCTGCCTATGGGAGTGCTGCTATATACTACAGGGTCTGCCTGTGGAATGCTGCCTTATACTACAGGGTCTGCTTATGGGGGTTCTGTCTTATACTACAAGTTCTACCTATGAGGTGCTGCCTTATACTACATGGTCTGCCTATGGGGTGCTGCCTTATACTTCAGAGTCTGCCCATGGGGGCAGCCTCATGCTATAGAGTCTGCCTATGGGTGGTGCATTATACAATATAGAGTAAGCCTATGGGGTGTGCATTATTATTATTATTATTATTATTTATTTATATAGCACCATTGATTCCATGGTGCTGTACATGAGAAGGGGTTACATACAAGTTACAAATATCACATACAGTAAACAAACTAACAATGACGGACTGATACAGAGGGGCGAGGACCCTGCCCTTGCGGGCTTACATTCTACAGGATTATGGGGAAGGAGACAGTAGGTTGAGGGTTGCAGGAGCTCCGGTGTTGGTGAGGCGGTAGCTCCGGTGTTGGTGAGGCAGTAGCTCCGGTGTTGGTGAGGCAGCAGCGGTGTCAGTGCAGGCTGTAGGCTTTCCTGAAGAGATGAGTTTTCAGGTTCCGTCTGAAGGATCGGACTGTGGTTGATAGTCGGACGTGTTGGGGCAGAGAGTTCCAGAGAATGGGGGATATTCGGGAGAAGTCTTGGAGGCGATTGGATGAGGAGCGAATAAGTGTGGAGGAGAGAAGGAGGTCTTGGGAGGACCGGAGATCACGTGAGGGAAGATATCGAGAGATTAGTTCAGAGATATATGGAGGAGACAGGTTGTGGATGGCTTTGTAGGTCAGTATTAGCAATTTGAACTGGATACGCTGAGGGAATGGGAGCCAGTGAAGAGATTTGCAGAGGGGGGAAGCGGAGGAGTAGCGAGGAGAGAGATGGATTAGTCGGGCAGCAGAGTTAAGGATGGACTGGAGAGGTGCAAGGGTGTTAGCAGGGAGGCCACAGAAAAGGATGTTGCAGTAGTCAAGGCGGGAAATGATGAGGGCGTGCACAAGCATTTTAGTAGATTGGGGGTTGAGGAAAGGACGGATCCTGGAGATATTTTTGAGCTGGAGGCGACAGGAGGTGGAAAGAGCTTGGATGTGTGGTTTGAAGGACAGGGCAGAGTCAAAGGTTACTCCGAGGCAGCGGACTTCGGGTACAGGGGAAAGCATGATGTCATTGACTGCGATAGATAGGTCAAGTAAGGAAGATTTGTGGGATGGAGGAAAGATGATGAGTTCAGATTTGTCCACATTGAGTTTGAGGAAGCGAGAGGAGAAGAAGGAGGATATGGCTGATATGCACTCTGGGATTCTGGACAGCAGAGCGGTGACGTCTGGGCCAGAGAGGTAGATCTGAGTGTCGTCAGCATAGAGGTGGTACTGGAATCCATGGGACTTTATGAGTTGTCCCAAGCCAAGTGTATAGATTGAGAAGAGGAGGGGTCCTAGAACAGAGCCTTGGGGGACTCCAACAGAGAGAGGGTGGGATGAGGAGGTAGTGTGGGAGTGGGAGACGCTGAATGTGCGGTTGGAAAGGTACGAGGCGATCCAGGATAGGGCGAGGTCTTTGATGCCAAAGGAGGAGAGCATCTGCAGTAGGAGGCAGTGGTCAACTGTGTCGAAAGCAGAGGACAGGTCTAGAAGGAGGAGTACAGAGTATTGTCCAGTAGCTTTGGCGGTAAGTAGGTCGTTGGTGATTTTGGTCAGGGCAGTCTCAGTTGAGTGATTATACATTATACTATATTATACTATATTGAGGACCATCTGGTGCATTATACTATATTGAGGACTATCTGGTGCATTAAATATATTGAGAACTATCTGGTGCATTATACTATATTGAGGACTATCTGGTGCATTATACTATATTGAGGACTATCTGGTGCATTAAACTATATTGAGGACTATCTGGTGCATTATACTATATTGAGGAAGATCTGGTGCATTTTACTATATGGAGGCTATCTAGAAGGGTATCATACAGTGTGGGGATTACAGTGAAAGGGCCATCATACAGTGTAGGAGCCATCAAACAATTTGGAGGCTACTAAGGGGTTAGTATACTGTGTATAAGAGAGCATCATGCTGTTTATAAGGGAACTGTACAGGGGGAGACTCGGGACATTACTAAATGTAAAGTGGGCACTCATTGTTATAGGGGAACTCAGGTTACTGTGACTATCAAAGGGGCACACATGGCAATATTACTTTCTAGGGGGCAAAATATGGGCACTGTTTTCTAGGGCACTTGCACTTGGCATTACTATATTATAGAGAGTTGCTTTAGAATTTAAAGGGCACAGAGAACCACAGCAGGTGCAGTAATAGGGACACATATGGCAGAAGCACAGTATTGGGGTATCAGCAGGATGATGAGTTTGTGCAGGTTGGGAATCGATGGTGATGGTGCTGGAATATGAGAAGTGAAACGTGTCTTTGTTGTATTCTCTGCAGCCGAATTGTGGCTGGAAGAAGTTGCCATTTCGGTCTGGGCCAGATGGAAAAAAGGGGAAAAATGAATGATTTCATCATAAAGAACGTCAGCAGTAAGTCACCATCTGTAATTTGCTCTGATCTCTTATATGTTCTGTAGGACTGGTATCTACCACTGACCATATGGCAGTAATATCAATATTGGTCTTTATATAGAGATTATTTTCAGTAACATCTGTCATCTGCTGGAGTTCTCCTCCACTATCAGGGTGCGTCATTGAGTTGCAAGCAAGGTTACCTGGTTGGGGCCCACTTAGAAGCTTTGCCCCCCCTGAACCATAACCCTAGCTACGCCTCTGACTACGTCCTCTAGTCCTCAAAAGATTCTCTCCTATGTTGAAGACTGTTCTGCTTCTGCATCTGATCCGGACACAGTGTATGAAATCAACCAAATTCAGGACTGTAAGAAGGTTTGTGGGACTCTCTTCTAATTAATAGTATGAATTCGGTCCTGAGGAGAGGTGCTGGGTGACAAAAAGGACATAAATATTCCAATCTTTCTCAAAAGGTTTCATGTTATCGATCTCTTTCTGCTGTCATCGACTCGTCTGGGAGGGGCCCTAAGAGGGGGTTATTGGTACACACATGTCCCAGGTATTCCGGGTTCTGCTTCTTTCACTTCAGTCTGTTGTCCTCTCTTGTGCTCCATGTTGAGTTTTGCAAGTGTGAGGCTCAGTGTCAAAATCTCCCTGTGTTTTAAGATTGAGTCTGTAGACTTTCATTTGGTGTACTTGTTTGCTTCTCTCCCTGCTGGATTTCACTGCATCCTTCCTGCTGCTCCTAAGATTCCTGAGTGCGCTAAGTCCTCACTTTCCATGTACCTTCCTGCTTGCAACACTAATGCCATGGGTCTGTGTGCCCATCCGGACCTGAAGCTTAGAAGATCCACTTAATCAAATGAGCCTAAACAGTATGATTCAAAATCACAGTGCATAGAGATACATCACTATATCAGTTACATTTCTTTACCCCTGTATCCCAAAGAGAAAAAAAGTTAGATTTTTTTACTTTCTGTAAATAATAAAACACAATTGCACTAAGGACATTTAAATGCACTTTAAAAAAAACAAAAAATCATAAATCAGCAAATAGCAGACATATTTGGTATCTGTGTAATTGCATCAACCCATAAAACACAATAAACAAGATTTTTATGGTTAGCGATAAATAGCATGATTTATTTTCTTCATTAAACCCCCCAAAAAATGTAAAAAAATGTAACCCTGAGGCTGTGTTCACACAAAGCATAAATGCTGTGGGTTTTTTTTCTCTTCTTTTTATTGACAGATTTTCTGCAGGTGTCCACACCATAAAACACAATAAGGCTACGTTCACATTAGCGTTGTGCGCCGCTGCATCGGCGACGCAACGCACAACGCACGCAAAAACGCAGCAAAACGCACGCAAAAATGCTGCGTTTTGCGACGCATGCGTCGGTTTTTGCCGAAATTTGGACGCAAGAAAAATGCAACTTGTTGCGTTTTCTTGGTCCGACGCTAGCGGCAAAAAAGACGCATGCGTCGCACAACGCAACAAAAAAAAACGCATGCGTCCCCCATGTTAAATATAGGGGCGAATGACGCATGCGTCGCCGCTGCGTCGCCCGACGCAAACTAGCATACCGCTAGTGTGAACGTTACCTAACAATCTTCTCTGGTTATTGCATTTTTATTGAGGCTTTTTATTCCATTTCCCCTCTATTTGATGAGATTTAAATGTTTTATTTATAGGACAGAAAAGTTTGACTTTGCTTTTATAAATGCATAGCTGTCTACATGGTGGGCCATTTATATGGATACTCCTAATTGAAATGGGAATGGTTGGTGACCCAGAATGGAGCGCTGAATTTGAAGAATGGGCAAAGCAAAAATTGGAACAAGACCCTCGGTTTACACAGAACATTATGTTCAGTGATGAGGGAAACTTTTTGGGTGGGCCATTTATATGAATACACCTAAATAACATGGGAATGGTGACAGTTTTCTTGCGTAGGGTGTCTTGCATTGAAATCTGTTGCAATGACCCGGGTACTGTGTTCACCAGACATCAACGCAATTTCTATCCGCTCCTCATGTGTTAACCTCTGCGACATGTCAATGGCTGTAAACAAAGGGTAACTTGTAAATAACTCATGAAAAAATAAAGTTACATTAAAACCAAGCACACCATTGTTTTTCTTGTGAAATTCTTAATAAGTTTGATGTGTCACATGACCCGCTTCCCATTGGAAAAAATAAAGTTGGATCCAAAATGGCCGACTTCAAAATGGCCACCATGGTCAATACTTCCATATACTAATGTGCCACAAACAGGAAGTTGATATCACCAACCATTCCCATTTTATTTAGCTATATCCATATAAATGGCTAGGGAACCTGAAAAAAAAATTAAGATGACAAAATTCCTTTTTTAAGTGAAGAATCCAAGCTTTTCTGCATTATAAAAAGTTAAAAATTCTGCTTCAAATCTGCATAAAAAAACACTTCAAAAAGGGGGAAAATGCAGAAAAAAATACAATAACCAATGGAGTTTGTCATTGTGTATTTTTTTGCAGAAATTTGGAAAAAAGTATTTACATTGTATATTCACAGCCTTACAGATAAAAAAAAAGTAAGATATCATATAGTGAAGCTTATTTAAAAATGAGAACCTTCTAGTTGCTATAACTATGTATGAATGAACAAAAATGTAAATCCATAGGTCCCAACTGTCCTTGATACAGGACAGTCCCAGATTTGGGTCCTCGCACTGCGTGCCCGGGCTTCTGTTGATTGTTAATTTCTGTTAGGTAGGGGCATCGTCAACATTTGCTGCTAAGTGCGCCGTGTAGCTTGACACTCTTTCTATTTCGTAAAAGTTGGAAGGTATGGGCTTCTCTGTAAAAGTTTGTTGTGTTAAGTTCTGGAATATTCCTTACTTTCAATTATAACCAAAAAACCTTCAAACTTCAGAGACTGTGAGGCTATATTCACAAACAGCATTTTTGCAGCATGTTTTTTTTTTAATACAACTAAGAAGCTGCGTTTACAGTACCAGCAAAAGCTATGAGATTTCAGAAATCTCGTGCACACACTTGTAGCATTTTTTGCTGCATTTTTGGTGCATAAAACGAACTTAATTAAACATGCACTGTACTTAAATCACTCATGTAATCTGCACCAATAAAAGCAGACAAAAAACGCTGCAAAACCTTTGCTTTTTATGAAGTGCTTTTAATGTCAAGAAAGCATATTTGGGCTGCAGAAATAAACTCTGCAGAAACGTTAATGTTCAACTGTTATGAATATGATTTCCAATAATTTCTATAAAGGGTAACCAAACCGCCCTCTGACAAAGTGACGTCACGTTGTGGAAATATTGTTACAATGATGTTACAAAATGGTCATAAAAGAACAGTAAAAAAACGAAGGAGGATAATGACATCATAGTACAAGGAAAATGTCCACAGTGAAGTCCTAAGCAAAGGTTAAAGTAATATAAAGTAATAAGATTAATGGCACAGAAAAAGGGATAAGAACACTATGCCACACCTAACGGTTAAATGTTATTGCTACAATTAAAAGTTATTACCTATTCAATTACTTGCCCCCAACCATATCTGGGAATGGGGCTCTGAAATGCCTGCCAAATGAAGAAGTGACTACACATGAGCAACATCACTCCTCTCATTCTCTTTGGACTGCCGTAAAAGCTATATCTGGCAGTTCCATAGAAACTCATTTCTGGGATTGGTGGAAGTCCTAGCGGTTGGACTCCTATCAAATCACAAGTTATCAAATATACTTTATGTAGGTGATAATCCCATCATGAAAAGTTATCTCTCTAAGGATGACAATGAGGTCACTGCACAGAGATAATAAATACAAGGGTAATAAGTGGAGCCCTGTCCTATTACAGAAGTAGAGTAGACTTTGGCATTCCATTATTTGGTAGAGCGGCTGTTGGACCTCCTAGGGCTCAGTGATGAGAAGACATGTAGGTCGGTACATCCCTGTGGAGATCTTTGTAGATGAGTTAAAGAGTTTCATTTTTTATTTGAGAAGGAAACAGGTAACCAACGTAGTGATTGAAAAAGAGTAGAGACATTAGTAATTACAACCACTACATAAAGAAAATGATCAACCTGATTGCTGCTTTCAAGATGCATTGAAGTGGTGTCAGTTTGGTTAACAGAATACTAATCAGTAATGAGAAGTGATTAGGACGGAGATTAGTGTTCCAGCAATGTCAATGGTGAGAAATTCTGTGTTATGAGGATGAAGATGACAGAATTGTTTAATAGATTAAATATGAGGCTTAGACTCTCGCAATGAAGGAAGCACATAAATCAGTTGGGGTCAGTATTGGGACCTGTTCTCTTCAACATATTCATTAATGATCTGGTAGAAGGTTTACACAGTAAAATATCGATATTTGCAGATGATACAAAACTATGTAAAGCAGTTAATACAAGAGAAGATAGTATTCTGCTACAGATGGATCTGGATAAGTTGGAAACTTGGGCTGAAAGGTGGCAGATGAGGTTTAACAATGATAAATGTAAGGTTATACACATGGGAAGAAGGAATCAATGTCACCATTACACACTGAATGGGAAACCACTGGGTAAATCTGACAGGGAGAAGGACTTGGGGATCCTAGTTAATGATAAACTTACCTGGAGCAGCCAGTGCCAGGCAGCAGCTGCCAAGGCAAACAGGATCATGGGGTGCATTAAAAGAGGTCTGGATACACATGATGAGAGCATTATACTGCCTCTGTACAAATCCCTAGTTAGACCGCACATGGAGTACTGTGTCCAGTTTTGGGCACCGGTGCTCAGGAAGGATATAATGGAACTAGAGAGAGTACAAAGGAGGGCAACAAAATTAATAAAGGGGATGGGAGAACTACAATACCCAGATAGATTAGCGAAATTAGGATTATTTAGTCTAGAAAAAAGACGACTGAGGGGCGATCTAATAACCATGTATAAGTATATAAGGGGACAATACAAATATCTCGCTGAGGATCTGTTTATACCAAGGAAGGTGACGGGCACAAGGGGGCATTCTTTGCGTCTGGAGGAGAGAAGGTTTTTCCACCAACATAGAAGAGGATTCTTTACTGTTAGGGCAGTGAGAATCTGGAATTGCTTGCCTGAGGAGGTGGTGATGGCGAACTCAGTCGAGGGGTTCAAGAGAGGCCTGGATGTCTTCCTGGAGCAGAACAATATTGTATCATACAATTAGGTTCTGTAGAAGGACGTAGATCTGGGGATTTATTATGATGGAATATAGGCTGAACTGGATGGACAAATGTCTTTTTTCGGCCTTACTAACTATGTTACTATGTTACTATGTTACTAGTTGTTGGCATTATTATTATACATTTTTATAGCGCCATTTATTCCATGGCGCTTTACATATGAACCGGGCAAATATAGACAAGTACAATAAACAGGAGTAAAACAAGGCACACACAAGTACAGGAGGAGAGAAGACCCTGCCCGCGAGGGCTCACAGTCTACAGGGGATGGGTGAGGATACACTAGGAGAGGGTAGAGCTGGTCATGCGGCGGATGAATACTTACCAATCTGAGGAGTTGAGTACTCACTTCACTGACATGTTCAGCTTGTGAAGGCCCAGGATGTTGCTCCTCATCAGAAGAAGATGACATTCTGATGCATGCAGAAAGAAAAAAATGGCAGAAATTAGGACATATAAAAAGAGAAAATAGATAATAAAGGCATTGGCTAGGATATACTCACATTGTTCAGTCTTGTTTCCTCCAAGGTGCTTTTCTCTTTCTGGTCTGGCTCTCTGTCTGCTGAGCAGTGATGTGCAAATGTCCACTCCCTCCTTTTATCACTTTGTATGTGGGGGGTGGCTAATCAGTGTCTAGACACGTTTTACTGTGGTGCAACGCATGCGTTCACAAACACAAGCAAACGCATATGCTTGCGGCTGCATGCGTGCACATAGACAGCAATGCGTTTTTTTGCCGCATTCCATCCGCTAAAAACCGCATACGTTTCTAGGCGGCAAATTGACGCCTCTAAAATTACTACATGTAGCGTTTACCTCGCCAAACCACAGACGAAACGACTCATGCATCGTCAAACATGGCAAAACACAACCGATCGCAGACACATGCATCTCTAATGATAAATATAGGAGTACACAACGCATGCGGATAATTGTGGAAGAAACGCTGCGGACACAACCGCAAATGTGAAACCGGCCGAATTTGGAATATAGGCAGCAAAGACTGCTTATACTGTGCTAAGAAAGTATAAATAGCCCCTCCCAAGATCTGATAGAGCAAACCAAAGGTTTTTTTGTGTACATGAGACCTGCATAAAATAGACTAAATGCTCCAAACAATTTCAAAATGACATCTCCCCTACTGTATGACATTAGTAACAGAAGACATTTTTTAGGGGGTGTGGGTGACGCCTGTATAACTCAGACTAGGTGCTCCAAACAATTTCAAAATTTGATCTTCCCTAATGTATCAAGTTATTAACAGAAAAAAAATTGTTTTCATTGTGGATGAGGCCTGTATAATCTAGAATATAGGCTCAAAACAATTTCAAACTCGACTGCTGTATCATGTTTGTAAAAAAAAAGAAAATAAATATTTAATGTGCAACAGCTCTGCACACAGAACAATTTCAGCACCACTAAATGACAAGGTGTGATATGTCGGGCTGTATCATGCTTAGCAACAGAATTTTTTGTAATGTGCGTGTTGTCTGCAGACAACTTCATAAGTTAGTATACATGCAATGTATAAGACCATGTAAACACTGTGGCTATCCTTTATCAGAGCTAATGTTAGTAAGAGTTCTCTGATCTGATATACTGTATAGCCTGTTAATCCAAAGCAGTGATTCTATGTCATATAGGTATCGAGCACCTGTTTGATTAACAGGATGTATAAGAGAAAGGAGAGCTCTTACTACATTGCTTTGATAAAGACACAGTTTATCATCTGAAATGCATAGCGCTTCTATAGAGTCATACTGATGGAATCTATATGAAGTCATGTTTTTAATTCTTCTACAATAAAATTCACAATTTTTCTGCAGCTGGATATTCTATTTTCCTATTTGGATTTCCACGTTTTGGTCAGAACGTACTTTCGTACTCCTTCATCACAAGATCCAATTTGGGGAGCTGGCTGCATCCTTATTCAATAATCACTGAAAAGACCTGAAAAGAAGAGAGCAGCTCAGGAGACAGAAGAGTACACACACAGCACAGAGCAGATGCAGTAGAAAGTCATAGTCCTGTCTCCTGAGCTATGGATTTCTAAGAGGTCTTTGAGTAATCAGTGGAGTTTCAGGTCCCAGAATTGCACCAATCTGCCCAGAATTAATTGCACTAAAACTCATGAAATACAGTTGTGCTCAAAAGGTTATATACTAGTGATGAGCGAATATACTCGTTACTCAAGATTTCTCGAGCATGTTCCGGGGTCCTCCGAGTATTGTTAATAGTGCTCGGAGATTTAGTTTTTCTTGCCGCAGCTGAATGATTTACATCTGTTAGCCTGCATAAGTTCATGTGGGGGTTGCCTGGTTGCTGAGGAATCCCCACATGTACTTATGTTGCCTAACAGATGTAAATCATTCAGCTGCGGCAAGAAAAACTAAATTTCCGAGCACTAAAAAATACTCGGAGGACCCCCGAGCATGCTCGAGGAATCTTGAGTAATGACTATATTCGCTCATCACTATTATATACCCCAGCAGAACTTTTTCTTTCTTTGCCTTTTTCCAGAGAATGTGAATGATAACACCAAAACTTTTTCTACACTCATGGTTAATGGTTGGGTGATTGGTTATTGTGAAACTACTGTGTTTTCCCTCTTTAAATCATAATGACAAACCAAACCTTCCAAATGACCCTGATCAAAAGTTCACATACCCTAGTGATTTTGGCCTGATAACATGCACAGACGTTGACACAAATGGGTTTGAATGGCTACTAAAGGTACCATCCTCACCTGTGACCTGTTTGCTTGTAATCAGTGTGTGTGCATAAAAGGTGAGTGAGTTTCAGCGATCCAGAAAGACTCTTGCAGCTTTCATACAGCCACTGATGGTTCTGGATTGTGAGTTATTGGGAAAGCAAAAGAATTGTTAACGGATCTATGGGAAAAGGTAGTTGAACTGTATAAAACAGGAAAGGGATGCAAAAAGATATCCAAGGAATTGTCAATGCCAATCAGCAGCATTCAAACTGTGATTAACACATGATAAATTAGAGGCTCTGTAAAAATAAAACTACGGTCTGGTAGACCAGCAAAAATTTAGTCCAAAACTGCCAGGAAAATTGTTCGGGATGCAAAGAAAAACTAGACTCTCTGAAAACTAGCAGTGTGGCTGTTTCAAGATGCACAATAAGGAGGCACTTGAAAAAAATAGGCTGCATGATCGAGTCACCAGAAGAAAGCCAATACTGTGCAAAAGCCACAAAGTATCTTAAAAGCCTACAATATGCAAAACAGCACAGAGACAAGACTCAAAACTTCTGGAACAAGGTCATTTAGAGTGATGAGACCAAAATTGAACATTTTGGCCACAACCATAAACGTTACATTTGGAGAAAGGTTAACAAAGCCTATGATGAAATTAACACCATCCCTACTGTAAAGCACGGAGGTGGATAGCTGATGTTTTTGGGATGTGTGAGCTACAAAGGCACAGGAAACTTGGTAAAAGTTGGAGAACGATGAATGCAGCACGTTATCAGCAAATACTGAAGGCAAGTTTGCAATCATCAGCCTGGAAGCTGCGCATGAGACGCACTTGGACATTCCAACATGACAATGATTCAAAACACAAGGTCAAGTCGACCTGTCGTTGGCTACAGCAGAACAAAGTGAAGGTTCTGGAGTGGCCATCTCAGTCTCCTGACCTCAGTATCATTGAGCCACTCTGGGGAGATCTCAATCACACAGTTCATGCTAGACAGCCCGTGAATTTACAGGAGCTGGAGGCTTTTTGCCAAGAAGAGTGGGCAGCTTTACCATCTGAGAAAATAAAGAACCTCATCCACAACTACCACAAAAGTCTTCAAGCTGTCATTGATGTTAGAGGGGGCAATACACGGTATTAAGAAATGGGGTATGTGAACTTTTGATCAGAGTCATTTGGATGTTTTGGGTTGTCATTATGATTTAGAAAGAGAAACACAGTAGTTTGACAATAAATGGCTTGACCCAACCACTAACCATGAGTAGAGAAAATGTTTTGGTGTTATCATTCATATTCTCTGAAAAAGGCCAAGAAAGCAAAATTTCTGCCAGGGTATGTAAACTTTTAAGCACAGCTGTATATTCCAAAAGTTAAGATTTTCTTTAAATGGTTAATAGTGCTACTATCTGCCTGGGTCTAATCAGCACTTTGGTTCCTATATGTGTTGTGAATTCCGCTCTTGGGCTCCCTCCGGCGGTTGTAATTGGCACTTTTGTGAGTTCTGCTCTTGGGCTCCCTCCGCTGGTTTTAAGTGGAATGGCTGCTCCTTGGATTTAGCAGTCAGCAGCTGCTTCCACTGATTGTCTATTCTGCTCGGCTATTTAGCCTGGCTCTTTCCTTCAGCTTGTGCCACTTGTCAATGGTTCCTGGTTGGATTCACATCTCTTTGGATTTCCCTGTTATCCTGACCAGTTCAGCAAAGCTAAGTCCTTGCTTGCTCTTTTCTGTCCACAGGTTGTGGACTTATCCGTTCTGTGCTTTCTATGTTTGTCCAGCTTGTCAGTATGAATTAATTCAGTTAAGCTGGGAGCTCTGGGAAGCAGATTTACCCTCCACACCTTTAGTCAGGTGTGGAGATTTTTGTAAACTCTGTGGGGATATTTTGTAGTGTTTTATACTGACCGCACAGTATTCCATCCTGTCCTATCTATCTAGCTAGACTGGCCTCCTGTGCTCATCCTGGTTTCATTCTGTGTATGTCTTTTCCCTCTCCACTCACAGTCATTACTTGTGGGGAGCTATCTATCCTTTGGGGATTTTCTCTGAGGCAAGATAGTTTTCCTGTTTCTATCTTTAGGGGTAGTTAGTTCTCAGGCTGTGATGAGGTGCCTAGGGAGTGTCAGGAGCATCCCACGGCTACTTCTAGTGTTGTGTTGAGCTTAGGGCCTGCGGTCAGTACAGTTACCACTTCCTTCAGAGCTCGTCCCATGTTGCTCCTAAACCACCAGATCATAACATATATGGTCCTCAGTATGAAGATAACTGATAACAGCAACAACTCTCTCTTACCATTGCTAAGGACATACTGTACAAGGATTTGAAGTTTAATGTGATACAATTACATTTGTTGGAGGCTGACCTGACATTTCAATTAATAACTGTATGAAGCTTTACAGTATACTTACTGAATTCATGTACTGACTGTGGCTCTGGTTATGTACTCATGTACTAAAGATGATTCTGGTGAAGTAGTAATGTAATACTGAGGATGGATCTGGTAATGTAGTTGTGTAGTGAGGGTGGGTCTTACGATTTATTCATGTACTGATTGTGGTACTGGTAATGTAGTCATGTGCAGATGGTGATTCTGTGATGTACTCTTACACCTATGGCGGTTCTGTAGTCATGTAGATGTAGCAATCTTTAATTATTAGACTTGGTACAAGATTATAGGGTCAGTGTGCTGGACATAAAATACAGGCATCTGAATGAGACCATCTAAGTCAGCCAAACAAGTGTTTGACTAATGCCCCCATATACTTTAGACAGCTGTGCAATCAATCAACCGGCTGTTATCTCGCCCATGCCTCCTATACATAGGAACACACTCTCTACTGAGCGATTCTGTGTTCTCTATGAGAAAGCTGCTGTTAGACATCTCTGGCAGCAGCTTTACAGTTAAAGAAGAAAAGTCTATGTAATCTGAAATTGTATATGCTGGATCCTTATCTCTCCTAACAATCATCATTAAGAGGTGCCCATACACATTTGACTACCAGCCAAGCCTGTCAATATTGACAGGTTCAGCCAATTGTAGTTTGTGTATGTGTGCTCTAACTAATATCTAAAGGATTTAGGCAAGTTTAGGGTATGTACATGCAATGTCTTTTAGACACATCATGAGTTATTCAGGTGGAAGATGCTTCAGGACATGCTCTTGTCTTTTGTCTTGAAGCAACTTTTTTTGTTATTTTTTGGTTGTTTTTCAGACCTATTTTGGTAGGCACTTTTTTATTTAAACTGTATTTAATAAACTGAAGACTGGTCAGGTTCACTACTTTTAACCGCTTTGAGTCTTGAACTTGAAGTGGTAATAAAAGGCTCAAAAGAATGAACATATGAATAATAAATCATTGTTATATTGGAGTGCAAATGTTCATCTTTTTTATAGTTTTTTTGCACTTTTTCAAGCAGGTTACAGAGCAGAACTGCCTGAAAAGAGGTTGTGCATGGCATAACCTTAGACTGACTTACCAATAGGGGCAGTAGGCATGAATGCCAAATACAGCCCTGCCTATAGCTGCATTCACATCTACTCTTCTTAGTGCTTTTTCTACTTACACAGCTATGCAGCTATAGTAATGTGGCACAACAAGCGTTTTAGTTTCTTGTATTTTAAATATTGGTGTGTTCAGAAAAGTTTAACTGTTTGAATGAGAGCTGCCTGTCGTTAGTTTTTTGTCTAAAGAGGGACAAATTGTAAGAGAGAGAGTATATCCATGATACAGCTGCCTGTCCTGGTATGGCAACTGCTAAATGAATCTACTGCCAAAATATTTAGCAATGGAACTCTCATTATTATTAAAACATCAATTTTTGTTTCTGGTGCACGTCTCCCAGTCAGGCCATAGGACACATGCCCTGGAAGCACATACTGTAGCATATTACCTTACATTGTGGCATGTAAGGACTATGGAGAAAGAGTAGAGTTAGAGAGTGAAAATCTGCTGAAGAGATCCAACCTCCAGTATTACCAAATCAAGATGCTCTCGTTAATGGGTTTTCTCACGTTAACAATCTAAAAGGTGATTTAGGCATAAAATTCTAGAGGTGGTCAGCGATCTGGATTAAATCCCTAGAAAAAAAGAACTTGACTTGCATTGACTTTTCATTTTTAGATCAAGAGGTTTCTATGCTCAGTATGAGACAAATCAGATCCAGATCCTGTTTAAAGGGAGCCTTTCACATTGGATAACGCTATTAATCTGCAGATATGGGGCTAATATGAGGTTAATATTGTTAGAAAGGTGCCCGGCGGACGTACTCAAAGTGCGGCACCAGGGAGGAATTAAATTTAAGCCGTCATATAGGCATGCTGTCATACCTACAGTCACCGCTCACAGCACTGGGAGCTGTGGCTGTAACCATGGCCCGGCACTGACTGACAGCTAGCTCTGAAGAGCATCAATGAAAACATGGTGTCAGTCGCATGCTTATAGCTGCCACTTTCAGTGCTCAGAGTGGTGACTATCATGCCAACATGCCTGTATGACTGAAAGCCGCCAGCTCATGGGAGGAATAAAATATGCAAATTGCCTCTTTTAAGAAAAAGAGGACTTAACTCTTATAGCGCCACCTGTTGGAAGTAGCGATCCTACAAGTCACAATCAACACAATCAACTAAAGTCAATTTTCATTCCAGGTGCCACACTCGCAGTATGACGGGTGGGCAACTTTCTAACTCTATTAACCTGCAGATTAACACTATATCTACAAGTTAATAGCGTTATCGGATGTGACAGATTCCTTTTAATATTTCCAGCATGCCAAGACACCATTGTTTTCTGACCTGGCTCTTGGACCTTCACTCACCTAATTCTTTAATATTTGTAAACTATTTGTCAATAAAATACCGTATTTTCTGGCATATAAGACGACTTTTTGACCCCTAAAAATTGTCCCAAAAGTCGGGGGTCGTCTTATACGCCGGGTACGGCGTGTGCAGGGAGCGATCCTGGATGTCGGCATGTGGTTCCCAGGGTCTGGAGGAGAGGAGACTCTCCTTCAGGCCCTGGGATCCATATTCATGTAAAAAATAAAGAATAAAAATAAAAAACATTGATATACTCACCCTCGGACGAACCCTGGCTCACAGCGCTGCTAGCGTCTCCCTCCGTTCCTAAGAATGCAGTAAGTGAAGGACCTTCGATGACACCACAGTCAGGTCACCGGTCACCTGACTGCTCACCTGACCGCTCACGTGACCGTGACGTCATCGAAGGTCCTTCACTCTCTCCATTCTCAGGAACGGAGGCAGACGCTAGCAGCGCTGTGAGCCAGGGGCCGTCCGAGGGTGAGTATATCCATGTTTTTTATTTTTATTCTTTATTTTTTACATGAATATGGATCCCAGGGCCTGAAGGAGAGTCCAGACCCTGGGAACCACATGCCGTATAAGATGACTGGGTGTATAAGATGACCCCCGTCTTATACGGCGGGCATATCCCAAATTCCATATTTTATATGGAAAAGTTGGGGGTCATCTTATACGCCCAGTCGTCTTATACACCAGAAAATACGGTAGGTAAAAATGATGAGGACTCGGAGGCATGTTGGTGTCATACGCACCTGGTTTGTTAATGAATCCGTCTTTTCTTAAAAGTGATCAATGCCTCAACTCCAGTCACTCTTCAACTTGTCATGAATTTTTGAACTGGCCAAAACTGGCAGGAAGGTTTTTGAACAGTGCAATTTTGGGTGATCTTCGGCAAGAGCTTTCACTGTATATGCAAATTTATTATTAAAAAAAACTTGCAGTATGACCAATCACTACCAGGTGGCACTACAGAGACACCATCTATTCCAGCGGTGTTATTATTGAATGGATGGAATACTGTGTAATATCACTTATGTCCTCTGCTCAAGTCACTACACAATGATGCATCATTTTTCTAGATGAAAAATATGAGCTGAGCTACAGATCTAAAGAGTATGTAGTAACTTCTAAGACAATTTCAATGCTTTGAATGACAGTGGGCAGCCACATCAAATATTTTCTTCATAATAATATTTGCACGTGATCATTATTATATTATATGTGACATTTATTATTTCACAGAAAAAAAGTATAAAAATACTCTTAGTTAGGTGAAAGAACACAAACATTATAATACACAATAATAAAATAATGTGTAACAATAAATATTAAGTATGCAAGAAAAGTAATAAAAATGAAATAAAATAGCCCACTGTCTAATATTGTTATTATATTTAGTCTTAAATGATGTTAATTGGACTGAAGCATTTGACTTCCAAAGAACATCTACTAGTCATGCTTTACAAGTATATTTAGGAATTACAGTATGTCCAGACAATGCTGTTCTTTATCTTACAGTTCAAAGTGTCAGTCTATACTGTGGCTTTGGTATTTTTTTTAATGAATTGGAAATCTTATTATAAGAAATAATGGAGGACGATAATTACAATAATGGGCCAATTGTAAGACAACATTACTGTATGAGGTCAGATGGGGGACAAAAAAAAACAAAGCTAAAAAAAATAGTAAAAAAAAAAATATTTCAAAATAAAGTAAGAAAAATAAAGAGTAACATTTTGCCTCTAAAAATGCTGTTTTATGAAGAAACTAAAGTAAACAAAAAAAGTACCGGTATATGTTTGGTATCGCCACATCCGCAAGGACCCTACTTCTAATAATGTGCCATAACGTGTACAGTGAACAGCGTTAAAATAAATACTAAAATGTAAAGAAAAATGTCAAAACATTTAATATAGAAGAAAAAATGCTATCACTGAAAACCTCATGTCATCCCACAATGAATTCCACCTGTCTTATTCAGATCTTATTTACCTGGCTGAGTTTGAGACCCCTGGTCTATGACACATTAGAAGTTTATTTTGAATACATTTTCCCTCTAAAACAAATCATTTTGCATTAAACAGAATCTATCATTACAAAATCAGTCACTATTTTTTGTTAAATGTATTTTTTTTTACATTTTGGCAATGTTTCGTTCCATATAACAATATGTATTAAAAGTTGCTAATCTTTTTAAATACATGTAACGTATAAACCTGATTTAAATGGAATGTGTCAGCAGGTTTCTGCTCTGTAATCTAAGGACAGAATGAGTTAGGGGTTAAAACACAGATTTCAATGATGTGTCCCTTATCATGCTGTGTGCTGATGTTTATTTACAATGAAGGTTTTATAACTAGGACATTATTATTGCTGTGACTAGCTAATGCTTGAGCACTGGTTCGACTCCGCCCCCTCCTGTGATAAGTAGCTCACTATCAATAGACTATGTACATAGAGAGACTGATGTGGGCGGGATTTGGTTTCTCATCTCTGATTCATGCTACATCCAAGAACTCTGATTGTGTCACAACTGCTGCACCCAGTAAACTAAGTGATACATCATTGGATTCAGGGTCTCCTTGCCTGCATTATGCTTCTTTCAGCTGAGGTGGCAAAAACTTGCTGACAGATTCCCATTGACATATGGGTAATTTTCAAATGATAAATTCCCTTTTAATAAAAGTACATCATGCAGTAAAAAGTAAGGGTACCGTGATTTCTATGTAAAGGGTATCCTGTCTCATCATTTTCACTGACCCAATGTGTCCCCATGCTTCCTCATCCTTGTCTTGTGTCAAAAATATTCCTATAGCCATTGCACAAGGCAAAAAGTCTTCAGTCTTCAGTATAGCAAGAACTCTCTTATTTTATTTAATTATCCCCATTAGGTTAAAAAAAAGGGAAAATACGAAATAATTTCTAGCAGAATATCTAACATCTTAAAAGGTGATAGCGGCCAGGCATAAGGCGCTATAATGGCATCCATTAGTGCTGCATTAGTGTTGTATTCTCATCAAAAAAGGGTTAAATATAAAAGGACTTAATGCGTAAGAAGCAGAATGGCTGATGCACCGAGTTGGTAACAACGCATGCAGCCAAAGCACATTGCTTCAGTTTCTCACTTTATTTTTAAAATTAAGGGGCCTTTTTAACATAATTTCCTCACCCTGACTACATTATCCACAATTTTAGAATATGTCTTCAGTAACCTAGGCAACTGCTTTAGCTGCGTGAGTTAAGTAAGTACTAAAGCCCTCTTCGTTCTGTCTTCGCTGATCATTTTTCTAGAATAAATAGTTATTAGCACCTCAGCAGAGTACTTAGAGGCTGAAATTCCAGCATAAATGACACTAAGATGATGAATCTTCCGGGAAAATGGGGCAACTGGAGTAATCTTGAGGAATTAGGTGGAAAAGCATAAAGATGGAGGGCACTTTTCGCGAAATGTGAATGAAGACAGTCATTACAAGCCTAATGAGTGGTGTGCTTACAATTACCAGGTGGTAGACTAGTTTTGTGTCCTTATAAACCCTTGTTTATGACTTCAGCTACAACTCAAAAAAAAGTTCTTGAAAGAACAGACTATAGAGAACACTGATCGACGTTGATACGTCCAGAGGTTGGGAAGGATTTTTTTTTTAATAGAATTAAAATCCGATACTGGAAAATGTTGGTGAAAGGATGTAAGTTCCATAAAGTCAGCGGATGTGGCAGTTCCAGGACCCTTTTAAAAAAAAAAAATGCTAATCCTAAGTTGGTCCTGTCAATTTTACTATAAGACAGTGTTCCCCAACTCCAGTCCTCAAGAGCCACCAACAGGTCATGTTTTCAGGATTTCCTTAGTATGGCCCAGGTGATGGAATTGTTGCCTGTCTAGATGATGGAATTCTCATCTGGAAATCCTAAGGAAATCCTGACAACATGACCCGTTGGTTGTTCTTGGGGTACCGTCTCACAGTGGCACTTTTGTCGCTACGACGGTACGATCCGTGACGTTCCAGCGATATCCATACGATATCGCTGTGTCTGACACGCAGCAGCAATCAGGGACCCTGCTGAGAATCGTACGTCGTAGCAGATCGTTTGGAACTTTCTTTCGTCGCTGGATCTCCCGCTGTCATCGCTGGATCGGTGTGTGACACCGATCCAGCGATGCGTTCGCTTGTAACCAGGGTAAACATCGGGTTACTAAGCGCAGGGCCGCACTTAGTAACCCGATGTTTACCCTGGTTACCATCGTAAATGCAAAAAAAAAAAAACAGTGCATACTTACATTCCGGTGTCCGTCAGGTCCCTTGCCGTCTGCTTTCCCGCACTGACTGTCTGCTGAATCAGGGTATTTATTATATAGAAATAAATGAATTCCCATGTGAAATAATAAGGGTAAACCATACACATATAGTACAGGTGTGCATAGGAATCAGCGTTTTTGGTGTTTTTTTTTTTTTGCAGCCAAAGCCTACTCTCTTGGCAGTAAAAACACTGCTTTCAAAACACCCATTTTTTAGGGTATGTGCAGAGGATACGGAAATGGCAGCACCTTGGACGCAGCGGACATGTGCTGCTGTCCAAAGTGCTGCCATCTTTTGAACACAGGTGATTCCGCGTGTGTTCATTGATCTGTGCGGAATCACTGCGTCCTATACATTGCACGGGTGAGATTTCTCTGGTGGAGACTCGCGTCTACGCCATATAAATTGGCATGCTGGGGTCTGGACAGACGCGCCACATGTCCGTCTCCGCAGGTGAGGTGCGGGTGTCAGTGCACGCATAGTAGAGATGGAATTTCTTGAAATCCCATCCACTATACTGTAACATGTGGCCGCTGCGGGTTGGACGCTGCACAAGTACACAGCAGCCGACCCACAGCGTTCACTGATTGTGGGAACACACCCTTAGAGCTTTTGCTGTTTGTTTTTTACAGTATGCATTTTGTCTACAGTACATGTTTAATAAAGTTAGAGTTATTCACAAAAAAACGCAGCAAAAAACAACATTGCAACATTTGCAGCATGTTTTAAACTTTTTCATTGCTTTCTACGGGTGAAAAAAATTGCTGAAAGTGACACGCTGCAGATTTAAAAAACACTGCAGTTGTGAAATTCAGTCAGGGGAAATAAAAGGGTGCGCAGGAGATTTCTGAAAATCTCAGTTTTTGCTTGTGCTGTAAAATGCTGTAAACTTCTTATTTGCAGAAGAAAAAGCTGCAAAACTTCTGCATGTGAACATGGCGAACAGCTGCTTTATAAAGTGCCAGCAAAACATAGGAGATTTCCGAAATCTCCTGCAGGCGCTTGTTTGTTTTCTGACTGGATTTCAGAACTGTAGCACTTTATAAATCCCCTCAGCTTTACCTGCAGATTTACCGCAGATTTATTGTGGAATTACCGCGGTTCTTGTGCAGTTTTCAACAGCGTTTTACACCTGCGGATTCCTATTATGGAGCAGGTGTAAAACGCTGCGGAATCCGCTCAAAAAATTGACTTGCTGCAGAAAATACAACGCAGCGTTTCCGTGCGGTATTTTCCGCAGCATTTGTACTGCAGATTTTGTTTTCCAGACGTTTACATGGTACTGTAAACGCATGGAAAACTGCTGCAGATCCGCAGCGAAATCCGCAATGTGCTGTATTTTAAACAAAGGGGTTTGGTTTTGTGGTGATTGGTGCATTTGTGCCAGCCACACAATAAAAACTTGCTCTGTATGTTTCTATGTATAGTTGAAAAAGGCCTATGACGGGTCGAAACGTTGTTATATGATAGCGGAATAAACTTCATCTTTTGAAATGCACCCTGCACTGGACTCTGCTTGCTTTCCTTTATGCTGTTAATCTTCCAAGTGGGTTCCTTGGATCACTGAACAGGCGTCCACCTTAGTGAGTGCTGTCCCTGAACAAGTGTCCACCTTAGTGAGTGATGTCAGCCTTCCTTTTATCTGTCATTCTGACCATCTTTCTGTTTAACCCCTTCTGCTCTGATCCGCTATCCTCCTTGTATTCTGACCTTGGAATATTACCTAACTACGCCCAGGGCCGGTTTTAGACAAAGTGGGGTCCTAGGCAATAATTTAAAGTGGGGGCCCCAAATGATAACATTGCACTGTGGCCCCCATATTTAGGGGCCTTATATCGGCCAATGGGTCTGCCACTATTAGCTGTACGCAGGGGCGTTGCTAGGGTCAGAAAAGATTGGGGGCCCAAGACAAAGAGTTGCCCCCAACCCCCTCTTAATTTTTTTTTTAACTCTTCAGATAATACAGTGCTAACTCTCTGAGAACAGATAATGTAGTAGATGTCACCTGCAGTCCTATGTAACACAACAGATAGACATAGCGTTTCAGACTAAGACTATGTTCACATGCAGCATTTTTTTCAGTAGCCAAAACCTTTTCTATTAGCAGTAAAAACGTTGCGTTCAAAACACCTGTTTTTCAGCTTGTTTTGTGGTGTTCTTCACACTTTTTTCAGCTTTTTTTTGGGAGTGAGGATGTTTGTTTTGTCTACAGTATGTTTAAGGCCAGGTTCACACGTTGAGTGTTTGGTCAGTATTGGGTCAGTATTTCACATCAGCACATGTAAGCCAAAACCAGGAGGGTGAGAACTACAGAAGTAGTGACATGTTTCTCAGGCTATGTGAACACGTTGCGGATTTCGCTGCGGATCTGCAGCAGTTTTCCATGCGTTTACAGTACCATGTAAACGTCTGGAAAACAAAATCTGCAGTACAAATGCTGCGGAAAATACCGCACGGAAACGCTGCGTTGTATTTTCTGCAGCATGTCAATTTTTTGAGCGGATTCCGCAGCGTTTTACACCTGCTCCATAATAGGAATCTGCAGGTGTAAAACGCTGTTGAAAACTGCACAAGAACCGCGGTAATTCCACAATAAATCTGCGGTAAATCTGCAGGTAAAGCTGAGGGGATTTATAAAGTGCTACAGTTCTGAAATCCAGTCAGAAAACAAACAAGCGCCTGCAGGAGATTTCGGAAATCTCCTATGTTTTGCTGGCACTTTATAAAGCAGCTGTTCGCCATGTTCACATGCAGAAGTTTTGCAGCTTTTTCTTCTGCAAATAAGAAGTTTACAGCATTTTACAGCACAAGCAAAAACTGAGATTTTCAGAAATCTCCTGCGCACCCTTTTATTTCCCCTGACTGAATTTCACAACTGCAGCGTTTTTTAAATCTGCAGCGTGTCACTTTCAGCAATTTTTTTCACCCGTAGACAGCAATGAAAAAGTTTAAAACATGCTGCAAATGTTGCAATGTTGTTTTTTGCTGCGTTTTTTTGTGAATAACTCTAACTTTATTAAACATGTACTGTAGACAAAATGCATACTGTAAAAAACAAACCGCAAAAGCTCTAAGGGTGTGTTCCCACAATCAGTGAACGCTGTGGGTCGGCTGCTGTGTACTTGTGCAGCGTCCAACCCGCAGCGGCCACATGTTACAGTATAGTGGATGGGATTTCAAGAAATTCCATTTCTACTATGCGTGCACTGACACCCGCACCTCACCTGCGGAGACGGACATGTGGCGCGTCTGTCCAGACCCCAGCATGCCAATTTATATGGCGTAGACGCGAGTCTCCACCAGAGAAATCTCACCCGTGCAATGCATAGGACGCAGTGATTCCGCACAGATCAATGAACACACGCGGAATCACCTGTGTTCAAAAGATGGCAGCACTTTGGACAGCAGCACATGTCCGCTGCGTCCAAGGTGCTGCCATTTCCGTATCCTCTGCACATACCCTAAAAAATGGGTGTTTTGAAAGCAGTGTTTTTACTGCCAAGAGAGTAGGCTTTGGCTGCAAAAAATAAAAGCACCAAAAACGCTGATTCCTATGCACACCTGTACTATATGTGTATGGTTTACCCTTATTATTTCACATGGGAATTCATTTATTTCTATATAATAAATACCCTGATTCAGCAGACAATATTCCTGCCTTGTGTCATCCAGACTGTAATGACAGCAGGTCGCACTTTCAGATTACAAGCAGTAACTGTGGTCAGAGCCAATGGCTGCTGTATGTGACTGTGAAACCTGATCCTACAGCAAACAGCACAGAGCTCTGGGAGCACATGAGTAAATCACAGCACTGAGGGGGTCTCAAGGGGGGTTTGGGAGAGACACCACTGCTGTACACCCTCTGGGCACTTCATACAGGGGCTGCAGAGGAAGGGGGCCCCCTTTCTAGGTGGGGGCCCCAGGCATCTGCCTGGTCTGCCTGTGCCAAACGCCGGCCCTGACTACGCCTTTGTCTCTTCATTCTGTTTATGACTTACCTTCCTGTCTTTTGACCTTGAACTCCTGACTATCCCGTTTCACGGCTTGGCCATGAGAAGTGTCTCGGCGTCACGCATGGCCTTGCTGTTTCATAATGTATACTTTATCTCCATAGTGGATTCACAGCTACCCTGCTCAGTACTGCTGTATTATGTTCTCCCTGTTATGTTTCTGCTGCTTTGTACCATGTGCTACATAGAGACAGAAGAGCAGAAGTCCCTCATATTTTGTGTGCTGTGTATTAGAGACCTGATAGCAGCTAGTATCCACTCACTAGCTGAAAGGAAACAGAATATTTGAGAGATCCTGCAGAGGAGGAACCTGTTGAAAAATATATTATATATATATAATATAATGGACAGAAATAATGTTATTCTTCATGAACACACGACAGCTTATTGAGAACAGTCACTTGAAATAACGGGTAAGCTTTAAGTGAAACTTTTGATCGTAGATAATTTAGCACTTCAGTTTCTTGTAATTCCACCTGTTGGATTTTGAAAAGTAATTCATTGAGCTATTTCTTTTGTGATTTCATTTAACTTACTATATTAAAATGACAATTGTAGAAACGATCGGGTGCCTTAGAATTCTTTTTTGTCAGAGATTGGTGCAAAGAAATGCATTAAGGATACTTAGAATAACAGCAATAACAAAACAATATAGGTAAAAAGGCAGGTCTTTGTTGCCCTGTTAAAGTCTTTGAAATCACAGGTAAGTACACCACATGGTTAGTGATTTGTGACTTAAAAAGGGTTTTCCCAATTGGACAGCCTCTTCTTAAATGCATGGAATACCATTGATCTGTCTTTATTACAGAGAAAAGCTATGGCTCGTATTGAGGAGAATTTGAATATTACATAGTTCTCAATAAATGAGTAATAAATGTAATGAATGGTTGCCCAGGAGCTGCTTTTTCCAGTGCCCCTAATAATAAATCATTATTTTATTTCTATAGCACCAACATATTCTGCAGCACCTTACATTATAGAGGGGACTTGTACAGACAATAGACATTACAGCATAGCAATAATCACATATATCAAAACAGATACCAAGAGGAATGAGGGCCCTGATCGCAAGCTTACAATCTATGACAAGCTTATAAATCTATGCCCCTCTGCTATAGCTAATAGAAGGATCCCAATGGATATAGTCATGGAACATCTAGTTAGTAGACTACTGAGGACTAGGGTTGACCGAAACGTGTCGAAAATTTTCAAAAGTCGCCGACTTTTGGCAAGGTCGGGTTTCATGAAACCCGACCCGACCCCTGTGTGGGGTCGGCCATGAAGTCGGCGATCTTTTGAATCTGGAATCGGAATTCCGATACCGATTCCCGATATGTTTAAGATATCGGGAATTGGTATCGGAATTCAGATTTAAGTGTAAAATAATGAATTAAAATAAAAAATATCGCAATACTTACCCTCTGACGCGCCCTGGTACTAACCGGGAACCTTCCTTCCTTAGAATCAGCCTTCCAGGACCTTGCGGTGACGTCGCGGTGACGTCGCGGCTTGTGATTGGTCGCGCGGCCGCCCATGTGACCGCTCGCGCGACCAATCAGAAGCCGTGACGTCACAGAAGGTTCTTCAAGCGCTGATTCTTAGGAAGGAAGGCTGTCGGAAAGAAGCAGGGCGCGTCCGAGGGTGAGTATATACCTAATAGGAATATACTCACCCTCGGACGCGCCCTGCTTCTTTCCGGCAGCCTTCCTTCCTAAGAATCAGCGCTTGTAGGACCTTCGGTGACGTCGCGGTGACGTCACGGCTTCTGATTGGTCGCGCGAGCGGTCACATGGGCAGCCGCGCGACCAATCACAAGCCGCGACGTCACCGCAAGGTCCTGGAAGCGCTGATTCGAAGGAGGAAGGTTCCCGGTTAGTACCAGGGCGCGTCAGAGGGTAAGTATTGCGATATTTTTTATTTTAATTCTTTATTTTACACTAAAATATGGATCGCAGGGCCTGAAGGAGAGTTTCCTCTCCTTCAGACCCTGGGAACCATGGAAACCCAATGCACTGCATTGGGTTTCGGGTTTCGGCCGACCCCGACCCCGACTTTTTTATAGGATCGGCCGATTTCACTCGACCCGACTTTTGAAAAAGTCGGGTTTCGTGAAACCCGACCCGATCCTATAAAAGTAAAGGTCGCTCAACCCTACTGAGGACACCACCATACCATAACTGGTAAAAGCAGGCTGAAGAACCTCATCTGGTTCAACATTTTATTGCAACTCTGCTGAACAACATTTACCCATGACCTATGATTTATCGGTTGGCCCAGAGAATATACTAAAATGGAAATTGTTTGACTTGCATTAGTTACCGTGACACAAAATTTACACGATCTAAATGTCACACTGGAGCAGATTTATTAATCACATTGCAGGAACTAGCTCTGGCACTGTGTAAAAGCTGTCATTAGGCTGAACATTGCGAAATATTTTAGAGGCTGTTGCATAGCTGATGGTAAAATGTCTAAAAAGCTAAAAACGTATTCTAATATATGCAGGCCTGATATGTTTTTCATGTAGGTGTACAAACCGGGGTAGATCATGTAGCCCAGGGGTGTCAAACTGCATTCCTCGAGGGCTGCACACAGGTCATGTTTTCAGGATTTCCTTGTACTGCACAGGTGATAATTTAATCACCAACTCATTATTTGTGTAGGTGATTAAATTATCACCTGTGCAGTACAAGGAAATCCTGAAAACATGACCTGTTTGCAGCCCTCGAGGAATGCAGTTTGACACCCCTGATGTAGCCGATATAAGACCCTTGGAGAATGGGGGATCAGTATTATTTTAAAATAATAATACTAAAATTAATAATTTTTATTTCTATAGTGCCAACATATTCTGCAGCACATTACAATTCAGAGGGGACATGTGCAGACAATAAAGACATTGCACAGTAACATATAATTCAACAGATACCAAGAGGAGTGAGGATTCCGCTGGCAAGCTTACAATCTGTGAGGAAACAGTGGAGACGCAAAAGGTAAAAAGTGCTTGCATTGTATGGTACAATCATCAATATAATAAATAGGGTATTCAAATAACACTGCATGAGTCGGTCACCAGCCAGTATCTGAATAAGTACAGATATAAAGGGCTAATGGGTTTCCAAACAGATGATACAAGGGATCAGATTCTGAGGAAAATTTTGGAATGGCAAAATGGGAATAGTTAGATAAGTGAGGTGAGGTGATAAGTCACAGTCTAAAGAAATTAGTTTTTAGGAAATGCATAAATCTGTATTGGAAATGAATCGAATTGTCCAGAGTAGTGCATCCAAGGGAATTGGTATAGCCAACAAGATGTCATGGGGACAGGAATGGGAGGTTTGGATTATTTAGCATGTTAGCTTTACATCATTAGCACAATGGAGGGCTCTGGTAGAGTGGTAGACAGAGATGAGCAAAGAGATGGTGCAGAACTGTGGAGAGCTTTGTGGATGAGAGTTATCACTTTACAGTATATTGTATTCTGTTGCAAATGGGCAGTCAGTGCAATGACAGGCACGGGATGGAGGGATCAGCATAGTGATTGGACAGAAATGTGATCCTGGCTGCTGTATTCAAGACGGATTGAAGAAGTAAGTGTTTAGAAAGAGGAAGATCGATTAGTAGAAAATTGCAATAGTCCTGATGAGTGTAACGCTGAATCACTTCTCACAGACAAGCAGTGAGTCAGCATAGTTGAGGAGTCTGAGGCCAATAGTTAAGAGGGTACATCATAAACAGAGGGAAAAGACAAAGTCATAGGTAGGTAATGGTCCAAGGTCAAAATACCAGGAGAATAGAGGATCAGAGCAAAGGGGTCACACAGGCGGATGGTCTGAATGAGGTCTAAGGTCAAGCAGCCATACATCAACAAGCAAAATACAAGCACAGAGTAAACCAGCCACACTTTTCGGAAACTGTGGCTGACAGCTATATGGGACTGCCAGCTGAGATATATAGCCGAACAAGAATTCAGTGCCTTGGGTGGACCCAAAACAAATATTATATAAAACATAACTTTTACTACGAACCTAATTAAAAAAAATATTCTATCATATTGATCTTCAGTCTTATCTGATCCGGTAATTTAACACAAATACAGATACTAATATCAGAATAAAGTCCGACCATACTGACTAGTGATGAGCGAATACATTTGTCACTATTCATTACTTGCATGAATAGTACGCTATTCAGTCTATTTGTTATTCAGTGAGTAATTAGCAATTTGCCTCGATAGATTTGAGTGACCCACCCAGCATGTTTGGCGCTTTATTTGCAGTCAATTAACATGCTGGGCTTACTTTCCAATCACAGTAATGCTGTAGCCATCTTTGTTGTGGCATTCCTGTGATTAGCTGGCCTTGCAGCGTCATAGGGAATATTTAAGCCCTGCAGGTGGAATATTGTGCACATTGCATGCGGAAACTGAGTGAAAGCTTAGTGTCAGCGTAGGGAGAATGAAAGTAGCGTATAGGGAGAGGTTCTGAGTCCAAAAAGCATTTTTAAGAGCTACTTAGAGTCAAAATTAGTTCCTAACTACAAAATTTATTGTGAGGTCCCCATCATGGTCTCTTTCAGTATGTATGATACAGACCCTTTGGGTAATTTTTGGAAACCTTTGTACATTGTGCAATGGTGAAATTTCTACTCTCAATATTTAGATATTCTATTATTCTAACAACATTTTTTTATTATGTAGCCATATTATGTAGCCATTATCATGGTCTCTTTAAGCATGTATCTGGGAGCCTGATGTTGATTTCTGGGCATGCTGCTAGTCCAAAAATCTTACCCATATATTCCTTTATAAAGGGAAATTGAAATTCTACATAATTCCTCTGTTAACATACGCTATATACTGCTGACATAAGCAGCACCCCATTAGGTGTGCGGAACTCCTCGGTACAAAATCTGTGTCTGAGGGTCAAACCACTGCCCCTTCTCCTGTGTTATGTCCTTCCCTATCTGCTGTCCAGGAAGCAGGCGCTGATGCCTCTTGCCCTCACCCTTCCGTTGCACATACAGTAAGAACATTCAGCAGCTACACCATGTCTCTTCCCAAACTGTTACTTAGATAGGGCATACATATTCGTTAGCACTTTACATTGTCCGGTGCTGGCCAAAGACATTCCTGGCCTTTCCAGGCTCCTAAATGAGACTTGTGTCTCTTTATTAGATCACCGCTTCCCTTAAATTTTATAAAAAAAAAAAATGGTGGTGGGGTATTGGCCAGTTTCTGTACATTTTATGCAGGCTTAAGAGACTGGTTTAATACGCTTCACAGACCTTTTCAGGCCGCAGCCTTACACATATTGGAACATGGTCATTGCCACACTAAGGCCTTTACCTGAGCTCTGTAGCACTGCCTGTCACCTGAGTAATACACTCCACAGATGTCAACACTTTCTGGGAGATATCCTGCTATTACTTCGTTGTTACTCAAAACAATGCAAAGGAGACATAGTGCCTGGTTGTGTAATTTCCAGAAGAACTGCGTAGGCTTGTGGAGATTGGTCAATGGCACTCTTGTCTCTTTTTCTTGAGGAGGCTGCTTCAAAGTAAAATGAAGCTTGTGCATGTTCCTGACATGGGTTTCGGGCCTGACAGACTCACCACAATACAGGCCCTCGCTTGCATTCACTGTACTCAAAATTTAATTCTAATGGTTTGGGTGTTTGATAGAATCCAATTTACTGACATTGATCATACAGCTCCCCCAACTCCTGTAATATATTCACCTTACAGTGGCTTCACCCACTATGACAGTTGTCAAAATAAACTGTGGAGCTCACTAAACTCACCTTTCATGGCAAGTGCTGGCCCTCTGAAGCGAGGGCCGCATAATGACATGGCAGTGGACAGGGTGGTGGTGTGCAAAGCCTAAAATTCAAATGGGCATGTAAAGCGCTGCGGAATATGTTAGCGCTATGTAAAAATAAAGATTATTATTATTATAAATGGGCATGTTTTAGCTGGCATTGTAAAGTGCTGGGGAATATCTATTCCACTATCTAGTGAACAATTTTGAACGACTTCCCAAATGCGGGAGTGAGGGCCCTCATAAATGTAAGCGGAAAAACTAAAGGCAAAATGCTACGTGTGAACATATGCTAAAGGGGAGGTATATATATATATTATTTTGTGTTTTATACAAGTAATTGATTGGGAATAGAAACAAGTAACTACGAAGGAAAAAATGTTTCTTAGCATTTTTCCCTGTAAAAAATAATTTAGGTTTGGTTTGGTAGGTCTTCTTAAAAATCCGTAAAACCGGCGCAATAGTCTGACAGAATTATTCCCAGATACCATATGTGAGTCAGAAAGACATGCAGGCATCTTCTCCATGCTGTTCCCATTTAGTTTCAGCTCTTTCAGCTTTTTTCTCAGGCGCCCAAACCTGTTTGTTGGGCTCAACAGAAAAATACTCGGCTTTCCCATAATTGTCGCCTTGTCGCGCTGATCTCAGGGAGACCAAGTGACAATGATACGAGCTGTCCCAGGCACCGGTACGTTACATGCTGATGCAGCACACGGATGGCACATAGATGCCACATGAATGTAACACACAGACATATTGACACGGATTACTCCGATACGGATTTTTCCAGTATCTGAAATATTAGGACTTGTGAAAGAGCCCTAACATAGACAGTTCCAATAGAACTATGCATGGATGGTTTATAGGAGAGGAAGGATCTTTTGTCCCGACAACAAGCTCTAAAAGATTCTTAAAAGGTATAAATCCATATGCAATCAGCATTCATATCATTTAAACTCTAGTTACTGTATTTGGGGATCTTATGGCAATGCTTTATGTAAATGGCATTCTCATCTCCTTTGTGTAGCGACATTACTTAGTACAGCACTGTTTTAAGGACACTGCTTGGTGGCATTATTTGGGCATTACATGAAGGCATTACTTGGACATTGTATGGTTGTTTTGATTAAGCACTATATATTTTACTCTTTCTGGAAAGGAAGAGAAGATCCCTCTCACTGGTTTGCACGTATACTAGCTAAGCTCTTTTAATTACCCACATAATTCCCTTATCTTAGTTTTAAGTGGAACAAAAGAATAATAACCTCAGTATGTGTGTATACAGTATGTATGCATACTTCTAATGGAGTTTTTACGACTCTTGTACACATCTTTATGCTATTCAGGTTGTTTAGGATCTGCAGACTGTATTACAAATAGGACTCTATTTGTCATCAACAATAAGTATATTTCTAAGACCTCGCGCCCACTTGTGTATAAATTCGCCGAGTGTAATGTGATAAATAATCGCATTCGCACCAATGTTATTCAATGAGGTACTGTTCATCTGCAAGATTTTACTCAGCTGAAATTGGGTTGAGGGAAAAAATAGCAGCATGCTGAGATTTCGCCCTGAAATCAGATCTGTGTGAGTAAAAATCACATGCCAGACGGACCGTCATTATGGCATCCGATATTTAGAAATACATTAGAATTCAATTCTGTAGCATAGGATACTATACATTATATGGCACTGTAAAAGCTGCTGTGTAAAAAAATGGATTGCATACAGACAGCACATGGATGACAAGTGAGAAAAAAATCGTTCCACTTTTCTGGATGAGAAAGGGACCAATTTTTTTTTTATGCACAATTGGGAGCAAGGCCTAAAGGTGCTAGTGGCATGAAATTCTCACCAGATGTCAGTAAAAAACAATCCAATCCACACAGGCAAAGAAATCAGACCATAGATGTCCATAAATTGTTATGTTTAATAATGGTAAATGATACAAGGAAAAAGTATTGAACATGTCTACTGAAATTTAATCCATACTTTGTTCAAAAGTCTTCAAGATGCCTCCTGTATGGAGAAACTAGTCACATGCATTGCTCAGGTGTGATTTTCACCCATTCTTCCACACAAACACTCTTCAAAGCATGAAGGCTCCGTGGGTTCCTTATGTGAAATCTGAGATTTAGTTCCTTACATAAAATTTCTATTGGTTTCCGGTCAGATGATTGGCTGGGCCATACTAGCAGTTTAATATTCTTTCCCTGAAACCAATTGAGAGTTTTCTTGGCTGCGTGTTTGGGATTATTGTCTTGCTGAAATGTCCACCCTTGTTTCATCTTCCCCATCCTGGTAGATGGCAGCAGATTTTTATCAAGAATTTCTCTGAACAGTTGTCCATGGACCCTCCTTTTATTTACATGAAGTTTGCCAGCGCCATGTGCTGAAAAACAGCCCCACACCATAAAGTTTTCACCTTCAAATTTCAATGTCGGTATGGTGTTTTTGGGGCGATATGCAGTGCTTTTAAGCCTCCAAAAATGGTTTGTATTATTGCAGCCAAAGAGATCAATTTTGCTCTCATCTGACCAGACTATACCCCCCAAGTATTTCATAGGCTTTTCCAAAATGCTCTTGAAAATCCTTTTGGTTCAGCAATGAAGTCTTGCATGGTGAGCATGCATACAGGCCATGGAGGTTGAGTGTATTACTTACTGTTTTGTTTGAAACAGTTGTACCTGCTGATTCCAGGTTTTTCTGTAGCTCTCCACAGATGGTCCTTGGCTCTTGGACAACGCTTCTGGTAATTCTTTTCACTCCTATGTCTGAAATATTGTGAAAACCACTTGGTAGTAGCTGGATTATGGTAACATTATGTTGTATCCCTTTCTGGACTATGGTCCCAACAGTTCTCACTGGAACTTTCAGTAGTTTTTAAATTAATCTGTAGCAAATGCATAAGTATGCTTTGCAACAATAAGGTTGAAAAGGCCTTGAAACAGCTCACTGGTTTTAACCATCATGAGATGTTTCTTGTGTGGCACCTTGGTAATGAGACACCTTTTTATAGACCATCAGTGGAATCAGCTGATATTATTTTCACTAAGTGGTAGGATTGCTACCATGGCTTTCCATGCTTTTTGCACCTCTCTTTATTCTTGTGTTCAATACTTTCTCCGTGCATCATTTCTCCCTATTACATATAACTTAGTTTGTGGATATTTATGATTTAATTTTTTTCCCTGTGTGGATTGGATGGATTGTTACTGACATCTGGTGAGAATTTCATGTCAATAGCACCTTTAGAAATATGTTTGCGTAGATAATTGGTTGACGTGTTCAATACTTATTTCACCCACTGTTGATAAGATAACAGAGAGGTTGAACTGTAGTTCAATCTCCCACATAGCAACATAGCTTCACTTTAAATTGTGCTCTAGGTCTTAGCGCAAACTCGTTAATTGCAAATTACTCAACGTGAAAATGTTCTTTAATGCTAATCTAATGAAAAGGAATTGTGTAATTACACAGCGAGTGCGGAGCTGCAGAATCAATATCTGAATATAGACAGCTATCTCATCACATGCACAACTAATCAATCATCCTACCAATTACAACTTTATAGTCATTAATTATTTTCCCAATCCCTTCTTAATTACCAAAGGCTGGTGTCCCTTGGAGGGTGTGTTAGTCACTGAGGATCTGCAGGGAACTGGTGAATTTGCTTGGACAGCCTCAGGGAGCCAGGGAGGATGATTACCTTCTATAATTAATTGTGCTTCAGACCTATGTTTCGGGGTGGGGGGGAGTAAATGCTGATGGTGGGGAGGAGTAGTGTGCAGGTCTAACCACCCTCCTGTTTCAATATCTATAACTCCGACCTCTTGACATTTAGCTGTATGTTGTGTATGAGGTGACAGCTTGCAATTGTTAGAAATTTTTTTTTTATATCAACCTCATTTCCATAAGTAGATCCATAGCTGATGCTCCACATGTCCTCCTAGTCTTTGTATAGAAGCAGCCACATGCTTTAATACTGACACTATGGCTCCCATCACTGAGCAGTGCTGCCTGTAATGCGGCAAATCACCAATTCTTTCAAATATTTTCATCTTTTTAATTTTTTTTTAAAGGTCCTGACACTTGCTATAAATATGCATTTTTTAACCTAGTGTTAATGTTGCTCTTTTCCTCAATCTGCCCATGTTATTGTTACTGCTCTCCATTCCTGAGATATGGCACATCTTCTCATTTTGTAAATCTAGTCTTTTAGACAAGTCTTTGTGACGTTCACTGCCCTCTCTTTTCACTGTTTTCCTGCACAATCAATTTATTTTCCAGAAAACCAGATGCCACCTTAATAGTGACTCAACCATTATGATCCTCCACAAGGTGTTTCCTTGCCAGATTAAAGGGGTTGACCACCGGTAGTGCCAACATGGCTGGAATGGAGCTGGCACGGGAGGTGAGTATAGGCTTTATTACATTTAGTTTAAGAAGGGGTTGCCCTAGTAGAGGACAACTCCTTTAAGCAAATGTGTAGGGAAAGAGTGGAAAGACCTCAGCAGTACAAGGCTGTAGCAACTAAAAGCTTCAAAATGACCACAATGTGTGAACACAGCCTATTCTATGGGAGTCTTATTGAGGACCACGCCCAGTTGACTAAGAAGGCTAGATTTATATATCGGGTACAAATGGCTATATCTCAGAAGTGGAGAGGAACTGGAGCACATGAAAAACAACAGCAGTTTCAGCAGATCAGAGGCATTTACACAGCTTAAAAGAATGCCATATTTATGGCAAGGTACAGGTCCTCTTTCCAAGTTGAATAACCCCTTTACTCTGGTAGGGTTTATTCATTCAGCTATATCACTGCTCAGTTTTGCAGGAAGCACAAGCCCATAACTGTATCTCAATTTCTTATGGAGAATAACAGTGGTTTAATCTGACAAAAACAAAATTGTTCATGCTCCATGGGACGCCGTCAGTACAGAGGTGTTCAAAAGACTGTCAAAAGAGAACAAAGGCTTTATGGTTCCGAAATAAAGAAAGCCATCCTGGCTCAGTGCAATACAACCCAAGCTCTGTGCCAGTGTGAATAAGCATCAGATTTACTTGCAGTCCTATTTAAAATAATATGGATCATGATGTAATAACAAACTCTGCCCCCCTATTTCTTAGAATATTTTAGAAAATTTTGCAAACATGATTCCCTTCCAAATATTTTTTCAGCTTTTCCTCATTATCTACATTTCTCTCCTCTGGTAACCATCGCATTCCCTCCCTTTTCACAGCATGCAATGGAGAGCCAGGGATCTCGGCTTACGCAGTAACACCTCACCGCTTGTACAAATAGCACTTCTTATTTACGCGTGTTTGTGTTTCAGCCATCCTCATTGAGTGTATAGGGATCAGTTACATCGAGTCATGCAGCTTATTAATACCTTGTTCACGACTCTTTATCCACCTTATTAGCAGCCATATATCCACAGCTTCTTGACGTGAAGTCATCATTTACCATATAACTAATTGAATACCCCCGTATAATCTATATGATACAGCAAATTATATATTGTGTAGTTATGAGAATATTTTACAGCTCTATATACTGAATATAAGGGCATCTATGAAATGTGTCCTCATTGTGCTACCAATTTCTTTTAATCACCTCTCCAGTCTCTGCTTAACAAGGTTGTCAGGGATTATAAAAATATATATCCCTGTTTGGCCTGCAGATATTCCTCCCAATCCTCCCTTGGCCGAGCATGCATGTGTTCGCAGTGGGGAGAGAGGAGTAAGCCACTACCATTTACCACTAATAGTGGCTTATCTCTCTGAGGACAAAATGAATAGACATGTGGAATCACAGCAGTCCGATTATTGCTACAGCTTTGTTATTATTTGTAGTCTGGTTGGTCATCATTTGACTACATGTAGATTGAAGTGGTTACAGGAAGTTCTGATGATTGCTTTATAACAGGGGAGTGGGAACCTTTTTTTCTTGCAGGTGTCATCTGGAAATTTATGTCATTCAGGAGCCTTACAATTATCAATTTGAAATGTATCCTGCTATATTTGGTCAAACATTTAATTAGCCCACCCCTAATCTGATGTTAGGACTGGCGGAACGCACCAAGAGAGATGATAAAGATGCGTTCGCAGTCCGGGGTCCACCGTGCAGGTGAAACCTGCTGCTAGGAAATGACAGACAATATGGCGGTATTCAAAAGTATACACGCGTGGGTTAAACCTCACCCAGCGTGAAGAAAGCGATCCTGTTGCGTCACAGGACCGCGGTACCGCACATAGAGCGCGAGCAAGTGGTCAGCGAACTAAACCCCAACAGGGATTGTAGTCCGATTAGACCCTTGCTGGCACTACACCGCAACTGGGTGTGAAAGGAATTATATAATTAAGGCACCGAAGTGCGAACTGTGCCGTGCTGGCAGGCACCACTAAGCACCCAGACGTGGGTCAGGAAGCGCACTACTGGCGCGTGGCGCCGCACTGGCGGTCACAGCAGTAGACGCTGACACGTGTGTGACACGTTGAGTGATAAGTCGGGCGCTAGATAGCAGCCATACTCCATACGCGAACAATCATACAATAGGGTAGGGGTATTTAAAGAACGACTTGCACTCACAACAAACACACGTATTAAATTGTACACTAGCGCATGGCCGTGCGGTCATGCGCAGTTTATATAGTTGCAGGACAGGAAGCGGCCACAGAAACTTTGCCCTTCCAAGACCTGCCAAGAGGACCAATAGAATGCGCTGCAGAGTCTGAGCACATGACCCTCGATCTCCAACGTGAGATCTTGCCCTGGGCATGCTCAGTGTGCGCAGACAAGGACTTAGTCCCAGAGAAGTCCACTCGCTGCTGACCAATATAGGCTTTACAGGCAGAAGCTGGAGAAGCAGCAGTAACTCTTCTCACAGAGTCAGACTGAGCGAGACGCTGGGATTGACGTCCCTGCTGAGCAGGCTCCACTGCGGCTGGAGGAGAATGGGAGACCGCAGCGGAGACGGATCGAGATTCCCCCTGTGCAGCAGAGGAAACTCGACTCCTAACATCTGATGGCTGGAACTGCTTCTCTTTAGTGCGGCTGTGATGTTAGATGGTATGGATGATGTTGCTACTCACATTGGCATTTCCAGATTTGTATCGGTCTTGAACGCAGACAACTATTTGTGATAAATTTTGAAAAGAACTCGTAGAAGTAAGTTCTGAACACAGATGTATATTACACTACATATCTGCTCATAGTGGGAATTGTATCATTGCTCATGTAACATTTATAGAACTCAAGCAGTGGGAGAGTCTGCAGTGTTTACATCACATAGGATACACCAAGACTGCTTTATACACATCACATAGGAGACACCGAGACTGCTTTATATACATCACATAGAAGACGCCGAGACTGCTTTATATACATCACATAGGAGACACTGTGGTTGCAGCATATACATCACATAGGAGACACTAGGGCTACAGCATAGACATCATATAGGACACACTGGGGAGGGTGCATATAGATCACAAGGGATGCTGGGGCATATATGTGGCGAGGAGAGCCAGGTTAACGGTCCCTCTTGCGTGTCTGGGCTGGAACTGTCAGGGCTGTCACCATTATTCCAGGGGGAAGAGATTTCTGACTGGAGCAGTTCAGGACCCCTGACTGATGGGGTCTGGTCCGACTTAAATTGCCGTGTGCGCTGGAAGATGGGGCTCTTGGCAGGAACAAGCATGAGAGCACAGAGACAATTTACTCCCTCTTGATTTACCCACACCAGCTATCCGTGCCTGACCAGTATGGACTTTAGAGCATCATTCTGCTCACCACCGCAGAGGCACCGCTGAGTCCTATCCCTGCGGTGTCTACTGAGTGCCGGCCTGCTCCTGTGGCCGTAACTGCTGGACTGCATACTGCTCCTGTGGCCTTGTCTGCTGAACTGTTTGCTGCGTCCGCTGTGCCGCGGACCTACACCTCTACAACATCTCTTGCCCATACCAGGAGACCACGTGCCGAAGGACCCAGAGGATTCACCACCGCAAAGGAGCCTTTCTGCGGGACCAGATTGGAGACTTCTCACGCTGCCTGCTGCGCCACCGAGGGATCTTCCAGCCACCTCCTACCAAGGCCCAGAGACTGATAAATTGAACTGTTTTTACCTTTATAATAATACACCCTGCTTGATCTATTGTTGTGTTACATAAAATCCCTGTTAACCCTTGCTCTGCCTCCTGTGTGTCACTGCATCCTACGCACCTGCTAGCATCCTACATATATATCACCGGAGATGCTGGGGCATGTACATCACAGGAGACACTAGGGTACATACATCACTGGAGATGCTGGGGCATTTACATCACAGGAGGGGCTGGGGCTGACACTGCTGTCGTCATAGACGGGGCAGGATTGCTGCCACTGGCCAGCATCAGCACATAATTTTCTTTGCAAGTGCCTCATCGTTGAGTAGTGAATGCTAGGCACGCGTGTTTGCAGTGTCCAGAGCAAGTATACGCTAGTCACCGGCCCATGCACTGTGTTCCATAGGTCCCTCCCGCCTTATACTGTGATACTAAATCAAAATCCGATATACCTCTGATATTTTCCAAGGAACACTCAGTCTAAGGAAAAAAAATGGATATGTAAATGGCCCCATAGGTTATCTACGCAAAAATTGGACTTCTAAATGAGCCTAAGTATGACATGTTATATATTATTTCTGTGAAAAAATGAAGGGTGCACCAGCTCACCAAGAGATTCAAATTTGGTCCTGGAGATCTCAGAGCAAAGCCTTTGCAAAGCAATGGTCAAATAGAAGACAGGACCACATGTATGTCCAGCTCAATAAAGAAGGATAATGACACTTCATTATTCCAAGTCTTTACAATCTATATTGGAGTGGTAAGTAAATGATTTTCATCAAGGCATTTCAAACACTGGGCATCTTAAATCACGATGAAATGTTTAATCAAGGTTTCACCATGACTTAGGATGCACATAGCATTTGAAACATGATGATTAAAATCATTTACTTAGCATTCCAATATGGATTTGAAAGGTTTGGAATAAAAAAAGCTTGTTTCCGTTTCTAGATTGAGCTGAACATATATGTTCATTTCTCTTATTAATTATTTCTGCCTGAAATGTTCCTTTAAATCAGTCTCCTTTAAAAGACATGTCTCCAGTAAAGTTGTTGTTTAAAGGGAACCTGTCACATTATACATGTAGTCCGATCTGTGTACAGCACGGTATAGAGAAGGAGAATCTGAGCAGACTAATATATACAGTAGGTTTGTTGGAAAAGATTTGAGTACAACTTGAATTGTATTCATTAAAGTCCAGTGGGCGGTCCTACTAGGGATTTATAGCTATCTCTGAATGCACAATCATGCTGGGAAGACTGTCATTCACTGAATAGAACCGCCCACTGGATTCTTATGTGTACTGTAGGACACACGCAAGAGAGGATCCAGTAGATACTGATATCATCCCGCTGTCACCAATCTGTGATGGAGCTTAGACAGTCATAGCTCTCTGGCACCCCCTTACCCTCATGTCAGTCAGGGAACTGCACCTAGGATGAGTAGTCACTAGAGAGGTTGTCCTGTCATGTACTGGCTATAGTGGCACTCTGCAGTGTGGGCGGTATATATACCACCAGCCCCAGGCCGGGAATATATATATATGTAAACCTCTGATCCGTCACTGCCAGGATACAGCAATAACACCAAAACAGTATGCTGCCACCACCTCCTCGTTAGATATAAGCTCGGTCTGTGAACAAGCTTATATCAGGTCAGAAACCAACCCCAGGTAGCATATAAGTACTAGCCAGACTCACGGACGTGGGAAATCGGGTTTAAAGATAAAAGAGCACAAAAAATAATTGATATTTTAATTTCTGAAAGGCGCGCTAAAAACTACAAATATATACAGAGTAATACAGCCAGCTAATACAGCCAGAGGTACAGATAAAAATTAGGGTACAGGTTGGGGTTAGCAGTTAGCTGTATGTGTCATGTTAACGATTCTTATCACTTGTGGATAGAGGGGAAACTCTCGTATCCACAGGCACCTTCTTAGTTCCTGGTCCGTCTCCACACTGGACGCGACTTGGATTCCATGGCAGAAAAAAGACGGGGCTAAAAGTGTGTAGCTAGCTTTTAACCCTTAGCGCGCCACCTCTCATATTTGCCACCGCCCCTCTTGGTTAGATTGAATTCTCCTGCCTTTTCCTCCTAGCTAAAATAATCCCAATATCTAGGTTGGGTCATAACTTCATAGCGGGAGGTCCAAACAGGAAGACTGACTTCTCAATGGGTTCATTGGAGCTGAACCAATACAGAGAGTCCAAACTTGGGTCGGCTAATTGGTTCTGTAGAGCCAGTCTTGATAACTCAGTATCGGGGACAGCTAGAGAAATATGAGGTGCAGGGGTACTGTTGTGAATTCTGTTGTCGGGCTCCCTCCTGTGGTCATGAATGGTACTTCGGCTGGTTCTGTCCATGGACTTCCTCTGGTGGGTGTTTATGAGTTTCCTTCCACAGGTGACGAGGTTAATTCGTTAGCTGGCTGCTCTATTTAACTCCACTTAGAACTTTGCTCCATGCCACCCGTCAATGTTCCAGTATTGGTCTAGTTCACTCCTGGATCGTTCTTGTGACCTGTCTTCCCAGCAGAAGCTAAGTTCCAGCTTGTATTTCTTTGGTTTGCTATTTTTCTGTCCAGCTTGCTATTTTTATTGTTGTCTTGCTTGCTGGAAGCTCTGGGATGCAGAGTGAGCGCCTACGCACCGTGAGTCGGTGCGGAGGGTCTTTTTGCGCCCTCTGCGTGGTCTTTTTGTAGGTTTTTGTGCTGACCGCAAAGTAACCTTTCCTATCCTCGGTCTGTTCAGTAAGTCGGGCCTCACTTTGCTAAATCTATTTCATCTCTGTGTTTGTATTTTCATCTTTACTCACAGTCATTATATGTGGGGGGCTGCATTTTCCTTTGGGGAATTTCTCTGAGGCAAGGTAGGCTTTATTTTTCTATCTTCAGGGCTAGCTAGTTCCTTAGGCTGTGCCGAGTTGCATAGGGAGCGTTAGGCGCAATCCACGGCTATTTCTAGTGTGTTTGATAGGATTAGGGATTGCGGTCAGCAGAGTTCCCACGTCCCAGAGCTCGTCCTTTATTATCAGTAACTATCAGGTCATTCCGTGTGCTCTTAACCACCAGGTCCATTATTGTCCTGACCACCAGGTCATAACAGGGTACGTGCAGGGGGCTCCCAGGGTTCTAGTCGTGCATTGGACTTAACCCTGAGATGCACAGTACTTTCATAATTCATCTCAAGATTTGGGTGCCAAAGAATCTAGAGTTTTCCCCTGAAGTATGCAGACTTGTTCGAAAGACAGCAAGGGGTCTAGCTCTGCTCCGCTCTGCCTCCATTAACACGTTGCTTCTAATTCTCTGGCCATTTGGCAAAAGTTCTGCTCTTTTGGGAATTGTGCACTTTTCCCAAGGGTGGGAGGCCACAATTCTGAAGTGGAGGGATAAATCTGGATAACTTATGGGGCCTGAATTCATAAATCCAAAATTGAGTCTCCCTAGTCCCTCAAATGTTCAAACACCAGAGATTTCAATTTAAAAAATACAAGTTATTATTGAAACTTTTCCAACAAAAGTATAAATCAGTCTTATCAGCTCCTCCTGCAGATCAGAAATCACCATATTCAAACTGAGAGGTTCACTTTAAAGTACTATATTTCAATCAACTCAAATAGTTAGAATTGGTTCTTCAAAAATAAGTTTTAAATAGTTTTCCTATTGACAGTGTAAGCAAATCTAAGTCCACCCTCTTTGAATTATACAGCTTTAGGCCAGTTTCACACCTAACGTATAAAAATACGGTCCATTTTTTACGGCCTGGATATGCAGAAAAGTTCTTGAACAGGGATCTGTATTCTGTGCGATTTTTTTCTCAAAAAATTATCCATGTGCCATCCATATGGCATCCGTACTGTGAGATTTTCTTGCCGGCTTGCAAAATGGACATAGAATGGATCCATATGTGTATATATATATTGTAGCGTGGCTAAAGGATGTCTAATCGATGGGAGATATGTGTCTTATAGATGGCTTGTTGCTGTGATGTAACCATGGCTACCTATATGTGTTTCAGGACCTGTGGTGATGTCACAACCACATGTCTGGTCATGTGATGGGTTCTGGGTGTGGTTAGACATATAAAAGAAAGCCTAATGCTTAACACAGGTAGGTATGTGTGGAGGTGAAACCCTCCTGAGTGTGTTACGGCTTCAGGACTGAGCCGGATGAACTGGACACTTGTTTTTCTTTACCTGAACCAAAGGCTATTTGTTTTCTGTTGTTTGCCACATGGTTTATGAAGCAATAAACCCAGTGAACTTTAAAGGAACACGTCTCCTGAGTGTCAGCCGTCGCAGCTGAGTGAGTGAAATCCCTACAATTGGTGGAGAATGCGGGCAGCGTTCCCAGCGGAGACGTGAGTTTATTTTGAATGTCCTGGGTCAAGGCTATTGCAAGCCAGCAAGCATTGCCGGAGAAAATGGAGGACCTGCTGAAACAATTGGTCCAGATGCAGTCACAGCAGGAGAAAAGGCAGCAAGAGACCAACAGGCTGTTGATGCAGCAGATACAACAGAGCCAGCAGGAGCAACGGCAGCAGATGCAACAAAGCCAGCAGGAGCAACGGCAGCAGTTACAACAGAGCCAGCAGCAGGTGCAGCAGAGCCAGCAGGAGCAACGGCAGCAGATGCAGCAGAGCCAGCAGGAGCATCAGCAGCAGATGCAGCTTCTGGCAACCGCCATCCAGGGCAAGGCGAGCGCCCCAACCCCAGGTTTGGCTGATGACACCCACGTCCGGAAAACGGTAAGACGCGCATTGCAGAAAATGACTCCCGGGGATGATGTTGAGGCCTTCCTGACGGTGTTTGAGAGGGTCGCTGAGAGGGAAAAACTTCCGCCAGAGCAGTGGGCAGAGGTACTTGCGCCATACCTGACGGGAGAACCCCAGAAGGCGTACTATGATTTGACCTTGCAGGATGCCAAAGAGTATCACAAATTGAAAGCCGAGATTCTCGCACGTTTGGGGGTGACACTGACTGTCAGGGCACAGCGAGTTCACTCCTGGGGCTATCACCGGGACAAACCACCTCGTTCCCAAATGTTTGATCTGTTGCACCTGGTCCAGAAATGGCTGCAGCCAGAGTCCTCTGCGCCTGCACAGATGGTAGAACGGGTGATGATGGATCGGTTTGTCCATTCCCTCCCGAGGCCTATACAGTCTTGGGTTGCCCAGGGTGATCCCCAGAATGCCGACGAGCTGATCGGACTGGTTGAGAGGTACCAAGGGTTGGAAGGCTCCTTCGGGAGGCAGCCCATGCCGTACTGGGGATCCCAGAAGGCAGCTGAGTCCCAAAAAGGGGTGGTGCGTCCAAGGTCACAAAGGGCGGGGGAGGTGGTGCCCAAGGTCCCCACGGGTGATATTATTTGTTGGAGGTGCCACAAGCCAGGACATATAGCTGCCCGTTGTTCCCAAACCACTGAGCAGATGGACTGCAGCATGGGACGCCGTTGTTCATACTATGCGTATCCAGCTTGCAGTGTGAACTCTCCGCCCAACGAGGGACCTCAAGCATGTCCCGTGAAGGTGAACGGTCAAGCATTAACGGCACTGTTAGACTCGGGGAGCCTAGTGACCCTGGTGAGGGCCACTTTTCCTCTCCACCTGCTCCCGGGAAAGAAGGTCGGAGTGCGGTGCATACATGGTGATGCAAAGGACTACCCTGTGGCCAGTGTGAACATTGAAACGACATGTGGCACGGAGTCCCACATAGTCGGCGTCGTTCAGGACTTGTTGCACCCTATAATTATTGGCCGGGATTTCTGTTTGTTTTGGGATTTGTGGGGGAAAGGTTCTGAGCTCCCTAGCAAGAGTAGGGAACCAGTGAACCCGGGAAGGGTGGTGCCACACCCAGAGTCAGACAGATTTCTTTTTTGTGTCCTGGCTGGAGATGAGGAGGAAGTGTCCCCTGCATCTGACATTCTGGAGTTAGAGGTATCCGGTGAAAATTTTGGGACTGCCCAACATAGGGACCCCACTCTGAGGGAAGCCTTTAATAATGTCACAGTTATTGACGGGGTGGTACAGGAGCCGGGGGCAGACACAAGATTTCCCCATTTTCTAATGAGCAGGGAGTTGTTGTACCGGGTCACGAAAATAAGGGAGGAGTTGGTAGAGCAGTTGGTAGTGCCGGGTCCATATAGACGGAAGGTGTTGGACATGGCCCATTCACACATCTTGGGTGGACACCTAGGGGTGGAAAAAACGCAGGAACGGGTTGTGCAGAGGTTCTATTGGCCTGGGTGCCACCGGGAAATAGTGAACTATTGCAGGTCCTGCCCTACATGTCAGCTAACTGCTCCCACTCCTCATTTCCGGAACCCCCTTGTGCCACTGCCCATTATTGAGGTGCCATTCGAGAGAATTGCCATGGACTTGGTCGGTCCCTTAGTTAAATCAGCCCGGGGCCATCAGTATATATTAGTCATCCTGGACTACGCCACATGCTATCCTGAGGCAATTCTCTTGAGAAATTCTTCTTCAAAGAGTATAGCTCGCGAGTTGGTCCATGTCTTTTCCCGGACAGGTCTGCCGAAGGAGATCCTGACTGACCAGGGGACACCTTTCATGAGCAAGGTGATGAGGGAACTATGCAAAGCCCTGAAAATCTCCCAGTTGAGGACCTCGGTGTACCATCCCCAGTCAGATGGCCTTGTTGAGAGATTTAACAAGACACTGAAGAGCATGCTGAGAAAAGCTATAGAGAAAGACGGTAGAGACTGGGATTGTCTCTTACCCTATTTGATGTTTTCCATTCGTGAAGTTCCACAGGCCTCCACAGGTTTCTCACCGTTTGAGCTTCTGTATGGCCGACATCCACGAGGACTCCTGGATATAGCCAAGGAAACCTGGGAAGCCGAAGTCACGCCCCACAGAAGCGTCATTGAGCATGTGGCCCTGATGCAGCAGAGGATTGCAAAGGTGATGCCTATCGTGAAAGAACACCTTCTCCAAGCACAAGAAGCTCAGGCCAGGGTCTACAACCGGTCTGCAAGAGTGAGGCAATTCAATCCGGGAGACCGAGTTCTTGTGTTAGTTCCGACAGTGGAAAGCAAGTTCTTGGCCAAATGGCAAGGGCCATATGAGGTTGTCGAGAAACTTGGTGAAGTAAACTATAAAATTCACCAACCAGGAAGACGGAAACCATTCCAAGTATACCATGTCAACCTTATCAAGCCGTGGCAAGATAGAGAGCCGACAGTAACTCCATCGTTGTTAAGCAACCCAGAAGATGAGGTTGGAGCGGTTACTATAGCGGAGACGCTATCGGAGTCCCAGAAACAGCAATGCCGGGAGTTACTCCAGAAAAACAGGGACCTGTTTTCCGAGTTGCCTGGGTACACGAAGGTCATAGAGCATGAGGTCCTGACAGAGCCCCATGTGCGCGTGAACGTGAAGCCCTATAGAATTCCTGAGGCCCGTCGAGAAATAGTCTCCAAGGAAGTGGAGCGTATGTTGAAGCTTGGAGTCATTGAGGAATCCAAGAGCGGTTGGTCGAGCCCAATTGTCCTGGTCCCAAAACCTGATGGGGAGTGGAGATTTTGCAACGACTATAGGAAGTTGAATGAGGTCTCCAAGTTCGACGCATATCCCATGCCCCGAGTTGATGAGCTCATCGAAAGGCTTGGGCCCGCCAGGTACATAACCACCTTGGATTTGACGAAGGGGTATTGGCAGATCCCCATGGCACAGGAAGCCAAGGAGAAGACGGCGTTTTCTACACCAGATGGATGCTTCCAGTATGTCCGGATGCCATTTGGCCTACAGGGAGCTCCGGCCACCTTCCAAAGGGCTATGGATAGAGTCCTTGCACCCCACAAGGCATACGCTGCTGCGTACCTAGATGATATCGTCATCTTTAGCCCGGACTGGGAGAGTCATCTGGAGAAAGTCCAAGCGGTGTTTGATGCTATAAGAGAGGCCGGATTTACAATAAACCCGAAGAAGTGTGCATTGGGTAAAGAAGAAGCTAAGTACCTTGGATACATAGTGGGTCATGGAGAAATAAAACCCCAAATCAGTAAAGTGGAGGCAATTCAAACATGGCCAAAACCAGTTTCCAAGAAGCAAGTTAAAGCCTTCCTGGGAATCGTGGGATATTACAGGAGGTTCATCCCAAACTTCGCCACAATGGCGGCGCCTCTGACTGACCTGCTAAAAGGGACAAAATCAGTAATGGTTAAGTGGTCCGAAGAAACAGATTCAGCCTTCCAAGAAATGAAAGAGGCTTTATGTAAGCAACCCGTTCTGATGGCCCCAAACTTCAAGAAAGAGTTTATTCTTCAGACAGATGCCTCAGATGTTGGGGTGGGAGCAGTCCTTTCCCAAGAACTACATGGAGAGGAGCATCCTGTTCTCTATCTGAGTAGGAAGCTGTCCTCGTCTGAAAAGAACTACTCAGTCGTTGAAAAGGAGTGCTTGGCCATAAAATGGGCAGTTGACACATTACAGTACTATTTGCTGGGACGTAAATTTAGACTGATATCCGACCATGCCCCACTTAGGTGGATGAGGGAAACGAAGGGTAGAAATGCTAGGGTCACCCGTTGGTTCTTAGCCCTGCAGGACTTCTGTTTCCATGTGGAACATAGGGCCGGAAAGCTGCACGGTAATGCTGATGCCCTGTCAAGAATCCCTTGTCTAGTGGGAGAAAGTGCCAAGCCCCACGGCTTTAGGCAGAGGGGGGAGGTATGTAGCGTGGCTAAAGGATGTCTAATCGATGGGAGATATGTGTCTTATAGATGGCTTGTTGCTGTGATGTAACCATGGCTACCTATATGTGTTTCAGGACCTGTGGTGATGTCACAACCACATGTCTGGTCATGTGATGGGTTCTGGGTGTGGTTAGACATATAAAAGAAAGCCTAATGCTTAACACAGGTAGGTATGTGTGGAGGTGAAACCCTCCTGAGTGTGTTACGGCTTCAGGACTGAGCCGGATGAACTGGACACTTGTTTTTCTTTACCTGAACCAAAGGCTATTTGTTTTCTGTTGTTTGCCACATGGTTTATGAAGCAATAAACCCAGTGAACTTTAAAGGAACACGTCTCCTGAGTGTCAGCCGTCGCAGCTGAGTGAGTGAAATCCCTACAATATATATATATATATATATATATATATATATATATATAATCAATGAGACACATATGTATATTTATATTTAATACAGAGCTAGATAGCATAAAAGCCAGTAATTCAATTGCCGGCTTTTGCTGTCTCCTTACCAAACCCGACAGGATATGAGACATGGTTTACATGCAGTAAACCATTACATATCTGTTATATTTTTACATATTCCTCACTAATAATGTTAGCAGTGTGTGTGTGCAACATTTGGGAGCTCTAGGTGTTAAAATAAAGGGTGAAATCACGGAAAAAACTGGCGTGGGCTCCCGTGCAATTTGCTCTGCCAGAGTCAGTGGAAAGCCAGTGACTGAGGGCAGATATTAATAGCCTAGAGAGGGACCATGGTTATTGCCCCCCTGGATAAAACATCTGCCCCCAGCCACCCCAGAAAAGGCACATCTCGAAGATGCACCTATTCTGGCACTTAGTGTTGTGAATTCTGTGGCAGAGTTCACTCCTGTGGTCACAAGTGGTACTTCGGCTGATTCTCTCTGGGATCTTCCGTTTGTGGAGGAAAGTGGTACTGCAGCTTCTGAGTTTCCTCCCTCAGGTGATCTGGTGAGCTCGTTAGCTTCTTCTCTACTTAACTCCACCTGATGCTTTGATCTATGCTTCCTGTCAATGTTTCAGTGTGGGACTTGTTTTTTCCCTGGATCATTCCTGTGGCCTGCTGCTCTGGAAAGCTAAGTTTTGCTTATGTTATTTTGTTGCTATTTTTCTGTCCAGCTTGCTTTATTGGTTTTTCTCGCCTGCTGGAAGGTCTGAGACGCAGAGGGACCACCTCCGTACCGTTAGTCGGTGCGGAGGGTCTTTTTGTCCCCTCTGCGTGGTTTTTTATAGGTTTTTGTGCTGACCGCAAAGTTATCTTCCCTATCCTCGTTCTGTTCAGCTAGTCGGGCCTCACTTTGCTAAATCTGTTTCATCTCTATGTTTGTGTTTTCATCTTACTCACAGTCATTATATGTGGGGGGCTGCCTTTTCCTTTTGGGAATTTCTCTGAGGCAAGGTAGGCTTATTTTTCTATCTTCAGGATTAGCTAGTTTCTCAGGCTGTGACGAGGCGCCTAGGTTCTGGTCAGGAGCGCTCCACGGCTACCTTTAGTGTGGTTTGATAGGCTTAGGGATTGCGGTCTGCAGAGTTCCCACGTCTCAGAGCTCGTTATATTATTTTGGGTTATTGTCAGTTCACTGTATGTGCTCTGACCTCCATGTCCATTGTGATTCTGAATTGCCTTTCATAACAACTTAGCCTCTCTCTTCCCACTCCCCAGTAGCAGTGGGATATGGGGTAATAAGGGGTTAATAATGTAAGGTGACATTAAGCCTGGTTAATAATGGAGAGATGTCAATAAGACACCTATCCATTATTAATCCAATAGTAATAAAGGGTAAAAAATACACACACATTATGAATAAATTATTTTAATTAAACAAATAAACACATGGGGTTTTAATATCTTTATCGTACGCTCAATCCAAATGACGACCCTTGTTCTTCTGAAAAAAAAAGGAAAATAAAAAAGCAACAATCCTGTCGAGTTTGATAAGGAGATTATAAGCTTTTATGCTATCTAGCTCTGTATTAAAAATAAATATATATATATATATATATATATATGTGTGTGTGTCAATGACATATATATATATATATATATATATTCATATATATATATATATATATATCTACTATATAAAGCTGAATGTGTGTATGTGTGTATGTATGTCTGGGATTGGCATCTGCACCGTCGCAGCTACAGCCACAAAATTTTGCACAGTCACACGTCTGGACCCCGAGAGCGTCATAGGCTATGTTGTGAGGCGAAATTTTAACCCCGCGCATTCCAATTCACCAAACAATTTTGCCCCTATCTACATAATGGGGAAAAAAGTGAAAGGAAAAGTGTTGGAAGCATCGAAGCTACAGCAACAAAATTTTGCACAGTGACACGTCTGGACCCCGAGAGCGTCATAGGCTATGTTGTGAGGTGAAATTTTAACCCCGCGCTTTCCAATTCACCAAACAATTTTGCCCCTATCTACATAATGGGAAAAAATGAAAGGAAAAGTGTAGGAGGCAAATTGACAGCTGCCAGATGTGAACAAGGGGGACTTAAAGAATGAGAGCGATGGCGCCAAAGAGTATATACCGTACAGTTGCTAAGGTGGGGCCCCGACATGGGATACTCACCACACACGGGGATATGAACACACACAAAATGCGCCACACATTACCACGTGCTTGAACACATATTACCCTCAGCACACATTTCACCACAAATACACCAACCTCGCCACATAAAAGTCAAAACACAAAAGTCGCCGCTCAAAACTCGCCACGCGCATACTATATACAGGAGGAGATGACACACAGATATATACTATATACAGGGGAGATGACACACAGGTATATACTATATACAGGAGGAGATGACATACAGGTATATACTATATATAGAAGGAGATGACATACAGGTATATACTATATATAGAAGATGACATACAGGTATATACTATATACAGGGGAGATGACACACAGCAGGTATATTATATATACAGGGGAGATGACATACAGGTATATACTATATACAGGAGATGACATACAGGTGTATACTATATATAAGGGAGATGACAAACGTATATACTGAGGTGAAAATGAAAAGGTGTGAGTGCAAAATGAGAGGAGTGAGGGAAAATAGTGGAGTGATCGGAAAATGACAGATGTGAGGTCGAAAGAGGAGTGAGGGAAAATAGTGGAGTGATTGGAAAATGACAGATGTGAGGTCGAAATGACAAGTGTTAGGGGGGAATGAGAGGAGTGAGGGAGAAAATGAGAGGTGTAAGGGAGAAAATGAGAGATATGAGGGGGAAAATGAAAGATGTGATTGGGAAAATGAGAGGCGTGATGGGAAAATAAGAGAAGTGAGGTGCTATAACTAACCACAGATATTTACTATGCTCAGGCAACGCCGGGCTCTTCAGCTAGTATATATATATATATCTACCTATACTATGTGTAGACATTAATTTTATCTATTATATTCTAACCTGTCAGTGTGATTTTACTGTACACCGCACTGAATTACCGGCTTTTCTATAGAACACCGGTGCGCATTTCTCGCAATTCACACGCATGGTCCGTGTGTAATCCGTATTTTTCTCGCCCCCATAGACTTTCATTGGCTTATTTTAGTAGGAATACGATGACAATCGCAGCATGCTGCGATTTTCTCAGCCCGTAAAATACGGCCGAGAATTATACGGCTGATGAAAGCTGCCCCATGAAGAAACATTGGTCCGTGTGCAATGCATAGTTTTTGCTCCTCTCCCTCGTCCGAATTTCTTTCGAGTGTGACGCCAGCCTTATTCTTACAGAAAAGCCCTATGTACTGAGTCTTTTTGGTTCCCTAACTCCTCCATGTGCCTTTTACAGGCTCCTTTTAGTGTTTTGTGTACAAAGATATTCTCTGCTAGGAACACCATCTCCTTATATAAGAAACCTGATGGAGTATGTTGTAATCTTTTGATGAAATCAGAGGAACACAGAGGGACATTTTAGGCTCCTTACGCCTTCCTGATATACTTGTACAAAACAGGACTATAGCATATTTATATGCATCCACCATAAAAGTCCATTTACATAGACTGACTGGCAAAAAAAAAGGTCGCCGATCAGTAAGATTGGCGTTCATTTAAATGTCTGCTTCCACAAGCAGGAGAAAATAAACGATGCACACTGAGTGATCTATACTGGATTGCTCAGTGCCCATAAACTGCCACAAAACGCCAAGAGCGATTATCTTTTATGCTGCACAAAAGATTATTTCATCCAATGAACAAGAGTTTTGCTTGTTCACTGGGTGATCGGCAGCCTGCTTACATGGTAAGGTAATGGTGAAGCAAGCATTTTTAACAATACTGTTCATGATTATTTTGCCATGTAAGGCTACTTTCACACTAGCGTCGGGCTCGGCCCGTCGCAATGCGTCGGGCCGAGGTTACCGACGCTAGCAGTGAATGCGCCGCACAACGGGGGCAGCGGATGCATTTTTCCAGCGCATCCGCTGCCCCATTGTGAGGTGCGGGGAGGTGGGGGAGGAGTTCCGGCCGCATGTAACACATGGAACTTTTTTGCTCCCGGCGGTCCGCCATAACATGCAATGCGTCGCTAATGTTAGGCTATGGGGCAAAAACGCATCCTGCAGACAACTTTGCAGGATGCGTTTTTTCCCCTAAACGACGCATTGCGACGTATTGAATAAAACGCTAGTGTGAAAGTAGCCTAAGGCTATGTGCACACGTTCAGGATTTCTCTCACAAAATTCCTGAGAAAAACCGGACATTTTCTGCAAGAAATCCGCAAGAAAACCGCATGCGTTTTTGCCACGATTTTGCAGCGTTTTTGCCGCAGTTTTGACGCGTTTTTGCCGCGGTTTTTCCGGACACTTCCCAATGCATTTTGTAGTGGGAAATCTGCAAAAAAAACACAAAATTAATGAACATGCTGCAGTTTTTACCGCGATGCGTTTTTTTCGCGGAAAAAAATGCATCATGTGCACAAAACATGCGGAATTCATTCTAAATGATGGGATGCTTATTGTATGCGTTGTTTTTGCGGTTTTATAGCGTTTTTATCGGGAAAAACTGCGAAAAAACCGCGGAAAAAAGCGCAACGTGTGAACACAGCCTAAAAGCTCCTTTAGTCACTAAATGCTGAAGAAAATGTCATTGCAAATCAAAAAGTATCTATTCTGAGACTGATACAGGAAAAATATATCTTTGTACTGTGCTAGCCAATAGAAAGAAAAATGCTAAAATTTGATACTGAGCCTGATGAAGAGTCACCTGAGTAGTCTCAAAGCTTACAATTTGTTACTATCTTTTCAGTTAGCCATTAAAAGGTATCAACCACTGAGGACTCTCAAATTTTAATATTTTTCTATGCTGAGACTGGGAACTCTCTTGTGCTGCTGCTATCACTTATTTGTTGACAGCACCGCCCTGGCACCCGGTTGGCCTAAATGGTCATTCTTGTTTATGCTGTATATTACTAAATAGGCACCATAGAGACATAATCAAGTCATTATGTGTTACATTCAGAGTGAGGAACATAAGAAGAGGTCAAAAGCCATCTATTATAAATGAAAAACACCACAAGACAACTTAATAGAAAAGCCATTCACATCTTCCTCCTTTAAAATGGAATTAGCCTAATAAATACATTACCGCCAACTACACACAAGATGTTTTCCTAACCAATGTGATCTATGGTCTTCCTCCAACAATCACTTACTAAGAAGATGATAGGACAATATGCAGCTCCTCATACTTATCTTCCTCGTAACTAATAATATCAGATTGGTCATTCACTAGCTAGGATGCTTTATTTTTCCTATTAATTATTGTTTGCACACATTACACACAGAATATGGCAAACTGACCAACTCAAACATTTTCTGAATGTTGCTGAATTTTAGTATGGTAAGGTATGGGAAAAAGACAAACAATGCATTTCCAAGTCTGGCCTTGGCATTTGATTGCCCATTTTGCTGCCACATTTTTCAAAATAGGGCAAACTTAGGCCTCATTCAGAAGTCAGTTTTTTTGATGTATGTAAAAAACAGGAAACGTTTCAACAGTGATTTTCATCAGAGTATCATCAGATTTTCATCAGAAAGCCATGGGGGCAGCACGATGGCTCAGTGGAGTGGACTCGCTGGAGTCCTGGGTTCAAATCTCACTAAGAACAACATCTGCAAAGAGTTTGTATGTTCTCCCAGTGTTTGCGTGGGTTTCCTCCAGGTACTCTGGTTTCCTCCCACATTCCAAAGACATACTGATAGGGAATTTAGATTGTGAGCCCCATTGGGAACAGCAACGATAATGTGTGCAAACTGTAAAGTGCTGCGGAATATGTTAGCGCTATATAAAAATAAAGATTATTATTATAACAGTTTGGTCAGATGTTCACCAGTTTTTCATTGATGGCATCTGAGTGCTGTCCACTTTTTTTCACTGACTCACAGACTTGCATTGCCGATTCTGATCCAACTCTCTGAAATTTTGCATGGACGACTCGGTCCGCTAAAAATCATGGACATGTGTACAGACCCATTGATTGTCTTAGGTACGAGTACTACCCTTGAAAAAAAATCCGTACTCATTGCCTTGCGCAGGCGTGTACTACGGATGACATAGAATGAACTTCAATCCAATATTGCGGTCAGCATGCAGCCAGGGGGTAAGGAAAGGGTGATTCAAACACCCGAAAACTCCGCCCATATGACCGAAAACCGGTCCCGCCAAATTCAGGTGACAGGTTCCCTTTAGCATGCCTCTGCAGTAGACATTGTCAGAAAAAAATGCAAATGCCTTCTTTTTTCTTTCCATGTAACAGTGTTATATTTATTTGTATCTGTATCATTATTTTAAAGTATACAGCTAATTACAGATCATGGAAGACAAGTTCTTCACCTACCATCCTTTATATAACAGGATACAACTCTTTAGATTAGCTTTTAATTATTCTGTCCTCGCTTAACTCACACTTTTCTAAAGGTTTGGCAGAAAAGCGATTACCAAAGAGTTACCCAATAAGCACATCCTTTGATCAGCTGCAAAGTCCTACACAGTGTTGGCATTTCTAAGAGGACATTCTTCCCGACTGGCGTATTAAACATCTAGTAATTATGCAGAGTGACGGCATTTCCAGATAAACGAAAGCCTTATTAAAACATGACTCCAATGCTCACCTTTCAAGGTGACCCCCAATCGTTCTAATTAACTCCTCCACCTCCTGACTTTTGTTCCTACAGTTCCTGGCGCCACCATCCATCAACCTGCTAAGGGACCCACATAGTGTGTGAAGTGTGTAACCCTTCATATACTTAATTTTATTAATTTATTTAATGAAGCTTATTAAAAATGCACTTCATTGCAGACATTGCTATATTTCAAAGATTTGAAAGCAAAATTTTATGGAAATGAAAGTATTCACAAAAGTATATGCTAAAAGGAACAAACATATCTCATACATATTGTTTTTACATTACAAATATGGCTATTGTTGTCCTAGATAAATCCACTAGTAAATCACTGTGATATCTCAATGAGTTTTATTAAATAATAAGCTTAGCTCAGCAACATGTAAAAATCCAGAACATTTGGATGTCACATAGTAGTGATTACTAGAGTTGAGCGACTTTTACTTTTTTAGGATCGAGTTTCGCAAAACCCGACTTTCTCAAAAGTCGGGTCGGGTGAAATCGGCCGATTATTGCGAAAAGTCAGTGGCCGACCGAAACACGAAACCCAATGCAAGTCAATGGGGAATCAAAGTCGGCAGTGAGTGGAAGACAGGAAAACACCTACAGTGCCCATTTTAATGCCAAAAACATCAATTCTTATTTCTTAAGCTTGTTAATCTTAATTTACTTTATAATAATAGTTAGGCATTGAAAACAGGGTGTCATTTGGCTAAAGTTGTGGGGGGGGTAGGGCTGGCTCAAGATTTTCGTAGGCCCAGGAAACGCGGAATACGCCACGGTGGTGGAGCAGGGAGTGGTAAGTATTTCAACTTTGCAAGTGCTGTGATCCTGAGCAAGCAGGGGGGGGGGCCACTAGTTGGCACTGGCACAGGGCCCCTCATAGTACGGCGGTGTGTTTGACAGCGGGTGGCGCCTCCCACTGCCAGAGACACTTTTGCGTACTATGAGCGGCCCTGTGTTAGTGCCAACGAGTATGCCCCCCCACCTGATGAAGGAACCTACACTTACATCTGCACCTTCCTCTTTGTCCCCGTGGAAGGTAGTATAGTATGCGGGAAGGGGAACCTGACTTTCAGCAGGGTCAGATTCTGGCTGTGTAGAGTGCAAGGGGAATGTAGTTGTCTGGGTCAATGTACCAGCAGACTCATCTAGCAGTGGCTGGGCAATGGGCAGGATGAGGAGGAAACACAGATATAGGCCAAAATAAAAAAGTAGGCTAAAAGCAGTTCAAAATTGGTAACAGGACTGAACAGGCAGCATTGCTTTGTTCAGTGGAGGACAATTGTAACGAGTGTTCCAGACACAGTTAGTAGGTCCAAAATAAAAAAGTAGGCTAAATGCAGTTTAAAATTGGTAACAGGACTAAACAGGCGGCATTGCTTTGTTCTGTGGAGGACAATTGTAATGAATGGTGCAGAAAAAGTTAGTAGGCCCAAAATAAAAAAGTAGGCTAAATTTAGTTCAAAATTGGTAACAGGACTAAACAGGCAGCATTGCTTTGTTCTGTGGAGGACAATTGTAATGAGTGGTGCAGACACAGGTAGTAGGCCCAAAATAAAAAAGTAGGCTAAATGCAGTTCAAAATTGGTAACAGGACTAAACAGGCGGCATAGCTTTGTTCAGTGGAGGACAATTGTAATGAGTGGCGCAGACACAGTTAGTAGGCCCAAAATAAAAAAGCTGGCTAAATGCAGTTCAAAATTGGTAACAGGACTAAACAGGCGGCATAGCTTTGTTCAGTGGAGGACAATTGTAATGAATGGTGCAGAGACAGGTAGTAGGCCCAAATACAAAAGTAGGCTAAAGCAGTTCAAAATTGGTAACAGGACTAAACAGGCGGCATAGCTTTGTTCAGTGGAGGACAATTGTAATGAATGGTGCAGAGACAGGTAGTAGGCCCAAATACAAAAGTAGGCTAAAGCAGTTCAAAATTGGTAACAGGACTAAACAGGCGGCATTGCTTTGTTCTGTGGAGGACAATTGTAATGAATGGTGCAGACAAAGTTAGTAGGCCCAAAATAAAAAAGTAGGCTAAATTTAGTTCAAAATTGATAACAGGACTAAACAGGTGGCATAGCTTTGTTCAGTGGAGGACAATTGTAATGAGTGGCGCAGACACAGTTAGTAGGCCCAAATATAAAAGTAGGCTAAAAGCAGTTCAAAATTGGTAACAGGACTAAACAGGCAGCATTGCTTTGTTCTGTGGAGGACAATTGTAATGAGTGGTGCAGACACAGGTAGTAGGCCCAAAATAAAAAAGTAGGCTAAATGCAGTTCAAAATTGGTAACAGGACTAAACAGGCGGCATAGCTTTGTTCAGTGGAGGACAATTGTAATGAGTGGCGCAGACACAGTTAGTAGGCCCAAAATAAAAAAGCTGGCTAAATGCAGTTCAAAATTGGTAACAGGACTAAACAGGCGGCATAGCTTTGATAAGTGGAGGACACTTGTAATGAGTGGCGCAGACACAGGTAGTAGACCCAAAATAAAAAAGTAGGCTAAATGCAGTTCAAAATTGGTAACAGGACTAAACAGGCGGCATAGCTTTGTTCAGTGGAGGACAACTGTAATGAGCGGCGCAGACACAGTTAGTAGGCCCAAATACAAAAGTAGGCTAAATGCAGTTCAAAATTGGTAACAGGACTAAACAGGCGGCATAGCTTTGTTCAGTGGAGGACAACTGTAATGAGTGACGCAGACACAGTTAGTAGGCCGAAAATAAAAAAGGTGGCTAAATGCAGTTCAAAATTGGTAACAGGACTAAACAGGCGGCCTAGCTTTGTTCAGTGGAGGACAACTGTAATGAGTGGCGCAGACACGGTTAGTAGGCCCAAATACAAAAGTAGGCTAAATGCAGATCAAAATTGGTAGCAGGACTAAACAGGCGGCATAGCTTTGTTCAGTGGAGGACAATTGTAATAAGTGGCGCAGACAAAGTTAGTAGGCCTAAATACAAAAGTAGGCTAAATTCAGTTCAAAATTGTTAACAGGACTAAACAGATGGCATTGCTTTGTTCTGTGGAGGACAATTGTAATGAGTAGCGCAGACAGTTAGTAGGCCCAAATATAAAAGTAGGCTAAAAGCAGTTCAAAATTGGTAACAGGACTAAACAGGCAGCATAGCTTTGTTCAGTGGAGGACAATTGTAATGAGTGGCGCAGACACAGTTAGTAGGCCCAAAATAAAAAAGCTGGCTAAATGCAGTTCAAAATTGGTAACAGGACTAAACAGGCGGCATAGCTTTGATAAGTGGAGGACAATTGTAATGAGTGGCGCAGACACAGGTAGTAGACCCAAAATAAAAAAGTAGGCTAAATGCAGTTCAAAATTGGTAACAGGACTAAACAGGTGGCATAGCTTTGTTCAGTGGAGGACAACTGTAATGAGTGGCGCAGACACAGTTAGTAGGCCCAAATACAAAAGTAGGCTAAATGCAGTTCAAAATTGGTAACAGGACTAAACAGGCGGCATAGCTTTGTTCAGTGGAGGACAACTGTAATGAGTGGCGCAGACACGGTTAGTAGGCCCAAATACAAAAGTAGGCTAAAACAGTTCAAAATTGGTAACAGGACTAAACAGGCTGCTTAGCTAGGTACTGGGGTGGGCTCCTCTGCTGAGTAGCATACAGTGGTTGTAGGCGCAAAGTATTAACTGGTCTAAATGGAGGCCAGGGCCCCTGTATATTTTAACTATCATCTATCATTTCAACAAATTTGCATTGGCAGTGCCATTGAAGGATTTAACAGCACAGACTACACAGTGGTGGAGCAGGGAGAGGTAAGTATTGCAAGTGGTAGAGCACTGTTCGAGCTGGGGGGAACACTCTCTCCTGGGCGGCGGTACTGGCACAGGGCCCCTCATATTACGACGGTGTGTCTGACGTTGGTTGTGCACCATCACCGTCAGAGACACTTCATTTTACTATGAGGGACCCTTTGCCAGTGCCGTCGCCCAAGAGTGGGCGCACCCACCTATCCAGGCAAATGCCACTCGCACGAGTGCTTGCGCCAGGTGGTGACCACGGCCCTGTGGGGGGAGTCAGCCCATTTAGGGAGGTATAAAAATGGCCTATGGTGGACATTCAGCAGCTGCAAACGGTGGAATTGGAGAAGTCAGTAAAAGGTGGCCAAAAGCAAGACATTTTTTAGACAAGCTATGTGTCAGCAGGAGAAGGTGGGGCAAAATAATTTGCAATCCATGATTGGTTCATTTTAATGAAGGTTAGATCATCAACATTCTGGGTAGCCAGACGTGTCCTTTTTTCGGTCAGTATTGAACCAGCAGCACTGAAGACTCTTTCTGATAGCACACTAGAAGCAGGGCAAGCAAGCTCCTGTAATGCATATTCTGCCAATTCAGGCCAGGTGTCTATTTTAGATGCCCAGTAATCAAAGGGGAATGACCTGTGAGGGAGAACATCGATAAGGGAGGAAAAGTAATTCGTAACCATGCTGGACAAATGCTGTCTCCTGTCACTTTGAATCGATGCAGCACTACCTGTCGTGTCAGCGGTCATTGCGAAATCACTCCACAACATGGTCAAAAAACCCCTCTGTCCAACGCCACTTTGGATTTGTGCAACTCTAACACCTCTGCCATGTTGCACCCTATGGCTCGTTTTAGAACCATCACCGCCGCTGTGTGCTGGGAATGCTTGAACCAAACGGTCTACAAGAGTTGCTTATTTGGTAGCCAATATTTGCTCAAGGTTCTCATGTGGCATGATATTTTGTAATTTTCCTTTATATCGTGGATCCAGGAGGCAGGCCAACCAATAATCGTCATTGGTCATCATTTTGATAATGCGGGGGTCCCTTTTTAGGATACGCAAGGCATATTCAGCCATGTGGGCCAATGTTTCTGGTGTCAATTCACTGCTTGTGCTGGGTTGAGGAGCACTTTCTTGCAAATCAACATCACTTGTGTCCTGCAAAAACCCTGTTCCTAACCTTGCAACGCCACCAGCTTCTATTGCCCCGTGTGAAGCATCATCTGTTGTGAATTCTGTGGCCAAGCTCCCTCCTGTGGTCGTGAGTGGTACTTCGGCTGGTTCTGTCTATGAGCTTCGTTTGGTGGATGAGAGTGGTACTGCGGCTTCTGAGTTTCCTTCCTCAGGTGATGAGGTTAAGTCGTTAGGTGCTGCTCTATTTAACTCCACCTAGTGCTTTGATCCTGGCCTCCAGTCAATGTTCTAGTATTGGTCTTGCTTTCTCCTGGATCGTTCCTGTGGCCTGTCTATCCTGCATAAGCTAAGTTTTGCTTGTGTTATTTTTTGTTTGCTATTTTTTCTGTCCAGCTTGCTATATTGGTTTTTCTTGCTTGCTGGAAGCTCTGGGACGCAGAGGGAGCACCTCCGTACCGTTAGTCGGTGCGGAGGGTCTTTTTGCCCCCTCTGCGTGGTTGTTTGTAGGGTTTTGTGTTGACCGCAAAGCAATCTTTCCTGTCTTCGGTCTGTTCAGTAAGTTGGGCCTCACTTTGCTAAATCTATTTCATCTCTGCGTTTGTATTTTCATCTCAACTCACAGTCATTATATGTGGGGAGCTGCCTTTTCCTTTGGGGTATTTCTCTGAGGCAAGCTAGGCTTATTTTTCTTTCTTAGGGCTAGCTAGTTTCTCAGGCTGTGCTCGAGGCGCATATGTCTGGTCAGGAGCGCTCCACGGCTACCTCTAGTGTGGTTGGATAGGATTAGGGATTGCGGTCAGCAGAGTTCCCACGTCTCAGAGCTCGTCCTATGTTTTTGGGTAATTGTCAGGTCACTTTGTGTGCTCTGAACTTCAAGGTCCATTGTGGTTCTGAATTACCTGTTCATAACAATCATCCTCCCATAAATATTCATCCCCATCATCCTCCTCCTCCTCTTCATCCGCCACCTCGTCCAGGAGAGTTCCCTGAGCAGACAATGGCTGATTGTCATCAAGGCTTACCTCCTCCTCGGCTGCAGATGCCAGCTCCTTAATGTGCATCAAACTTTGCATCAGCATACGCATTAGTGGGATGCTCATGCTTATGATGGCGTCGTCTGCACTTACCAGCCGTGTGCATTCCTCAAAACACTGAAGGACTTGACAGAGATCTTGGAGCTTCGACCACTGCACACCAGACAACTCCATGTCTGCCATCCAACTGCCTGCCTGTGTATGTGTATCCTCCCACAAATTAATCACAGCACGCCTCTGTTCGCACAGCCACTGAACTATGTGCAGTGTGGAGTTCCACCTTGTTGCATCGTCGATAATTAGGCAGTGCTGGGGAAGATTCAGCGATCGCTGATGGTTCAGCATACGGCTGGAGTGTACGGGCGACCGGCGGATGTGCGAGCAAAGTCTTCGCACCTTCAGGAGCAGGGCTGGTAGCTCCAGATAATTTTTTAGGAAGCACTGCACCACCAGGTTCAAGGTGTGAGCCAGGCAAGGTATGTGTTTAAGTTCTGAAAGGGCTATGGCAGCCATAAAATTCCTTCCGTTATCACTGACTACCTTGCCTGCCTCAAGATGTACACTGCCCAGCCATGACTGAGTTTGTTGCTGCAAGTACTTGGCTAGTACTTCCGCGGTGTGTCTGTTGTTGCCCAAACACTTCATTGCTAACACAGCCTGCTGACGCTTACCACGAGCTGTTCAATAATGGGACACCTCGTGTGCAACACTGGCAGCTGCGGATGGAGTTGTCGTGCGACTGCTCTTGGTGGATGAGCTTTCACTTCTGGAGGAGGAGGAGGGGTTGTGTACGCCTACAGCCAACTGTTTCCTATACCATGGGCTAGGCAGAACTGTCCCACTATGGCTGTCTCCTGTGGACCCTGCATCCACCACATTAACCCAATGTGCCGTGATGGACACGTAACATCCCTGGCCATGCCTACTGGTCCATGCATCTGTTGTGAGGTGCACCTTTCTACTGACTGATTGCCTCAGTGCATGGACAATGCGGTCTTTGACATGCTGGTGGAGGGCTGGGATGGCTTTTCTTGCCAAGAAGTGTCGACTGGGTAGGTCATAGCGTGGTACTGCGTAGGCCATCAGGGCTTTGAAAGCTTCGCTTTCAACCAACCGGTAGGGCATCATCTCTAACGAGATTAGTCTAGCAATGTGGGCATTCAAACCCTGTGTACGCGGATGAGAGGATGAGTACTTTCTTTTCCTAACGAGAGTCTCTTGTAGGGTGAGCTAGACTGGAGAGGTGCATATGGTGGAACAAGCGGTGGTGGTGGTGGTGGTGGTGGACATGGCGGATTGAAAGAGGGTTGGTGATGGTATTCTCGATGTTGGCCTACATACAGTGTTTCCTACCAATAACCTTGCGATTCCCTGACTGCTTTGGCCTTGCGACGATACCTCCACATTTGCTGCTGGTGGTGTCCTAACCGGTGGGCTTACAGTGAGGGAAGCAATGTAGCGTTGCTGACTACCTTCATTTTGAGCAGGTGCACCATCGGTACGGGACGTTTGGTAGTTAGTCCAGGCTTGCAAGTGCATGCTGGTTAAATGTCTAAGCATGCTTGTTGTATTTCAATTTTGAAGATTCTTCCCTCTGCTAAAGGTCTTTGAACATTTCTTACAGATAACTTTTCACTGATCATTTGGATCTTATTTAAAAAATTGCCACACTGCACTCTTCCTACTATAGAATACCTTTTCAGGCATTGCACGCTGTGCTACTTTCACCGGATGTCCACGCTGTCCTAAAACTGTTTTTGCTTTTGACAAACGTTTTTGGCCTGATATGGGCCTGCCAGATGACAGCTGTTGGGATGTAGATGGCTGCTGCGGATCATCCTCCTCCGCTTCAGAGCTACTGGCAGCAGCACCATCTTCCCCCAATGGCTGCCAATCTGGGTCAACAACTGGGTCATCTATCACCTCCTCTTCAATGTCATGTGCACCTTCCTCTCTGTCACCGTGTAAGGTGCTATAGCGTTCGGGAGGGGGCACCATAGTCTCATCAGGGTCAGATTCTGGCTCAGTACACTGCGAGGGCAATGTAGTGATCTGGGTCAATGGAACAGCATTATAATCTAGCTGTGGCTGTGCCTCAGTGCACTCCATGTCCGATTCATCTTGTAATGGGCAGCTAACAATTTCCCGTTCTAACCCAGGCACGGTATGTGTAAAGAGCTCCATGGAGTAACCTGTAGTGTCGCCTGACGCATCCTTCACTTTTGGTTTGGGTGAAGGACACAAGGAAACGTCTTGTTCCTGACTGGGAGCATCCACTGATGACTCGCTGATTTTATATTTGGAACTTTCTGAAGAGGAGGCGAAAGAGCCAGAGTCAGCAATTAAAGCCAAAACTTTTTCCTGCAGCTCCGGCTCTAAAAGCCGTTTTCCTACTCCCAGAAAAGGGAGCCTTCGAGGCCTTGTGTAGCCAGACGATGACGCTGGCTCAACACCTCCAGCCTTAGGTGCTATTGTGCTTTTGCCACTACCACTAGTTGCACCACCACCACCACCATCAGTACCAGCTGGCAACCACCGCCCACGGCCTCTTCCACGAGACTTCCTCATTTTTTGGAAAATCTAACCAAAATAACAACCGTTATATGGTACTGTAAAACAAGGTAGAAGGTGTATATAAACTTGTTGAGAATTTGAATCTCCCTTTTTTTCTGGGAGACTGACCCAAAACTCAGACCCAGTGTATAAAACAACGCAATGTAAGTGGCAGAAAGTGGCTGGCTGACATACACCAAACTAACAGGACTGCAGTAGATCCACTTTGTGAGAATTTGAAACTCCCTTTTTGGGGGGGAGACTGACCCAAAACTCAGGCCCAGTGTATAAAACAAGGCAATCTAAGTGGCAGAAAGTGGCTGGCTGACATACACCAAACTAACAGGACTGCAGTAGATCCGCTTTGTGAGAATTTGAAACTCCCTTTTTTGGGGGGAGACTGACCCAAAACTCAGGCCCAGTGTATAAAACAACTAAATGTAAGTGGCAGAAAGTGGCTGGCTGACATACACCAAACTAACAGGACTGCAGTAGATCCACTTTGTGAGAATTTGAAACTCCCTTTTTAGGGGAGAAAGCAAGCCAATCACTGTCATGCCCTTCTCTAAGATGGTGGGGACCGAGACCTAGGTCATCACGCTGTGCACACTCTGCGCTGAACGCGTCATACGATACGCGACTTTGGCGCGAATATCGCCGACCTCATGGCCGATCCCACACTAGGATCGGGTCGGGTTTCATGAAACCCGACTTTGCCGAAAGTCAGCGATTTTTGAATTTGTCCGATCCGTTTCGCTCAGCCCTAGTTGCCATCGTCAATTCCAGGTGGGTGGAGTCGTCTGCAGAGTTGTTTACTCATACTATGACCTGGGATTCAGAGGTCTGCTCCAAAGCTTCAGTGTCTGCTAGTCAGCAGAGTAGCCCAGCCACCCACTGCCTGTTTACTTAAGCACTATTTTTAACGGCATCTGGCCCAGGAAATCCTTTTGGGCCTAGTAGAATTTGGTGCTACTCAGCAGCATACCCCACCCATTAAGCAAGCTACACCGCCTGTTTACCTAAATACTATTTTGTAACGGCATCTAGCCCAGGAAATCCATTTGGGCCTAGTAGAATTTGGTGCTACTCAGCAGCGTACCCCACCTATAAAGCAAGCCACACCGCTTGTTTACCTAAGTACTATTTTTTAACGGCATCTAGCCCAGGAAATCCTTTTGGGCCTAGTAGAATTTGGTGCTACTCAGCAGCATACCCCACCCATTAAGCAAGCTACACCGCCTGTTTACCTAAATACTATTTTGTAACGGCATCTAGCCCAGGAAATCCATTTGGGCCTAGTAGAATTTGGTGCTACTCAGCAGGGTACCCCACCCATGAAGCAAGCTACACCGCCTGTTTACCTAAGTACTATTTTTTAACGGCATCTGGCCCAGGAAATCCTTTGAGCCTAGTAGCAATTTCTGCTACTCAGCAGCGTACCCCACCCATGAAGCAAGCTACACCGCCTTCTTCCTTTCTCAATCTAACCCCTCGGCTCTGGGGTGTCCGCTGTCCCTCCAGCTCTCTCCTTCTCACAGGTGGACTACCGCGTATTTTCACACTGTGGCGAATCTTTTGGGCCCAGGCATAAGAAGTCGCTGAGGTAATGGATAATATGTGCCGCCTTACAAACGTCCATGATGACACATTCGAGGAAGCAAATAAACACCTCAAATAGTGAGCAGGATATGGAGCACCCCATGGGCAAACGGCGATCTATGTAGTATGCTCCTTCACAGAAGCAGCCCAATGGGAGGACACTTCGGAGGCACAAGTAGTAACCGGAACGCCCCATCAATGTCTGTTTTGGCCATTAGGGTGCCCCTTACCAACTTTTGACCCGCCTGATTGCCTTGTCAAAGGAGGTACAGTACATAATACTGTACTTGGTTCCGCGTCGATGTTGTCTTTTACTGACCTGCCCCTTGGATATGACAAATGGTGGATTAGTCTGAATATATTGGGTTCATTTTTTGGCACAACTCCAAACGGGGGTACCACTACGTCTTCTAAGGACAGTGTTCTTAATGGACCCGCCGCCATTCTACCTAAAGATATTTCTTTTTTATTTTATTTTTTTAACGACATCTGGGTGTTGGTAGGGTGATTTTAGATTTTTACTCCAGCCTTTCTTGATTTTAGAAGGGCATGACATGCCTATATCTGTGTCTCCTCCTCCTTTTACTCCTCCACCTCTTTTCTTTTCGCATGACTATATGTAGTTGTGACTTTTCCATGTGTTTTTTTGTCTTCTGAGCAGTTTGTCAGCTTTTGGACACATTTTAAGGTGTTTTCTAAGTGTTTTCCATGTATTTATATGTGTTTGTGTTTGCCTGCCATTGGTTTCAATGGGGTTCAACGGTGTTCGTCGAACGTTCGATGAACAATTCGTCGAACACGTCCCTGTTTGACGAACTGAACCGAACCCGAACACTAGGGAGGTGGCTCAACACTAGTTATTACACACGGCCTTCCTTGGCTCCAGATTCAGTGGGGACAGCCATTGCTCTAACTCAGCCAGGATAGCTGTCCACAACTCTTGAGCTCTGTGACTGCAATCTTCAAAGCATATTAATTTTAGCACTGCCTGATTGCTGTGAGCCCTGGCTGCGCAGTACGGAGGTGGGAGGGATCTCTCTGCACTGATGGAATATGAGTCTCATTAAGGGTGAGGTTGAGTAGAGGAACTATAGGAGGTGGAGTAGCTATCTAGACAAAGTGGAGGAAGTGTTAGATACAGTGGTTTGTCCCTCAAGACTTGGGGATTCAAAGACTTGTGGAGCACCCCCTTGACCGCCTGCCCCTATAACCGCCAGAGTCACCCAATGCCCAGTCAGTGAAATCTAATGCCCTGCTTATGTTTGCTTGTCTAGTCAGTGGTGAAATGCACCCTGGCAGACATAGATTTTTTTCAGCAAACGGTTAATGCTGTCTGCGACATGCTGGTTTAGCGCAGACACAGCTACAAGCAAATAGGGCAATTGGGCCTCCTGATTCCTCACTGCAACACAGTTTTTCCCCAAACAATTTGAATTAGAAAATGGGGCCTCCTGAGACTGCAAGATAGTTTTAGCATAATCTATTTAGATGCTGGAAGCTCGATTGTATACAGGACAGGATCTATCTAACTAAATGATAAGTTCACTTGCAACAGCAGTAGCAGCCTCTTTGTGTTGTTACACTGATAAAATGGTGCCTGCAAAATAAGATGTCCACTTTTCATATGGACAGGGATATGGGACATTTGACTGACATTGTGGATGGTTTCTGCGCCCTGATTGGCTGCCAGAATGTACACACATTAAGTTAGTAAATAAAAATTACACTTTGTTGCTCCTTTAACCTAAACACACCCCCTTTCTTCATAAAACATGTACCCCCCACTCATCATACAGCACCACTATCCTAGACAAAGTCAAAACAAAAGTATTAGTGGAAACACGATCATTTACCGATCTGTGACCGAATTTTCCCGACTTTGAGAAAAAATGCTTGGGAAACCAAACACAAATCCGAATGTGCTATGGTGATGCCAAATTTGAGATTGGTGAATGTTTTCCAAACAAATTCACTCATCTCTAGTTAAAATTACATTTACTGGTGAATGTTTTTTAAGTGTAGCAGATTACTGTACTTTGCCAACTATAAGATGCATCGGACCATAAGACGTACCCCAAATGTTGAGGAGGAAGCTAGAAAATGAAAAGTTTTACAATGTCAAATGGGGGCCCATCTTATAATCCAAATTTAGCTTATCGAAGAGGGTGGTGGCAGTGGAGTGGGGTGTCACAGGAGGCAGGGTTGCCACTGCAGGAAGCCAGGGGAGGAGTAGGAGGAGGGGGTATCCCAGCAGTGTGAGCAGGAGCCATTGATCTCCTGGTGGTTGGCTTGAAGAAAACATCACCCGCTCCATTGCTGTCCTTTCCGGTAAGCTAAATTTGGACTTTAAGATGGACCCCCATTTGACACATTAAAAAAATATATTTTCCTCCTGAAAATTTGGGGTGCGGTGCGTCTTATCATCCGCAAACTATGGTAATCCCTTACAAGCCCCTTGGACCTTAGTGTGGCCCAAGGTTCAGTGTTGAGTACGCTATTATTCAACTTATTTTTTAATGATATTGAAAAGGGGACTAATAGTGTTGCTTCTATTTTTGCAGATGACACCAACCTATGTAATGTTGTGCAGTCAGGGTCGGACTGGCCCACCGGAGAATCGGAGGATTCTCCAGTGGACCCAGGCACTGACACCTGCTGGCATATTGGCCAGCAGCTGCCTAGGGCCCCCACTGCTCCAGGGGCCCCTCAGCCAACGGAGTGTCGCTAATAGCGGCACACCCAGCTGCTATGGGGCCCCTGAGTCAAGGGGGGGCCTTCTGGTGCCAGAGAGCAGCAGATGGACAGGAGCCTGTCCCTGCTGCTAAAGAGAAATGAATATTCATGCTTCCCCATGCCCCCATGGACGTGGAGAGGCGTGAATACCATTTCACTTTAATGGCGGGCAACGTTATCCGCATGCTGTGGCTAACACTGCCCGCCGCTGCTGCTGAATGGGGGGCCCCGGAGGTGGGCACCTAAAAGGCAGCGATCCTTGATTGTGATCCACACCGTCCTCCTTCGTACCCGGCACTTCCTGTCTGAATCAGCGTGGCTGGATGACGTCATCATTCAGCGCGGCTGTTTCAGACAGAAAGTTGCCGGGATGTGCTGCGGCTGCTGGGAACGTGCGGAGAGGTGAGTGGGTGCTGTGTATGTGTGTGTGCGTGCGTGCGTGTGTGCGCGAGTGTGCCTGCATGTGTGCGGCTGTGTGTGTGTCTGTGTGTGTGCGTCTCTGCCTCCATGTGTGCAGCTGTGTGTGTGCAATGATGATGATGGTGCTGGAGGCAATGATGATGATGGTGCTGGAGGCAATGATGATGATGGTGCTGGAGGCAATGATGATGATGGTGCTGGAGGCAATGATGATGATGGTGCTGGGGCAATGATGATGGTGGGGCAATGATGATGGTGGTGGGGTCAATGTTGATGATGATGGTGCTGGAGGCAATGATGATGATGGTGCTGGAGGCAATGATGATGATGGTGCTGGGGCAATGATGATGGTGGGGCAATGATGATGGTGGTGGGGTCAATGTTGATGGTGCTGGAGGCAATGATGATCATGATGGTGCTGGAGGCAATGATGATGGTGCTGGAGGCAATGATGGTGGTGGGGGCAATGATGATGGTGCTGGAGGCAATGATGATGATGATGGTGCTGGAGCAATGATGATGGTGGTGGGGGCAATGATGATGTTGGTAGGGGCAATGATGATGGTGCTGGAGGCAATGATGATGATGATGGTGCTGGAGGCAATGATGATGGTGCTGGAGGCAATGATGATGATGGTGCTGGAGGCAATGATGATAATGTGCTAGAGGCAATGATGATGCTGGTGCTGGAGGCAATGATGATGATGGTGCTGGAGGCAATGATGATGATGGTGCTGGGGCAATGATGATGATGGTGCTGGGGCAATGATGATGGTGGTGGGGGCGATGATGATGGTGGTGGGGGCAATGATGATGGTGCTGAAGGCAATGATTATGATGGTGCTGGAGGCAATGATGATGTGCTAAAGGCAATGATGATGATGTTGCTGAAGGCAATGATTATGATGATGGTGCTGGAGGCAATGATGATGGTGCTGGAGGCAATGATGATGATGGTGCTGGGGCAATGATGATGGTGGTGGGGGCAATGATGATGGTGCTGGAGGCAATGATGATGATGATGGTGCTGGAGGCAATGATGATGGTGGTGGGGGCAATGATGATGGTGCTGGAGGCAATGATGATGATGGTGCTGGAGGCAATGATGATGATGGTGCTGGAGGCAATGATGATGGTGCTGGAGGCAATGATGATGGTGCTGGAGGCAATGATGATGGTGCTGGAGGCAATGATGATGGTGGTGGGGGCAATGACTTTGGTGCTGGAGGCAATGATGATGTTGGTGGGGGCGATGATGATGGTGCTGGAGGCAATGATGATGATGCTGGAGGCAATGATGATGATGATGTTGGTGGGGCAATGATGATGGTGCTGGAGGCAATGATGATGATGATGGTGGTGGGGGCAATGATGATGGTGGGGAAGAAAGCAATGATGGTTGTGGTGCAAAGGACAAAGATGGTAGTGGTCGAAAGGACAATGGTGGTGGGGAAGGAGGCAATGATGGAGGTGGTAATGAGTACAATGGTGGAGGGGAGAAAAATGATGATGGTGGAGGGGGCTGCATTATACCCTTTCAGGGGGGCTGCATTATACCCTATGAGGGGGCTACATTATAATTCTGTGGGGGCTGCATTATTCTCTGAGGGGGCTACATCCTACTATATGAGGGAAGCTACATTATGCCCTATGAGGGGCTACAGTATATTCTATGGGAGGCTGCCTTATGAGGGGTTGGCATTATACTCTGAGGGGGCTACATTATATTGTGTGGAGGTGCTGCATTATATTATATTTGGGGGCTGCATTATTCTCTCAGGTGGCTACATCATACTTTATGAGGGGAGCTGCATTATGCCCTATGAGGGGGCTACATTATAGTCTGTGGAGGGGCTGCATTATGCCATATGAGGGAGCTACATTATATACTATGGGGGGCTGCATTATACCTTATGAGGGGGTTGCATTATATTTTGTGGGGTGTTGCATTATATTCCATGAGGGAGGCTACATTATATTCTATGAGGGATCTGCATTATATTCTATGGGGGGCTGCATTATATTCTGTGGGAGGCTACATTATATTCTATGAGGGAGCTACTTTATATTCTATGAGGGGACTACCCCAACCCCTGCTACATAATTAAGACATGTACTACCTCATATTATGCTCTGATATTAGCGTGTTTTACCGCACAATTGATGGTCTTGAATGTATTTCTATGTAGCTACATAGTGGGCCTCAAGAATGATTTTCTCTGGTGGCCCCAAGGTGCTCCAGTCCGACGCTGTGTGTAGTCTATGGAGTATGTTAATAAAATACAGGTTGACTTGGATAAATTGAGTGTTTGGGCAGCTACTTTTGGATAAACTGAGTGTTTGGGCAGCTACTTGGCACATGTGGTTAAATGTGGTGAATTGTTAAGTTCTGCAAATGGACATTAATGGTATGCGGACATCATATGTTCTAGGAGGAGTTAAACTAAGAGAGTCACTTGTACAAAAAGATCTGGATGTACTTGTAGATCACACAAACTAAATAACAATATGAATCAGCAGCTTTGAAAGTCAGCAGGATAGTGTCATGTATTGCAAAACATATACACTCGCGGCGGGACATGGAAGCAATACTGCCACTTTACAAAGCATTAGGGCAACCTCATCCAGAATATGCAGTTCAATTCTGGAAACCAGTTCATAGAAAGCCCTGGAGCTTGAAAATGTACAAAGAACTACAAAACTGATATGAGAATTAACTATGTATCTATGACAGGATTTTTTTCCTTCTTCCAATAATTTTTTATTAATTTAGCATTTTAACATAACAAAAAATGATGCACACCCTAATACTCTAAATACCATGAAAGAAAGGAAAGGGAGCGTGGAGGGAGGGAAAAACACACACTTTAAAGGGAAGTGAAGAAAGGGGAAAGAAGATGAAGCAAAGGGAAGGAGGGATAAAAGAAAGTCTCTATAAATATATGTACAATAGATAAGTTCACATTATAAGAAGATAACCTATATATACAGGTGCTTCTCATAAAATTAGAATATCATCAAAGAGTTAATTTATTGTAGTTCAATACAAAAAGTGAAACTCATATTGGGTCATTACAAACTGAGTGATTTATTTCAAGTGTTTATTTCTGTTAATGTTGATGATTATGGCACAGATCCAATGTGTTTTATCAAGACCAAAGTCAGCGCAGCCGTCTACCTTCTGCTGACAAACTTTTTGGAGACTGAAATTTCATTCTCCAGCAGGACTTGGCACCTGTCCACATTGCCAAAAGTACCAATACCTGGTTTAAAAACAACAGTATCACTGTGCTTGATTAGCCAGCAAACTCGCCTGAGCTTAACCCCAGAGAGAATCTATGGGGTATTATCAAGAGGAAGATGAGAGACACCAGACCCCACAATGCAGACGAGCTGAAGGCTGCTATCACAGCAACCTGGGCTTCCATAACACCTTAGCAGTGCCACAGGATGATCGCCTCCATGTCACGCCGCATTGATACAGTAATTAATGCAAAAGGATCCCCGACCAAATATTGAGTGCCAACATTTCAGATTTTAAAATAATTTCTCAAACTGGTGTTATAAAGTATTCTAATATAATGATATAATGACATAATGACTTTTGGGTTTTCATTGGCTGTAAGCCATAACCATCAACGTTAACATAAATAAACACTTGAAATAGATCACTCTGTTTGTAATGACTCTATATAATATATGAGTTTCACTTTTTGCATTGAAGAACTGAAATAAATTAACTTTTTGATGATATTCTAATTTTGTGAGAAGCACCTGTAGTATGATATAATCTATATATATAATTGCCTAAGGGGTGCTTCCGTCTGTGTTTAACTTCCATCTGTCTGTCGCGGAAATCCCAGCTGGTCGCGACCAATCAGCGACAGGCACAGTCCGGCCATGAATTGGCCCCTCCCTACTCCCCTCCAGTCAGTGCCCCCTCCATACTCCCCTCCAGTCAGCGGCCACATATGGTTTTAGCAATCCGTTACATGGACTGCGTTACACCGCGGCATAACGCGGTGTAACACAGTCCGTTAACGCTGCTATTAACCCTGTGTGACCAACTTTTTACTATTGATGCTGCTTATGCAGCATCAATAGTAAAATCATATAATGCTAAAAATATTAATTAAAAAAATCATTATATTCTCACCTTCCGGCGCCTTTCCCACTCCTCGCGATGCTCCGGTCCCAAAAATGCATTTCGGCAATGACCGGAGATGACATAGCAGTCTCGCGAGACAGCTACATCATCACGTGTTATTGCCGCAAAGGCATTCTTGGGACCGGAGCGTCACAAGGAGTGGGAAAGGTGCCGGAAGGTGAGAATATAATGGGCTGGACCGGGGGCCGCCGGAAGGTAAGTAAATAGCTATTTTTTATTTTAATTCTTTTTTTAACAGGGATATGGTGCCCACATTGCTATATACTATGTGGGCTGTGTTATATACTGCGTGGCCTGTGTTATATACTACGTCTCTGTGCTATATTCTATGTGGGCTGTGTTATATACTATGTGGGCTGTGTTATATAATACGTAGGCTGGGTTATGTACTGCAAGGGCTGTGCTATATACTATGTGGGCTGTGCTATATACTACTATACATATTCTAGAATGCCTGATGCTTTAGAATCGGGCAACCATCTAGTATACAGTATATTCAGCTTTGACTGTTTTCATTAACCAGTATCAATATTTAGAAATGTATTCTGCATCGTTGTGTCTTGTTTGCAGCTTAGCTAAATGCATTTTAATGAACTAATCTGCAAATCAATAAACAACCCGTAGATAGATGATGTTTCTTGTTTTCTCTTGCTATGTGAACAATTTGGTTTTGTGACATTTTTGAGCTCTGTTTGACTTTTATTGATATTGTATGCTACTACACCCTCCTTACAAGATGTACATTGTCACAACAAGGACCAGCAAAACCGCAAAAGTCACTGTCTCCATTGTTATGGCGAATAGCTCCATCAAGGGTTCTGCCCGAATCCTGATTTTCAGGACTTCCTGATGAAGCCACAAATGTGTGACCTGAACATGATATGAAACCTGCCTAATTTTGGGCAACTGATTTCAGCTTTACTATACTTACAACTGTGATCAATTCTTATTTCTTAGTTTCTTGTAACGTAAGAAACCTTTTACTATTCCTTTTGTTGAACTCTTGGTATAGTTCCCTACAAATACACATAAGATGAACACTAGTAAAGTTGTTTACTGTCTTAGAAAATGAGTGCTACTGAAATTTATAATATTGTGTTTCAATGCAATTATATCTATGAATGTATTTCTATTGGTCTTTTGAATTTAGTTTATTACCTGGCACATAATACATCTGTAACAATGAAATTCATACAGTCAGCCAGAATCGTATGGGTGAAGGCTGCATGAGGGAAAATAGTCGTTGCGGCATCATAATACTGATATACAGATATGGCAATTTATAAATGAACTCTCAGCTCACTACTATCATTTATTCAGTGCAGCAAGTATTTCTATGTAAACTGCATAGGCTGGTCACTCCAATACAAAGGAAATAAGAAGCCTGTTTGATGCCCCATCATGGAAATACTGTATTTTCCCTAAGAAGTAATACTGTTGAATTTTTCTGAATCTGATAAGAACTTCATATGAAGTTGTAAGAAATTAAAGGTATAGTGTATAACATTCTAAGGGTGCAATATTTAGGTTTTGTACAACTCAATGGTATTTTGGAGGTTTAATACCATTGTACATAGAGGCATTAGGCTAGAATTTTCAATTTTGCAATATATTTGTTTTTAGGGTCCGCATTACAACTGCAAAACAATGGTATATCACTAATAGCAGCAAACCACAAGACCATTATAGGAGCCCCATGAGTCAGGGTCATAATTTAAATTGTATCTGAAGCCTTAGGCTGGGATCACACTTCGTCTGTGGCGTCCTTTACACGGACTACATTACACCGCGGCATAACGCGGTGTAACGCAGTCCGTTAACGCCGCCATTATGTCCTATGTCGGACGCATCGCTAGCGCACGCCCACAATGGGTGTGCGCTAGCGATGTGCCGTCATTGAGTGACGGACCCTGGGACGCGGGCTGCAGCATTTCTGGGTCCGTCACCGATAGCGCAGATAGAGCATCTGCTAGCTCTATCTGCGCTAGCGTGATGACACATCGGCACTTGCGTTAACAGCAGCCCGTTAACGTATGTATTGAACGGGCTGCTGTTAACGCAATTTGAATCCGGCCTTAGGATTCAGATACAGTTAATTAGAATTGTTGAGCAGAAATCTAGCGGTAGGTGTGATAATGTCACTAGATTGCGCTTGCTGCGTTGAGCCTAATTCCACATAGTGCAGAGACTGGGTGAGGTGTGTAGTTTTACATATTCTTTTTCTAGGCAGTAGGTGACTGTGGAGGAGATCATACTGTGTGAAGGGCTAAGTGGGCCATCAAACTGTATGGAGCACTGAGGGCACCATCAAACTGTGTGGTGGATTGTGGGGAGTCATCATACTCTGTCAGGAGCTGTACCGCCGGACCCGCAGGTAATGCATGTTCCCCCTTCTGTTCTCTCTCCCCATGACCATTCGTATTGTTATTATGCTGCCTAACACATCCCCCTCATCTTTTATCCCCTTTAGCCCTGACTGGGATCACTTTTCTTGCTTTAGCCTCCAAGCATTCCACGCATCGTCCAGTGGTATGTCATACTTTTACCTTTTATAATCCCTTTCCCCCGTTTTTTTTTCTTTTTGTTTTTTTCTTTTTTGTGTTTTTTTTTCTTTTTCTTTTCACTTGTATATAATTTGACCTCTCCCCACAGTTCTCTCCTGTTGGAGCCTGCTTATCTCAATTGTCTGTCCCGTCTCTGCGGGGTCCTTCTTTACCATACCTTTCTCTACAACAAGGTCAGTCTATTCTTGTTATTACAGACAGTATATCCCGAGTATTTATGCTTAATTTCTGATGCCGCCCTCCTGCGCTCTCTCCATGTCTACGCTTTAACTATACATTGCAAGCTACAATATATTTACTGTACTATGGGCATTGTGTATTTACTTTGTGTATTTACATGTGTATATATGTATATATTATATGTTTTGTATGTTCACCATGTTGATATTTGCAACCGGGTATAGCTTTATACCCTGTGGGGACTTTTTGTATGTTCAGTCTACACTGTTATGTTGTTATAGAATTTTTTCCCCCTTTGTTCTCCACAAGCTAATATATTGTAATTTTTATTGTTTTCCCAGTGAGGTTTGACAAAGGCCCGTCTTGGGGCCGAAACGTTACCTCTACGCTACTATACTTCTGTGGTGAATTCAATAAACTACTCTCCTTCTTTGCATTTGAAAAAACTCCAAATATTTGTGTGCGGCTGTTTTTCTATGAATCGATTGGTCTACTGGATGGTATCCAGGTTCAGCCTGCACCTGTCTCTTTTGATTTGAGAGTGCACGCCATCTCTATTTATAGGAGCTGTAGGTGCTTCACACTGTGTGTGGGGACATCATACTGTGTGGATGTGAGTATTAGGACATCATGCTGTGGGGGGTCATGATACTGTGTGTAGGCAATGGGAGCATAATACTGTGGAGGGCTGTGGGTATATGGTACTATGTAGGAGGCAGTGGGAAAATCATAATGTGTGGGGGAGCTGTGGGGAAATAATACTCTATGGGTATATGGGACATGATAATGTGATATAAGTGGTTGTGGGACATGATGCTGAATGGGATTGTTTGGACGTGATACTGTGGGGATATGATACTGTTGAGACATAATGCTGTTTGGGGGCTATGGTGACATCATACTCTGAGGGGAGCTGTGAAGACATGACACTGCTTGAGGGGACTATTATCCTGTGGAGGTAACAATATGTGTGGGAGATCTATGGGACATGATATTGTGTGTGTGTGGGGGGGGCTGTGAGGACATGAAACTGAGTGGGGGAAGTAGAGAAATCATATTGTGTAGGAGGTAGTGGGGACATGATTTTTTTTGGGGGGCTGTAGGGATATCAAACTATGTGGGAAGCTGTGGAGGGGTCATTAAAGTGTGCATGAGGGGCTGTGGACACATCATACCATTGAGAAGATCTCTGTGGGCCTCACAATTCACCAACACACATTGTAATACTTTGGGGGGATCACTATGGAGATCTCACAATGTATGTGTAGGAACTTTTGGGACATAATACTAGTGGGGGCATAGTAGGGGCATTAATCTGTGTTGGGGCATGTTGAAAACATCAAACTGTGTTGATGACAGTGTGGGGGCATCATAATGTTTTGGATCCCTGCACATGTAGGGGGTACTGTAGGGGAATTATGCTGTCAGGTTGGCATTTTTGTTGGCATTATTTTCCATGGGGCAATGAAAGGGGTATTGTAATGGGTGAGAAGAATAAGGGGCTGTAGGAGGGGCAAAAGTACTGTAAAAGTGTTGCATTACAGTACATGTTACTTTCCATGTGTTCAAAACATGGGAGGTTTGACCCTTTGTGCCTGCTCTTATGCATCATGAGAATGCCTAATCTGCTGAATATTATTTTTTGTAGGACGGAAGGGGGCCCAATTCAGATTTACTATGAGATACTTTCATTTCTATGGATGCCCTCTCTTACAACAGAGATCCTATATCAGTGGTGCTAAAAATATTCCAGCTAAAGTCTATCCTATAAAAAGATAAATGGATAGACTTTTATAGGATAGACTTTAGCTGGAATATTTTTAGCACCACTGATATTGGATCTCTGTTATCTATTACTATTTATTAAATGTAGGTAGTTGCTATATATTTATGCTCAGTATCGGTGTCTATATTATTTATTGGCGTCCCCTATTACGGGTATCTTGGAATATATCAACTGTTTTTTTTATCTATTTATTGTCAATAAGAATATTTTTATTTCATATGAATTTTGTGGAATCTCTTCTTAGCCCCATGATGATATCTATGGGACTAGTGTTGTTATAGTGGTTGAAGTGCCCTAAGTGATTGTTGGGACATTTGGTGATTTATACATTGCCCCAATGTAGATAAACCTTTCATAATGGAGGTGGATGCCTCATCTGTTGGTGCTGGAGCAGTCCTATTCGAAAAGGATGCTCAAGGTCGGAAGCATCCTTGCTTCTTTTTCTCTAGGACCTTCACACCGGCAGAGAGGAATTACCGTATATACTCGAGTATAAGCCGACCCGAGTATAAGCCGACCCCCCTAATTTTGCCACAAAAAACTGGGAAAACTTATTGACTCGAGTATAAGCCTAGGGTAGGAAATGCAGCAGCTACTGGTAAATTTCAAAAATAAAAATAGATGCTCCATACCGTTCATTATTGCCCCATAGATGCTCCATATACAACTGTGCTATATACAATGCTCTGCACCGTTCATTATGGCCCCATAGATGCTCCATATAAAGCTGTGCCATATGGAATGCTCTGCACCGTTCATTATGACCCCATAGATGCTCCATAGAAAGCTGTGCCATATATATATATTGCTCTGCACCGTTGATTATGGCCCCATAGATGCTCCTTATAAAGCTGTGCCCCATATATATTGCTCTGCACCATTGATTATGTCCCCATAGATGCTCCTTATAAAGCTGTGCCATATAGAATGCTCTGCACCGTTCATTATGACCCCATAGATGCTCCATAGAAAGCTGTGCCCCACATATAATGCACTGCACCGTTGATTATGGCCCCATAGATGCTCCTTATAAAGATGTGCCATATATATGTATTGCTCTGCACCGTTGATTATGGCCCCATAGATGCTCCTTATAAAGCTGTGCCCCACATATAATAACATATTCCGCAGCGCTTTACAAATTATAGAGGGGACTTGTACAGACAATAGACATTACAGCATAACAGAAATACAGTTCAAAATAGATACCAGGAGGAATGAGGGCCCTGCTCGCAAGCTTACAGACTATGAGGAAAAGGGGAGACACGAGAGGTGGATGGTAACAATTGCTTTAGTTATTCGGACCGGCCATAGTGTAAGGCTCGGGTGTTCATGTAAAGCTGCATGAACCAGTTAACTGCCTAATAGTGTTGAGCATTCCGATACCGCAAGTATCGGGTATCGGCCGATACTTGCGGTATCGGAATTCCGATACCGAGATCCGATATTTTTGTGATATCGGGTATCGGTATCGGAAGTGTAAAATAAAGAATTAAAATAAAAAATATTGTTATATTCACCTCTCCGGCGGCCCCTGGACATCAGCGGGAGGATCCGGCGTCCGGCACGGCTTCTTTCTTCAAAATGCGCGCCTTCAGGACCTGTGGAATGACGTCTCGGCTTCTGATTGGTCGCGTGCCGCCCATGTGACCGCCACGCGACCAATCAGAAGCTGCGACGTCATTCCTCAGCTAAAGTCCTAGAATGAGCGCCTTCTAGGACCTGAGGAATGACGTCGCGGCTTCTGATTGGTCGCGTGGCGGTCACATGGGCGGCACGCGACCAATCAGAAGCCGGGACGTCATTCCACAGGTCCTGAAGGCGCGCATTTTGAAGAAAGAAGCCGTGCCGGACGCCGGATCCTCCCGCTGATGTCCAGGGGCCGCCGGAGAGGTGAATATAACAATATTTTTTATTTTAATTCTTTATTTTACACTTTAATATGGATCCCAGGGCCTGAAGGAGAGTTTCCTCTCCTTCAGACCCTGGGATCCATGAGGATACATTCCGATACTTGATGTCCCATTGACTTGTATTGGTATCGGATATCGGTATCGGCGATATCCGATATTTTTCGGGTATCGGCCGATACTATCCGATACCGATACTTTCAAGTATCGGACGGTATCGCTCAACACTACTGCCTAAGTATGTAGCAGTACAGACACAGAGGGCTATTAACTGCATAAAGTGAATTAGAACATGATGCGAGGAACCTGTTTTTTTTTTTATTTTTTTATTTTTTGTATAAATAGGCCACACAGGGATCGTTAGGTTAATGCATTGAGGCGGTAGGCCAGTCTGAACAAGTGAGTTTTTAGGGTACGCTTAAAACTGTGGGGATTGGGGATTAATCGTATTAACCTAGGTAGTGCATTCCAAAGAATCGGCGCAGCACGTGTCAAGTCTTGGAGACGGGAGTGGGAGGTTCTGATTATTGAGGATGCTAAATGCTGTAGGCACCGTTGATTGTGGCCCCATAGATGCTCCTTATAAAGATGTGCCATATATATATTGCTCTGCACCGTTGATTATGGCCCCATAGATGCTCCTTATAAAGCTATGCCCCATATATATTGCTCTGCACCGTTCATTATGGCCCCATAGATGCTCCTTATAAAGCTGTGCCATATAGAATGCTGCTGCTGCTGCTGCAATAAAAAAAAATCACATACTCACCTCTCTTCGCTCAGGACGCCAGCGCTTTCAATATTTACCTGCTCCTCGGGCAGCTCCGTTTCCAGCACTGACGCTCAGCAGAGGGCGCGCACTGACTACGACACCACGCCCTCTAACCTGAGCGTCACTGCTAGAGGACGCTGCAGACGGAGCTGCACTGGAGCGAGGAGCAGGTAAATATAGCGCAGCGCTCCCCTCCCCGTATACTTACCTGCTCCTGGCGCGGTCCCTGCAGTCCCTGGCTTCCCCGGCGCTGCAGCTTCTTCCTGTAATTGAGCGGTCACAGTTATCGATCATTTACAGCAATGAATATGCGGCTCCTCCCCTATGGGAGGTGGAGCCGCATATTCATTTTCTCAGAAAAAATACATACCATGAGATACGGCCTTCCCAAAACCCTGTCTGATGACAAATGCACACTAAGCAGGATGCAGCAGGCCTCCACTGATAAAGGCTAGGGGCGGCACAGGTGCAAACTACTTGATAAAAACAGCCACCCCAACCAAACATTGCAGGGGTTGGCTGCCTAGCAGAAAAAATGCACATTGATATGACTCACATAGGACGCCAGTCACACTGATAAGTGTGGTGCACAGTGTCTGTATGCAACCTATTGATGACGCCCCTTGTATTAACAGTCGGGCTGCCCAGCACTAAAAAAATGCAGCACACAGTGACAGACGCCCCAGAAAAACCTAGCCAACATAAAGAGGCCTGGCCACATCCTGCAAAAAAGGATATGATAAAGTGCAAAAAAATGCATGCATATGATAAATGCATACACTATATGGGGTATTGGTTTAATATTTTGGCCAAAATAAAGTAAGCCCGCAACCCAACGCCAAGGGTCCCCATAATATTGCGGGTCCTACCACTAATATCAAAAACAGCTAACATAGAAAAAACTCAGAAAAAATACATACCGTGAGATATGGCCTTCCCAAAACCCTGTCTGATGACAAATGCACACTAAGCAGGATGCAGCAGGCCTCCACTGATAAAGGCTAGGGGCGGCACAGGTGCAAACTACTTGATAAAAACAGCCACCCCAACCAAACATTGCAGGGGTTGGCTGCCTAGCAGAAAAAATGCACATTGATATGACTCACATAGGACGCCAGTCACACTGATAAGTGTGGTGCACAGTGTCTGTATGCAACCTATTGATGACGCCCCTTGTATTAACAGGCGGGCTGCCCAGCACTAAAAAAATGCAGCACACAGTGACAGACGCCCCAGAAAAACCTAGCCAACATAAAGAGGCCTGGCCACATCCTGCATCATCAATAGGTTGCATACAGACACTGTGCACCACACTTATCAGTGTGACTGGCGTCCTATGTGAGTCATATCAATGTGCATTTTTTCTGCTAGGCAGCCAACCCTTGCAATGTTTGGTTGGGGTGGCTGTTTTTATCAAGTAGTTTGCACCTGTGCCGCCCCTAGCCTTTATCAGTGGAGGCCTGCTGCATCCTGCTTAGTGTGCATTTGTCATCAGACAGGGTTTTGGGAAGGCCGTATCTCATGGTATGTATTTTTTCTGAGTTTTTTCTATGTTAGCTGTTTTTGATATTAGTGGTAGGACCCGCAATATTATGGGGACCCTTGGCGTTGGGTTGCGGGCTTACTTTATTTTGGCCAAAATATTAAACCAATACCCCATATAGTGTATGCATTTATCATATGCATGCATTTTTTTGCACTTTATCATATCCTTTTTTGCAGGATGTGGCCAGGCCTCTTTATGTTGGCTAGGTTTTTCTGGGGCGTCTGTCACTGTGTGCTGCATTTTTTTAGTGCTGGGCAGCCCGCCTGTTAATACAAGGGGCGTCATCAATAGGTTGAATACAGACACTGTGCACCACACTTATCAGTGTGACTGGCGTCCTATGTGAGTCATATCAATGTGCATTTTTTCTGCTAGGCAGCCAACCCCTGCAATGTTTGGTTGGGGTGGCTGTTTTTATCAAGTAGTTTGCACCTGTGCCGCCCCTAGCCTTTATCAGTGGAGGCCTGCTGCATCCTGCTTAGTGTGCATTTGTCATCAGACAGGGTTTTGGGAAGGCTGTATCTCATGGTATGTATTTTTTCTGAGTTTTTTTCTATGTTAGCTGTTTTTGATATTAGTGGTAGGACCCGCAATATTATGGGGACCCTTGGCGTTGGGTTGCGGGCTTACTTTATTTTGGCCAAAATATTAAACCAATACCCCATATAGTGTATGCATTTATCATATGCATGCATTTTTTTGCACTTTATCATATCCTTTTTTGCAGGATGTGGCCAGGCCTCTTTATGTTGGCTAGGTTTTTCTGGGGCGTCTGTCACTGTGTGCTGCATTTTTTTAGTGCTGGGCAGCCCGCCTGTTAATACAAGGGGCGTCATCAATAGGTTGCATACAGACACTGTGCACCACACTTATCAGTGTGACTGGCGTCCTATGTGAGTCATATCAATGTGCATTTTTTCTGCTAGGCAGCCAACCCCTGCAATGTTTGGTTGGGGTGGCTGTTTTTATCAAGTAGTTTGCACCTGTGCCGCCACTAGCCTTTATCAGTGGAGGCCTGCTGCATCCTGCTTAGTGTGCATTTGTCATCAGACAGGGTTTTGGGAAGGCCGTATCTCAAGGTATGTATTTTTTCTGAGTTTTTTCTATGTTAGCTGTTTTTGCATATTCATTTTCTGTAATAAGCGGTGCCATGTGACCACTCAGTACAGGAAGAATCTGCAGCGCCGGGGAAGATAGGGACTGCAGGGACCACGCCGGGAGCAGGTAAGTATAATTACACAGCCCCCACTCCCCTTCCTGTTATGATCCGGTGACCTAGGAGCTGCATGAGAACTTTCACTGGAGAAAGTGGCCACTGTACTGACCGCAATCCTGAACTTAACACCGCAACTAGAAGTAGCCGTGGAGTGTACCTAACACACCTAGACACCTCGTCACAGCCGGAGAACTAAATACCCCTAAAGATGGAAATAGGAATACTATCTTGCCTCAGAGAAAATCCCCAAAGGATAGACAGCCCCCCACAAATATTGGTGGTGAGTCGGAGAGGAAAAAACATACACAGGCAGAAAAACAGGATTAGCACAGGAGGCCACTCTAGCTAGATAGGACAGGATAGGACAGAGTTCTGTGTGGTCAGTATAAAACCCTTCAAAACATCCACAGCAGAATATACAAAAACTTCCTACATCTTACTAAAAGATGTAGGAGCGTAAATCTGCAACTCCAGTGAATCCTACAATGAGAGCAGGAATAAAACTGAAACAAGCATACCGGCAGTGTGCCACAGAAACAAAAACCAAACACTTATCTTTGCTGAAATTAGCAGTGAGCAGGAGAAGCCAGAAAGTGATCCAACACTTCACAAGGAACATTGACTACTGGCAAGGGCTAAAGGATCCTGCCCACTTAAATATCCCAGTCAGAATTGTAATCATCCGATACACCTGGCCAGGTCTGTGACTCAGAGACAACTGCATTCTCACCTACAACCACTGGAGGGAACCCAAAAGCAGAATTCACAACAGTACCCCCCCCCTTGAGGAGGGGTCACCAAACCCTCACCAGGGCCCCCAGGACGATCAGGACGAGCCAGATGAAAGGCACGGACCAAATCAGCAGCATGGACATCAGAGGCAAAAACCCAAGAATTATCCTCCTGGCCATAACCCTTCCATTTGACCTGGTACTGGAGCTTCCGCCTCGAAAAACGGGAATCCAAAATCTTCTCAACAACATATTCCAACTCCCCATCAACCAACACAGGGGCCGGAGGATCAACAGAGGGAACAACGGGCTCCACATATTTCCGCAACAAAGATCTATGGAAGACATTATGGATAGCAAAAGAGGCCAGAAGCGCCAGTCGAAAAGACACTGGATTAATAATCTCAGAAATCCTATAAGGACCAATAAACCGAGCTTAAACTTAGGAGAAGAAACCTTCATAGGAACATGACGGGAAGACAACCAGACCAGATCCCCAACCCGAAGCCGGGAACCAACACACCGACGACGATTAGCAAAACGTTGAGCCTCCTCTTGAGACACCAACTTGTCCACCACATGAGCCCAAATCTGCTGCAACCTGTCCACCACAGAATCCACACCAGGACAGTCAGAAGGCTCAACCTGCCCAGAAGAAAAACGAGGATGAAAACCAAAATTACAAAAGAAAGGTGAAACCAAGGTAGGAGAACTAGCCCGATTATTAAGGGCAAACTCGGCCAATGGCAAGAAGGCCACCCAATCATCCTGATCAGCAGACACAAAGCATCTCAAATAAGTCTCCAAGGTCTGATTAGTTCGCTCGGTCTGGCCATTTGTCTGAGGATGAAACGCAGAAGAAAAAGACAAATCAATGCCCAGCCTAGCACAAAAGGCCCGCCAAAACCTAGAAACAAACTGGGAACCTCTGTCGGACACAATATTCTCCGGAATACCATGCAAACGAACCACATGCTGAAAGAACAACGGAACCAAATCTGAAGAGGAAGGCAATTTAGGTAAGGGCACCAAATGAACCATCTTAGAGAACCGCTCACAAACAACCCAGATAACAGACATCTTTTGGGAAACCGAAAGATCAGAAATAAAATCCATCGAAATATGCGTCCAGGGCCTCTCAGGGACTGGCAATGGCAAAAGCAACCCAATAGCACGGGAACAACAAGGCTTGGCCTGCACACAAGTCCCACAGGACTGCACAAAAGAACGCACATCACGTGACAATGAAAGGCCACCAAAAGGACCTACCAACCAAATCTCTGGTACCAAAAATGCCAGGATGACCGGCCAACATGGAACAGTGAACCTCAGAAATCACTCTACTAGTCCATCTATCAGGAACAAACAATTTCCCCACAGGACAGCGGTCAGGTTTGTCAGCCTGAAATTCCTGAAGAACCCGTCGTAAATCAGGGGAAATGGCAGAAAGGACCACCCCCTCTTTCAGAATACCGACCGGCTCTAAGACCTCAGGAGAATCAGGCAAAAAACTCCTAGAGAGGGCATCAGCCTTAGTATTCTTAGAACCCGGAAGGTACAAGACCACAAAATCAAAACAGGAAAAAAACAAGGACCATCGAGCCTGTCTAGGATTCAGCCGTTTAGCAGACTCGAGGTAAATCAAATTCTTATGATCGGTCAAGACCACAATACGGTGCTTAGCTCCCTCAAGCCAATGTCGCCACTCCTCAAACGCCCACTTCATAGCCAACAACTCCCGATTGCCGACATCATAATTGCGTTCAGCAGGCGAAAACTTACGGGAGAAGAAGGCACACGGTTTCATTAAGGAACCAACAGGATCCCTCTGAGACAAAACGGCCCCTGCCCCAATCTCAGAAGCGTCAACCTCAACCTGAAACGGAAGAGAAACATCCGGTTGGCGCAACACTGGAGCAGAAGTAAATTGACGTTTAAGCTCCTGAAAGGCAGAGACAGCCGCAGAGGACCAATTCGCCACATCAGCGCCTTTCTTCGTCAAATTGGTCAAGGGTTTAACCACGCTGGAAAAATTAGCAATGAATCGGCGATAAAAATTTGCAAAACCCAAAAATTTCTGAAGGCTCTTCACGGATGTGGGCTGAATCCAATCATGAATGGCCTGAACCTTAACCGGATCCATCTCTATAGACGAAGGAGAAAAAATGAAGCCCAAAAAAGAGACTTTCTGCACCCCAAAGAGACACTTAGACCCTTTCACAAACAGGGCATTGTCACGAAGGATCTGAAATACCATCTTGACCTGTTGCACATGAGACTCCCAATCATCGTAAAAAATCAAAATATCGTCCAAATATACAATCAAGAACTTATCAAGATAAGTCCGGAAGATATGATGCATGAAGGACTGAAAAACAGATGGAGCATTAGAGAGTCCGAATGGCATCACAAGGTATTCAAAATGGCCTTCGGGCGTATTAAACGCAGTTTTCCATTCATCACCCTGCTTAATACGAACAAGATTATATTCCCCCCGAAGGTCAATCTTCATAAACCAACTAGCTCCCTTAATCCTAGCAAACAAATCGGAAAGTAAAGGTAAAGGGTATTGAAACTTGACCGTGATTTTATTCAAGAGGCGATAATCTATACAGGGTCTCAAGGAACCATCTTTTTTAGCAACAAAAAAGAACCCCGCTCCCAACGGTGAAGAAGATGGCCGAATATGCCCTTTCTCCAAAGACTCCTTAATATAGCTCCGCATGGCGGTATGTTCAGGCACAGATAGATTTAAAAGTCGACCCTTAGAAAACTTACAGCCTGGAATCAAGTCAATAGCACAATCGCAGTCCCTGTGCGGTGGAAGGAAACTGGACTTGGGCTCATCAAACACATCCTGAAATTCAGACAAAAACTCTGGAATTTCAGAAGGTGAAGAAGAGAAGATTGACATCAAAGGAACATCATTATGAACACCCTGACAACCCCAACTAGTCACAGACATGGACTTCCAGTCCAACACAGGATTATGTACCTGCAACCATGGAAAACCCAGCACGATAGCATCATGCAAGTTATGCAACACCAGAAATCGACAATCTTCCTGATGGGCTGGCGCCATGACAAAACTGGGGCTTATTTTTAGCCAAGGGTGTAGCATCAATGCCCCTTAAAGGAATAGGGTTCTGCAAAGGCTGCAAGGGAAAACCACAACGCTTGGCAAACTCAAAATCCATTAAATTCAAGGCGGCGCCTGAATCCACAAACGCCATGACAGAAAATGATGACAATTAGCAGATCAAGGACACAGATAACAGAAATTTAGGTTGTACTGTACTGATGGTAATTGAACTGGCGATCCTCTTTGTCTGCTTAGGGCAGACAGAAATGACATGAGAAGCGTCTCCACAATAAAAACACAACCTATTTTGACGTCTGAAACCTTGTCGTTCCGTTCTAGACAGAATTCTATCACATTGCATAGGCTCAGAAATTTGCTCTGAGGATAACGCCACAGCGCGCACAGTTCTGCGCTCCCGCAGGCGTCGGTCAATCTGAATGGCCAGAGACATAGAATCACTCAGACCGGAAGGCGTGGGAAACCCCACCATAACATCTTTAACGGATTCAGAAAGCTCCCTTCTGAAAATTGCCGCCAAAGCATCATTATTCCATTTAGTCAACACAGACCATTTTCTGAATTTCTGACAATACAATTCTGCCGCCTCTTGACCCTGAGACAGGGCCAACAAGGTTTTCTCAGCTTGATCCACAGCATTAGGTTCATCATATAATAGTCCTAAAGCCTGAAAAAAGGAGTCAATATTAAGCAAAGCCAGATTCCCAGATTCCAGGGAAAACGCCCAATCCTGCGGGTCGCCACGCAGCAGGGAGATTACGATTTTTACCTGCTGAATGGAATCACCAGAGGATCGAGGTCTCAGGTCAAAAAACAGTTTACTGTTGTTTTTAAAACTCAAAAATTTAGACCTGTCACCAGAAAACAAATCAGGAGTAGGAATCTTCGGTTCTAAAGCAGGAGTTTGAACAATATAATCAGAAATACCGTGCACCCTAGCAGCAAGCTGGTCTACATGACAAGCTAATTCCTGAACATTCTTGCTTGCACCAGGCTCCTCAGCAACCCAGAGATAAAGAGGGAGGAGAAGACAAAACAGACTGGAGAAAAAAAAATGGCTCAAGAGCTGTCTTCCCTTCTTCCGAGATGCATTTAACTCATTGTTGGCCAGTAGTACTGTTATGATCCGGTGACCTAGGAGCTGCATGAGAACTTTCACTGGAGAAAGTGGCCACTGTACTGACCGCAATCCTGAACTTAACACCGCAACTAGAAGTAGCCGTGGAGTGTACCTAACACACCTAGACACCTCGTCACAGCCGGAGAACTAAATACCCCTAAAGATGGAAATAGGAATACTATCTTGCCTCAGAGAAAATCCCCAAAGGATAGACAGCCCCCCACAAATATTGGCGGTGAGTCGGAGATGAAAAAACATACACAGGCAGAAAAACAGGATTAGCACAAGAGGCCACTCTAGCTAGATAGGACAGGATAGGACAGAGTTCTGTGCGGTCAGTATAAAACCCTTCAAAACATCCACAGCAGAATATACAAAAACTTCCTACATCTTACTAAAAGATGTAGGAGCGTAAATCTGCAACTCCAGTGAATTCTAAAATCAGAGCAGGAATAAAACTGAAACAAGCACACCGGCAGTGTGCCACAGAAACAAAAACCAAACACTTATCTTTGCTGAAATTGGCAGCGAGCAGGAGAAGCCAGAAAGTGATCCAACACTTCACAAGGAACATTGACTACTGGCAAGGGCTAAAGGATCCTGCCCACTTAAATATCCCAGTCAGAATTGTAATCATCCGATACACCTGGCCAGGTCTGTGACTCAGAGACAACTGCATTCCCACCTACAACCACTGGAGGGAACCCAAGAGCAGAATTCACAACACCTTCTCCTGCCGACCCCCGGTATATGACTCGAGTATAAGCCGAGAGGGGGACTTTCAGCCCCAAAAAATGGGCTGAAAATCTCGGCTTATACTCGAGTATATACGGTATTCCATCGGGGACAGGGAGTTGCTAGCTATGAAGTTGGTCTTCTCGGAGTGGAGATACCTCCTGGAGGGCCCTCATTTTCCCTTCCAAGTCTATACTGATCACAAAAATGTGGTTTACTTGCAGACGACCCAGCGGCTAAACTCTCACCAGGCTAGATGGTCCTTGTTCTTCTCCTGTTTCCACTTTACTCTCCATTATCTGTCTGGGGAGAAGAACATCTGTGCCGATGCTCTCTCCCACTCCGTGGTATCATCAGTGGAGGAGGAGCCTCAGTTAATTGTCCCTTCAGAGAGCCTGAGGACCATGGCTCCGGTTTCTCTAGAGTCTCTGTCCCCGGGCAAGACTTTTGTGCCATCAAATTTGCGAACGGAGGTTCTCTCTTGAGCACACTCGTCCAGGGTGGGGGGACACTTTGGGACCAAAAGGACATCTGAGCTTCTGGCGAGGACGTACTGGTGGCCACATATGGCTCGTGATGTTGGAGACTATGTTCGGGCGTGTGTCTCCTGCGCCAAGAATAAGGCTCTTTGGCAACGGCCAGCTGGGTTACTTTACTGCCTGCTGGTGGCGGACAGGCCCTGGGAGATGGTCGATGGAGATGGATTTTGTGGTGGGCTTACCCAAGTCCCGTGGGTGCACCATTATTTGGGTAATCACCGGCCATTTTTCCAACATGGTGCACTTGGTACCTCTTCCACCGCTACCTTCTGCACGGGTCTTGGCAGCATTATTTATCAAACACATTTTCCACCTACACGGTATGCCGGACAAAATTGTCAGTGACCAGGGTCCCCAGTTTGCATCTCAGTTCTGGAGAGAGCCTTGTTGTCTACTCAGCATCGAGCTGAATCTCTCTTCAGCATACCATTCCGAAAGGAATGGGTTGGTAGAGAGAGCCAACCAGACTCTGGTCACATATCTGTGACATTTTGTTTCAGCCAGGCAAGATGACTGGGCATCCTTGCTACTGTGGGCAGAGTTTGCACTGAACAACGCCATAGCCGACTCCACTGGGCAGACCCCATTCCTCCTTAACTACGGCCTGCATTCACGGGTTCCTGTGCCTATGCCTGTGTCTTCCGCCGAATCCAGGGTGGCAGACTGGGTTGTGGAGGCACGTGAAATTTGGGACCACACACAGGATGCTATCCGGGCCTCCAAGGAGAGAATGAGGGTCTCAGTCGATGCACATCGGTGCCTCGCTCCGACCTTTGCTCCTTGCAACTTAGTGTTGCTCTCTGCCCATAATATCAGGCTGCGAGTTGAGTCCACTAAGTTTGCACCTCGCTACTTGGGTCCCTTCAAGGTCCTGGAACAGGTTAACCCTGTGGTCTACTGTCTGGCCCTTTCTCCACGCCTAGGTATCGCCGACACCTTTCATGTGTCACTTCTAAAGCCCGTTCACATGTCCCGGTTTTCTGCCGGGACATTGGATTCATCTACGGATAATTATGAGGTGAACGCTATCGTGGGGTGTAAGGTGGTACATGGTAAAAAATTTTATTTGATGGATTGGAAAGGTTATGGCTCAGAGGATATGTCCTGGGAGCCTGCTGAGCACATTCGGGCTCCGCAGCTCATTGCTGCCTTCGAACATAGCGAGGTCCAAGGAGGGGGGACCCTAGGAGGGGGTAATGTTAGGTGTCGAGTTCCCGCCGCTGCACAGGGGGAATCTTGAACCACCTCCGCTGTGGTCTCCCATTCTTCTCCGGCCGCAGTGGAGCCTGCGCAGCGGAGACGCCGTTCCCAGCGTCTGGCTCAGGCAGAAACTGTGCACTTGGTTACTGCTGATCTTCCAGACTCAGCCATTGTAACCAGCACTGTTCTGCGGTTAGCAGATTCTCCTGAGACTAAGTCCTGCTTTTCCTCTACTGGGTATGCCCAAGGGACGACCTCTCATTGGAGGTCAGGGATCACATGCTTAGGTCCTGAAGCAGTCCCTATTGGACCACTAGGAAGGTCCTGGAGAGCTTCCTCTATGAAAGGGTTGCATGGCCGCACGGCCATGCGCTAGTATCAGCTTATGTTTATGAGCTTAGCTACCTTGTGGTCTGTGTCTGCATGTTCTCAGAGTCAGCTGTATAGTCACGAGAATTGCGGCACCTTCGAAGAGGAGTTTGTGTGTGTGAATTTAGGGCTGACGTATAGCCACTAGAATACCGGCACCTCCGAAGAGGAGTTGTTTGTGTGCTGACGCTGACTGTATGACCACAGTATGCTACCTGCTCTGTTAGTGAGCTATGATCCTCTGTGAGGTTAACAGGTGTAGTATAGTGACCTATGTTATAGGTAGGGGGCGCTGTATGGGCTTCCCATAGTGCGCATGGAGGCATATGGAGGCCATAGGAATGCATGGCAATCGCAGATATAAGTGTGGTGATGAGTCAATATCCGGCATTAGTGTGAATGGCCGGTATGTGTGTCACAGAGGAAGACACTCTGAACTGTCAGCCTGAAGTTATGTTGAGGTCTGGGACCTGTAGTCCCGCATGTAAATGTGTAGTTTAGCTAGGGAGGCTGGCAGAGCTAGTTCTGAGAGATAGGAGGGTCAAACTAGCCACACACACTCCCATCTAGGGGAGTGGTTACAACCATATAATGTGACTGAGGTCTGGTCACATGGGTTCTGAGTGTGGACCTGAATGGTCTGTGCTGGAAGGTCCTGGAGAGCCCCATGTGTTGGGAGTGTCATCTCCCTGAAGAGCACATGGCGGGGGGCTCTGGACCTCGCACAGACGAGGCTAAGTAACGGATGGAGATCCGTGTTGTACTGACCGGGGTCAGAGTGAGAATGTCGGAAGGATGCCTGTAAGGAAGAGAGGTATCCGAGAACCTGTGCAGTGATGACAGGTAACGGATGGAGATCCGTGTTGTACTGACCGGGGCCAGAGTGAAAGAAAGAGAATGTCTGAAGGATGCCTCCAGTGAAGAGAGGTATCCGAGAACATGTGCGGCACCAACAGGTAACGGATGGAGATCTGTGTTGTACTGACCGGGGTCAGAGAGAAAGAAAAAGAGAGACATTGTGTCTGGGGCACTTCTGTGGCCAAGAGGTGTCCAGGAACCCGTGTAGGTTGCCAACGGGTAACGGTCTGAAAACCATGTGTTATGCTGATCGGGATTAGTGAGGTACTGTGGAATGTGTTGAGAACAATAAAACCTAAAAACTATCAACGTAAATCACAGCTAATTTCCCACGGAGGTCAGGAGTTGGAATGATGCTCAAAATCAAAGTGGAAAATGAAGTTACAGGCTGATCCAACTTCAGTGGAAATGCCTCAAGACAAGGAAATGATGCTCAGTAGTGTGTGTGGCCTCCACGTGCCTGTATGACCTCCCTACAATGCCTGGGCATGCTCCTGATGAGGCAGTGGATGGTCTCCTGAGGGATCTCTTCCCAGACCTGGACTAAAGCATCCACCAACTTCTGGACAGTCTGTGGTGCAATGTGACGTTGGTGGATGGTGCGAGACATGATGTCCCAGATGTGTTCAATCGGACTCAGGTCTGGGGAATGGGCGGGCCAGTCCATAGCTTCAGTGCCTTCATCTTGCAGGAACTGCTGACACACTCCAGCCACATGAGGTCTGGCATTGTCCTGCATTAGGAGGAACCCAGGGCCAACCACACCAGCATATGGTCTCACAAGGAGTCTGAGGATCTCATCTCGGTACCTAATGGCAGTCAGGCTACCTCTGGCGAGCACATGGAGGGCTGTGCAGCCCTCCAAAGAAATGCCATCCCACACCATTACTGACCCACTGCCAAACTGGTCATGCTGAAGGATGTTGCAGGCAGCAGAATGCTCTCCACGGCATCTCCAGACTCTGTCACGCCTGTCACATGTGCTCAGTGTGAACCTGCTTTTGTCTGTGAAGAGCACAGGGCGCCAGTGGTGCATTTGCCAATCCTGGTGTTCTGTAGCAAATGCCAAGTGTCCTGCATGGTGTTGGGCTGTGAGCACAATCCCCATCTGTGGACGTTGGGCACTCAGACCATCCTTATGGAGTCGGTTTCTAACCATTTGTGCAAACGCATGCACATTTTTGGCCTGCTGGAGGTCATTTTGTAGGTCTCTGGGAGTGTTCCTCCTTGCACAAAGGCTTAGGTAGCGGTCCTGCTGCTGGGTTGTTGCCCTCCTATGGCCCCCTCCACGTCTCCTGGTCTACTGGCCTGTCTCCAGGTAGCGACTCCAGCCTCTGGACACTATGCTGACAGACACCGCAAACCTTCTTGCCACAGTTCGCATTGATGTGCCATCCTGGATGAGCTACAGTACCTGAGTCACTTGTGTGGGTTGTAGAGTCCGTCTCATGCTACTATGAGTGTGAAAGCACAACCAACATTCAAAAGTGACCAAAACATCAGCCAGAAAGCATTGGTACTGAGATGTGGTCTGTGGTCCCCACCAGCAGAACGACTTCTTTATTGAGTGTGTCTTGATAATTGGCAATAATTTCCATCTGTTGTCTATTCCATTAACACAACAGCATGTGAAATTGATTGTCAAACAGTGTTGCTTCCTAAGGCATCTTTCACACATCAGTATTTTGCCGTCATTCACAATCCGTTAGCTCGACCAATCGACGGATCTGTCGCAGATTGTGAAAAACTGATGCGATGGATCAGTTTTTTGGCTAATTGAATCAGAGCATTCTCAGTAAAAAAAAAACAGAATCCGTTGCCGGATTCCGTCATTTGACGGATCCGGCGCCATAGGCTTCCATTCTAGCAAACGACGGAAGGCGACGCATCTATTTCTGTCCGTTTTTTTTACTAACACAAAAATTGTGACTTTTTCTGTTGTCTCCGGCCACCGGACAAACAATTTTTGACAGATCTGGCGAATAACGGATGAAACATGAGACCATCCGTCGCTAATACAAGTCTATGAGAAAAAAATGGATCTGGCGGCATCAGTCTCCTGATCCGTTTTTTTCAAAATTCGACGAATTGCAACTGGTATAAAGTGATGTATGAAAGGGGTCTAGGTGGACAGTTTGATTTCACAGAAGTTTGATTTACTTGGAGTTATATTCTGTTGTTTAAATGTTCCCTTTATTTTGTGAGCAGTGCATATATATATATATATATATATATATATATATTTACACTTATAGATTTATGATGAAAAGGATGACAATTGAGTTGCGGGCTGCATAACGCTTTGCTACATGACTGGTTTCAACCTGTACAAATACAATACTGCATATTACAGGAAGAATAAATATTCAGTACTAACAACTTTTTCATTAGCACATCATCTACAGATAGGGAGAAATAATAAAAATTTCTATCCACCTGCAAACAGGATATTGTACTCAGGTAAACGAAAAGCAAACACATTTTATTTATGAAGCCAGGAATGAGGGCAGCTCGGCAAACATGAAAGTTTGGGAAAGCTGTCTGCAGCAGAAGATTGCTGCTTGGAGATGCAATGGCACTCTTCTCCCCACTAACAAGCATCCTCTGGAGCAAAGATTTTCCCACAGGAGGTGGACAAACAGAAATAAAACTAGTCATATACCAGGTGATTTAGAACAATAGCTTCCAGACATGGTGTCTCTTGCTAGGGCATAGTGAAGAAAGACTAGGATAGCCGACAGAGTAACATAGTATTGTGATGAAAGGTGTACCATCTAAGACTCCCGTGGCAATTAGTAAAGTGTATATTTCATATTTGTCAGCCAAGGGTTTGTGCCAAGTTTTAAAGTTTTGCGCATTCCTTTGGATAAGGGATAACATATTGATTGCTGAGGGTCTGACTGCTCAGACCCTCACTGATCCCAAGAGCAGAGCTCTGCAGCTCTGAAAGGAGCGAAGTGGAGCGTGCGCACATTGATCGATTAATTCTCTATGGATCACCAGAGATTGTAGAGTCAAGCAATATATATATATATATATATATATATATATATATATATATATATATACATATATATATATATATATATATATATATATATATGAAGACACAAAAGAGAATAGTAAAACCAAAATGTATTTAAAAACCTGATCATCTGTATATAACCTGTGTGAACAGGGATAGCCCAAGAGGAGTGGTACCACTCCTCTTGGGCTATCTGCACAAAAGCTGTTCTACCCTGTATGCACACATGGATTTTTCCTCTCTGAACCCTGTTCACACAGGTTATATACAGATGATCAGGTTTTTAAATACATCAGATAGGGATTGCATACATTAGTTAGGACTGCTCTGATAAGGGTATACCGTGAAGATTGGTAGAGCAGCTTAGTATACATTTTTTGCAAAAAACGTATCAACCAAATACCCTGTTTTTTACATCTTTTACTAGCACTTGCGGATTACTGCAACATTTTTTCAAACTAAGTGTTTTTGGTTTTACGGTTTTACTATTCTCTTTTGTGTCTTCAGGTTTCTTGGTGGTGTGTGAACATGATCATACAGACTTGTTCACTGTGCAAGTAGCCCATGTGTTCCTGTTTCCATATATATATATATATATATATATATATGACAATACTATAAAGAATGAATGGAGCATAGGTGCACATTTGTTACCTCCCCTCTAATCTGCGGAACCCCTCTCTTGGTCGAACTGATGAGACTTCCACGAATCCCACAATCGCTTAGATTTAAAACTTGGCCCAACCCTTTAACCCCTTCCCGACCCATGACGCCACGTAGGCGTCATGAAAGTCGGTGCCATTCCGACCCATGACGCCTATGCGGCGTCATGGAAAGATCGCGTCCCTGCAGATCGGGTGAAAGGGTTAACTCCCATTTCACCCGATCTGCAGGGACAGGGGGAGTGGTAGTTTAGCCCAGGGGGGGTGGCTTCACCCCCTCGTGGCTACGATCGCTCTGATTGGCTGTTGAAAGTGAAACTGCCAATCAGAGCGATTTGTAATATTTCACCCATTATAACGGGTGAAATATTACAATCCAGCCATGGCCGATGCTGAAATATCATCGGCCATGGCTGGAAATACTAGTGTGCCCCCACCCCACCCCACCGATCGCCCCCCCACCCCCCCGATCTGGCCGGTACACTGCTCCGGCTCCCCTCCGTCCAGTGCTCCGCTCCCCCCCGTGCTCGTGTCCGCTCCCCCCGTGCTCCAATCACCCCCCCGTGCTCCAATCACCCCCCCTGCACTCCGATCCACCCCCCCCGTGCTCCGTTCCACCCCCCCGTGCTCCATTCCAGCCCCCCCGTGCTCCGTTCCACGCCCCCCGCGCTCCGTTCCACCCCTCCCGCGCTCCGATTCCCCCCCCGTGCTCCGATCCCCCCCCCGTGGTCCCCCCCCACCCTATCATACTTACCGATCCAGCCGTGGTCCCGTCCGTCTTCTCCCGGGCGCCGCCATCTTCCAAAATGGCGGGCGCATGCGCAGTGCGCCCGCCGAATCTGCCGGCCGGCAGATTCGTTCCAAAGTGCATTTTGATCACTGAGATAGATTATATCTCAGTGATCAAAATAAAAAAAATAATAAGTGACCCCCCCCCCCCTTTGTCACCCCCATAGGTAGGGACAATAAAAAAATAAAGAATTTTTTTTTTCCACTAATGTTAGAATAGGGTTAGGGTTAGGGGTAGGGTTAGGGTTAAGGTTAGGGCTAGGGGTAGGGGTAGGGGTAGGGTTAGGGTTAGGGTTAGGGGTAGGGTTAGGGGTAGGGTTAGGGGTAGGGTTAGGGGTAGGGTTAGGGCTAGGGTTAGGGCTAGGGTTAGGGTTAGGAATGTGCACACGTATTCTGGTCCTCTGCAGATTTTTCCGCTGCGGATTTGATAAATCCGCAGTGCTAAACCGCTGCGGATTTATGGCGGATTTACCGCGTTTTTTTCTGCGCATTTCACTGCGGTTTTACAATTGCGATTTTCTATTGGAGCAGTTGTAAAACCGCTGCGGAATCCGCACAAAGAAGTGACATGCTGCGGAATGTAAACCGCTGCGTTTCCGTGCAGTTTTTCCGCAGCATGTGTACAGCGATTTTTCTTTCCCATAGGTTTACATTGAACTGTACACTCATGGGAAACTGCTGCGGATCCGCAGCGTGTGCACATACCTTTAGAATTAGGCTATGTGCACACGGTGCGGATTTGGCTGCGGATTCGCAGCAGTGTTCCATCAGGTTTACAGTACCATGTAAACATATGAAAAACCAAATCCGCTGTGCCCATGGTGCGGAAAATACCGCGCGGGAACGCTGCGTTGTATTTTCCGCAGCATGTCAATTCTTTGTGCGGATTCCGCAGCGTTTTACACCTGTTCCTCAATAGGAATCCGCAGGTGAAATCCGCACAAAAAACACTGGAAATCCGCGGAAAATCCGCAGGTAAAACGCAGTGCCTTTTACCCGCAGATTTTTCAAAAATGGTGCGGAAATATCTCACACGAATCCGCAACGTGGGCACATAGCCTTAGGGTTAGGGTTGGAATTAGGGTTGTGATTAGGGTTAGGGGTGTGTTGGGGTTAGTGTTGTGGTTAGGGGTGTGTTGGGGTTAGGGTTGTGATTAGGATTATGGCTACAGTTGGGATTAGGGTTAGGGGTGTGTTGGGGTTAGTGTTGGAGTTAGAATTAAGGGGTTACCACTGTTTAGGCACATCAGGGGTCTCCAAACGCAACATGGCGCCACCATTGATTCCAGCCAATCTCGTATTCAAAAAGTCAAATGGTGCTCCCTCACTTCCGAGCCCTGACGTGTGCCCAAACAGTGGTTTACCCCCACATATGGGGTACCAGCATACTCAGGACAAACTGCGCAACAATTACTGGGGTCCAATTTCTCCTGTTACCCTTGTGAATCTAAAAAAATGCTTGCTAAAACATAATTTTTGAGGAAAGAAAAATGATTTTTTATTTTCACGGCTCTGCGTTGTAAACGTCTGTGAAGCACTTGGGGGTTCAAAGTGCTCACCACATATCTAGATAAGTTCCTTGGGGGGTCTAGTTTCTAAAATGGGGTCACTTGTGGGGGGTTTCTACTGTTTAGGTACATCAGGGGCTCTGCAAACGCAACGTGACGCCCACAGAGCATTCCATCAAAGTCTGCATTTCAAAACGTCACTACTTCAATTCCAAGCCCCGGCATGTGCCCAAACAGTAGTTTACCCCCACATATGGGGTATCACCGTACTCAGGAGAAACTGGACAACAAATATTGGGGTCAAATTTCTCCTGTTACCCTTGGGAAAATTAAAAAATTCTGGGCTAAATAATTATTTTTGAGGAAAGAAAACGTATTTATTATTTTCACGGCTCTGCATTATAAACTTCTATGAAGCACTTGGGGGTTCAAAGTGCTCACCACACATCTAGATAAGTTCCTTTGGGGGTCTAGTTTCCAAAATGGGGTCACTTGTGGGGGGTTTCTACTGTTAAGCCACATCAGGGGCTCTGCAAACGCAACGTGACGACCACAGAGCATTCCATCAAAGTCTGCATTTCAAAACGTCACTACTTCACTTCCGAGCCCCGGCATGTGCCCAAACAGTGATTTACCCCCACATATGGGGTATCAGCGTACTCAGGAGAAACTGGACAACAACTTTTGGGGTCAAATTTCTCCTGTTACCCTTGGGAAAATAAAAAATTGCAGGCTAAAAGATCATTTTTGAGAAAATAATTTTTTTTTTTTATTTTCATGGCTCTGCGTTATAAACTTCTGTGAAGCACTTGGGGGTTCAAAGTCCTCACCACACATCTAGATTCCTTTGGGGGTCTAGTTTCCAAAATGGTGTCATTTCTGGGGGATCTCCAATGTTTAAGCACACAGGGGCTCTCCAAACGTGACATGGTGTCCGCTAATGATTGGAGCTAATTTTCCATTTAAAAAGCCAAATGGCATGCCATCCCTTCCGAGCCCTGCCGTGCGCCCAAACAGTGGTTTACCCCCACATATGGGGTATCAGCGTACTCAGGACAAACTGGACAACAATATTTGGGGTCCAATTTCTCCCATTATCCTTGGCAAAATAGGAAATTCCAGGCTAAAAAATCATTTTTGAGGAAAGAAAAATTATTTTTTATTTTCATGGCTCTGCGTTATAAACTTCTGTGAAGCACCTGGGGGTTTAAAGTGCTCAATATGCATCTAGATAAGTTCCTTGGGGGGTCTAGTTTCCAAAATGGGGTCACTTGTGGGGGAGCTCCAATGTTTAGGCACACAGGGGGCTCTCCAAACGCGACATGGTGTCCGCTAACAATTGGAGCTAATTTTCCATTCAAAAAGTCAAATGGCGCGCCTTCCCTTCCGAGCCCTGCCGTGTGCCCAAACAGTGGTTTACCCCCACATATGAGGTATCGGCGTACTCGGGAGAAATTGCCCAACAAATTTTATGATCCATTTTATCCTACTGCCCATGTGAAAATGAAAAAATTGAGGCGAAAATAATTTTTTTGTGAAAAAAAAGTACTTTTTCATTTTTACAGATCAATTTGTGAAGCACCTGAGGGTTTAAAGTGCTCACTAGGCATCTAAATAAGTTCCCTGGGGGGTCTAGTTTCCAAAATGGGGTCACTTGTGGGGGAGCGCCAATGTTTAGGCACACAGGAGCTATCCAAACGCGACATGGTGTCCGCTAACGATGGAAATAATTTTTCATTCAAAAAGTCAAATGGCGCTCCTTCCCTTCCGAGCCTTACCATGTGCCCAAACAGTGGTTTACCCCCACATGTGAGGTATTGGTGTACTCAGGAGAAATTGCCCAACACATTTTAGGATCCATTTTATCCTGTTGCCCATGTGAAAATGAAAAAATTGAGGCTAAAAGAATTTTTTTGTGAAAAAAAAGTACTTTTTCATTTTTACGGATCAATTTGTGAAGCACCTGGGGGTTCAAAGTGCTCACTATGCATCTAGATAAGTTCCTTGGGGCGTTTAGTTTCCAAAATGGGGTCACTTGTGGGGGAGCTCCAATTTTTAGGCACACGGGGGCTCTCCAAACGTGACATGGTGTCCGCTAAAGAGTGGAGCCAATTTTTGATTCAAAAAGTCAAATGGCGCTCCTTCCCTTCCAAGCCCTGCCGTGCGCCCAAACAGTGGTTTACCCCCACATATGAGGTATCAGCGTACTCAGGACAAATTGGACAACAACTTTCGTGGTTCAGTTTCTCCTTTTACCATTGGGAAAATAAAAAAATTGTTGCTAAAAGATAATTTTTGTGACTAAAAAGTTAAATGTTCATTTTTTCCTTCCATGTTGCTTCTGCTGCTGTGAAGCACCTGAAGGGTTAATAAACTTCTTGAATGTGGTTTTGAGTATCTTGAGGGGTGCAGTTTTTAGAATGGTGTCACTTTGGGGTATTTTCAGCCATATAGACCCCTCAAACTGACTTCAAATGTGAGGTGGTCCCTAAAAAAAATGGTTTTGTAAATTTCGTTGTAAAAATGACAAATCGCTGGTCAAATTTTAACCCTTATAACTTCCTAAGAAAAAAAAATTTTGTTTCCAAAATTGTGCTGATGTAAAGTAAACATGTGGGAAATGTTATTTATTAACTATTTTGTGTCACATATCTCTCTGGTTTAACAGAATAAAAATTCAAAATGTGAAAATTGCGAAATTTTCAAAATTTTCGCCAAATTTCCGTGTTTATCACAAATAAATGCAGAATTTATTGACCTAAATTTACCACTAACATGAAGCCCAATATGTCACGAGAAAACAATCTCAGAACCGCTAGGATCCGTTGAAGCGTTCCTGAGTTATTACCTCATAAAGGGACACTGGTCAGAATTGCAAAAAACGGCAAGGTCTTTAAGGTCAAAATAGGCTGGGTCTTGAAGGGGTTAATATCATGTCATGTAGGATCACTGACACTTTGGTATCTCTAATTCCCACACAAGATATAGAAAAGTAGAAGATAAATAGTATTGATCATTGCAACTAATTAAACTTCAGCTATAACTTTGCAAATTTGTCAGTATCTAAAGGCTTTTTCACATGCTGAATTTTTGCTGGTTTTTTTTGTTTGTTTCAGTACCTACTGTAAACTTTCCAACGCTAGCAAATGGTGCTTTTTTCAAATCTGCATCATGTCAATTTTTTTTAGCATTTTGCAACTTTTTTAACCCATTCAAGTGCATAGGGAATAAAACGAATGGTTACAAATGCATGAAAACGCAGCTAATCAGCGTGTAGAAACTAATCAAAACTGATTTTATTTTACAATGCATTTTTCCTGACGAAACACTCTGATTTTTAGTGCAGAAAGATCTGCTGCAAATATTCAACGCATGCACATACCCTATTTCCCCTTTCCCTGCCACTCATAAACACTCAGAAATATTTTCAAAATATTTATCCTTATGTAAAACAATAAGGACAAGACAGGTTGGAGAGAGGTGCAAGTGCAGTTTCTCTCCCTCCGCATGTGTGAGATTGCATTCTGCACTCCAATAGCAGTCTGAAGATTTTTAAAGGAAGGTCTGGGCTTCAAATCCATCCATTTATCTACAGGGTGGGCCATTTATATGGATACACCTAAATAAAATGGGAATGGTTGGTAATATCAACTTCCTGTTTGGGGTACATTAGTATATGCGAGGGGGAAACATTTCAAGATGTGTGGTGAACATGGTGGCCATTTTGAAGTTGACTATTTTGGATCCAACTTTATTTTTTCCAATGGGAAGAGGGTCATCAAACTTAGTGAGAATTTCACAAGAAAAACAGTGATGTGTTTGGTTTAAATGTAACTTTATTCTTTCACAAGTTATTTACAAGTTTATGACCACTTATAAAATGTGTTCAAGGTGCTGCCCATTGTGTTGGATTGTCATTGCAACCCTCTTCTCCCACTCTTGACGCACTGATAGCAACACCGCAGAAGAAATGCTAGCACAGGCTTCCAGTATCCGTTGTTTCAGATGCTGTACATCTGGTATCTTCACAGCATAGACAATAGCCTTCAGATGACCCCAAAGATAAAAGTCTAAGGGGGTCAGATCGGGAGACCTTGGTGGCCATTCAACTGGCCCATAATGACCAATCCACTTTCCAGGAAATTGTTCATGTAGGAATGGCCCACTCTGTAGACATCCATCGAGACATCCATCCAAACAACCATACACCCATCCATACATCTCTCCATACACCCATCCATCCACTTATCCATAAATAATAATCTTTATTTTTATATAACGCTAACATATTCCGCAGTGCTTTACAGACATTATCATCGCTGTACCCAATTGGGCTCACAATCTAAATTCCCTATCATTATGTCTTTGGAATGTGGGAGGAAACTGGAGAACCCGTAGAAAACCCATGCAAACACGGAGAGAACATACAAACTCTTTGCAGATGTTGTCCTTGGTGGGATTTGAACCCAGGACTCCAGCGCTGCAAGGCTGCAGTGCTAACTAGGGTTGAGCGAAACGGGTCGAACATTTTCAAAAGTCGCCGACTTTTGGCTAAGTCGGGGTTTCATGAAACCCGATCCGACCCCTGTGCGGGGTCGGCCATGCGGTACGCGACTTTCGCGCCAAAGTCGCGTTTCAATGACGCGAAAAGCGCCATTTCTCAGCCAATGAAGGTAAACGCAGAGTGTGGGCAGCGTGATGACATAGGTCCTGGTCCCCACCATCTTAGAGAAGGGCATTGCAGTGATTGGCTTGCTGTCTGCGACGTCACAGGGGCTATAAAGAGGCGTTCCCGCCGACCGCCATCTTACTGCTGCTGATCTGAGCTTAGGGAGAGGTTGCTGCCGCTTTGTCAGAAGCAGGGATAGCGTTAGGCAGGGTCCATTAACCACAAAACCGCTTGTGCTGCAGCGATTTGCACTGTCCAACACCACCCTCGGTGTGCAGGGACAGTGGAATTTTTTTTTTTTTTTTTTTTCCCCTCAGCGCTGTAGCTCATTGGGCTGCCCTAGAAGGCTCCCTGATAGCTGCATTGCTGTGTGTACGCCGCTGTGCAAACCAACTGCTTTTTTCAAAGCACAAATCCTCTTGTTCCTTCCTTTCTGCACAGCTATCTTTTTTGTTTGTCCACACTTTTTATTTCATTTGTGCATCAGTCCACTCCTTATTGCTGCCTGCCATACCTGGCTGAGATTACTGCAGGCAGGGAGATAGTAGCTGCCTGCCATACCTGGCTGAGATTACTGCAGGCAGGGAGATAGTAATTGTAGGACATTCCCTGTTTTTTTTTTTTTTTTTTTTTTGGTGGGAGATTAAGATTGGCAATTTGGCATTTCTGCTAGAGTGCCATCCCTGTGTGTGCCATCTCTCTCACATAGTGGGCCATAGAAAGCCTTTTCATTTTTCTGTATTTTTTTTTGTGGGGTGTATAAATTCTCCCTGATAAAAATACAGTGGGAGATTAATATTGGCCTTTGGGCTTGTGTGCCAGTCCTGAGTGTGCCATCTCTCTCACAAATAGTGGGCCATAGAAAGCCTATTTTATTTTTTTTTGGGTTTTATAAATTCTCCCTGAAAAAAAGGGAGATTAATATTGGCCTCTGGGCTTCTGTGCCAGTCCTGAGCGTGCCATCTGTGCCAGTCCTGAGCGTCCCATCTCTCTCACAAATAGTGGGCCATAGAAAGCCTATTTAATTTTTTTTTTGGTTTTATAAATTTTCCCTGAAAAAAGGGAGATTAATATTGGCCTCTGGGCTTGTGTGCCAGTTGTGAGCGTGCCATCTGTGCCAGTCCTGAGCGTGCCATCTCTCTCACAAATAGTGGGCCATAGAAAGCCTATTTAATTTTTTTTTTGGTTTTATAAATTTTCCCTGAAAAAAGGGAGATTAATATTGGCCTCTGGGCTTGTGTGCCAGTTGTGAGCGTGCCATCTGTGCCAGTCCTGAGCGTGCCATCTCTCTCACAAATAGTGGGCCATAGAAAGCCTATTTAAATATTTTTTTGGTTTTATAAATTCTCCCAGAAAAAAAGGGAGATTAATATTGGCCTCTGGGCTTCTGTGCCAGTTGTGAGCGTGCCATCTGTGCCAGTCCTGAGCGTGCCATCTCTCTCACAAATAGTGGGCCATAGAAAGCCTATTTAAATATTTTTTTGGTTTTATAAATTCTCCCAGAAAAAAAGGGAGATTAATATTGGCCTCTGGGCTTCTGTGCCAGTCCTGAGCGTGCCATCTGTGCCAGTCCTGAGCGTCCCATCTCTCTCACAAATAGTGGGCCATAGAAAGCCTATTTTATTTTTTTTTTGGGTTTCAGAAATTCTCCCTGGAAAAAAAAAGGGAGATTAATATTGCCCTTTGGGCTTGTGTGCCAGTACTAAGCGTTCCATCTCTCTCTCTCTCTCAGTCAGTGGGCCATAGAACGCATATTTTTGGTTTTATTTGTTTTCTAAATTCTCCCTGAAAAAATCATTTTATTTTATTTGGTTTCTAAATTCTTCCTGATAAAATCATATTTTTTTTATTATTTTTATTTCTAAAGTCTCCCTGAAAAAAAAAAAAAAAAAAAACAACCAAAAAAACAGTGGGAGATTAATATTGGCCTTTCTGCTTGTGTGCCAGTCTTGACTCCTGGGTGTGCCATCTCTCTCTCTCTCTCTCTCTCTCTCTCTCTCTCTCTCTCTCTCTCTCCAATTGTGGTCCATAGAAAGCCTATATTTTTTTTCCTTGATTTGGGTTCTAAAATCTACCAGAGAAAATAACTACATCAATCATTGGTAGAAAAATATTGGCCTCTGGGTTTGTGTGCCACTCCTGACTCCTGTGTGCGTCATCTCTCAGTCAGTGGGCCATAGAACGCCTATTTTTGGTTTTATTTGTTTTCTAAATTCTCCCTGAAAAAATTATTTTATTTTATTTGGTTTCTAAATTCTTCCTGATAAAATCATATTTTTTTTATTATTTTTTTTTCTAAAGTCTCCCTGAAAAAAAAAAAAAAAAACAGTGGGAGATTAATATTGGCCTTTCTGCTTGTGTGCCAGTCTTGACTCCTGGGTGCGTCATCTCTCAGTCAGTGGGCCATAGAACGCCTATTTTTGGTTTTATTTGTTTTCTAAATTCTCCCTGAAAAAATCATTTTATTTTATTTGGTTTCTAAATTCTTCCTGATAAAATCATATTTTTTTTATTATTTTTTTTTCTAAAGTCTCCCTGAAAAAAAAAAAAAAAAAACAACCAAAAAAAACAGTGGGAGATTAATATTGGCCTTTCTGCTTGTGTGCCAGTCTTGACTCCTGGGTGCGTCATCTCTCAGTCAGTGGGCCATAGAACGCCTATTTTTGGTTTTATTTGTTTTCTAAATTCTCCCTGAAAAAATCATTTTATTTTATTTGGTTTCTAAATTCTTCCTGATAAAATCATATTTTTTTTATTATTTTTTTTTCTAAAGTCTCCCTGAAAAAAAAAAAAAAAAAAACAACCAAAAAAAACAGTGGGAGATTAATATTGGCCTTTCTGCTTGTGTGCCAGTCTTGACTCCTGGGTGCGTCATCTCTCAGTCAGTGGGCCATAGAACGCCTATTTTTGGTTTTATTTGTTTTATAAATTCTCCCTGAAAAAATCATTTTATTTTATTTGGTTTCTAAATTCTTCCTGATAAAATCATATTTTTTTTATTATTTTTTTTTCTAAAGTCTCCCTGAAAAAAAAAAAAAAAAAACAACCAAAAAAAACAGTGGGAGATTAATATTGGCCTTTCTGCTTGTGTGCCAGTCTTGACTCCTGGGTGCGTCATCTCTCAGTCAGTGGGCCATAGAACGCCTATTTTTGGTTTTATTTGTTTTCTAAATTCTCCCTGAAAAAATCATTTTATTTTATTTGGTTTCTAAATTCTTCCTGATAAAATCATATTTTTTTTATTATTTTTTTTTCTAAAGTCTCCCTGAAAAAAAAAAAAAAAAAAACAACCAAAAAAAACAGTGGGAGATTAATATTGGCCTTTCTGCTTGTGTGCCAGTCTTGACTCCTGGGTGCGTCATCTCTCAGTCAGTGGGCCATAGAACGCCTATTTTTGGTTTTATTTGTTTTCTAAATTCTCCCTGAAAAAATCATTTTATTTTATTTGGTTTCTAAATTCTTCCTGATAAAATCATATTTTTTTTATTATTTTTTTTTCTAAAGTCTCCCTGAAAAAAAAAAAAAAAAAAACAACCAAAAAAAACAGTGGGAGATTAATATTGGCCTTTCTGCTTGTGTGCCAGTCTTGACTCCTGGGTGTGCCATCTCTCTCTCTCTCTCTCTCCAATTGTGGTCCATAGAAAGCCTACATTTTTTTTCCTTGATTTGGGTTCCAAAATCTACCAGAGAAAATAACTCCATCAATCATTGGTAGAAAAATATTGGCCTCTGGGCTTGTGTGCCACTCCTGATTCCTGTGTGCGTCATCTCTCACTCAGTGGCCCATAGAAAGCATATAGTTTGTTACATTTGTTTTCTAAATTCTCCCTGCAAAAATCTATTTTTTTTTTTTTGGGGGGTTTCTAAAGTGTTCCTGAAAAAAATAAAAATAAAAAAAAAATAATAGTGTGACATTAATATTAACATTTGTGCTTCAGTGACAGTCCTGCGTGTGGGGCATCTCTCTAATTTGCAGCCACCAAAAAAAGAGTGTGTAACATTGGGCCTGATTTTCGCTGTGGTCTCACCAACCTGTAAAGGGGTAGCTAAATCATACAGAAGTTATAGCTCACCGTGTAAGTTGTGTGACTGCAACAAATAACGTTAGTTTGGTTACGTTTTTAAAACAATGAGGAAGTCTAGTGGAAGAGGTCGTGGCCGGGGGCGTTCATTGTCAGCTGGTAATGAGGGTAGTGGTAGTGGTGGAGCATCAGGTGGTCGTGGGGGAAAAAATATTGCACCTAAGTCTGGAGCTGTGGAGCCAGGTTCGTCGTCCGGCTACACAAGGCCTCGAACGCTCCCTTTTCTGGGATTAGGAAAACCGCTTTTAAAGCCGGAGCAGCAAGAGCAAGTTTTGGCTTATCTTGCTGACTCAGCCTCTAGCTCTTTTGCCTCATCTCGTGAAACTGGTAAAAGTAAAAGCAGCGCGTCGTTAGTGGATGTTCACGGTCAGGGACAAGTCACTTCCTTGTCCTCTTCAGCAAAAACAACAACAGAGAAGAATGCAGCAGGCGACACAACGGGTTACTCCATGGAGCTCTTTACACATACCGTCCCTGGCTTAGAAAGTGAAGCAGTTAACAGTCCATGCCCATTACAAATTGAATCTGACATGGAGTGCACTGACGCACAGCCACAGCCAGACTACTATGCTGGTCCTTTGACTCAGACCACAACATTGCCCTCGCAGGGTGCTGATCAAGAATCAGACCCTGATGAGACTATGTTGCCCCATCACGAACGCTATACCACCGAACGACACGGTGACACAGACGAAGTTGCGCAGGAGGTACAAGAAGAGTTATTAGATGACCCAGTTCTTGACCCCGATTGGCAGCCATTGGGGGAACAGGGTGCAGGCGGCAGCAGTTCTGAAGCAGAGGAGGAGGAGGGGCCGCAGCAGGCATCAACATCGCCACAGGTTCCATCTGCCGGGCCCGTATCTTGCCCAAAACGCGTGGCAAAGCCAAAACCTGGTGGAGGACAGCGTGGCCATCCGGTTAAAGCTCAGTCTGCAATGCCTGAAAAGGTATCCGATGCTAGAAAGAGTGCAGTCTGGCATTTTTTTAAACAACATCCAATTGATCAGCGCAAAGTCATCTGTCAAAAATGTTCTACTTCCTTAAGCAGAGGTCAGAATCTGAAAAGTCTCAATACTAGTTGCATGCATAGACATTTAACCACCATGCATTTGAAAGCTTGGACTAACTACCAAACGTCCCTTAAGGTTGTTGCACCCTCGGCCAATGAAGCTAGTCATCAACGCAACATCCCTTCCGGCAGTGTAGGACCACCATTTAGCGCACCACCTGCTGTATCTGTGCAGGTATCTTTGCCAGGCCAAAGCAGTCAGGGTCAGGGAATCACCAGTTTCGTAGTAGGAAACACTGCATCTAGGGCACCGGCGGCAACAATACCATCTCCCACCGTCTCTCAGTCTGCCATGTCCACCGGCACCCCCGCTAGTTCCACGATCTCCAGCTCTCCAGTCCAGCTCACCCTACATGAGACTATGGTTAGAAAAAGGAAATACTTAGCCTCGCATCCGCGTACACAGGGTTTGAACGCCCACATAGCTAGACTAATCTCGTTAGAGATGATGCCCTACCGGTTAGTTGAAAGCGAAGCTTTCAAAGACCTGATGGACTACGCTGTACCACGCTACGAGCTACCCAGTCGACACTTTTTTTCCAGAAAAGCCATCCCAGCCCTCCACCAGCATGTTAAAGAGCGCATCGTCCATGCACTCAGGCAATCTGTGAGCACAAAGGTGCACCTGACAACAGATGCATGGACCAGTAGGCATGGCCAGGGACGTTACGTGTCCATCACGGCACACTGGGTAAATGTGGTGGATTCAGGGTCCACAGGGGACAGCAAGTTTGGGACAGTTCTGCCTAGCCCACGGTCTAGTAAACAGTTGTCTGTAGCCGTTCGCACCCCCTCCTCCTCCTCCTCCTCGTCCTCCTGCAGAAGCAAGAGCTCGTCCACAGACCGCAGTCGCACAAACACTCCATCCGCACCTGCCACTGTTGCACACCAGGTCTCCCATTATGGGGCAGCTACTGGCATACGTCAGCAGGCTGTATTGGCTATGAAGTGTTTGGGCGACAATAGACACACCGCGGAAGTTCTGTCCGAGTTCTTGCAGCAAGAAACGCAGTCGTGGCTGGGCACTGTAGATCTTGAGGCAGGCAAGGTAGTGAGTGATAACGGAAGGAATTTCATGGCTGCCATCTCCCTTTCCCAACTGAAACACATTCCTTGCCTGGCTCACACCTTAAACCTGGTGGTGCAGTGCTTCCTGAAAAGTTATCCGGGGTTATCCGACCTGCTCCTCAAAGTGCGTGGACTTTGCGCACATATCCGCCGTTCGCCTGTACACTCCAGCCGTATGCAGACCTATCAGCGTTCTTTGAACCTTCCCCAGCATCGCCTAATCATAGACGTTGCAACAAGGTGGAACTCAACACTGCACATGCTTCAGAGACTGTGCGAACAGAGGCGGGCTGTTATGTTTTTGTGGGAGGATACACATACACGGGCAGGCAGTAGGATGGCAGACATGGAGTTGTCAGGTGTGCAGTGGTCGAAGATTCAAGACATGTGTCAAGTCCTTCAGTGTTTTGAGGAATGCACACGGCTGGTTAGTGCAGACAACGCCATAATAAGCATGAGCATCCCCCTAATGCGTCTGCTGATGCAAAGTTTGACGCACATAAAGGATCAGGCGTCTGCACCAGAGGAAGAGGAAAGCCTTGATGACAGTCAGCGATTGTCTGGTCAGGGCAGTGTACATGACGAGGTACCGGGCGAAGAGGAGGTGGAGGATGAGGAGGATGATGGGGATGAGTATATTTTTAATGAGGAAGCTTTCCCGGGGGCACGGGAAATTGGTGGCGTGGCAAGGCCGGGTTCTGGTTTTTTGAGGGACACAAGTGACGTAGATTTGCCTGCAACTGCCCCTCAACCAAGCACAACCGCAGATTTGACAACGGGAACTTTGGCCCACATGGCGGATTATGCCTTGCGTATCCTCAAAAGGGACACACGCATTACAAAAATGATGAACGATGACGATTACTGGTTGGCCTGCCTCCTTGATCCTCGCTATAAAGGCAAATTGCAAAATATTATGCCACATGAGAACTTGGAACTAATATTAGCAACAAAACAATCAACTCTTGTTGACCGTTTGCTTCTGGCATTCCCTGCACACAGCGCCCGTGATCGTTCTCACACGAGCTCCAGGGGCCAGCAGACCAGAGGTGTTAGAGGGGCAGAAATCAGAAGTGGCGTTGGACAGAGGGGTTTTCTGACCAGGTTGTGGAGTGATTTTTCTATGACCGCAGACAGGACAGGTACTGCAGCATCAATTCAAAGTGACAGGAGACAACATTTGTCCAGTATGGTTACAAACTATTTTTCATCCCTTATCGACGTTCTCCCTCAACCGTCATTCCCATTTGATTACTGGGCATCCAAATTAGACACCTGGCCAGAATTGGCAGAATATGCATTGCAGGAGCTTGCTTGCCCGGCAGCTAGTGTCCTATCAGAAAGAGTATTCAGTGCTGCAGGTTCAATACTAACAGAAAAAAGGACTCGTCTGGCTACCCAAAATGTAGATGATCTAACCTTCATTAAAATGAACCACAACTGGATTTCAAAATCTTTTGCCCCACCCTGCCCGGCTGACACCTAGCTTTCCTATGAAAAGGTCTTGCCTGTGGACTATTCTGAATGACTTTTCCAATCTCGTAATTTTCTTCACCTGATTGTCCAGCATACGACATGTTTCCACCTCACGAAATGGCCAAACTCCCCACACGGGGCCGTGCTATCGCCACTTTGCGCTTGGACCCTTGAGAGTGCTGTTTGTCTGAAGAGGTGGGTGTGGCCGCTTTTGGTCGACGGCACTGCCACTGGGTCCCTCATAGTACAATAAAGTGTCTCTGGCGGTGGTGGTGCGCACCCAACGTCAGACACACCGTTGTAATATGAGGGGCCCTGTGCCTGTACCGCCGGCCACAAGACAGTTCCCCCCCCCAGCTCAAACAGTGCTCTACCACTAGCAAAATTATCTCTCACAGCTTCACCAATGTGTAGTCTAGCCGCTGACATCCTTCAATGCCTGGCACTGACAATACCATTGTTTTGACATTTTTGTTATGTTAGGCCTTCGAAGCCTGTCTGCGGTCCCTTCTTTCTACAACTACTACACTGACCAGGCCACTGCTGGCCGTGTTACCCTGGAACCAATTTAAAAGTGCCTACAGTCAGCCCAATTTTGTTATGTTAGGCCTTCGAAGACTGTCTGCCGTCACTCCTTCCACTAGACTTCCACTGACCATACACTGCTGCCCATGTACCCCTGGAACCAATTTAAAGTGCCTACAGCCAGCCCAATTTTGTTATGTTAGGCCTTCGAAGCCTGTCTGCGGTCACTCCTTCCACTAGACTTCCACTGACCAGACCACTGCTGCCCGTGTACCCCTGGAACCAATTTAAAAGTGCCTACAGCCATGTGTTATTATTTTAGGCCTTCGATGCCTGTCTGCGGTCACTCCTTCCACTAGGCCTCCACTGACCACACCACTGCTGTCCGTGTACCCCTGGAACCAATTTAAAATTGCCTACAGCCATGTGTTATTATTTTAGGCCTTCGATGCCTGTCTGCGGTCACTCCTTCCACTAGGCCTCCACTGACCACACCACTGCTGTCCGTGTACCCCTGGAACCAATTTAAAATTGCCTACAGCCATGTGTTATTATTTTAGGCCTTCGATGCCTGTCTGCGGTCACTCCTTCCACTAGACTTCCACTGACCAGACCACTGCTGCCCGTGTACCCCTGGAACCAATTTAAAAGTGCCTACAGCCAGCCCAAGTTTGTTATGTTAGGCCTTCGATGCCTGTCTGCGGTCACTCCTTCCACTAGGCCTCCACTGACCACACCACTGCTGCCCGTGTACCCCTGGAACCAATTTAAAATTGCCTACAGCCAGCCCAATTTTTTTATTTTAGGCCTTCGATGCCTGTCTGCGGTCCATTCTTTCAACTACTACTACACTGACCAGGTCACTGCTGCCCGTGTACCCCTGGAACCAATTTAAAATTGCCTACAGCCAGCCCAATTTTTTTATTTTAGGCCTTCGATGCCTGTCTGCGGTCCATTCTTTCAACTACTACTACACTGACCAGGTCACTGCTGCCCGTGTACCCCTGGAACCAATTTAAAATTGCCTACAGCCATGTGTTATTATTTTAGGCCTTCGATGCCTGTCTGCGGTCACTCCTTCCACTAGGCCTCCACTGACCACACCACTGCTGTCCGTGTACCCCTGGAACCAATTTAAAATTGCCTACAGCCATGTGTTATTATTTTAGGCCTTCGATGCCTGTCTGCGGTCACTCCTTCCACTAGGCCTCCACTGACCACACCACTGCTGTCCGTGTACCCCTGGAACCAATTTAAAATTGCCTACAGCCATGTGTTATTATTTTAGGCCTTCGATGCCTGTCTGCGGTCCATTCTTTCAACTACTACTACACTGACCAGGGCACTGCTGGCCGTGTACCCCTGGAACCAACATCAGAAAATATAAAAATAAGTATTTTGCTTATAAAAAAGAAAATACTGGTGAGATATCAAATGCAGACATTTTAACATTAAAAACAAACACACAACTCTAATCTGGTACAGTACTAAAAATGGCCACCAGCTACAATTACTTTCTCCTGCAAGTAGTTAACTGAAAGTTTTTTTAAATTGAAAACACACATATGGCATCCACCGAGTGTTGTCCTGTCGCGTCTTCTTTATATTATTGCCGAGAAGATGCAAAATAATGAAAATAATAAAATCATTAATTACCAAAATAATAGAGAAAGTCAACACCACATTGCAAATAAACATTCATTCCAAATAAAGAAGCAGGGCGCGTCCGAGGGTGAGTATATACCTAATAAGAATATAATCACCCTCGGACGCGCAATGCTTATTTCCAACAGCCTTCCTTCCTAAGAATCAGCCCTTCCGTCGTGTAGAGAGACGTTGTGTTACACTCCAAGGTGTTCCCCAGGTTGCCTTTCCTGAGCTTCGATCTTCCGGCTCTCGTTTAGTAGTTCTTGGAAACTACTCTGCATTAGGCCTTCAAATTGGGTATGGGGTGTAGAGAGATGGTGTGTTCCACTCCAAGGTGTTCCCCAGGTTGCCTTTCCTGAGCTTCGATCTTCCGGCTCTCGTTTAGTAGTTGTTGGAAACTACGCTGCATTAGGCCTTCAAATTGGGTATGGGGTGTAGCGAGAGGGTGTGTTACACTCCAAGGTGTTCCCCAGGTTGCCTTTCCTGAGCTTCGATCTTCCGGCTCTCGTTTAGTAGTTCTTGGAAACTACACTGCATTAGGCCTTCAAATTGGGTATGGGGTGTAGAGAGAGGGTGTGTTACACTCCAAGGTGTTCCCCAGGTTGCCTTTCCTGAGCTTCGATCTTCCGGCTCTCGTTTAGTAGTTGTTGGAAACTACGCTGCATTAGGCCTTCAAATTGGGTATGGGGTGTAGCGAGAGGGTGTGTTACACTCCAAGGTGTTCCCCAGGTTGCCTTTCCTGAGCTTCGATCTTCCGGCTCTCGTTTAGTAGTTCTTGGAAACTACACTGCATTAGGCCTTCAAATTGGGTATGGGGTGTAGAGAGAGGGTGTGTTACACTCTAAGGTGTTCCCCAGGTTTCCTTGCCATTGCTTCGGTCTTCCGACTCTCGTTTAGTAGTTGTAGAAAAGTACACTGCATTAGGCCATACAAAATGGGTATGGGGTGGAGAGAGATGGTGTGTTACACTCCAAGGTGTTCCCCAGGTTGCCTTTCCTGAGCTTCTATCTTCAGGCTCTCATTAAATTGTGGTTAAATGGAACAACTGCATTTGGCGTACTAGTTGGTTTGGGGCCTACTATCGGTGTCTGCCACTCCTTGCTGTTCTCCTCCACTGAACAAAGCTGTGCCGCCTGTTTACTACGGTTGCCAATTTTGAACTGCATTTCGACTACTTACTGATTTGGCCCTACTCTCTGTGTCAGCCTCTCATTCCAGTTGTCCTCCACTGCAATGCCCCCTGGTTATTCCTGTGTTACCAATTTTGAACTGCATTTAGCCCACTTTCTTCTTTGGGCCTATATCTGTGTTTCCACTTCATCGTGCCCATTGCCCAGCCAGTGATAGATGAGTCTGCTGGTACATTGACCCATAACGCAACATTCCCCGTGCACGCTACACAACAACATTGTGACCCTGCTGAAAGTCAGGTTGCTCTTCCCGCATACCATACCACCTTACACGGGGACAAAGAGGAAGGTGCAGATGAAAGTGCAGGTTCCTTCATCAGGTGGGGGGAGGAATACTAGTTGGCGACGTCACTGGCACAGGGCCTCTCATAGTACGCAAAAGTGTTGCTGCCGGTGGGAGGCGCCCCCGCCGTGCAAACACACCGCTGTACTTTGAGGGGCCCTGTGCCAGTGCCAATGCCAACGAGTGGGCCCCCCCTGCTTGCTCAGGTTCACAGCACTTGCAAAGTTGAAATACTTACCTCTCCCTGCTCCACTGCCGTGACGTGGTCCAGATTTCCTGGGCCCACTAATTACTTGAACCAGCCCTACCCCCCACAACTTTAGCCAAATGACCCCCAATTTCAAATGCCTTCCAATTATTATAAGGTAAATTACGCTTGACAAGCTTCATTAAGAAGAATGGATGGTTTTGACATTAAAATGGCCACTCTAGGTGTTTTCCTGGCCCCCACTCACTGCCGACTATGCTGCCCCATTGACTTGCATTGGGTTTCGTGTTTCGGTCGATCCCGACTTTACGTCATAATCGGCCGATTTCACTCGACCCGACTTTGGACATAGTCGGGTTTCGCAAAACCCGGCTCGACTCTAAAAAGGTCAAGGTCGCTCAACTCTAGTGCTAACCACTGAGCCACCGTGCTGCCCTTCCATTCATCCATACACCCATCCATCCATGTGCCCATCTATCCAGACATCCATCCATCTATAAAGGCCCCATCCATTCAGACATCCATTCATACACCCATCCATCCATACACCCATCCATCCTTCCATCCATCTATCCATATACCCATCCATCCATACACTTATCCATCCATCCAAACAACCATCCATACATCCCTTCATCCAGGCATCCATACACCCATCCATCCAGACATCATTCCAAACAACATCTATCTGTCCATCCATACACCTATCCATCCAGATATCCATCCATCCAGACATCCATCCATACACCTATCCATCCATACGCGCAGACATCCATCCATCCATCCATATACCCTTCCATCCATAAGCCCATCCATCCATACACCCATCCATCCCTCCATATGCCCAGCCATCCAGACATCCTTCCATCCAGACATCTTTGCCAGCTTCACTCTTTGTGCCAGTTTAATATGTTCATGAATGATGTGCTTCCTCCAGAAAATTAATACGGGATTTAATAATATTAAGTACTAAAGTAAGTCTGCCTGGAGGGCTTCTTGATCTATAGATTTACCTCTAATCTTTTCTTGTAAATGCAATTTTATTGGAGGATAAGCAAGGGACCAAAACCTTTATAAATGTGAGCCGTGAGACCATTAGAGCTAAAATAGGTTTATGCAATGACATGAGAACATCTGCTGGCGAAGATGGGAGATGAAGAAGAGTTATTACCTAAACTTTTTTGTATAATCACAAACATAATTCAGCTGATAGAAATCCTGTTGAATAAGCAGTAGCACCACTCTCATCCATGGGCTGTGCCTGGTATTGCAGTTGAACCCGATTCACTTGAATGAGGTTGAGATTAAGTACCAGACACAGCTCATAGACATTTTTCAGGAGAGGAAAATACACATTTTTGTTTGAAAATCCTTTTCCAACTCTTTTTTCAAGGTCTAGATAAGCGATCAAGGGAGATTCATACACCCCTAACCACTGTTAGTATGTAGTAATTGCAGATTCCCTCATTGCAAAGAGCTATGTTGTACTCTGGAACATTGCCCTATTTGAGTATAGCAAGAAATCTGTCAATCAAGGGAAGCCAGGTACTGGGATCTGGAGGGGGCCGCCCAGCAGATGCTTTTTATGATGCGTTGTTCTTTTTCTAATTATATTTTCTGTAAAAGGCCACAGCTTTACAGAATATAACATGATTCATTGCAATTAGGGTTCCTGACTTTATTTCATGCTGCCTGTGGTTAGTACAGCTTGGATTCACTAACAGGTTTCCATAAACTGTAGTTTGGGTTTGTAATATTATAAACCTGCATGAACTGACTTCTGGACATGTTTTGTTGCCATTCTAAATTTGAACTTGGTGGCTCAGTGACTACCACTGCAGCCTTGCTGGGTCCTGGGGTCAAGTATGTTCACACTGTGTTTGCGTGGGTTTCCTCCGGGTTCTCCGGTTTCCTCCCACATTCCAAAGGCATACTGATAGGGAATCTAGATTGTGAGCCCCAATACATTAGATATTGCATAATTTATACATATGTTCAAAAGTTTCCTCTATTTTGTCTTTCTTTTGCTGTAATGGCACATCAACGTTTAGCCACCATAGACAGAATCTCTGGTGGTAAGTCACACTTGACAGCTCTCCCTCTGTCCAGCTTATTTGCTATCTGGCAATCCGCTAGCTCTGCACTCGCTTTTCACAATTAGGACTGCCAGTTTCTCTCAGCAGTCCGCTCAGCTGCCTTATATCTTCACTGCCCCTGCAGTGCCCATAATCTCTGGGCTACTGGCATGCCTGCCGAGGACTGCTGCTACTGCTGCATTTTGTATTTTATGAGTCACAATCTTTAGTGGCATAGTAATGGACGGACAGGCACCACTGCAACAATTATACCAATTGAAAACAATAATCATGGCAAGCGGCAAAACTAGAGTCCTATTCTACAGTTATTTTGGGTTTTTAATTATTTTTATATTTGCATTTCTTGCTTTATTCTGGACAAGGCAGTCTCCATTAGAGTTGAGCGACCTTGACCTTTTTAGAGTCGAGCCGGGTTTTGCGAAACCCGACTATGTCCAAAGTCGGGTCGAGTGAAATCGGCCGATTATGACGTAAAGTCGGGATCGACCGAAACACGAAACCCAATGCAAGTCAATGGGGCAGCATAGTCGGCAGTGAGTGGGGGCCAGGAAAACACCTAGAGTGGCCATTTTAATGTCAAAACCATCCATTCTTCTTAATGAAGCTTGTCAAGCGTAATTTACCTTATAATAATTGGAAGGCATTTGAAATTGGGGGTCATTTGGCTAAAGTTGTGGGGGGTAGGGCTGGTTCAAGTAATTAGTGGGCCCAGGAAATCTGGACCACGTCACGGCAGTGGAGCAGGGAGAGGTAAGTATTTCAACTTTGCAAGTGCTGTGAACCTGAGCAAGCAGGGGGGGCCCACTCGTTGGCATTGGCACTGGCACAGGGCCCCTCAAAGTACAGCGGTGTGTTTGCACGGCGGGGGCGCCTCCCACCGGCAGCAACACTTTTGCGTACTATGAGAGGCCCTGTGCCAGTGACGTCGCCAACTAGTATTCCTCCCCCCACCTGATGAAGGAACCTGCACTTTCATCTGCACCTTCCTCTTTGTCCCCGTGTAAGGTGGTATGGTATGCGGGAAGAGCAACCTGACTTTCAGCAGGGTCACAATGTTGTTGTGTAGCGTGCACGGGGAATGTTGCGTTATGGGTCAATGTACCAGCAGACTCATCTATCACTGGCTGGGCAATGGGCACGATGAAGTGGAAACACAGATATAGGCCCAAAGAAGAAAGTGGGCTAAATGCAGTTCAAAATTGGTAACACAGGAATAACCAGGGGGCATTGCAGTGGAGGACAACTGGAATGAGAGGCTGACACAGAGAGTAGGGCCAAATCAGTAAGTAGTCGAAATGCAGTTCAAAATTGGCAACCGTAGTAAACAGGCGGCACAGCTTTGTTCAGTGGAGGAGAACAGCAAGGAGTGGCAGACACCGATAGTAGGCCCCAAACCAACTAGTACGCCAAATGCAGTTGTTCCATTTAACCACAATTTAATGAGAGCCTGAAGATAGAAGCTCAGGAAAGGCAACCTGGGGAACACCTTGGAGTGTAACACACCATCTCTCTCCACCCCATACCCATTTTGTATGGCCTAATGCAGTGTACTTTTCTACAACTACTAAACGAGAGTCGGAAGACCGAAGCAATGGCAAGGAAACCTGGGGAACACCTTAGAGTGTAACACACCCTCTCTCTACACCCCATACCCAATTTGAAGGCCTAATGCAGTGTAGTTTCCAAGAACTACTAAACGAGAGCCGGAAGATCGAAGCTCAGGAAAGGCAACCTGGGGAACACCTTGGAGTGTAACACACCCTCTCGCTACACCCCATACCCAATTTGAAGGCCTAATGCAGCGTAGTTTCCAACAACTACTAAACGAGAGCCGGAAGATCGAAGCTCAGGAAAGGCAACCTGGGGAACACCTTGGAGTGTAACACACCCTCTCGCTACACCCCATACCCAATTTGAAGGCCTAATGCAGCGTAGTTTCCAACAACTACTAAACGAGAGCCGGAAGATCGAAGCTCAGGAAAGGCAACCTGGGGAACACCTTGGAGTGGAACACACCATCTCTCTACACCCCATACCCAATTTGAAGGCCTAATGCAGAGTAGTTTCCAAGAACTACTAAACGAGAGCCGGAAGATCGAAGCTCAGGAAAGGCAACCTGGGGAACACCTTGGAGTGTAACACAACGTCTCTCTACACGACGGAAGGGCTGATTCTTAGGAAGGAAGGCTGTTGGAAATAAGCATTGCGCGTCCGAGGGTGATTATATTCTTATTAGGTATATACTCACCCTCGGACGCGCCCTGCTTCTTTATTTGGAATGAATGTTTATTTGCAATGTGGTGTTGACTTTCTCTATTATTTTGGTAATTAATGATTTTATTATTTTCATTATTTTGCATCTTCTCGGCAATAATATAAAGAAGACGCGACAGGACAACACTCGGTGGATGCCATATGTGTGTTTTCAATTTAAAAAAACTTTCAGTTAACTACTTGCAGGAGAAAGTAATTGTAGCTGGTGGCCATTTTTAGTACTGTACCAGATTAGAGTTGTGTGTTTGTTTTTAATGTTAAAATGTCTGCATTTGATATCTCACCAGTATTTTCTTTTTTATAAGCAAAATACTTATTTTTATATTTTCTGATGTTGGTTCCAGGGGTACACGGCCAGCAGTGCCCTGGTCAGTGTAGTAGTAGTTGAAAGAATGGACCGCAGACAGGCATCGAAGGCCTAAAATAAAAAAATTGGGCTGGCTGTAGGCAATTTTAAATTGGTTCCAGGGGTACACGGACAGCAGTGGTGTGGTCAGTGGAGGCCTAGTGGAAGGAGTGACCGCAGACAGGCATCGAAGGCCTAAAATAATAACACATGGCTGTAGGCAATTTTAAATTGGTTCCAGGGGTACACGGGCAGCAGTGACCTGGTCAGTGTAGTAGTAGTTGAAAGAATGGACCGCAGACAGGCATCGAAGGCCTAAAATAAAAAAATTGGGCTGGCTGTAGGCAATTTTAAATTGGTTCCAGGGGTACACGGGCAGCAGTGACCTGGTCAGTGTAGTAGTAGTTGAAAGAATGGACCGCAGACAGGCATCGAAGGCCTAAAATAAAAAAATTGGGCTGGCTGTAGGCAATTTTAAATTGGTTCCAGGGGTACACGGGCAGCAGTGGTGTGGTCAGTGGAGGCCTAGTGGAAGGAGTGACCGCAGACAGGCATCGAAGGCCTAACATAACAAACTTGGGCTGGCTGTAGGCACTTTTAAATTGGTTCCAGGGGTACACGGGCAGCAGTGGTCTGGTCAGTGGAAGTCTAGTGGAAGGAGTGACCGCAGACAGGCATCGAAGGCCTAAAATAATAACACATGGCTGTAGGCAATTTTAAATTGGTTCCAGGGGTACACGGACAGCAGTGGTGTGGTCAGTGGAGGCCTAGTGGAAGGAGTGACCGCAGACAGGCATCGAAGGCCTAAAATAATAACACATGGCTGTAGGCAATTTTAAATTGGTTCCAGGGGTACACGGGCAGCAGTGACCTGGTCAGTGTAGTAGTAGTTGAAAGAATGGACCGCAGACAGGCATCGAAGGCCTAAAATAAAAAAATTGGGCTGGCTGTAGGCAATTTTAAATTGGTTCCAGGGGTACACGGGCAGCAGTGGTGTGGTCAGTGGAGGCCTAGTGGAAGGAGTGACCGCAGACAGGCATCGAAGGCCTAAAATAATAACACATGGCTGTAGGCAATTTTAAATTGGTTCCAGGGGTACACGGGCAGCAGTGACCTGGTCAGTGTAGTAGTAGTTGAAAGAATGGACCGCAGACAGGCATCGAAGGCCTAAAATAAAAAAATTGGGCTGGCTGTAGGCAATTTTAAATTGGTTCCAGGGGTACACGGGCAGCAGTGGTGTGGTCAGTGGAGGCCTAGTGGAAGGAGTGACCGCAGACAGGCATCGAAGGCCTAACATAACAAACTTGGGCTGGCTGTAGGCACTTTTAAATTGGTTCCAGGGGTACACGGGCAGCAGTGGTCTGGTCAGTGGAAGTCTAGTGGAAGGAGTGACCGCAGACAGGCATCGAAGGCCTAAAATAATAACACATGGCTGTAGGCAATTTTAAATTGGTTCCAGGGGTACACGGACAGCAGTGGTGTGGTCAGTGGAGGCCTAGTGGAAGGAGTGACCGCAGACAGGCATCGAAGGCCTAAAATAATAACACATGGCTGTAGGCAATTTTAAATTGGTTCCAGGGGTACACGGACAGCAGTGGTGTGGTCAGTGGAGGCCTAGTGGAAGGAGTGACCGCAGACAGGCATCGAAGGCCTAAAATAATAACACATGGCTGTAGGCAATTTTAAATTGGTTCCAGGGGTACACGGGCAGCAGTGACCTGGTCAGTGTAGTAGTAGTTGAAAGAATGGACCGCAGACAGGCATCGAAGGCCTAAAATAAAAAAATTGGGCTGGCTGTAGGCAATTTTAAATTGGTTCCAGGGGTACACGGGCAGCAGTGGTGTGGTCAGTGGAGGCCTAGTGGAAGGAGTGACCGCAGACAGGCATCGAAGGCCTAACATAACAAACTTGGGCTGGCTGTAGGCACTTTTAAATTGGTTCCAGGGGTACACGGGCAGCAGTGGTCTGGTCAGTGGAAGTCTAGTGGAAGGAGTGACCGCAGACAGGCATCGAAGGCCTAAAATAATAACACATGGCTGTAGGCAATTTTAAATTGGTTCCAGGGGTACACGGACAGCAGTGGTGTGGTCAGTGGAGGCCTAGTGGAAGGAGTGACCGCAGACAGGCATCGAAGGCCTAAAATAATAACACATGGCTGTAGGCAATTTTAAATTGGTTCCAGGGGTACACGGACAGCAGTGGTGTGGTCAGTGGAGGCCTAGTGGAAGGAGTGACCGCAGACAGGCATCGAAGGCCTAAAATAATAACACATGGCTGTAGGCAATTTTAAATTGGTTCCAGGGGTACACGGGCAGCAGTGACCTGGTCAGTGTAGTAGTAGTTGAAAGAATGGACCGCAGACAGGCATCGAAGGCCTAAAATAAAAAAATTGGGCTGGCTGTAGGCAATTTTAAATTGGTTCCAGGGGTACACGGGCAGCAGTGACCTGGTCAGTGTAGTAGTAGTTGAAAGAATGGACCGCAGACAGGCATCGAAGGCCTAAAATAAAAAAATTGGGCTGGCTGTAGGCAATTTTAAATTGGTTCCAGGGGTACACGGGCAGCAGTGGTGTGGTCAGTGGAGGCCTAGTGGAAGGAGTGACCGCAGACAGGCATCGAAGGCCTAAAATAATAACACATGGCTGTAGGCAATTTTAAATTGGTTCCAGGGGTACACGGGCAGCAGTGACCTGGTCAGTGTAGTAGTAGTTGAAAGAATGGACCGCAGACAGGCATCGAAGGCCTAAAATAAAAAAATTGGGCTGGCTGTAGGCAATTTTAAATTGGTTCCAGGGGTACACGGGCAGCAGTGGTGTGGTCAGTGGAGGCCTAGTGGAAGGAGTGACCGCAGACAGGCATCGAAGGCCTAAAATAATAACACATGGCTGTAGGCAATTTTAAATTGGTTCCAGGGGTACACGGGCAGCAGTGACCTGGTCAGTGTAGTAGTAGTTGAAAGAATGGACCGCAGACAGGCATCGAAGGCCTAAAATAAAAAAATTGGGCTGGCTGTAGGCAATTTTAAATTGGTTCCAGGGGTACACGGGCAGCAGTGACCTGGTCAGTGTAGTAGTAGTTGAAAGAATGGACCGCAGACAGGCATCGAAGGCCTAACATAACAAACTTGGGCTGGCTGTAGGCACTTTTAAATTGGTTCCAGGGGTACACGGGCAGCAGTGGTCTGGTCAGTGGAAGTCTAGTGGAAGGAGTGACCGCAGACAGGCATCGAAGGCCTAAAATAATAACACATGGCTGTAGGCAATTTTAAATTGGTTCCAGGGGTACACGGACAGCAGTGGTGTGGTCAGTGGAGGCCTAGTGGAAGGAGTGACCGCAGACAGGCATCGAAGGCCTAAAATAATAACACATGGCTGTAGGCAATTTTAAATTGGTTCCAGGGGTACACGGGCAGCAGTGACCTGGTCAGTGTAGTAGTAGTTGAAAGAATGGACCGCAGACAGGCATCGAAGGCCTAAAATAAAAAAATTGGGCTGGCTGTAGGCAATTTTAAATTGGTTCCAGGGGTACACGGGCAGCAGTGACCTGGTCAGTGTAGTAGTAGTTGAAAGAATGGACCGCAGACAGGCATCGAAGGCCTAAAATAAAAAAATTGGGCTGGCTGTAGGCAATTTTAAATTGGTTCCAGGGGTACACGGGCAGCAGTGACCTGGTCAGTGTAGTAGTAGTTGAAAGAATGGACCGCAGACAGGCATCGAAGGCCTAAAATAAAAAAATTGGGCTGGCTGTAGGCAATTTTAAATTGGTTCCAGGGGTACACGGGCAGCAGTGACCTGGTCAGTGTAGTAGTAGTTGAAAGAATGGACCGCAGACAGGCATCGAAGGCCTAAAATAAAAAAATTGGGCTGGCTGTAGGCAATTTTAAATTGGTTCCAGGGGTACACGGGCAGCAGTGGTGTGGTCAGTGGAGGCCTAGTGGAAGGAGTGACCGCAGACAGGCATCGAAGGCCTAAAATAATAACACATGGCTGTAGGCACTTTTAAATTGGTTCCAGGGGTACACGGGCAGCAGTGGTCTGGTCAGTGGAAGTCTAGTGGAAGGAGTGACCGCAGACAGGCTTCGAAGGCCTAACATAACAAAATTGGGCTGGCTGTAGGCACTTTAAATTGGTTCCAGGGGTACATGGGCAGCAGTGTATGGTCAGTGGAAGTCTAGTGGAAGGAGTGACGGCAGACAGTCTTCGAAGGCCTAACATAACAAAATTGGGCTGACTGTAGGCACTTTTAAATTGGTTCCAGGGTAACACGGCCAGCAGTGGCCTGGTCAGTGTAGTAGTTGTAGAAAGAAGGGACCGCAGACAGGCTTCGAAGGCCTAACATAACAAAAATGTCAAAACAATGGTATTGTCAGTGCCAGGCATTGAAGGATGTCAGCGGCTAGACTACACATTGGTGAAGCTGTGAGAGATAATTTTGCTAGTGGTAGAGCACTGTTTGAGCTGGGGGGGGGAACTGTCTTGTGGCCGGCGGTACAGGCACAGGGCCCCTCATATTACAACGGTGTGTCTGACGTTGGGTGCGCACCACCACCGCCAGAGACACTTTATTGTACTATGAGGGACCCAGTGGCAGTGCCGTCGACCAAAAGCGGCCACACCCACCTCTTCAGACAAACAGCACTCTCAAGGGTCCAAGCGCAAAGTGGCGATAGCACGGCCCCGTGTGGGGAGTTTGGCCATTTCGTGAGGTGGAAACATGTCGTATGCTGGACAATCAGGTGAAGAAAATTACGAGATTGGAAAAGTCATTCAGAATAGTCCACAGGCAAGACCTTTTCATAGGAAAGCTAGGTGTCAGCCGGGCAGGGTGGGGCAAAAGATTTTGAAATCCAGTTGTGGTTCATTTTAATGAAGGTTAGATCATCTACATTTTGGGTAGCCAGACGAGTCCTTTTTTCTGTTAGTATTGAACCTGCAGCACTGAATACTCTTTCTGATAGGACACTAGCTGCCGGGCAAGCAAGCTCCTGCAATGCATATTCTGCCAATTCTGGCCAGGTGTCTAATTTGGATGCCCAGTAATCAAATGGGAATGACGGTTGAGGGAGAACGTCGATAAGGGATGAAAAATAGTTTGTAACCATACTGGACAAATGTTGTCTCCTGTCACTTTGAATTGATGCTGCAGTACCTGTCCTGTCTGCGGTCATAGAAAAATCACTCCACAACCTGGTCAGAAAACCCCTCTGTCCAACGCCACTTCTGATTTCTGCCCCTCTAACACCTCTGGTCTGCTGGCCCCTGGAGCTCGTGTGAGAACGATCACGGGCGCTGTGTGCAGGGAATGCCAGAAGCAAACGGTCAACAAGAGTTGATTGTTTTGTTGCTAATATTAGTTCCAAGTTCTCATGTGGCATAATATTTTGCAATTTGCCTTTATAGCGAGGATCAAGGAGGCAGGCCAACCAGTAATCGTCATCGTTCATCATTTTTGTAATGCGTGTGTCCCTTTTGAGGATACGCAAGGCATAATCCGCCATGTGGGCCAAAGTTCCCGTTGTCAAATCTGCGGTTGTGCTTGGTTGAGGGGCAGTTGCAGGCAAATCTACGTCACTTGTGTCCCTCAAAAAACCAGAACCCGGCCTTGCCACGCCACCAATTTCCCGTGCCCCCGGGAAAGCTTCCTCATTAAAAATATACTCATCCCCATCATCCTCCTCATCCTCCACCTCCTCTTCGCCCGGTACCTCGTCATGTACACTGCCCTGACCAGACAATCGCTGACTGTCATCAAGGCTTTCCTCTTCCTCTGGTGCAGACGCCTGATCCTTTATGTGCGTCAAACTTTGCATCAGCAGACGCATTAGGGGGATGCTCATGCTTATTATGGCGTTGTCTGCACTAACCAGCCGTGTGCATTCCTCAAAACACTGAAGGACTTGACACATGTCTTGAATCTTCGACCACTGCACACCTGACAACTCCATGTCTGCCATCCTACTGCCTGCCCGTGTATGTGTATCCTCCCACAAAAACATAACAGCCCGCCTCTGTTCGCACAGTCTCTGAAGCATGTGCAGTGTTGAGTTCCACCTTGTTGCAACGTCTATGATTAGGCGATGCTGGGGAAGGTTCAAAGAACGCTGATAGGTCTGCATACGGCTGGAGTGTACAGGCGAACGGCGGATATGTGCGCAAAGTCCACGCACTTTGAGGAGCAGGTCGGATAACCCCGGATAACTTTTCAGGAAGCACTGCACCACCAGGTTTAAGGTGTGAGCCAGGCAAGGAATGTGTTTCAGTTGGGAAAGGGAGATGGCAGCCATGAAATTCCTTCCGTTATCACTCACTACCTTGCCTGCCTCAAGATCTACAGTGCCCAGCCACGACTGCGTTTCTTGCTGCAAGAACTCGGACAGAACTTCCGCGGTGTGTCTATTGTCGCCCAAACACTTCATAGCCAATACAGCCTGCTGACGTATGCCAGTAGCTGCCCCATAATGGGAGACCTGGTGTGCAACAGTGGCAGGTGCGGATGGAGTGTTTGTGCGACTGCGGTCTGTGGACGAGCTCTTGCTTCTGCAGGAGGACGAGGAGGAGGAGGAGGAGGGGGTGCGAACGGCTACAGACAACTGTTTACTAGACCGTGGGCTAGGCAGAACTGTCCCAAACTTGCTGTCCCCTGTGGACCCTGAATCCACCACATTTACCCAGTGTGCCGTGATGGACACGTAACGTCCCTGGCCATGCCTACTGGTCCATGCATCTGTTGTCAGGTGCACCTTTGTGCTCACAGATTGCCTGAGTGCATGGACGATGCGCTCTTTAACATGCTGGTGGAGGGCTGGGATGGCTTTTCTGGAAAAAAAGTGTCGACTGGGTAGCTCGTAGCGTGGTACAGCGTAGTCCATCAGGTCTTTGAAAGCTTCGCTTTCAACTAACCGGTAGGGCATCATCTCTAACGAGATTAGTCTAGCTATGTGGGCGTTCAAACCCTGTGTACGCGGATGCGAGGCTAAGTATTTCCTTTTTCTAACCATAGTCTCATGTAGGGTGAGCTGGACTGGAGAGCTGGAGATCGTGGAACTAGCGGGGGTGCCGGTGGACATGGCAGACTGAGAGACGGTGGGAGATGGTATTGTTGCCGCCGGTGCCCTAGATGCAGTGTTTCCTACTACGAAACTGGTGATTCCCTGACCCTGACTGCTTTGGCCTGGCAAAGATACCTGCACAGATACAGCAGGTGGTGCGCTAAATGGTGGTCCTACACTGCCGGAAGGGATGTTGCGTTGATGACTAGCTTCATTGGCCGAGGGTGCAACAACCTTAAGGGACGTTTGGTAGTTAGTCCAAGCTTTCAAATGCATGGTGGTTAAATGTCTATGCATGCAACTAGTATTGAGACTTTTCAGATTCTGACCTCTGCTTAAGGAAGTAGAACATTTTTGACAGATGACTTTGCGCTGATCAATTGGATGTTGTTTAAAAAAATGCCAGACTGCACTCTTTCTAGCATCGGATACCTTTTCAGGCATTGCAGACTGAGCTTTAACCGGATGGCCACGCTGTCCTCCACCAGGTTTTGGCTTTGCCACGCGTTTTGGGCAAGATACGGGCCCGGCAGATGGAACCTGTGGCGATGTTGATGCCTGCTGCGGCCCCTCCTCCTCCTCTGCTTCAGAACTGCTGCCGCCTGCACCCTGTTCCCCCAATGGCTGCCAATCGGGGTCAAGAACTGGGTCATCTAATAACTCTTCTTGTACCTCCTGCGCAACTTCGTCTGTGTCACCGTGTCGTTCGGTGGTATAGCGTTCGTGATGGGGCAACATAGTCTCATCAGGGTCTGATTCTTGATCAGCACCCTGCGAGGGCAATGTTGTGGTCTGAGTCAAAGGACCAGCATAGTAGTCTGGCTGTGGCTGTGCGTCAGTGCACTCCATGTCAGATTCAATTTGTAATGGGCATGGACTGTTAACTGCTTCACTTTCTAAGCCAGGGACGGTATGTGTAAAGAGCTCCATGGAGTAACCCGTTGTGTCGCCTGCTGCATTCTTCTCTGTTGTTGTTTTTGCTGAAGAGGACAAGGAAGTGACTTGTCCCTGACCGTGAACATCCACTAACGACGCGCTGCTTTTACTTTTACCAGTTTCACGAGATGAGGCAAAAGAGCTAGAGGCTGAGTCAGCAAGATAAGCCAAAACTTGCTCTTGCTGCTCCGGCTTTAAAAGCGGTTTTCCTAATCCCAGAAAAGGGAGCGTTCGAGGCCTTGTGTAGCCGGACGACGAACCTGGCTCCACAGCTCCAGACTTAGGTGCAATATTTTTTCCCCCACGACCACCTGATGCTCCACCACTACCACTACCCTCATTACCAGCTGACAATGAACGCCCCCGGCCACGACCTCTTCCACTAGACTTCCTCATTGTTTTAAAAACGTAACCAAACTAACGTTATTTGTTGCAGTCACACAACTTACACGGTGAGCTATAACTTCTGTATGATTTAGCTACCCCTTTACAGGTTGGTGAGACCACAGCGAAAATCAGGCCCAATGTTACACACTCTTTTTTTGGTGGCTGCAAATTAGAGAGATGCCCCACACGCAGGACTGTCACTGAAGCACAAATGTTAATATTAATGTCACACTATTATTTTTTTTTTATTTTTATTTTTTTCAGGAACACTTTAGAAACCCCCCAAAAAAAAAAAAATAGATTTTTGCAGGGAGAATTTAGAAAACAAATGTAACAAACTATATGCTTTCTATGGGCCACTGAGTGAGAGATGACGCACACAGGAATCAGGAGTGGCACACAAGCCCAGAGGCCAATATTTTTCTACCAATGATTGATGGAGTTATTTTCTCTGGTAGATTTTGGAACCCAAATCAAGGAAAAAAAATGTAGGCTTTCTATGGACCACAATTGGAGAGAGAGAGAGAGAGAGATGGCACACCCAGGAGTCAAGACTGGCACACAAGCAGAAAGGCCAATATTAATCTCCCACTGTTTTTTTTGGTTGTTTTTTTTTTTTTTTTTTTCAGGGAGACTTTAGAAAAAAAAATAATAAAAAAAATATGATTTTATCAGGAAGAATTTAGAAACCAAATAAAATAAAATGATTTTTTCAGGGAGAATTTAGAAAACAAATAAAACCAAAAATAGGCGTTCTATGGCCCACTGACTGAGAGATGACGCACCCAGGAGTCAAGACTGGCACACAAGCAGAAAGGCCAATATTAATCTCCCACTGTTTTTTTTGGTTGTTTTTTTTTTTTTTTTTTTCAGGGAGACTTTAGAAAAAAAAATAATAAAAAAAATATGATTTTATCAGGAAGAATTTAGAAACCAAATAAAATAAAATGATTTTTTCAGGGAGAATTTAGAAAACAAATAAAACCAAAAATAGGCGTTCTATGGCCCACTGACTGAGAGATGACGCACCCAGGAGTCAAGACTGGCACACAAGCAGAAAGGCCAATATTAATCTCCCACTGTTTTTTTGGTTGTTTTTTTTTTTTTTTTTTCAGGGAGACTTTAGAAAAAAAAATAATAAAAAAAATATGATTTTATCAGGAAGAATTTAGAAACCAAATAAAATAAAATGATTTTTTCAGGGAGAATTTAGAAAACAAATAAAACCAAAAATAGGCGTTCTATGGCCCACTGACTGAGAGATGACGCACCCAGGAGTCAAGACTGGCACACAAGCAGAAAGGCCAATATTAATCTCCCACTGTTTTTTTTTTTTTTTTTCAGGGAGACTTTAGAAAAAAAAATAATAAAAAAAATATGATTTTATCAGGAAGAATTTAGAAACCAAATAAAATAAAATAATTTTTTCAGGGAGAATTTAGAAAACAAATAAAACCAAAAATAGGCGTTCTATGGCCCACTGACTGAGAGATGACGCACACAGGAGTCAGGAGTGGCACACAAACCCAGAGGCCAATATTTTTCTACCAATGATTGATGTAGTTATTTTCTCTGGTAGATTTTAGAACCCAAATCAAGGAAAAAAAATATAGGCTTTCTATGGACCACAATTGGAGAGAGAGAGAGAGAGAGAGAGAGAGAGAGAGAGAGAGAGAGAGATGGCACACCCAGGAGTCAAGACTGGCACACAAGCAGAAAGGCCAATATTAATCTCCCACTGTTTTTTTGGTTGTTTTTTTTTTTTTTTTTTTTCAGGGAGACTTTAGAAATAAAAATAATAAAAAAAATATGATTTTATCAGGAAGAATTTAGAAACCAAATAAAATAAAATGATTTTTTCAGGGAGAATTTAGAAAACAAATAAAACCAAAAATATGCGTTCTATGGCCCACTGACTGAGAGAGAGAGAGAGATGGAACGCTTAGTACTGGCACACAAGCCCAAAGGGCAATATTAATCTCCCTTTTTTTTTCCAGGGAGAATTTCTGAAACCCAAAAAAAAAATAAAATAGGCTTTCTATGGCCCACTATTTGTGAGAGAGATGGGACGCTCAGGACTGGCACAGATGGCACGCTCAGGACTGGCACAGAAGCCCAGAGGCCAATATTAATCTCCCTTTTTTTCTGGGAGAATTTATAAAACCAAAAAAATATTTAAATAGGCTTTCTATGGCCCACTATTTGTGAGAGAGATGGCACGCTCAGGACTGGCACAGATGGCACGCTCACAACTGGCACAGAAGCCCAGAGGCCAATATTAATCTCCCTTTTTTTCTGGGAGAATTTATAAAACCAAAAAAATATTTAAATAGGCTTTCTATGGCCCACTATTTGTGAGAGAGATGGCACGCTCAGGACTGGCACAGATGGCACGCTCACAACTGGCACACAAGCCCAGAGGCCAATATTAATCTCCCTTTTTTCAGGGAAAATTTATAAAACCAAAAAAAAAATTAAATAGGCTTTCTATGGCCCACTATTTGTGAGAGAGATGGCACGCTCAGGACTGGCACAGATGGCACGCTCACAACTGGCACACAAGCCCAGAGGCCAATATTAATCTCCCTTTTTTCAGGGAAAATTTATAAAACCAAAAAAAAAATTAAATAGGCTTTCTATGGCCCACTATTTGTGAGAGAGATGGGACGCTCAGGACTGGCACAGATGGCACGCTCAGGACTGGCACAGAAGCCCAGAGGCCAATATTAATCTCCCTTTTTTTCAGGGAGAATTTATAAAACCCAAAAAAAAATAAAATAGGCTTTCTATGGCCCACTATTTGTGAGAGAGATGGCACACTCAGGACTGGCACACAAGCCCAAAGGCCAATATTAATCTCCCACTGTATTTTTATCAGGGAGAATTTATACACCCCACAAAAAAAAATACAGAAAAATGAAAAGGCTTTCTATGGCCCACTATGTGAGAGAGATGGCACACACAGGGATGGCACTCTAGCAGAAATGCCAAATTGCCAATCTTAATCTCCCACCAAAAAAAAAAAAAAAAAAAAAACAGGGAATGTCCTACAATTACTATCTCCCTGCCTGCAGTAATCTCAGCCAGGTATGGCAGGCAGCTACTATCTCCCTGCCTGCAGTAATCTCAGCCAGGTATGGCAGGCAGCAATAAGGAGTGGACTGATGCACAAATGAAATAAAAAGTGTGGACAAACAAAAAAGATAGCTGTGCAGAAAGGAAGGAACAAGAGGATTTGTGCTTTGAAAAAAGCAGTTGGTTTGCACAGCGGCGTACACACAGCAATGCAGCTATCAGGGAGCCTTCTAGGGCAGCCCAATGAGCTACAGCGCTGAGGGGAAAAAAAAAAAAAAAAAAAATTCCACTGTCCCTGCACACCGAGGGTGGTGTTGGACAGTGCAAATCGCTGCAGCACAAGCGGTTTTGTGGTTAATGGACCCTGCCTAACGCTATCCCTGCTTCTGACAAAGCGGCAGCAACCTCTCCCTAAGCTCAGATCAGCAGCAGTAAGATGGCGGTCGGCGGGAACGCCTCTTTATAGCCCCTGTGACGTCGCAGACAGCAAGCCAATCACTGCAATGCCCTTCTCTAAGATGGTGGGGACCAGGACCTATGTCATCACGCTGCCCACACTCTGCGTTTACCTTCATTGGCTGAGAAATGGCGCTTTTCGCGTCATTGAAACGCGACTTTGGCGCGAAAGTCGCGTACCGCATGGCCGACCCCGCACAGGGGTCGGATCGGGTTTCATGAAACCCCGACTTAGCCAAAAGTCGGCGACTTTTGAAAATGTTCGACCCGTTTCGCTCAACCCTAGTCTCCATAGCCAACTATTGTTGTAAACTTTGTCCAGATTAGGGGGTTGCAATAGCCTCCAGTTTATAACTTAATGACATGCAGTATAAGATACTCGAGCTCGACTCAGGCTTGACTTTAGCAACCAAGACCACTGTGAACATGCAGACTCAGCTTCAGTATCTTAGAATAAGCATCCATCGTAGGGAGCCCGAGGTCACCCCATAATTGGTCAGAAATGCACTGGAATAGACCATCACCACTTAGCCATCATTGGTGGTAACTCACATTCAATAGCTTGTGCCGTTTCTACCTTACTTGGGGGTGTGCTTGCCATCTAGCAATCTACCAGTTCAACAGAACACTGACTCCATACACCTGAAACCTGTAGTTTCAGTATCAGCTTTCTAATAAATTCACACTTTCTGCACCATGCCGCATGCTCCTCACTGAATCTGCAGTTTTCCACCTGGGCTGAACAAGCTTCTCTAAAGTCCACTTTCTCTCCTTGGTGGCTCATCCTAAGTGCACCTCCCAGCTCTGCTCACTGCTCCAATGATGTGAAGGATGATGTTCCCTTTTACTTTAACAGGTTCCGGACGTTGAATATATTACTATAACTAGCTGAAGAGCCCGGCGTTGCCTGGGCATAGTAAATATCTGTGGTTAGTTATAGCACCTCACTTCTCTTATTTTCCCATCACGCCTCTCATTTTCCCAATCACATCTTTCATTTTCCCCCTCATATCTCTCATTTTCCCTCTCACATCTCTCATTTTCCCCCTCACATCTCTCATTTTCTCCCTCACTCCACTCATTTTCTCCCTCACTCCTCTCATTCCCGCCTAACACTTGTCATTTGAACCTCACATCTGTCATTTTCCGATCACTACACTATTTTCCCTCACTCCTCTCATTTTGCACTCACACCTTTTCATTTTCACCTCACACCTCATTTTCACCTCAGTATATACATGTTTGTCATCTCCCTTATATATAGTATACACCTGTTTGTCATCTCCTGTATATAGTATATACCTGTGTGTCATCTCCTCCTGTATATAGTATATACCTGTATGTCATCTCCCCTGTATATAGTATATACCTGCTGTGTCTCATCTCGCCTGTATATAGTATATACCTGTATGTCATCTCCTCCTATATATAGTATATACCTGTATGTCATCTCCTTCTATATATAGTATATACCTGTATGTCATCTCCTCCTATATATAGTATATACCTGTATGTCATCTCCTTCTATATATAGTATATACCTGTATGTCATCTCCTCCTGTATATAGTATATACCTGTGTGTCATCTCCCCTGTATATAGTATATATCTGGGTGTCATATCCTCCTGTATATAGTATATACCTGTATGTCATCTTCTATATATAGCATATACCTGTATGTCATCTCCTCCTGTATATAGTATATACCTGTAGGTAATCGGCTCCTGTATATAGTATATACCTGTGTGTCATCTCCTCCTGTATATAGTATATACCTGTATGTCATCTCCTCCTGTATATAGTATGTACCTGTATGTCATCTCCTCCTCTATATAGTATATACCTGTGTGTCATCTCTCCTGTATATAGTATATATCTGTGTGTCATCTCCCCTGTATATAGTATATACCTGTGTGATCTCCTGTATTAGACCTCGTTAACACGTTATTTGCTCAGTATTTTTACCTCAGTATTTGTAAGATAAATTGGCAGCCTGATAAATCCCCAGCCAACAGGAAGCCCTCCCCCTGGCAGTATATATTAGCTCACACATACACATAACAGACAGGTCATGTGACTGACAGCTGCCGTATTTTCTATATGGTACATTTGTTGCTCTTGTAGTTTGTCTGCTTATTAATCAGATTTTTATTTTTGAAGGCTAATACCAGACTTGTGTGTGTGTTAGGGCGAGTTTCGTTTGTCAAGTTGTGTGTGTTGAGTTGTGTGTGGCGACATGCATGTAGCGACTTTTGTGAGATGAGTTTTGTGTGGCAACATGCGTGTAGCAACTTTTTGTGTGTCGAGTAGCATGTGACAGGTTAGTGTAGCAAGTTGTGTGCAGCAAGTTTTGCGCATGGCGAGTTTTGCGCGTGGTGAGTTTTATGTCTGGTGCCTTTTGAGTATGTGCAAGTTTTGTGTGAGGCAACTTTTGCATGTGTTGCAAATTTTGTGCATGTGGCAATTTTTCCACGTGTGCAAGTTTTGCGTGTGGCGAGTTTTCCATGAGGTGAGTTTTGCACTTGTGGCGAGTTTTGCGTGAGCCTAGTTTTTGCATGTGGCAAGTTTTGCGCGTGGTGAGTTTTGAGCGGCGACTTTTGTGTTTCTACTTTTATGTGGCGAGGTTGGTGTATGTGTGGTGAAATGTGTGCTGAGGGTGGTATATGTGTTCAAGCACGTGGTAGTGTGTGGCGCATTTTGTGTGTGTGTTCATATCCCCATGTGTGGTGAGTATCCCATGTCGGGGCCCCACCTTAGCAACTGTACGGTATATACTCTTTGGCGCCATCGCTCTCATTCTGTAAGTCCCCCTTGTTCACATCTGGCAGCTGTCAATTTGCCTCCAACACTTTTGCTTTCACTTTTCCCCATTATGTAGATAGGGGAAAAATAGTTTGGTGAATTGGAAAGCGCGGAGTTAAAATTTCACCTCACAACATAGCCTATGACGCTCTCAGGGTCCAGACGTGTGACTGTGCAAAATTTTGTGGCTGTAGCTGCGACGCCTCCAACACTTTTCATTTCACTTTTTCCCCATTATGTAGATAGGGGCAAAATTGTTTGGTGAATTGGAAAGCGCGGGGTTAAAATTTCACCTCACAACGTAGCCTATGACGCTTTCAGGGTCCAGACGTGTGACTGTGCAAAATTTTGTTGCTGTAGCTGCGACACCTCCAACACTTTTCCTTTCACTTTTTTCCCCATTATGTAGATAGGGGCAAAATTGTTTGGTGAATTGGAACGCGCGGGGTTAAAATTTCGCCTCACAATATAGCCTATGACGCTCTCAGGGTCCAGACGTGTGACTGTGCAAAATTTTGTTGCTGTAGCTGCGACGCTTCCAACACTTTTCCTTTCACTTTTTTCCCCATTATGTAGATAGGAGCAAAATTGTTTGGTGAATTGGAACGCGCAGGGTTAAAATTTCGCCTCACAACATAGCCTGTGACGCTCTCGGGGTCCAGACGTGTGACTGTGCAAAATTTTGTTGCTGTAGCTGCGACGGTGCAGATGCCAATCCCGGACATACATACACACATACACACATACACACATTCAGCTTTATATATTAGATGTATATATGTTATTATATTATGGTACTGCTACACTTATAGTGTATTATCACTGTCTATTCAATTGGTACTGCTACATCACTTGGTGTATTACCATTAGTGTTAAATGTATATTGTTTTATACTATATAAGTATAGGGAAAATGTATGGTGTAAGACCGGTCACTAGAAAGGGGCATCCTAGTACACATAATTCACAGTTAATGGATAGAGTTAGCATAGGGTTAATTACGTAGGAGGGGCTGCTGCTTGGTAAACTAGGGAATAGTTTCTTGAATAGGTAGTAGGGCGGGAGCGTCCAAAGGGTCAACACGGGTTATAGGCCCAAGACACAGCAGCAGTTCCGTAGTGAGGAAAGTAAATCCTAGCCATCCACAGCAAGAGGAAGAAAATACAGCAGGCCTTTATAACAAAGAAGCCTAGGAAGTGTTGATATGTGGCAGCTCTTTGCGTCGGTAGGTACTCTAAGGACCAGGGCGGAACGGTCGGAGGACCCCACAGAAGCAGTGAGTATAGAGAGGAGGAATTTGGCACCTACGTCGACGGGCATTGTTGTTTTCAACTTCCGCAGGTGTCAAATTCCTTCTTCGTTGACGCTGGTTATATATATATATCAGCTTCCCTTCTTTCTGTCACTCGGTTGATATAAACCTTGTGATATCTCTTTCTCTGTCCTTATCAATCTGCTCAGGTGTTTGTTGTTGATAACCAATCCTACGATTTTTTCGATGTTGTTGTCGATCAGCTACTGCATCATTGTCTGGATTTTCCTGCGGCCTGTGAGATGGACCTGGCGACTATTATTGGCTCATTTTGTTTGGAAGAATGCGGATGCAATTAAATGTACGCTTACCTTGGCTGAAGTGGTTGAATTACATAGAAAGGAAGTGCTGCGTGTGGCAATGTGTGGGGGCGGAGCCACGTGTGGCAATGTGTGGGGACGGAGCCTCGTGTGGTAATGTGTGGGGAAGGAGCCTCGTGTGGTAATGTGTGGGGATGCAGCCTCGTGTGGTAATGTGTGAGGACGGAGCCTCATGTGGTAATGTGGGGGGGCGGAACCTCGTGTGGTAATGTGTGAGGATGGAGCCTCGTGTGGTAATGTGTGGGGATGGAGCCTCGCATGGAAATGTGTGGGGACGGAGCCTTGTGTGGTAATGTGTGGGGACGGAGCCTCGTGTGGTAATGTGGGTGGGCAGGATGATGTGTGGTAATGTGGTGGGGGATTATCTGTGGTAATGTGGTAAGGGGGCGGGATTCTGTGTGGTAATGTGGTGGGGGGCGGGATTATGTGTGGTGATGTGGTGGGGGGCGGGATTGTGTGTGGTAATGTGCGGATTGTGTGTGGTGATGTAGTGGGGGGCGGGATTGTGTGTGGTGATGTGGTGGGGCGGCGCTACTGTGCAGGGGGAGGGATTAGCAAGTAATCACGATGCCTCATATATATATATATATATGTATATAATATATAAAGCTGAATGTGTGTATGTGTGTGTGTGTGTGTGTGTATGTGTGTATGTCCGGGATTGGCATCTGAACCGTCGCATCTACAGCCACAAAATTTTGCACAGTCACACGTCTGGACCCCGAGAGCGTCATAGGCTATGTTGTGAGGTGAAATTTTAACCCCGCACTTTCCAATTCACCAAACAATTTTGCCCCTATCTACATAAAGGGGAAAAAGTGAAAGGAAAAGTGTTGGAGGCAAATTGACAGCTGCCAGATGTGAACAAGGGGGACTTAAAGAATGAGAGCGATGGCGCCAAAGAGTATATACCGTACAGTTGCTAAGGTGGGGCCCCGACATGGCATACTCACCACACACGGGTATATGAACACACACACAAAATGCGCCACACACTACCACGTGCTTGAACACATATACCACCCTCAGCACACATTTCACCACACATACACCAACCTCGCCACATAAAAGTCGAAACTCAAAAGTCACTGCTCGAAACTCCCACATGCAAAACTAGGCTCACGCAAAACTCGCCACACGTGCAAAACTCACCTCAAGGGAAAACTCGCCACACGCAAAACTTGCACCCGTGGAAAAATTGCCACATGCACAAAAGTTGCAACACATGCAAAAGTTGCCTCACACAAAACTTGCACATACTCAAAAGGCACCACACATAAATCTCGCCACGCGCAAAACTTGCCATGCGCAAAACTTCCTGCACACAACTTACTACACTAAGTTGCTACACGCATGTCGCCACACAAAACTCATCTCACAAAAGTCGCTACATGCATGTCGCCACACGCAACTCAACACACACAACTTGACACACGAAACTCGCCCTAGAGCACACACAAGTCTGGTATTATCCTTCAAAAATAAAAATCTGATTAATAAGCAGACAAACTACAAGAGCAACAAATATACCATATAGGAAATACGCCAGCTGTCAGTCACATGACCTGTCTATTATGTGTATGTCTGAGCTAATATATACTGCCAAGAGGAGGGCTTCCTGTTGGCTGGGGATTTATCAGGCTGCCAATTTAGCTTACAAATACTGAGGTAAAAATACTGACCAAATAACGTGTGAACGAGGTCTAATACAGGAGAGATGACACAGGTATATACTATATAGAGGAGATGACATACAGGTACATACTATATACAGGAGGAGATGACATACAAGTATATACTATATACAGGAGGAGATGATACACAGGTATATACTATATACAGGAGCAGATGACCTACAGGTGTTATGGCTGGCAATCAGGCAACACAGCGTGCAGTAATCAGCGCACATACAGAGATCTGGCAATAACCAAAAACAATAGGACAAGCTCTGAGACGTGGAATCTCTGTAGACTGCAGTACCTGATCTATCCTCGCACAACTATAAGCAGCAGTGGATTGCGCCTATAACTACCTATGCAACTCGGCACTGCCTGAGGAGCTGACTAGCCTGAAGATAGAAATACAAGCCTGACTTACCTCAGAGAAATACCCCAAAGGAATAGGCAGCCCCCCACATATAATGACTGTTAGCAAGATGAAAAGACAAACGTAGGAATGAAATAGATTCAGCAAAGTGAGGCCCGATATTCTAGACAGAGCGAGGATAGCAAAGAGAACTATGCAGTCTACAAAAAACCCTAAAACGAAAACCACGCAAAGGGGCAAAAAGACCCACCGTGCCGAACTAACAGCACGGCGGTGCACCCCTTTGCTTCTCAGAGCTTCCAGCAAAAGTTAATAGCAAGCTGGACAGAAAAAACAGAAAACAAACTAGAAGCACTTATCTAGCAGAGCAGCAGGCCCAAGGAAAGATGCAGTAGCTCAGATCCAACACTGGAACATTGACAAGGAGCAAGGAAGACAGACTCAGGTGGAGCTAAATAGCAAGGCAGCCAACGAGCTCACCAAAACACCTGAGGGAGGAAGCCCAGAGACTGCAATACCACTTGTGACCACAGAAGTGAACTCAGCCACAGAATTCACAACAGTACCCCCCCCTTGAGGAGGGGTCACGAACCCTCACCAGAACCCCCAGGCCGACCAGGATGAGCCACATGAAAGGCACGAACAAGATCTGGGGCATGGACATCAGAGGCAAAAACCCAGGAATTATCTTCCTGAGCATAACCCTTCCATTTGACCAGATACTGGAGTTTCTGTCTAGAGACACGAGAATCCAAAATCTTCTCCACAATATACTCCAATTCCCCCTCCACCAAAACAGGGGCAGGAGGCTCCACAGATGGAACCATAGGTGCCACGTATCTCCTCAACAACGACCTATGGAATACATTATGTATGGAAAAGGAGTCTGGGAGGGTCAGACGAAAAGACACCGGATTGAGAATCTCAGAAATCCTATACGGACCAATAAAACGAGGTTTAAATTTAGGAGAGGAAACCTTCATAGGAATATGACGAGAAGATAACCAAACCAGATCCCCAACACGAAGTCGGGGTCCCACACGGCGTCTGCGATTAGCGAAAAGCTGAGCCTTCTCCTGGGACAAGGTCAAATTGTCCACTACCTGAGTCCAGATCTGCTGCAACCTGTCCACCACAGAATCCACACCAGGACAGTCCGAAGACTCAACCTGTCCTGAAGAGAAACGAGGATGGAACCCAGAATTGCAGAAAAATGGAGAGACCAAGGTAGCCGAGCTGGCCCGATTATTAAGGGCGAACTCAGCCAACGGCAAAAATGACACCCAATCATCCTGGTCAGCGGAAACAAAACATCTCAGATATGTTTCCAAGGTCTGATTGGTTCGTTCGGTCTGGCCATTAGTCTGAGGATGGAAGGCCGAGGAGAAAGATAGGTCAATGCCCATCCTACCACAAAAGGCTCGCCAGAACCTCGAGACAAACTGGGAACCTCTGTCAGAAACAATATTCTCAGGAATGCCATGTAAACGAACCACATGCTGGAAGAACAAAGGCACCAAATCAGAGGAGGAAGGCAATTTAACCAAGGGCACCAGATGGACCATTTTAGAAAAGCGATCACAGACCACCCAAATGACCGACATGTTTTGAGAAACGGGAAGGTCAGAAATGAAATCCATCGAAATATGTGTCCAAGGCCTCTTCGGGACCGGCAAGGGCAAAAGCAACCCACTGGCACGTGAACAGCAGGGCTTAGCCCTAGCACAAATTCCACAGGACTGCACAAAAGCACGCACATCCCGTGACAGAGACGGCCACCAGAAGGATCTAGCAACCAACTCCCTGGTACCAAAGATTCCTGGATGACCGGCCAGCACCGAACAATGAAGTTCAGAGATAACTTTACTAGTCCACCTATCAGGGACGAACAGTTTCTCGGCCGGACAACGATCAGGTTTATTAGCCTGAAATTTCTGCAACACTCTCCGCAAATCAGGGGAGATGGCAGACACAATGACTCCTTCCTTGAGGATACTCGCCGGCTCAGATAACCCCGGAGAGTCGGGCACAAAACTCCTAGACAGAGCATCCGCCTTCACATTTTTAGAGCCCGGAAGGTATGAAATCACAAAATCAAAACGAGCAAAAAATAACGACCAACGGGCCTGTCTAGGATTCAAGCGCTTGGCAGACTCAAGATAAGTAAGGTTCTTATGATCAGTCAAAACCACCACGCGATGCTTAGCACCCTCAAGCCAATGACGCCACTCCTCGAATGCCCACTTCATGGCCAGCAACTCTCGGTTGCCCACATCATAATTACGCTCAGCAGCAGAAAATTTCCTGGAAAAGAAAGCACATGGTTTGAACACTGAGCAACCAGAACCTCTCTGTGACAAAACCGCCCCTGCACCAATCTCAGAAGCATCAACCTCGACCTGGAACGGAAGAGAAACATCAGGTTGACACAACACAGGGGCACAGCAAAAACGACGCTTCAACTCCTGAAAAGCTTCCACGGCAGCAGAAGACCAATTAACCAAATCAGCACCCTTCTTGGTCAAATCGGTCAATGGTCTGGCAATGCTAGAAAAATTACAGATGAAGCGACGATAAAAATTAGCAAAGCCCAGGAATTTCTGCAGACTTTTTAGAGATGTCGGCTGAGTCCAATCCTGGATGGCCTGAACCTTAACCGGATCCATCTCGATAGTAGAAGGGGAAAAGATGAACCCCAAAAATGAAACTTTCTGCACACCGAAGAGACACTTTGATCCCTTCACGAACAAGGAATTAGCACGCAGTACCTGGAAAACCATTCTGACTTGCTTCACATGAGACTCCCAATCATCTGAGAAGATCAAAATGTCATCCAAGTAAACAATCAAGAATTTATCCAGATACTCACGGAAAATGTCATGCATAAAAGACTGAAAAACAGATGGAGCATTGGCAAGTCCGAACGGCATCACCAGATACTCAAAATGACCCTCGGGCGTATTAAATGCCGTTTTCCATTCATCTCCCTGCCTGATTCTCACCAGATTATACGCACCACGAAGATCAATCTTAGTAAACCAACTAGCCCCCTTAATCCGAGCAAACAAGTCAGAAATCAATGGCAAGGGATACTGAAACTTAACAGTGATCTTATTAAGAAGGCGGTAATCAATACACGGTCTTAGCGAACCATCCTTCTTGGCTACAAAAAAGAACCCTGCTCCCAATGGTGACGACGATGGGCGAATATGTCCCTTCTCCAGGGACTCCTTCACATAACTGCGCATAGCGGTGTGTTCAGGTACGGACAAATTAAATAAACGACCCTTAGGGAATTTACTACCAGGAATCAAATCGATAGCACAATCACAATTCCTATGCGGAGGTAGGGCATCAGACTTGGACTCTTCAAATACATCCTGAAAGTCCGACAAGAACTCTGGGATGTCAGAAGGAATGGATGACGAAATAGACAAAAATGGAACATCACCATGTACTCCCTGACAACCCCAGCTGGTTACCGACATAGAGTTCCAATCCAATACTGGATTATGGGTTTGTAGCCATGGCAACCCCAACACGACCACATCATGCAAATTATGCAGTACCAGAAAGCGAATAACTTCCTGATGTGCAGGAGCCATGCACATGGTCAGCTGGGCCCAGTACTGAGGCTTATTCTTGGCCAAAGGTGTAGCATCAATTCCTCTCAACGGAATAGGACACCGCAAAGGCTCCAAGACAAATCCACAACGTTTAGCATAATCCAAATCCATCAGATTCAGGGCAGCGCCTGAATCCACAAACGCCATGACAGAATACGAAGACAAAGAGCACATTAAGGTAATGGACAAAAGGAATTTGGACTGTACAGTACCAATAACGGCAGAGCTATCGAACCGCCTAGTGCGTTTAGGACAATTAGAAATAGCATGAGTAGAATCACCACAATAGAAACACAGTCTGTTCAGACGTCTGTGTTCTTGCCGTTCTACTTTAGTCATAGTCCTGTCGCACTGCATAGGCCCAGGTTTACTCTCAGACAATACCGCCAGATGGTGCACAGATTTACGCTCGCGCAAGCGACGACCGATCTGAATGGCCAAGGACATAGACTCATTCAAACCAGCAGGCATAGGAAATCCCACCATTACATCCTTAAGAGCTTCAGAGAGACCCTTTCTGAACAAAGCTGCCAGCGCAGATTCATTCCACTGAGTGAGTACTGACCACTTTCTAAATTTCTGACAATATACTTCTACATCATCCTGACCCTGGCATAAAGCCAGCAGATTTTTCTCAGCCTGATCCACTGAATTAGGCTCATCGTAAAGCAATCCCAGCGCCTGGAAAAATGCATCAACATTACTCAATGCAGAATCTCCTGGTGCAAGAGAAAACGCCCAGTCCTGTGGGTCGCCGCGCAAAAAAGAAATAATAATCAAAACCTGTTGAATAGGATTACCAGAAGAATGAGGTTTCAAGGCCAAAAATAGCTTACAATTATTTCTGAAGCTCAGGAATTTAGTTCTGTCACCAAAAAACAAATCAGGAATCGGAATTCTTGGTTCTAGCATCGATTTCTGATCAATAGTATCTTGAATCTTTTGTACATTTACAACGAGATTATCCATTGAGGAGCACAGAGCCTGAATATCCATGTCCACAGCTGTGTCCTGAAGCACTCTAATGTCTAGGGGAAAAAAAAGACTGAAGACAGAGCTAAGAAAAAAAAATGATGTCAGGATTTCTTTTTTCCCTCTATTGGGAATCATTGGTGAGGCTCCTTGTACTGTTATGGCTGGCAATCAGGCAACACAGCGTGCAGTAATCAGCGCACATACAGAGATCTGGCAATAACCAAAAACAATAGGACAAGCTCTGAGACGTGGAATCTCTGTAGACTGCAGTACCTGATCTATCCTCGCACAACTATAAGCAGCAGTGGATTGCGCCTATAACTACCTATGCAACTCGGCACTGCCTGAGGAGCTGACTAGCCTGAAGATAGAAATACAAGCCTGACTTACCTCAGAGAAATACCCCAAAGGAATAGGCAGCCCCCCACATATAATGACTGTTAGCAAGATGAAAAGACAAACGTAGGAATGAAATAGATTCAGCAAAGTGAGGCCCGATATTCTAGACAGAGCGAGGATAGCAAAGAGAACTATGCAGTCTACAAAAAACCCTAAAACGAAAACCACGCAAAGGGGCAAAAAGACCCACCGTGCCGAACTAACAGCACGGCGGTGCACCCCTTTGCTTCTCAGAGCTTCCAGCAAAAGTTAATAGCAAGCTGGACAGAAAAAACAGAAAACAAACTAGAAGCACTTATCTAGCAGAGCAGCAGGCCCAAGGAAAGATGCAGTAGCTCAGATCCAACACTGGAACATTGACAAGGAGCAAGGAAGACAGACTCAGGTGGAGCTAAATAGCAAGGCAGCCAACGAGCTCACCAAAACACCTGAGGGAGGAAGCCCAGAGACTGCAATACCACTTGTGACCACAGAAGTGAACTCAGCCACAGAATTCACAACATACAGGTATATATTATATACAGGAGGAGATGACTTACAGGTATATATTATATACAGGGGAGATGACATACAGGTATATACTATATACAGGAGGAGATGACATACAGGTATATACTATATACAGGGGAGATGACATACAGGTATATACTATATACAGGAGATGACATACAGGTGTATACTATATATAAGGGAGATGACAAACATGTATATACTGAAGTGAAAATGAGAGGTGTGAGGTGAAAATGAAAAGGTGTGAGTGCAAAATGAGAGGAGTGAGGGAAAATAGTGGAGTGATCGGAAAATGACAGATGTGAGGTCGAAATGACAAGTGTTAGGGGGGAATGAGAGGAGTGAGGGGAAAAATAAGAGGAGTGAGGGGGAAAATGAGAGGTGTGAGGGAGAAAATGAGAGATGTGAGAGGGAAAATGAAAGATGTGATGGGGAAAATGAGAGGCGTGATGGGAAAATAAGAGAAGTGAGGTGCTATAACTAACCACAGACATTTACTATGCCCAGGCAGCGCCGGGCTCTTCAGCTAGTATATATATATATCTAATATATAAAGCTGTATGTGTGTATGTCCGGGATTGACATCTGCACCGTCGCAGCTACAGCCACAATATTTTGCACAGTCACACGTCTGGACCCCTAGAGCGTCATAGGCTATGTTGTGAGGCAACATTTTAACCCCGCGCGTTCCAATTCACCAAACAATTTTGCCCCTATCTACATAATGGGGAAAAAGTGAAAGGAAAAGTGTTGGAGGCAAATTGACAGCTGCCAGATGTGAACAAGGGGGACTTAAAGAGTAAGAGTGATGGCGCCAAGAGTATATACCGTACAGTTGCTAAGGTGGGGCCCCGACATGGGATACTCACCACACACGGGGATATGAACACACACACAAAATGCCCCACACACTACCACGTGCTTGAACACATATACCACCCTCAGCACACATTTCACCACACATACATCAACCTCGCCACATAAAAGTCAAAACACAAAAGTCGCTGCTCAAAACTCGCCACATGCAAAACTAGGCTCATGCAAAACTCGCGAGTCGCCACACGTGCAAAACTCACCTCATGGAAAACTCGCCACACGCAAAACTGGCACACGCGGAAAAATTGCCACATGCACAAAAGTTGCAACACATGCAAAAGTTGCCTCACACAAAACTTGCACATACTCAAAACGCACAACACATAAAACTCGCCACGCGCAAAACTCGCCATGCGCAAAACTTGCTGCACACAACTTGCTACACTAACCTGTCACATGCAACTCGACACACAAAAAGTTGCTACACGCATGTCGCCACACAAAACTCATCTCACAAAAGTCACTACATGCATGTCGCCACATGCAACTCAACACACACAACTTGACACATGAAACTTGCCCTAAAACACACACAAGTCTGGTATTATCCTTCAAATTAAAAATCTGATTTAATAAGCAGACAAACTACAAGAGCAACAAATGTACCATATAGGAAATACGGCAGCTGTCAGTCACATGACCTGTCTATTATGTGTATGTGTGAGCTAATATATATTGCCAGGGGAGAGGGCTTCCTGTTGGCTGGGGATTTATCAGGCTGCCAATTTAGCTTACAAATACTGAGGTAAAAATAATGACCAAATAACGTGTGAACGCGGTCTAATACAGGAGGAGATGACACACAGGTATATACTATATACCGGAGGAGATGACACACAGGTATATACTATATACAGGAGGAGATGACACACAGGTATATACTATATACAGGAGATGACACACAGATATATACTATATACAGGAGGAGATGGCACACAGGTATATACTATATACACGAGGAGATGACGCACAGGTATATGCTATATACAGGGGAGATGATACACGTATATTCTATATACAGGAGGAGATGACACACAGGTATATACTATATACAGGAGGAGATGACATACAGGTATATACTATATAAAAGAGGAGATGACGCATAGGTATATAGAGAGGTGATGACATACAGCAGGCATATACTGTATACAGGGGAGATGACATACAGGTATATACTATGTACAGGAGATGACATACAGGTATATACTATATATAGGAGGAGATGACATACAGGTATATATTATATACAGAAGAGATGACATACAGGTATATACTATATACAGGAGGAGATGACACATAGGTATATACAATATACAGGAGGAGATGACATACAGCAGGTATATACTATTTACAGGGGAGATGACATACAGGTATATACTATATACAGGAGATGACATACAGGTTTATACTATATATAAGGGAGATGACAAACATGTATATACTGAGGGGAAAATGAGAGGTGTGAGGTGAAAATGAGGGGTGTGAGGTGAAAATAAAAAGGTGTGAGTGCAAAATAAGAGGAGTGAGGGAAAATAGTGGAGTGATCGGAAAATGACAGATGTGAGGTCGAAATGACAAGTGTTAGGGGATAATGAGAGGAGTGAGGGGAAAATAAGAGAAGTGAGATGCTATAACTAACCACAGATATTTACTATGCCCAGGCAATGCCGGGCTCTTCAGCTAGTGTGTATATATATATATATATATATATATATATATATATATATATATATATATATATACAGTGTGTCCATAAATTCATGGTGCACTTTTGACCAGTCACTGGAAAGCAACAAAAAACTATAAAAATGTGAAATCTGCTCCAAATGAAAGAAAAACTCTCCCAGTTTTATACCTATTCAGTGCAGTTCGATGTGGGCTCCATTTGTTGCCCTACACACATCCAAACAATAGTGAAGTTCTTGCAGCACACAGGTAAGGACATCTGGTGTAACAGAGTGAACAATGTCTGTCATTCATGTCGTTGATATGTTCAATGTACACATGTTGCTTCACATAACCCCAAAAGTAAAAGTCTAAGAGCATCAGATCCGGGGATCTGGTGGTGGCCATGGCTTGACAGAATCCCTGCCTATCCACTGCCAGGGGAATGTTCTATTCAGAAACTCACAAACAATGGTGGTGTAGTGTGGAGGAGCGCCGTCCTGTTGAAAGATGACACCTTCTGGAAATTGTGGCCCTGCATACAATTTCAACATGTCAAGATATGTGTTTGCCATCACAGACCGCTCAGCGAAAAAAATGGTCCTATCACCTTATCATGCATCAGGCCACACCACACATTCACTTTAGGGGTGTTACGTTCGTACTCAACGTAGGCATGAGGATGTTCAGCAGCTCATATTTGGACGTTATGGCAATGAACATGTCCACAGAGATGGAAGGTCACCTCATCACTAAACACAATCTTCATCAAAAATCTTGCATCATTGTCGATCTCATGAAGCATATCTGTAGCAAACGTGCATTTGGGTCTATCCACTGGTTTGATAGTGCGCAACAGCCGCAATTTGTACCCAGTAAAACAGAGACGTTTCTTTAACACCTTATGAACTGTAGTCTTGCTTAGGTGTAATTATCAAGCACACACACGTACAGATTTTTTAGGGCTCATTAGGTTGCTGTCCATTATAGCTTCTACAGACTCATCACTAACTGATGGCCTACCAGAACAGGGTTTCTCCACCAAACTGCCAGTTTCCTTCAACTGCTTATCCCACTGAGTAATGTTATTCCTATGTGGTGGCACTTTGTTATAAACGCACCGATATTCACGTAGCACTTTGGTCACGGATTCGAATTTAGCAAGCCACAGAACACACCGAACTTTCCTCTGTATTGTCCACGTATCAACAGGCATGGAAAAACACATAGCTGGCATAAGCTTGAGGTTTCATGATGTCACAGACCTGGCAGTATGTTAATCAGAGTTCAGTTTATCAGAGGTTAATCTGACTGGGGACTCAGCAACAGCTTAAATTAGTTTGTGTTGCGTGATTGGTTCTTGTTATCTCTCCTCATGAACGGATCTGATATGATTGGGCAAGAGATAGGGCGCCAAAATGTAAACTATAAATAGATCAGGTGACTGGTCAAAAGTGCACCATGACTTTACAGACACACTGTATATCTTCTTTTCTTCATCCACCATCTTCCATTATTCAACCACCATTCCATCTTGTAGACTAACATGATACTCTATGGCAGCATCTGCACCCTTCATCAACTCTGACCCTACATGCTGAGCACATTATACCTTCATCATTAAAACAGTTTTTAAAAGACAAATACCTTTACCTTTGGCAGCTCCGTTACATGTCCCCAGGTTTAAGAGGTTGAGTCCAGTATATTGGTGTTTGCTCAGCATGTCTGGGCTCCCAACAAGGCTTCCACTTGGTCACATGTTCGTTATGTACTTGGCCACGAGAAACTATGTAAAGGTTTGCTGGTTTTACTTTCATCAAAACCTTTAGTCAAGGCTTTGAAAGGGAGAAATCAAGATGATTAAATTTAGATGTTTAGTAGGAACACAGTTGTCTGCGATGGACCAAAATTTTTTTACGGATCCATGTCTGATTTGGGGCAGGTTTTAATACAGACTCACCAAATTATCACTACTTCCATTATGAGTACTGTTTCTCAAGTCATTATTGTGATACGTAATGTGAGAGGGATCCTACAAAAAAGGCAAATAGACCCCAACATTGCTGCATTTTGCATTTGGGTTCCTTTCACTGCTATAGGGACTGCTGACAAAAATGAGTTTTTTAGTGAATTAGGAATCATTATTTATGTATTTTCCTAGTAAAATATGCCAATTACAGCTTCAACTCAAATGGTTACTCTAATCTTAAGGTACCTTCACACTCAGCAACGTTACAACGAGAACGACAACGATCCGTGACGTTGCAGCGTCCTGGATAGCGATCTCGTTGTGTTTGACACGCAGCAGCGATCTGGATCCCGCTGTGATATCGCTGGTCGGAGCTAGAAGGCCAGAACTTTATTTGGTTGTCAGGTCGGCATCTATTGTCGTGTTTGACAGCAAAAGCAACGATGCCAGCAACCTTTTACATGGAGCTAACAACCAGCGAGAACGATAAGTGAGTCGCCGTTACGTCACTGGATCGCTCCTGCATCGTTCTGGAGCTGCTGTGTTTGATGTCTCTACAGCGACCTAAACAGCGACGCTGCAGCGATCGGCTCATTGTCTATATTGCTGCAGCGTCGCTGAGTGTGATGGTACCTTTAGACAGTCAAGGCATATCCACATCTGATAAATGGGTTTGTCCCTTTACCTCCCATTCTGACAAGCAAGGTCACCATATGCTGTTTATTTGCTTTTGTGGAATAAGGCTGTGTGCACACGTTCAGGATTTTTAGCTATAAAAGTGTGATAAAAATGCTTAAAAAGCGCATACATATGCATCCCATTATTTATAATGTATTCCGCTATTTTTGCGCATATGTTGCGACTTTTTCCACGAAAAACTCATCGCCGTAAAAAAAACGCAGCATGTTCATTAATTTTGCAGATTTTTTGCGAATTTCCCACTATATTATTGAACCTCCGGGAAAAAACGCAAAAAATCAGCAAAAAAAAGCGCAAAAAAAGCGAGAAAAATGCATGCAGATTTCTTGCAGAAAATGTCCCGTTTTGTTCAGGAAATTTCTGCAAGAATTCCTGACGTGTGCACATAGCCTAAGACTCAATACACACCCTATCTTTTGATATGTTAATGGGAACTTGGCATTTGATTCATGCTGCCAAATAGCGGGCAACAGGAATCAGAGGCAGTCTGTACGATTAACGCTAGGTATGTTTTTCTTTAAACTGATGTGGCATTTCGGAGACAATCTCTTTATAGATCCAGCAGGAGGCCAAAACTGGAGGTGAGGCTAGTCCAGCTCTGCCCTTGGCCGGCTCATCCCAGCGCCGCTAAAGGTGATTGACAAGTCCCTTCCTAATTACACATGAAGGAGCAGCGACCTGTCAATCACCTGCAGAGGGCAGAGGGACGCCCCGGAATCTCCACCAGCCCTTTACTAGATTTGTAATGCCCTGTCATCCATTTTAATTTTTTTCACAGTTTTCCAGGCTTTACATTTTTGGTTAATAGAGGCTATTTTCAGTGTAGTCAATATTGAGATACTTTGCCTCGACATATTTCGTATACATGCATTCATGGCAGTGCTTTAATTAAAGTAGGTTATATTGTCCTATGACTACTATATACTGCTCTTTTGCTGCTATTATTAGCATTTTTCACGTGTCTTCTTTATTGCATATTGCAATTATTATTATCATCTGTGCAACTTTGGGATTGAATTGGATTTTACTGTTTGGGGCTGGAGTACAACAGTGTGTTTTTTTGTTGTAGTATACCCCAGGGCTTCGCAGTCCCTCTTCATTTTTTTGATCTAGCACCTTTCTTGCAATCATGTTTTTAATTGTCTTTACAATAAAGATATACTTTTATTCAGCAAGTATGTATCAATTTTTGGGACCGTTTTTTACATATTGGTTCCTATCAGTGTGATATCTGGTTGCCATTGTGCATCCTAGCTCAGATTCATGCTGTCTTCGGTTTGGGCAGTATGAATCAGGTGATACATTCTCCTTAAGGCTATGGATATGCCATAAATTATGAGATGTGAAATCCCCCTTTAATGACGTTGTTTCTAAAACTAGCATGCAATGCAATTTTTTTTCTGTTAGTGAACTGATCCTGCACCAAAATTGCTCTTGTTCAAACTGTATTATCGTCATTTCCATTACCCCCCCCCCCCCCCAATACACCTACGCCTATACAGAAGAGGCATGGCACTGACATTTGCTCTTTATGAAGATTAAGGACAGACAATTCATTACAAGGGAAGAAATACTTTGCATTGTTCATATATAAAGAGCAAATACTGAGATTTCCCTCCAGAATACAGAACAAGAGTAACAATGTTGTTCAATTTCAGCACATAACAAAAGATTAAGAATTAGATTCATTATTCAGAGCAAGAGACATAATACATTTGTCAATATTGGTTAATACAAAAACTGGACAGAAAGAACCACTTGTCTTTGTAAATTAGGTGATGAGAATTAGTAAATTTCTCTCTTTGTTTTATATTGGCAATCTAATTATGAGGAAAAAAATGCACTTTCTGTAGCAGGCAGTAAACACAATCAATTCTGCAGAGCAGTCAGGTTGGGGGGGGGGTTAAAAAGAGTGGTAGGGGTCTTAAGTCTTTTAAATGGCCAGCTGCTGTTTCTATGCCCCTTTTATACCCTCTCCTCTCCCTCTGCTCTGAGCATTCTACTTATGGTTGAGGAATATCCCATTACAGAGTTCAGATCCGTTGTTTGTATGCGCCAACACGCAGAATAAACATGAAAAATAACTCAACGGAGCCGAACTAGCCTCTAGCCCTCCCACTGTAATTAGATGCCAGAGCGCAGAGTTCTGCTTGAACACTTGTCCAATTTTATATATCAGTTTGATATTTCTCTATTTTGCTTGCTTTATGGCTGAGTTTGATCAGAAAAATTAATGCATGGGATTGTTTTACTGCAAAATGAGCCTTCTAATGCTTGGCTGACTTATTAGACATAGAAATCTTATGTATAGGGGCATTTTAAGATTTATATTCCTTTGAAAAGGTTATGTCCCTGGAAATACCCCCACTGTCAGTGCAAAGCTTATCATAAAAGCCACATAAGAAATGTAAAAAATATATTTACAAATTATAATATGTATTTTAAACAGGTTTTTGCTTATTCTATCTTCATGAGTGCACTGCTCTCCTAACTCCTGGCTTCCTGCTTACTGGGGGCAGTGCGCTCCTCATGATTGACAGTTTGGACCAGTTTCACATGGCTGAACTATTAAGGTACCGTTACACTAAACGACTTACCAACGATCACGACCAGCGATAGGACCTGGCCGTGATCGTTGGTAAGTCGTTGTGTGGTCACTGGGGAGCTGTCACACAGACAGCTCTCTCCAGCGACCAACGATCCGGGGAACGACTTCAGCATCGTTGAAACTGTCTTCAACGATGCCGGAGTCCCCGGGTAACCAAGGTAAACATCGGGTTACTAAGTGCAGGGCCACGCTTAGTAACCCGATATTTATCCTGGTTACCATTGTAAAAGTAAAAAAAAAAAAACACTACATACTCACATTCCGATGTCTGTCACGTCCCCCGCCATCAGCTTCCCTGCACTGACTGTGTCAGCGCCGGCCGCAAAGCAGAGCACAGCGGTGACGTCACCGCTGTGCTCTGTTTTACGGCCGGCGCTGACAGTCAGTGCAGGGAAGCTGATGGCGGGGGACGTGACAGACATCGGAATGTGAGTATGTACTGTTTTTTTTTTTTTTAACTTTTACAATGGTAACCAGGGTAAATATCGGGTTACTAAGCGCAGCCCTGCGCTTAGTAACCCAATATTTACCCTGGTTACAAGTGAACACATCGCTGGATCGGCATCACACACGCCGATCCAGCGATGGCAGCGGGTGATCAGTGACCAAAAAAAGGTCCTGATCATTCCCCAGCGACCAACGATCTCCCAGCAGGGGCCTGATCGTTGGTCGCTGTCACACATAACGAGATCGTTAGCGGGATCGTTGCTACGTCACAAAAAGCGTGGCGTTGCAACGATATCATTAACGAAATCGTTATGTGTGAAGGTACCTTTAGTCCAAACTGAGTGCTTTCCAATTCTGTAAGCATGTAAACAGGCCACAGGATGCAGCATGCAGATATGAGCAAGGCGGAAGTAACCAATTTAACTGATTATTTCTCAGTGGTTTAACAGAAAGGATATGAAATATAAAACAGTATACATTCAGTATACAATATACAATGATGATAACAGCACACTAGGATTCTTATACTAAATTCTCTATATTATCTAGCTAATCTTCGATGTTGGAGTGTTTTATCACAATGTTCCTTTCTCTTCCACGTGGCTTAAGTTGGGGTCTCTGGTTCTTCCTGCTAGGCAACAAGTCCTTCTAACAAAGTCTAGCAATATTCTCTGAGCCTTTCTCACATGGACTGGTCCCTGTCCTGTCTGCTCCAGTACCCCAAACTGCACCCTGTACCACACATCAGTGCTGGAAGTAATGACCTGGCTCACTCACGCCTCTGCATCATCACAACGGATGTCCACTTTCAGGTCGAGGTCCTCACCGATTCTTTGGTGCTTGACCTTCGATGGGCCAGAACAAAAGAGAACTGGATCCCTGGTCTTGATCAGTGCAGACTGGTCCTCGGCTCTTGCCTGGTGTGAATCTGAACCTTAGGCCTTGGCTGCGTAATCTGATTAAACATCCTTGACTGGCTTTGTCTCGACCCTCCTCACAGGCACACAGTGACACGCTGACTCAGGCCTCCTAGCTCGTTCTGGTATCTCAGCCTCAGCATCCCCCTGCATACACGTACTGCTCATCTCACCGGTTTGCAGCAAAACTCTTCCCGTCTTGCTCCGTCCTCTAATATATCAGGGCACTGCGACATCAAGTCCACATGACCATGATCCAGTGCTCCATCTAGACTATTCCTCCCCAAAACTATTCCTCTTTCTGTTGGTTCCGCCAGGTTTTAAGTGGCAGTCTCTGAACACAAAAGCTGCATGGCGCAAGAGAATCTCTTCCTTTGCGACACACACTCTTACAAGCATAAGCAGCTTTTCCTCTGCAGCATCAAAGGAGCTTAGGGGCACTGATGCTGGCCAGATCCATCAATCTGACTAGGGTAATAGCAGTGCTTGCAAGCTCTTTAGCAAAGAACTTGTAAGTGCCCTGCTCTGTACCTTAGCAGACTGGCTACCTCAGTTAAATTGAAAGCAATAAAATATAAAATTATAAATCCATCTGTTCCTAAGAATGGGGAGGATTTTTAATAAGAGGTAAATCACACAGTTGCTTGTTATTACAATTTTACCCTCTTAAAAAGATAAAACAAGAATCCATTCAAAGAGAACCTATCCAGCAATTCATGCTGCCCAAACTGTGGGCAGCATGAGTCACAGCCCAGCTACACAACTACAGACAGGTAGGTATTTCATTCTCTGAAACACTCTGGCATTTCAGAAAAAATCTACTTTGATGATCACAAGCAAAAAAAATGTAATCTCATAACGAGCTCCAATGAGAACATGAGGACAAGAGTGAGGCATTTAGTCTTTAGAATAGTTTGTACCTGGCCATACACAATGGAGTTCAGTTTTCAGATTAACTTGTGGAGATAGGTTGGCTTTTATTGATGGGTTGTATGGTGTTTGAAGACCTTTTTGACACTTGATTTGCATTAATTATGTGACTCAAACAGCTTTTCTGGAATTAGCAAAAAGAGCACTCTGCAATGTCAAATATTTCCAGTCTGCCTGGCTATTGACTGTTAGCTCACACACAAAAAAGCATGGACAGTTATCATGTTATTTTTGACTTTTCTATAGTAATTCAGCCAGCACCTACCTTGGCCAACTCTCCCATACACAAGTGTTTGCTTGGTTGTGCGCTCACTTGTTCTTTATGGGAGAGCGGCTGTCAAACTTGTCTGGTGATGGCTTATCTCAGGGAGATTTAAAGGAACAAGTCCAAAATAGAAGGATCCTTAACTTCCCATCAACCATTTGTCAGGAGGTCCAATACATATTACACTTTCATCCAAACTCGACAATATGGGTGTGCTCTGCCGATGTCAGTCTAAGGCCGGCGTCACAATGGCATATTGCATCCGATGCGAGATCATCGGATGCGATATGCTAATGACACTCGGCTCCTGCTCGCAGCAGAGCAGGAGCCGAGTGTCATGCGTCTGTGCTCAGATTCTCTCGCACAGAGCGAATTGGAGCACAGCTGCGGAGGAGGCGGAGAAATTAATTTCTCCATCTCCTCCATTGCTGGGGTCCGCTTATAACGCACATCACTCGGATGATATCCGAGTGGTGTGCGCTGTCTCACTCGCACCCATAGGCTTATATGGGTGCGAGTGAGCCGAGAGTTTTCCTTGGTCCGAGACAATCGCAGCATGCTGCGATTGTCTTGGACCAAGGAAAACGGCCAACAAAAAGTCTGCTGGTGGGAGCTGCCCCATAGCTTAACATTGGTCCGAGTGCAATGCGATTTTTTATCGCATTGCACTCGGCCGTTTAAAACGCCAGTGTGACGCTGGCCTAATATGAATGGGAGCCTTAAAACACCTCATTTACTTGACAGCATAAATAGATAAAAAAAAACATGAGATAAATATCCAAAGTCAGCTCATCTCCCGGGAGTCCTCTGCACGGAGACTGCAGTACATTGGAGTTAGCAGAGACTAGAGGAATTCCAGCAGCAGGAAGATCCGGTAAAAAATGCAATGATTAAGAACATGCATCCGAAATGCAACTGCCAGACCTTTCAACCTTTCAAGTGGTGGTGGATGAGGTTTGTTTGTGGATGATTTTAATGATTATCTGAATAAACTCTTGGAACATTTTACCGGATCTGTCTGCTTCTGGAGTTCCTCTTGTCTCTTATGAAATTAGATCTCCTAATTATTTCTAAAATTTAAGGTGCCAACACACATAAGAACCAATGGTCCACCCATTTTTGATATAACCAGCCAAGGTAAAGTAAAAATCTAGGGGCTGGTATTCTCAGGTTGGGAAGGTCAATGGATATTTTGCCCTCCCTAACCTAAAAATAGCAGCCTACGATCACTTATCAGTCCAGTACTGGTGTTGCGCATTGTGAGAACCGGCAGATCTGAACTGAGGTGACCTTTCTGATGTCACATGAGTTCACAATGGCTGGTTATCACTCTGCACAATGCTAGTGCCGGACTCATGAGCAGTTGTCCATCGGTCTGGCACTGGCACTTTGCATCGTTAGAACCAAATGCTATGAACTGAGGTGACTTTACTGAGGTCACCTCAGTTTACAGCAGCAGCGTGAATTGAGCTGCATTCTCTGAGCTCCATAGATTGGATGAAGATCACTGGGATTGTCTTGGGACCTCCATATTATGGATTATGTCAGACCGTGTGGATTATGTTTTCTCATTATTTTTTTTTTAAATGGGAGGAGAGAGGGAAATTGCTTAGAAGGTTTTTTAAATTAAGATTTTTTGTTTTTTTTCAAAGGTTTTTTTTTCGGTGTGTTTTCTTTTTTTTACTTACTGCATTAGTAATGGGGTTGTCTGATAGATGCCTCTCAATTACTAACCCGTGGGCTTGATGTCAGCATAAAGTACACAGCTGACATCAACCCCACAATCCCATTTCCCCGATTGCCACCGCACCAGGGATGTTCTATTCCTGGGGTTGCTGAGGGCTGGTCTTATTAAGCTGGGAAGGGGACAATATCCATGGCCATTTTCAGCCTATTAATATCAGCTCCCATCTGTCTGCATTGCCTTTGCTGGTTATTAAAAATAAAGGGGACCCCATGTCATTATTTTTAGGGTTTCACCATTTTTAACAACCAGCAAAAGCAAAGCAGACAGGTTGAGGCTGATATTACTAGGTTGAAAAGGTCCATGGATGTTGGCACTTTAAAAGGTAATAAGACCAGCTCACAACTCTCTGGTTTCCTTTGGCAGGCTATTAGATATAGGGGGAAGCCACTTGCTTTTTTCATTCATTTATTTATTAACAAGTACAGTAAAATACACATGCAAGGTACTGCTCCCCATCTTTACTTGGATCTCCGCCTCCTGGTCCAAGATTACTTTTCTATAATTTTTTATTCTGTTATTTTAAATCATTTTCCTATCCACGTTTGTTTGCAGGGCAATTGTCCTGCTTTTACCCCTATGTGCTTCCTTTTGCAGTCCCTTAGCCTTTCTGCAAACATTTTACAGCAACAAAGTTCGGGTCGCTATTGACTTATATGCAATTCGGCGTCAAGTTCTGGTACCCAAACCAAACTTTTTTCTCAAGTTCAGCCAAACCCATTGAACCCAAACTTCCATGGGTCATCTCATCCCTAATCAACAGCTATTAAAGGGAGTCTTCAACCCCTAAACCTGAAATTAAATTTACACTCGTATATGGGGAATTTAGTAAATCATACTGCAGGTTTTAGTAAATGTGGTTTTATAGAAATACAGTTTTATTACAGAACTTGATTGTGAGGGAGCTTTCGTGTGCTTTTGGTGTGGCCAAGGGCTCAGGGCAACATTCCGTACCCTCAATTACAATAATTTGCCATTCCCTTCATGGTGATTATCAGCACTCACATTGAAATCCTATCATATCTAACTTCCCAGCCCTCCATGTGCTGACCCTGGAGTTGCCAGAATCTGCATACACAGTGTCAATGTGTGCAAGGGCTGAGTTCTTATCCCCTTCCTCTATCTATAGCATCTGCATGTTACACACAAGATTGCATAGCAAAGGTGGCCGACACTGATAGGAGAGTGATGAGAACGTGCACATTGATTGTAAGCCTGTTTTTGCTCATCTCCCTATCCAGTGTATAGTGGCTGCATATGCTGCTGTATGATCCTGTGTGTAGCAAGCATCTTCCATATATAGGAGGAAGATAACAGTGCACCTGCACTGACATATAGAGTGCACAAAGAGTCAACTCCCTCTTTTGCCAGCATCAACCGCCACAGCTTTGTAATCCTGTGTGTAGCAAGCTGCTGCTATACACAGGAGAGGAGGATGAGGACTCGGGCCTAGTCCTCACACTGACACGGACTATGCATTCACTCAGCCACTCTAGAGATATTCTGTTCAGGGCTGGGGAGATAGATGGGACAGTGCTCCAAAGCGAGGACTGCCAGTCGTCATGATGAGAAGGGCCAGTATTGTCATTGTCATTGAAAGGAAGCAAGTTGCAGCAAAGTCCCATCATTTACATATATAATTAAACTGTTTCATTATTTTTTAAAATAAAAATAAACATTTACAAAAATCTACAGTGCTGCTCACCATTATTGGCCCCCATCATTTTCTTCATAGACTGTACAATATCTTCAGAAATAAATGAAAATGTACCATAGTTATATCCTCAGAATTTTTTAATTAGTGGTCCAAAGTAATACAACAATAAAATATTATTTTTCAACTTGCATGTTGCAATTTCAAAGAAGAAACAGATCAAACAGCATGTGCAACTGTAAAGGCACCCCAGATTAATACTAGCTTGCACACCCTTTACCATTAATGACAGCCTCCGAACGTTTCTTGGTGCCATCTATAAGCTTAATACACTTCTCAGTTGTTTATTTCCCCAACTCTTCCTTTGCAGTTTGTTCAAGCTATTGAATGTTTGCAGGGTTCTTTTTCCCAATGGCAGATTACAGCTCATCCCAAACATTTGCAATGGGATTGAGGTCAGGACTCATTGCTGGTCAATTTAATACAGTCCATTTATTCATTTTCAACCATTCCTGTGTACTTTTGGATGTGTGTTTTGGGTCATTGTCTTGCTGGAGGTTTCATGATCTTTTACTCAAATCGAGTTTTATTACACTTGGCAGGACATTTTGCTCTAAAATCTCTTGATAATTCTCTGGTTTCATGATTCCTGAGAAACGGTCAAGGCCTCCAGTTCCAGACACAGCAGCATTATGGATTCTCCACCATGCTTAACTGATAGTAGGGTGTTCTTTTCCTTGCAAGCTTCATTGCACCGTCTGTAAACAAACTGTTGCTTTGCATCGCCAATTAATTGAATCTGTCCACAGAACATTTTCCCGGAGGATTGTTGTTTGTCAAGGTACTCTTTGGCAAAGAATAGTGGGTTCCTTTTTATGTCTTTTCTTCAGCAATGGTTTCTTCCTTGGCCTTCGCTCATAACGCTCTGCTTGGTTTAGTGTACGGTGTATAGTACTTGTTGAAACCATCACCCAAGACTGTTCCAGTTTGTCCTTCAGGTCTTTGGGTGTTTGATATGGTGTTTTTCCACCAATCGCACCAACCTTTGAAGACATCTCTAGGTAATTTTCCTCTTTTCTTTTCCTCTTGGTTCTTGATGGTACCATGCTTGGCAAACTTCTTAAAAACATTGTGCACTGTTGAAACTGGGATACCAAGGTCTTTGCAGATGGCATTATACCCTTTGGAAGTCTTGTGTTTGTTCATAATCGCAGTTCTGTCCTCAGACAGCTCCTTTGTCTTCACCATTGTGACAAAGAAACAGGGCCAACTAATCCTAGTTGATCTTCATTTGTGATTTACTACAGGCAAGTAAAAATATGTTTCCACACTAATTTAATGTAAAAGGTGCCATTAACAGTGTCACAGCAAGCTTTAGGTTTTTAAGTTTTTCCCTCCCATTGTTTTATGTTTTACATGATTGTTTATCATTTGCTCTTTTGTATTTAACACAAGTGTTCTAAACAAGAAAAAACTGTTTCACTTGATTCTTTTTTTTCAGGAGATATTCCACATTATGAACTCAAACATCATGGGTGCCAATAATGATGATCAGGGCTGTATATGAACAATTGCGGAAAAGTCTAATACAGATCCATCATAATAACCAGAAAGATCATATAAATATAATGCAAAAAAATGAACCACCTAAGAACAATAGGGGTGACAACATTTTAAAAAAATGTTCAAATATAATAATTACGGTAATATATATATAATTTGTTTTTCATATAACATGTTTAAATGTATTTTATTAGTTGAATTATTGCACTTTAATTACATAGAGATTTGTCTTTCAAGCATCTACATATTTATGTCTTATGTACTCATGTATCCTTTACATTTTAATTTTATCACTTATGTCACTTTTTGGGTATCTTTATATAGTCAATGCAGTTATGTGACCTACGCACTATATCAATACACTCAGGTCACTTTTTATACATTTACAGTATATGTTTTTTCTTGGTTATTCATATTGGCTATTTCTGTGTCAAGGTATTTTTCAGCACTTGCACATTTTGGGTATATTTACACTGAGCGTTTTTGCTGCATTTTTCGCTGTTTTTTTGTGCTAATTTTCAGCTGCTTTTTACAGTATCAGCAAAGCTTATGATATTTTAGAAATCTCATGTACACACATTGTTTTTTTTTGTCATCAGGATTTTGCGCTTTGCAACTTTTTTGACATAGAGCATGTCACTTCTCTCAGCTTTTTTTCAGCATTTTTCACCCATTGATTTGAATGGATGGTGAAAAACGTTGAAAGTACGCAGGTTGACTTTTTTTTGTAGCATATTAGCTGCAGAAAAGTCAAGGATAGCAGAATGTGACCTCAGTCAGTTCCACTACATCTACAGTAGATAGCAGGCTACATGGTTGCAAGATACATCCATTCAGCCTGTCATCCAGGAGATCAGACCCGAACCCAATTCACTTGAATGGGGGGCACAACAATACAGTTTTTGCCATGCTGTCATGTGCATGACAGCGCAGCAAACACCGCTTCTGATCTGCGGTGATACCATCGCCACCAGTAAGAGAGCCTTGGGTTCCCACTCTGTCAAAAGACAGCGTAAGCGCTCAGATGTGATAGGAGGTATATACTCTAAGGCTCCCATCATCCGACACCTACTGCTGTTAATAAAAGTGAGAGCAGGATCAGATGATGGGAGTATTCATCAGTCCCTCCTGCATTGTAAATGAATAAAAAAAACCTGTGTGTGTTCCCCCCTATCTTTGCTAGCCAGCTAGGCAAAACTCACAGCTGTGGGCTGCAACCCTCAGCTGTTAGCATTAGCAAGATTGGCTGTCAAAAATAGAGGGGTCCCCAAGCTGTTTTTTTAATTATTTAAATAAATAATTTAAAAGAACGGCATGGGGTCCCCACCATTTTTGACAACCAGCCTTGCTAAAGCAGACAGATGGAGGCTGGTATTCTCAGGCTGGTAAGGGACCATGGATATTGCCCCCCCAGCTTAAAAACAGCAGCCTGTAGCCACCCTGAAAAGGAACATCTATTAGATGTGCCAAATCTGGTGCTTTGCCTAGGTCTCCCCACTTGCCATGTAGCGGTGGCAAGAGGGGTTCATATTTGTGGGGTTGATGTCACCTTTGTATTGTCCGGTTACATCAATCTCACAGGCTAGTAATAGAGAGACGTCTATAAGATACCTATCCATTACATATCCTATAGTTGCATTGTAAATAAAGGCACAGCCATAATAAAGTATTTTATTAGAAATAAAAAAAACACACTTATCAAATTTTTATTTAAAAATAATAAACACAGTTATACTCACCTAATGCCTAATTCCACCGAAGCCCTCATTGCCCTATATTAAACCAAAAATAAAAAACAACAATATCCCTCATCTGCTGTCATTCTGTCCCATGCTCTAATCCATGTCTGGGGGATAAATAGTTTTCAACCTGGATGGTGCCAAGATGCGACCATCTAGGCTGAGAACCAGTGGTGAATGAGCTGCTGCTAGTGCAACTCAGTGACTAGCGTTAACTTCATTGAGGTAACCTCCTGTCACAGAGGCTGCGTTCCCAGCCAGGCTGAACTGTGGTGAGATCCCCATTGAGAAAGTTGCACGGTGCAGAGGCGAGTTCACCGGGAGAATTTCACTGCGGTGAATTTCAACTGCAGTGAACTCGCTTCTGCACTGTGCAACTTTCTCACGGTGCTAGCAGGGATCTCACCGAAGTCACCACAGTTCAGCCTGGCTGGGAATGCAGCCTCAGCTCGCAGGAGCACATTCCCAAGTGGTTCTCAACCTGGACGGTCGCATTTTGGCAACGTCCAGGTTGAAAACTAATTATCCCACAGACATGGATTACAGAGTGGGACGGAATGAAGAAATGCGAGGGACATTATTGATTTTTATTTTTGGTTGAGGAGAACGAGGGCTTTGGTGGAATTAGGTGAGGTCAAAAGTATGGTTTAATTAAGATTATTAAAGGATATGTGTCATTCTTTCAATTAAAGGACTTTATTCTGGGTGTGTGTGTTTTTATACAATATGACTATGGGGTTAGTAATGGGAGCATCTTATTGACGCCTCTCCATTACTAACCTCAAGGCTTGATGTCACCTGACAATACAAAGGTGACATCAACCACCCAACTATCACCCCACTTGCCACTGCTACAGTGCAAGTGGGAATAGCAAGGCTAAGTACCAGAATTGGCACATCTTAGAGATGTGCCTTTTCTGGAGCGGCTGAGAGCTGATGTTTTTAGCCTGGGGGGGCAGTATCCATGGCCCCTTCCTTGGCTATTAATATCAGCCCGTAGCTGTCTGCATAGCCTTTGCTGGTTATTAATTATAGGGGGAATTGCCGGCTTTTCAAAGCATCTAGAGGTATGGCTCTACAGGAAGTAGTTTTTTTCTCTCTCGTTATTACAATGCACAAAGAGACATAAGCTAGCCCCAAAAATGCATGAAAAAAATGCACCAAAACCGCAACAAAAACGCAAACAAAAACGCACCAAAAATGCATCAAAACATACGTTTTTGCCACAGCTTCTTTCTTGCCAAGAAATCAAGTTTTGCTGCAGAAAAAAATGCAACAAAAAATGCCCAGTGTGAACTTACCTTTTAAGTGCATTATTTAGGTGAATTGTAACTATATGCACTTTAAATAATATATAATATTTTCAAGTCTAAAGGAATATATCTCAAGGTATAAGGGCAAAATAAATACTTTTTTACTTTTGTATATTGGTATATAAGGGGTTTGCACTTGTTGTTCTTCCAGGTCTTCATGTGGGGTGGATCTGCAGTACAGTTGATCCATCTCAAGTTGTGATAATAGCTTTCTCTTTATGACATTGAAATGTTGGGTGACTAGTTGTTTCTCAGTCAGTGGACATGCAGGTCTTGTATCCATCCAGAGTTTCCTCATACGCTTCATACATGCTCTCTCATTTTGTCTGCTTTTTATAGTAGCATTTCATCAGATCCAGGTTCTCTTGCCTTGTCCATGTATGGTTTGTTCCAGTAGCCCATTTATCACCAGATTGTCCAGGTTTCTCGATGGACCTTGTTAATCCGGGTGACGTCCGAGATGGCATGACTTTGTTCGTGACACTGTCATGTTTATTGAGGTGGGCACTATAGTATTGTTACTACTAATGGTAATTTTTATCATAGGTACAATTCAGCTGTGAGAAGCAGAATCTAAAAAAATAAACAGAAAATCACATTGTATGATTCTTTAAATAACTAAATTGCATTTTTTGAAGTTAAATAAGTATTTGATTACCTACCAATCAAGAATTCTGGCCCTCACAGACCTGTTAGTTTCTCTTTAAGCCGCCCTCCTACTCTGCACTCTTTACCAGTATTAATAGCACCTGTTTGAACTTGTTACCTGTATAAAATACACATTTACACACACTCCATCAATCACACTCCAACCTCTCCACCATGGCCAAGACCAAAGAGCTGCCTTAGAACTCCATGGACAAAATTGTAGATCTGCACAAGTCTGGAATGGGCTACAGGACAATTGGCAAGCAGCTTAGTAAAAAGGCAAAAACTTTTGGTGCAATTATTTGAAAATGGAAGAAATACAAGATGACAGTCAATCTTCCTCCGTCTGGGGCTCCATTCAAGATCTCACCTCATGGGGTAGGGATGATACTGAGAAAGGTGAGGAATCCGCCCAAAACTACATGGGAGGATGTGGTAAATGACCTGAATAGAGCTGGTACCACAGTCTCAAACATTACCGTTAGTAACACACTAAACCGTCATGGATTAAAATCCTGCAGGACACACAAGGTCTCCCTGCTTAAACCAGCACATGTTGAGGCTCGTTTAAAGTTCATCCATGACCTTCCAGATGATCCAGAGGTGGTATGGGAGAAGGTCATGAAGTCAGATGAGACCAAAATAGAATTTTTTGGTATCATCTGCATTTGCCGTGTTTGGTGAAAGAAGAAGGATGAATACAACCCCAAGAGCACAGTCCCAACTGTGAAGCATGGTGGGGAAAAAAAAAATCATGGGGATGATTTTCTGCAAAGGGAACAGGACAACTGCACGGTATTGAAGGAAGGATGGATGGGGTCAAGTATCATTATTTTTTAGATTTTGGGCAACAACCTCCTTCCCACAGTAAGAGCATTGAAGATGGGTCGTGGCTGGGTCTTCCAGCATAACAATGACCCGAAACATACCGCCAGGGCAACTAAGAAGTGGCTCTGTAAGAAGCATTTCATGGACATGGAGAGCCCTAGCAAGTCTCCAGACCTGAACCCAAGAGAAAATCTTATGAGGGAGCTGAAGCTCAATGTTGCTCAGGGACAGCCCCGAAACCTGAAAGATCTGGAGAAGACCTGTATTGAGGAGTGTGTCAAAATCCCTTCTGCATTGTGTGCAAACTTAGTCAAGAACTACAGTTAACGTCTGACCTCTGTAATTGCAAACAAAAGTTTCTGTACCAAATATTAAGTTCTCTTTTCTATCGTATCAAATACTTATTTCAAATGCAAGTTAATTATGTAAAAATCATACACTCATACAAAGATTCTGTCTTTCACAGTTGAAGTGCACCTACGATAAAAATTACAGACTTATCCATTATTTGTAGGTGGGAAAACTAGCAAAATTGCCAGTGCAGTGTATCAAATACTTATTTTACCCACTGTACATACCAGCTTATATGCATTATCTACGCCTTTTTAGCACTATATGCATCTTGAACTTCATATCACCTACATCTTCTTTTTCTTGATACGTTTTTATCACATATATGTATTGATGATACATTCACATTACTTATAATCACATAGTTTGTATTTATTTTTTATATGTACAGTATAGCTGTAACAACTCTGCTGGCTAGTGTTGAGCATTCCGATACCGCAAGTATCGGGTATCGGCCGATACTTGCGGTATCGGAATTCCGATACCGAGATCCGATATTTTTGTGATATCGGGTATCGGTATCGGAAGTGTAAAATAAAGAATTAAAATAAAAAATATTGTTATATTCACCTCTCCGGCGGCCCCTGGACATCAGCGGGAGGATCCGGCGTCCGGCACGGCTTCTTTCTTCAAAATGCGCGCCTTCAGGACCTGTGGAATGACGTCCCGGCTTCTGATTGGTCGCGTGCCGCCCATGTGACCGCCACGCGACCAATCAGAAGCCGCGACGTCATTCCTCAGCTAAAGTCCTAGAATGAGCGCCTTCTAGGACCTGAGGAATGACGTCGCGGCTTCTGATTGGTCGCGTGGCGGTCACATGGGCGGCACGCGACCAATCAGAAGCCGGGACGTCATTCCACAGGTCCTGAAGGCGCGCATTTTGAAGAAAGAAGCCGTGCCGGACGCCGGATCCTCCCGCTGATGTCCAGGGGCCGCCGGAGAGGTGAATATAACAATATTTTTTATTTTAATTCTTTATTTTACACTTTAATATGGATCCCAGGGCCTGAAGGAGAGTTTCCTCTCCTTCAGACCCTGGGATCCATGAGGATACATTCCGATACTTGATGTCCCATTGACTTGTATTGGTATCGGATATCGGTATCGGCGATATCCGATATTTTTCGGGTATCGGCCGATACTATCCGATACCGATACTTTCAAGTATCGGACGGTATCGCTCAACACTACTGCTGGCATCACGGCATGGCCTCGCATCTCTCACACTATCTTACCCACTGCTCCAGGTCATGATGTGGTTTCTGTTTCATGCCAGCTCCATGTTCTGTGTCTCTGCTCTCTGCATGCTTCATGGCTGTGTGTATCGGGGGCCGGCGCCTGAACTCTCTGGTTCTTATAGGAATCAGGTGCATCTGTTTAATCTGTTCCTGATGAATTACCAAGAGGCCTCCAGTATATAGTGCAGCTCCACCCTGTGGTCTGGGCCTGTGCAATGTGCTAGCTCAGTTTGTGTTTAGCTTCTGAGTTTGCCAGGCTTTGCTCTGTGTTACTCCCTCTCTGGAGGCTTTTCTCTGTGTTATTGCCTTGCCTTGATCTTGTTGTCCTCCCTCCAGGAGGCAGAATATCCTGGTCCCTGTGTCTTTGTCCTTGTGTCTTGTTCCATTGCCTTGTCTGTACTTAGTCTTATCTTGGTCTACTTTTCTGTGGCTTCCTTCCCTGCTGTGTCTTTCCTTGTGTTCTCAGTCTGATTTTGCTCTGCACTCTTGCGGCTCTGCCAGCTCTGTAGCTTCGTGGCTTTACCTCTGCTCCGCACTCCGGCGGTTCTGCTCCGTTCTGCTCTGCTGCTGCAGTAATCTCTTGCTGCAGCTCCTCTCCGCATTCCTTGTGGTTCCGCTCTGCTTAGCTCCTGCGGCTGCAGTAATTTCTTGCTGCAGCTCCTCTCCACATTAATTGTGGCTCTGCTCTGCTTAGCTTCTGCGGCTGCAGTAATCCCTTGCTGCAGCTCCTCTCCACATTGCTTGTGGCTCTGCTCTGCTTAGCTCCTGCGGCTGCAGTAATCTCTTGCTGCAGATCCTCTCCGTATTCCTTGTGGTTCTGCTCTGCTTTGCCGCTGCAGAAATCTCTTGCTGCAGCTCCTCTCCATATTCCTTGTGGTTCTGCTCTGCTTAGCTTTTATTGCTGTGCTATCTCTTGCTGCTATACCGCTCCTGTCCTAAGCCTTGCGGTTCTCTTCCTGTGTGAACAGGTCCCAACCTGTTCCTTCATTCTCCTTTCCTTCTGGCTTGTTTCCTTTCCTGCACCTCCTGTGTGAACATGTTCCTACCTGTTCATTCATACTACATATCCATACCTGCACCTCCTGTGTGAACAGGTCCCTACCTGTTCTTTCATACACCACACCTTCATACACCGTTCCTGCCAGCCCTGTGTTCCTGCCAGCCCTGTGTTCTCTGCCATGTTCCTGCCAGCCCTGTATTCTCTGCAGTGTTCCTGCCAGCCCTGTGTTCTCTGCCGTGTTCCTGCCAGCACTGTGTTCTCTGCTGTGTTCCTGCCAGCCCTGTGTTCTCTGCCATGTTCCTGCCAGCCCTGTGTTCTCTGCAGTGTTCCTGCCAGCCCTGTGTTCTCTGCCGTGTTCCTGCCAGCGCTGTGTTCTCTGCCGTGTTCCTGCCAGCCCTGTGTTCTCTGCCGTGTCTCTGCCAGCTCTGTGTGTCAGCCATGCCAGCCTACTCGTCTGAATCTCATCCGTGCTCATCTGCTAGTCCTGCCTGATGCCTGCACCAATCCTAGTGTTCCTGTCTCCCAAGTGGGATCAGCAGCCACAGCCAGACACCACCCTGGAGTAGCACCTGGCAGCTGCCTGCTGCACAAGCCTGACCTCACCATCAGAGGCCCCAGTGAAAACCCAGGCAGCTGTCATAGTCACGCCCCTTCCAGGGTAGTCTGGTTTGTGGCACAGTGGGGCCACAAACCCCCGAGCTCATGCCCACCAGTCAGGGCGTGAGCGTGACAATAGCATTTGAATACCCAAAAATTACTTAATAAAAAGGGTTATTAAGGTAGACACATTGTTTTAAAAGTTTTATTTCTGGTAGTCTCCATCATTAGTTATAATCACAGAAGTTCATCAACTTTGAGAGCAATTATAAGCTATGTGCTGTGGTGACGTTCGATACTCCTCTGTGGCCTTCTGTCAGTACAGCAGCATGTACGCATGCGTGATCACACTGGCAACCCCATTCTGACATGTTTGCACCTCACATGAGGTCCATAGACCAGAAAGTGGAAATTGCCCGGCGAGAGGAGGTCATAACACTACATGCACTATCACCACATAGTATGTACCTTATATGAGTTTATTTATTATACAGCCCTAGTTAATTAAATCAGCAGGATATATATATTGAAAAGTCCCCAATATTATTACCCTCCACCTGATGAAGATGGGTGAAACGTACATTGAGGCACTTGTATAGCTGATCCACATTGAGCTAAATATGTCAGTTGGCACATGATAGTAAATGTCTAAGTACTTTATTCAGATATATAATGTTTTCACTCTTAGGAATTTCTTTGTTTAATATATGCCATAAACACATAGCTATTTAATACATTTACACCCTTATGTGACCTTAGACATACCTTGAAAATTGATTTTGAAATTTACTGTTAGCATATTAATTAAAGGCACCATTAGGTGTCTATAAAGGATTTTCAATATCAGTAGAATCATGTTCAATATTAAACTGGTCATACATCTACTATATAATTGTCTAAGGGTCACTTCCGTCTTTCTGTCTGTCTGTCCTTCTGTCTTTCTGTCACGGATATTCATTGGTCGCGGCCTCTGTCTGTCATGGAATCCAAGTCGCTGATTGGTCGTGGCAAAACGCCCACGACCATTGCCACGACCAATCAGTGACGGGCACACTCCGGCGGTAACATGGCCGCTCCTTCCTCCCCGCAGTCAGTGCCCGCTCCATACTCCCTTCCCGTCAGCGCTTACACAGGTTTTAATGGCAGTGCTAATGGACCGCGATATGCCGCGGTGTAACGCACTCCATTAACGCTGCTATTAACCCTGTGTGACCAACTTTTTTACTATTGATGCTGCCTATGCAGCATCAATAGTAAAAAGATCTAATGTTAAAAATAATTTAAAAAAAATAAAAAATCATCGTATACTTACCTTCCGGCGCCTTTCCCGCTCCTCGCGATGCTCTGGTCTCTGGTGACCGGTCCATGCATTGCGATCTCACGAGATGATGACGTAGCAGTCTCGCGAGACCGCTATGTCATCACCTCGTGAGACCGCAATGCACTCTTGAGACCGGAGCACGCGAGGAGCGTCGGTAAACGCTTCCTGGATCCAGGGGCCAACGGAAGGTGAGTATATAAAAAAATCTACTATATAATTGTCTAAGGGTCACTTCCGTCTTTCTGTCTGTCTGTCTGTCCTTCTGTCTTTCTGTCACGGATATTCATTGGTCGCGGCCTCTGTCTGTCATGGAATCCAAGTCGCTGATTGGTCGTGGCAAAACGCCCACGACCATTGCCACGACCAATCAGCGATGGGTACACTCCGGCGGCAAAAAGGCCGCTCCTTCCTCCCCGCAGTCAGTGCCCGCTCCATACTCCCATCCAGTCAGCATTCATACAGGGTTAATGGCAGCGCTAATGGACCGCGTTATGCCACGGTGTAACGCACTCCATTAACGCTGCTATTAACCCTGTGTGACCAACTTTTTTACTATTGATGCTGCCTATGCAGCATCAATTGTAAAAAGATCTAATGTTAAAAATAATAAAATAAAATAAAAAATTATCATATACTCACCTTCTGGTGCCTTTCCAGCTCCTCGCGATGCTCCGGTCTCCGGTTACCGGTCTATGCATTGCGATCTCGTGAGATGATGACGCAGCGGTCGCGCGAGACCACTATGTCATTATCTCACGAGACCGCTATGCACTCTTGAAACCGAAGCGCGCGAGGAGCGTCGGTAAATTCTTCCTGGATCCAGGGGCCAACGGAAGGTGAGTGTATAACTATTTTTTATTTTAATTCTTTTTTTAACGGGGATATGATGCCCACATTGCTATATACTATGTGGGCTGTGCAATATACTACGCGGGCTGGGCAATATACTACGCGGGCTGGGCAATATACTACGCGGGCTGTGCAATATACTAGGCATGCTGGGCAATATACTACGCGGGCTGTGCAATATACTACGTGACTGGGCAATATACTACATGACTGGGCAATATACTACGTGGCTGGGCAATATAGAATGTGGCTGGGCAAAATAGTATGTGACTGGGCAATATAGTACGTGACTGGGCAATATACTATGTGGCTGGGCAATATACTACGTGACTGGGCAATATAGTACGTGACTGGGCCATATACTACGTGGTTGGGCAATATACTACGTGGCTGGGCAATATACTACGTGGGCTGTGCAATATACTACATGGACATGCATATTCTAGAATACCCGATGCGGTAGAATCGGGCCACCATCTAGTTTTATATATTTGGATTGACCTTGCAGAGTATTCTTTTTGTGCATTCTTTGCATTTTTTTAAATATGTTTGAGTAAAATTATTATATTTTAACATTTTGGGGATTTTTTTCAAATAAGTTAGAGCCTTCAAACTTCAAACTTCAAACAAGAGCAGGATTTATTAACAAATGCATAAATCTTACAAACCAAAAAGTTTTGTTGCTCAGTTAAATTTTTATAAATTTTAAACATAAAAGTGTGGGTCAATTATTATTCAACCCCTAGGTTTAATATTTTGTGGAATAACCTTTGTTTGCAATTACAGCTAATAATCGTCTTTTATAAGACCTGATCAGGCCGGCACAGGTCTCTGGAGTTATCTTGGCCCACTCCTCCATGCAGATCTTCTCCAAGTTATCTAGGTTCTTTGGGTGTCTCATGTGGACTTTAATCTTGAGCTCCTTCCACAAGTTTTCAATTGGGTTAAGGTCAGGAGACTGACTAGGCCACTGCAACATCTTGATTTTTTGCCTCTTGAACCAGGCCTTGGTTTTCTTGGCTGTGTGCTTTGGGTCGTTGTCTTGTTGGAAGATGAAATGACGACCCATCTTAAGATCCTTGATGGAGGAGCGGAGGTTCTTGGCCAACATCTCCAGGTAGGCCGTGCTATCCATCTTCCCATGGATGTGGACCAGATGGCCAGGCCCCTTGGCTGAGAAACAGCCCCACAGCATGATGCTGCCACCACCATGCTTGACTGTAGGGATGGTATTCTTGGAGTCGTATGCAGTGCCATCCAGTCTCCAAACGTCATGTGTGTGGTTGGCACCAAAGATCTCGATCTTGGTCTCATCAGACCAGAGAACCTTGAACCAGTCAGTCTCAGAGTCCTCCAAGTGATCATGAGCAAACTGTAGACGAGCCTTGACATGACGCTTTGAAAGTAAAGGTACCTTACGGGCTCGTCTGGAACGGAGACCATTGCGGTGGAGTACGTTACTTATGGTATTGACTGAAACCAATGTCCCCACTGCCATGAGATCTTCCCAGAGCTCCTTCCTTGTTGTCCTTGGGTTAGCCTTGACTCTTCGGACAAGCCTGGCCTCGGCACGGGAGGAAACTTTCAAAGGCTGTCCAGGCCATGGAAGGCTAACAGTAGTTCCATAAGCCTTCCACTTCCGGATGATGCTCCCAACAGTGGAAACAGGTAGGCCCAACTCCTTGGAAAGGGTTTTGTACCCCTTGCCAGCCTTGTGACCCTCCACGATCTTGTCTCTGATGGCTTTGGAATGCTCCTTTGTCTTTCCCATGTTGACCATGTATGAGTGCTGTTCACAAGTTTGGGGAGGGTCTTAAATGGTCAGAAAAGGCTGGAAAAAGAGATAATTAATCCAAACATGTGAAGCTCATTGTTCTTTGTGCCTGAACTACTTCTTAATACTTTAGGGGAACCAAACAGAATTCTGGTGGGTTGAGGGGTTGAATAATAAATGACCCTCTGAAAAGACTTTTCACAATTTAAAAAAAAAATAAACAAAGAAATTACATTCTTTTTTGCTGCAGTGCATTTCACACTTCCAGGCTGATCTACAGTCCAAATGTCACAATGCCAAGTTAATTCCAAATGTGTAAACCTGCTAAATCTGCAGGGGGTTGAATACTACATGTAGGCACTGTACATGTCTGATTTTTAGAGGGGCTAAAGCCCCCTATATTTAGGTCTAAATAGTTCATTTTTCATTTTGGAGGTGACAGACTCCCTTTAAACACGTGTGAACACTTCACAAATTATTTTTACAGTAAGTTTTACGTTTCTCACTGGAAGAAAACAGCAAATACATATATATATCTACTGTGCAAAGCTGAGTACAATGAGCAATTTTTTTTTTTACAAAAGATGCTGTTAAGTAAGATTGTTCTTACCTCTTCTGCATGACAAAAATCACTTGAACTGACCAAGCATCGGCTGTTATTCCTCTATTTACTTGGGCAACAGTGACCATGACATTTTGGAAATTTAAGATGAAAGTAGGGAAAGAAAAATCAGCAGAAGTTGTGATTCTGTCACCAATCATGAATTATAGGTTTCGTTTCCACAAGTTATATGGAGCTGTTATTAGTTACCGTTGTCTTCTTATTTTCATAAAATGCACATTGAGCAAGCACAATATAGCAAGATACATTTATCAATCTAAAGGATATTCTCCTGTCTTGTCATAGCAGATTCATGACCCATCTAGAAAATAAATGTGCTCAATAGACAAATACAAAACTGAAAGGGGGATAATAGCCCCGGCTGACAGAGGATCATTCTCTAGGTTACATTACAGTAGATTATACCATATCCCATAAAAAGAACAGCATGTCTTCTTGTCGATATAGCTACAGCTCACAACCCCATAGCAATAAACAGTTCAGTGTTAACCTCCTGACCCAAGCATCCTTCCATCATTTCAAGCCCTGCACAGGGTCATCTATTATAAGAAGACAGACAAGAGCGTAATAGAACACTGAAGATTAAACTCTCCCAATTCTATAACAAGAAAAAACAATCAACAAAATTTCAAATAACCCGCATTACTTGAATAGATTCTGTATAGAGATGAATGGACTAGGGAAATTTCGAATTTACCTGTTTGTTCTAGACAAATCTTCTAATCACTTGCTGCTCCTCTTGGAATTTTCGGTCTTCTCACATTTTTCCGGCCTTCCGGGTGCAACAGTGCCCGGGAGAGTTCCTTACAGGTGAGGAGAGGAGGGGCCGGTGAGGTGAGGTAATTATAATTAGTTTTACATTTCTTTAACCAATTGATCTTACATTACATTGGAGAAAAATGGTGGCCAGTGTGGGCCATTTTGTTGAATCTATGCGGAAGCAAATTATAAAAAATCCACAATTTTTGGATGAATTTTGGAGGCGTTTTGCAAAATTTGAATAGAATTTAATCCCACCTGAATTTATTTGCTTATCTTTAATTCTGCATATACTGTATATATCATGCCTGGATTAACCATGCTCTAAATTTGGTCTATACACGTTAGACTAACTCAGATCACACCTTTCTACTAATTTGAGTAGTTTTTTTGGCTTTCTTATTGCCTGTAGTCAGTGTGGAGCGAGCATACTTGGTAATGCTCGTTACTAGTAAAATGTTCTACACACCCAAAGAAAGTGGAGTACAAATCCAGATTAATTAGAAAGGTATAAATTTATTCCAAATTAAATCATAAACAAGGAATAACGTTTGAATCAGATATAACAGAGTTTTTACATATTCAGCAAGGGAAACTAATATAGCACAGAAACAGTGTGACCTCCTAATAATACCACATACAGATACATCAGTAAAGTGCACAGTGCATTGTAAGTAGGTGCAGGGGCTGGCTGGGCTAGGTGGCAAAGAGGCTAATACCCCCCGGGCTGCTCCCCCAACAGCAGTACAAGGCCGAGCACATGAAGAGGGGGTAAGGGGGGCTGCACATGATGAAGTTGGGGGAAACAGGACTGCACATGATGAAGTGTGTCCGAGGGGGGACTGCACATGATGAAACTGAAGGGGGATAGGAGGCTGCAAATGATGAAGGGGCACAGCAAATTAAGTGAGGTGGTGATAAGGGACTGCAATGGATGAAGTAAGGGGACTTCAAATTAAAGTGGAGTGACTGCAAATGATGAAGTGGGGAGAGGACGAGGGACTGCATATGATGAATTCAGTGTGAGGGACGGGGACAGCAATTTAATTGAAGGTGGAGGGTGGAGAGAGCAAATGATGAATTGAAGGGGGTGGGGAGAGCAAATGATGATCTAGGGAGAGAACAAATAAAGAATTTTGAGGGTGGAGGAGTAAATGATGTATTGAATGTGGGGTAGAGCAGTTGATAATGAATAGAGGGTGGGTGAGAAAGACATGACAATGAATTGGGGTGGGAGGGGCATCTAAATATAATGAATCAGGGTTAGGGTTAGAGCAGGACATACATAATGAGGGGCATTGAGGATGAAGTGACTGGTAATGAATTGGTGGAAAGAGTACAGGTGCTAATGAATTTATATATTGTGAATAAGGAGAATGCAGAGCATCGATGAAAATTAAGTAACAAATTTAATTTTTATTAATCCACATAAAAGTTATAATTATTGTACCACAAAATAACACAATAACAAGACGACACCAGTCAAAATGCAGAAAAACCACCCAAAACACCCCAAATGAGGGGGACAGCCGGATGATGGACCCCAACGCGTGTTTCATGGCAGCACAGTGCCGCTTTCTTTATCCTTGAGAAAGCGGCACTGTGCTGTTATAAAACGCATGTCGGGGTCCATCATCCAGATGTCCCTTCATCACGCCCCTCTAAGCCCTGCTCACTTACAGCAGACTTCTTGCACTTGCTATGATATTCAGTGACACTTAACTTTTTTAGGAAGTCTGTGGCTATGGTACTTTGTTGTGCGACCTCACCAGGTAGAGACCATCAGTTATTTTGACATATATTGGACCATGGGTGTCCCTCTTTAGGGTGTTTTGGGTAGTTTTTCTGCATTTTGACTGGCGTAGTTTTGTTAGGCTGCCGCCACACTAGCAGTATTTGATCAGTAATTTACAACAGTATTTGGAAGCCAAAACCAGGAGTGGGTGATAAATGCAGAAGTGGTGCATATGTTTCTATTATACTTTTCCTCTAATTGTTCCACTCCTGGTTTTGGCTTACAGATACTGATGTAAAATACTGACCAAATACTGCTAGTGTGACGGCATCCTTATTGTGTTATTTTGTGATACAATATTTGTAACTTTTATATGGATTAATAATAGTTAAATTTGTTACTTAATTTTCATCGATGCTCTGCATTCTCTTCTTTAATCACACAATGTCTTTGGGGCGAATTGAGTTAGTCTCGGCGTGGGCGTTATTACTCACCACATTCTCGACTTTCTAATATGTATTTGGGATTTTTGTTGTCCTTAATTTATATATTAAACAGGGAAAGTGGCTATGTATAGATAATGGGGGCACAGTGGTGGATTATAATTTGTGTTTGGAATGGTGGGATGATAATAATAACCAACATATTCCGCAACAATTTACATTTTAGAAAGTGCTTGTACAGACAATGGACATTAAGCATAACAATAAACACATAATGGACATTAAGCATAACAATAAACACACAATAAACACATAGATCAACAGATACCTAAAGGAATGAGGGCCCTGCTCACATGCTTATAGTCTGAGGTTGCATAATAACCAATTATATATTGATTGTGGGTGCATCTCTGTATTCAGATGAGTAGTGTAGAAGAAAGGGAAAAAGTGAGGAACGTGCTTTGGAAGCGGTGCTCTAGGTAACTGTGCTATTTTATGCAGAAACAAGTCCTGGCTGGAAGAAGTGATGGCGGTCAGTGCTGGATGAAAAAGAAAAGCAAAGATAAAGGACTTCAGCTAGAGATGTCACTGGTAGTGTTCAGCGATACCTTCCGATATCGGAAAGTATCGGTATCGGATAGGATTGACCGATATTCAAAAAATATCGGATATCGCCGATACCGATACTCGATCCCAATGCAAGTCAATGGGACCAAAATATCAGAATTAAAATAAACCCTTTCTTTCCTTGTAGGTTCATTCTACATGAAGGAAAACAACAAAGAATAATGCAGGATGTATTTGGGGAGGTGGCGGAGACATTAAAGTCATAGAGGTTTAGCGCAATCAAAAAGAATAGCCTTTTTTTTTTAAAGACGTTCGTAGTGACAAAGATATTGACTATGTAACTTATTTTTATTTTGTCAGATATTGATGTTTCACTATTCCACGCCCTTCCCCCTTTTTTTGTTTACTTTTCCCACACTTTCATCTTCATCATCATCAGCATCTTTGACATCAACTTCTTCACCTTATTCATCTTCTTATCAACTGTTATTATTCTTCCTATTCTACTTCTTCATCATATTCTCATTTGTGACAGGCATTCCCGTAGTTGTTATCTATAAAAGTTTGAAGATTACACCTTCCGTTCTGCCAGTCACAAAAGTTACATTTGTCCGCGTTCAGTTTGGCCTGCAGCATCAGGCTTTATCCAGGGGCACCACGAGGAGGAACGGACTCACCCCCATACACTGCTTAGTCTTCTTCTGCATATAATTTAGATAATATCTTTTGCTCTGATATTAAGTGTTATGCTTAATGTTCTTCTGCTCTTTGTTCTGCAGCCTCTTGTTCTTCTGCTTCTCGGTCTTCCATGTCGTCGTCTCCAGGGTCGTCGTCTCCAGGGTCGTCGTCTACGCCGTCGTCGTCTCCGTCGTCGTCATCGGGGTGGTCTTTCGGGTCGTCGACTTTAGGGTCTTCAACTTGGAAATGTAGCAGAAGGTATAAGAAGGCTGAGAAAATGCCAAGAACCAGCTGATGGAACTGGAACTCGGATGGCTACCCGAAGGTTCAAGAGCCTATGGAACTACCGAGGACCAGCTGACGTTACTGGAACCCGGTTACTAAGCAGGAGGTACCCGTGCTAAAAAGCACTACCTAGGACCGCCTGACGTTGGCGGAACTCAGATACCCAGAAGGAGGCACCTAAGCCAAAGGCTCTGCCCGGAACCAGCTGACGTTACTGGAACCAGGATGGGGAGCAGAAGGTACAAGAGCAAAAGACACTGCCGAGAACCAGCTGACGGTACTGGAACCCGGTTGGGTAGCCGAAGGTCCAAGAGCCAATGGAACTACCGAGGACCAGCTGACGTTACTGGAACCCGGTTACTAAGCAGGAGGTACCCGTGCCTGAAAGCACTACCAAGGACCACCTGACGTTGGTGGAACTTGGATACCCAGAAGGAGGCACCTAAGCCAAAGGCTCTGCCCGGAACCAGCTGATGGTACTGGAACCAGGATGGGGAGCAGAAGGTACAAGAGCAAAAGACACTGCCGAGAACCAGCTGACGGTGCTGGAACCAGGTGGTGGACCCGAAGGTCCACAGGAGAGGAGAGAACAGCTAGGCCGCGAGGCAGCCGCAGTTACCGAACCCCAACAGTCCTACAGCGGGAGCTTGGCCTACTGGCACTACAGAACCAGCCTTGACTGCCAATTCACGCAGCCCACATAGGAAGCTCCTAAACTGGAGGCACCCTGGAGTTGGCTAACCCGACCGCAACACGACGGGGCAACCATAGGCGTCTCAGTGAGCTTGACACTACCCGGAAACAGCTGACGGTGCTGGAACCAGGCTGGGCACGAGGGAGTACCCGTGACAAAAACACTGCCGAGAACCAGCTGGCGGTGCTGGAACCCGGATGCGTTGCCCCAGTGTGCAAGAGCCAATGGCACGACCGAGGACCAGCTGGCGGTGCTGGAACCCGGTTACTAAGCTGCAGGTGCCTGCGCTTAAAAGCACTACCAAGGACTGCCTGACATTGGCGGAACTCAGATACCCAGGAGGAGGCACCTAAGCCAAAGGCTCGGCCCGGAACCAGCTGACGGTGCTGGAACCAGGTGGTGGACCCGAAGGACCACAGGAGAGGAGAGAACAGCTAGGCCGTGAGGCAGCCGCAGTTACCGAACCCCAACAGTCCTACAGCGGGAGCTTGGCCTACTGGCACTTCAGAACCAGCCTTGACTGCCAATTCACGCAGCCCACATAGGAAGCTCCTAAACTGGAGGCACCCTGGAGTTGGCTAACCCGACCGCAACACGACGGGGCAAGCATAGGCGTCTCAGTGAGCTTGACACTACCTGGAAACAGCTGACGGTGCTGGAACCAGGCTGGGCACGAAGAAGTACCCGTGACAAAAACACTGCCGAGAACCAGCTGGCGGTGCTGGAACCCGGATGCGTTGCCCCAGTGTGCAAGAGCCAATGGCACGACCGAGGACCAGCTGACGGTGCTGGAACCCGGTTACTAAGCTGTAGGTGCCTGCGCTTAAAAGCACTACCAAGGACCGCCTGACATTGGCGGAACTCGAATACCCAGGAGGAGGCACCTAAGCCAAAGGCTCGGCCCGGAACCAGCTGACGGTGCTGGAACCAGGTGGTGGACCCGAAGGTCCACAGGAGAGGAGAGAACAGCTAGGCCGTGAGGCAGCCGCAGTTACTGAACCCCAACAGTCCTACAGGGGGAGCTTGGCCTACTGGCACTACAGAACCAGCTTTGACTGCCAATTCACGCAGCCCACATAGGAAGCTCCTAAACTGGAGGCACCCTGGAGTTGGCTAACCCGACCGCAACACGACGGGGCAACCATAGGCGTCTCAGTGAGCTTGACACTACCCGGAAACAGCTGACGGTGCTGGAACCAGGCTGGGCACGAGGGAGTACCCGTGACAAAAACACTGCCGAGAACCAGCTGGCGGTGCTGGAACCCGGATGCGTTGCCCCAGTGTGCAAGAGCCAATGGCACGACCGAGGACCAGCTGACGGTGCTGGAACCCGGTTACTAAGCTGTAGGTGCCTGCGCTTAAAAGCACTACCAAGGACCGCCTGACATTGGCGGAACTCGGATACCCAGGAGGAGGCACCTAAGCCAAAGTCTCGGCCCAGAACCAGCTGACGGTGCTGGAACCAGGTGGTGGACCCGAAGGTCCACAGGAGAGGAGAGAACAGCTAGGCAGCGAGGCAGTCGCAGTTACCGAACCCCAACAGTCCTACAGCGGGAGCTTGGCCTACTGGCACTACAGAATCAGCCTTGACTGCCAATTCACGCAGCCCACATAGGAAGCTCCTAAACTGGAGGCACCCTGTAGTTGGCTAACCCGACCGCAACACGACGGGGCAAGCATAGGCGTCTCAGTGATCTTGACACTACCTGGAAACAGCTGACGGTGCTGGAACCAGGCTGGGCACGAGTCAGTACCCGTGACAAAAACACTGCCGAGAACCAGCTGGCGGTGCTGGAACCCGGATGCGTTGCCCCAGTGTGCAAGAGCCAATGGCACGACCGAGGACCAGCTGACGGTGCTGGAACCCGGTTACTAAGCTGTAGGTGCCTGCGCTTAAAAGCACTACCAAGGACCGCCTGACGTTGGCGGAACTCGGATACCCAGGAGGAGGCACCTAAGCCAAAGGCTCGGCCCGGAACCAGCTGACGGTGCTGGAACCAGGTGGTGGACCCGAAGGTCCACAGGAGAGGAGAGAACAGCTAGGCCGCGAGGCAGCCGCAGTTACCGAACCCCAACAGTCCTACAGCGGGAGCTTGGCCTACTGGCACTACAGAACCAGCCTTGACTACCAATTCATGCAGCCCACATAGGAAGCTCCTAAACTGGAGGCACCCTGGAGTTGGCTAACCCGACCACAACACGACGGGGCAAGCATAGGCGTCTCAGTGAGCTTGACACTACCCGGAAACAGCTGATGGTGCTGGAACCAGGCTGGGCACGAGGGAGTACCCGTGACAAAAACACTGGCGAGAACCAGCTGGCGGTGCTGGAACCCGGATGCGTTGCCCCAGTGTGCAAGAGCCAATGGCACGACCGAGGACCAGCTGACAGTGCTGGAAACCGGTTACTAAGCTGTAGGTGCCTGCGCTTAAAAGCACTACCAATGACCGCCTGACGTTGGCGGAACTCGGATACCCAGGAGGAGGCACCTAAGCCAAAGGCTCGGCCCGGAACCAGCTGACAGTGCTGGAACCAGGTGGTGGACCCGAAGGTCCACAGGAGAGGAGAGAACAGCTATTCCGCGAGGCAGCCGCAGTTACCGAACCCCAACAGTCCTACAGGGGGAGCTTGGCCTACTGGCACTACAGAACCAGCCTTGACTACCAATTCATGCAGCCCACATAGGAAGCTCCTAAACTGGAGGCACCCTGGAGTTGGCTAACCCGACCGCAACACGACGGGGCAAGCATAGGTGTCTCAGTGAGTTTGACAGTCCCCGGAAACAGCTGACGGTGCTGGAACCAGGCTGGGCACGAGGGAGTACCCGTGACAAAAACACTGGCGAGAACCAGCTGGCGGTGCTGGAACCCGGATGCGTTGCCTATTAAAGATTGTCTTCCTAGAGCCCCAACTAGCGGTGTTGGAGCAAAGGGTAAGCAGGGGGAGCAGAGTGTAGGCCGAAGCCTGCACTGGAGGCAGCTTTGTGTCTACGTTGCGTTTGCAGGACACTTTGCCGGCTACACAGTGGGGGAACAGCTGGCGTTGCTGAACCCCACTGACACAATGGCGGGTGTTTTTCTCTGTGCAGCTAGCACTTCCGGGCAAAAACTTGCGGTGTTAGAGCCCAGGGGTAGCAGGAGGAGGAGAGGAGCAGCGTGTAGGCCGAAGCCTAGTTGAACCAATTTCAAAGGAAACCTTTAACCCCCCCTCAGGTCTTACAAAGTACAAGAGCCACACCTTGTGCAGCATTAATGCTGCACAAGTCAAAGGTTGCTCTATTAATTTGTCTACTTGCACACGCTGAATGAAAGACGTACACAATTTAGCCCATTCTACAGTCAAACTGTAGTGGAGGCGTGACTTGTCTTTTTAAGGAGACGCAGCACAGGTGTCCCAAATAACGCCTTCGTGCTTGGCGAAGCTTCCTGAGCGTTGTTATTTGCTGTACAGGAGTCTGCGCTCTTGTGTTATCCCTTGGCAATGCCCTGTTAGCGCTGCCCGTCTTATGACCTCATTTCATGTTGGCCGGTGCGGTTAACGATGGCCATAAATCCCAGACCCACAGTGCCTTTTCATAAAGTCACACTGCGGTGCTGGGATTCGTGGCCTTGAGCAGTAAATATTTTCGCCGCTCACACACGTCCTTACACCTGCTTCAGACTGGGCGGCCTCTGCTGATCCCTTCTCGCATGCCGCGGCCATGAGGCTGCACAGTCTGAAGAAGGCGGAAGGAGATGAGTGACGACAGGCGAACATATGCACTGCTCGTGCCCATAAACCACACCCTCGCTGACAAAATAAATAAGAAACCGAGGGGCGTTGTTTCAAGCAGGGCGGACGCACAGGCGCAGCCAGCTAACCAATGATGTCAAAAGACGGGAAGCGCTACCAAGGGTGGTGCTGCGTATCATTAGAAAGGAAAGTCACACCTAAGGGACAGTGGAATGGTCTCAATGAGACACATTTAGTACGTGTTTAATTAAACGTGGGCAAGGAGAAAAAGTCAGCCACCTTGTACAAATGCAGCAGTACTGCTGTACAAGGTGGCTGTTATACATAGAAACTCCTGGGGGTGGGGGGCAGGCTTCCTTCAATTTCAGTTCATGTGCCTGCGTGGCGTTTGCAGGTCACGTTGACGGCTACACAGCAGGGGAACAGCTGGCGGTGCTGAACCCCACTAACACATTGGCTGGCGTTTTTCTCTGTGCAGCTAGCACGTCCGGGCAAAAACTGGCAGTGTTTGAGCCCAGGGTCAGCAGGAGGAGGAGAGGAGCAGAGTGTAGGCCGAAGCCTAGTTGAACCAATTTCAAAAGTTACCTTTAACCCCCCCTCAGGTGTTGCAAGGTACAAGAGCCACACCTTGTGCAGCATTAATGCTGCACAAGTCAAAGGTTGCTCTATTAATTTTGCTCATTGCACACGCTGAATAAAACACGTACACTCTTTAGCCCATTATACTGTCAAACAGTAGTGGAGGCGTGACTTGTCTTTTTAAGGAGACGCAGCACAGGTGTCAAAATTTACACCTAGGTGCTGGGCGCAGATTCCTGAGCGTTGTTATTTGCAGTACAGGAGTCTGCGCTCTTGTGTTATCCCTTGGCAATACCCTGTTAGTGCAGCCCGTCTTATGACCTCATTTCATGTTGGCCGGTGCGGTTAACGATGGCCATAAATCCCAGACCCACAGTGCCTTTTCATAAAGTCACACTGCGTGGCTGGGATTCGTGACCTTGTGCAGTAAATATGTTTGCCGCTCACACATGTCCTTACACCTGCTTCAGACTGGGCGGCCTCAGCTGATCCCTTATCGCCATGAGGCCGCACAGTCTGAAGAAGGCGGAAGGAGGGGAGTGAAAACAGGCGAAGATATGCACTGCTCGTGCGCATCAATCACACCCTCGCAGTCAAAATATATGAGACAACGAGGGGCATTGTGACGGGCAGGGCGGATGCACAGGCACAGCCAGCCAACCAATGATGTCAGAAGACGGGCAGCGCTAACAATGGGGGTGCTGCGTGTCATTAAAAAGGAAAGTCACACCTCAGGGACATTGTAATGGTCTCAATGAGACACATTTTGTATGTGTGTAATTAAACGTGGGCAAGGAGAAAATGTCAGCCACCTTGTACAAATGCAGCAGTACTGCTGTACAAGGTGGCTGTTATACATAGAAACTCCTGGGGGTGGGGGGCAGGCTCCCTTCAATTTCAGTTCAGGTGCCTGCATGGCGTTTGCAGGACACGTTGCCAGCTACACAGCAGGGGAACAGCTGGCGGTGCTGAACCCCACTGACACATTGACTGGTGTTTTTCTCTGTGCAGCTAGCACTTCTGGGCAAAAACTAGCGGTGTTTGAGCCCAGGGGCAGCTATTGGTCTGTTGTGCCAGCGTGGCTTGTGCTGGACACGATTCCGGCTACACAGGGATCCATGGGCATGCGCAGTGCATATCATCGCCTCTCACTCACCTCCTTCCCGCTTCTTCAGACTGTGCGGCGTCACGGCCGTGGCATGCTATTAGGGATCAGCTGATGCCGCCTAGTCTGAAGAAGCGTGAAGAAGGGGAGTGAGAGGCTAGTATATGCACTGCGCATGGCCATGGATACCAGGCCCACTGTGGGATCACATTAGATGACACTGCGAGGAGGGATTTCGGGCAGCGTGGACGCACAGGCGCAGCCAGGACGACAACAAATGATGTCAGAGGACGGGCAGCGCAAACTGTGCATGGCCAAGGGATAACATAACAGCGCAGGGTCCATGACGGAATCAAACAACGCTAAGGAGGCAGCGCACGGTGCCAAGGGGGTAGCAATGACGGCTGTGCTGCGTCACATTACAAAGGAAAGTCCCACCTCCGGGACGGTTGGACGGTGTGAGGGGACACATTACATGAGTGTGTAGTTCATAGTTTGCAAGAGCATAATTTCAAGAGCGACCTTTTCTTTGTGCAGTATTAGTGCTGCACAAGATGGCTCTTTCAGTAACAAACGCCTAGGGGGGGGGGACAGGTCCCCTTACATTTTAGTTGTGCCAGCGTGGCGGTCGCATGACACGTTGCCGGATACACAGCTGGCGATCAGCTGACGTTACTGAACCCCAATAACAGAGGAGCGACTGTTGACTGTGCAGACAGCACTTCCAGGCACCAACTGGCGGTGTTAGAGCCCAGGGACAGCAGGAGGAGCAGATTGGAGGTATTGCTGCACACACAGCTGGGGATCAGCTGACGTTACAGAACCCCAATAACAGAGGAGCGACTCTTGACTGTGCAGACAGCACTTCCAGGCACCAACTGGCGGTGTTAGAGCCCAGGGACAGCAGGAGGAGCAGATTGGAGGTATTGCCGCACACACAGCTGGGGATCAGCTGACGTTACTGAACCCCAATAACAGAGGAGCGACTGTTGACTGTGCAGACAGCACTTCCAGGCACCAACTGGCGGTGTTAGAGCCCAGGGACAGCAGGAGGAGCAGATTGGAGGTATTGCCGCACACACAGCTGGGGATCAGCTGACGTTACTGAACCCCAATAACAGAGGAGCGACTGTTGACTGTGCAGACAGCACTTCCAGGCACCAACTGGTGGTGTTAGAGCCCAGGGACAGCAGGAGGAGCAGATTGGAGGTATTGCCGCACACACAGCTGGGGATCAGCTGACGTTACTGAACCCCAATAACAGAGGAGCGACTGTTGACTGTGCAGACAGCACTTCCAGGCACCAACTGGCGGTGTTAGAGCCCAGGGACAGCAGGAGGAGCAGAGGAACAGAGTCTAGGCCGAAGCCTCATTGGAGCAAGTTGAAAGGGAACCTTTAACCCCCCCCCCCAAGACGTTTGTAGCTGAAAGAGCCATCTTGTGCAGCACTAAGGATGCAAAAGGAAAAGGTTGCTCTTTTAATTATGCTCCTTGCAAACACAGAAGTAAACACTAAAAATGTGTCCCCTTATACCGTAAAACCGTCCCGGAGGTGGGAATTTCCTTCGTAATGGGACGCAGCACAGCTGTCATTCCTATCCCCTTCGTGCCGTGCGCTGCCTCCTCAGCGTTGTTTTAAGCTGTCACGGAGCCTGCGCTGTTCTGTTATCCCTTGGCCATGCCCAATTTGCGCTGCCTGTCTTCTGACATAATTTGGTGTCAGGCTGTCAGTGCCTGTGCGTCCACGCTGCTCCAGATCTCACCTCGCAGTGTCGTCTATTGTAATCCCACTGCGGGCCTTGGATCCATGGACATGCACAGTGCATATCCTCGACTCTCACTCCCCTCCTTCCCTCTTCTTCAGACTGTGTGGCGTCACGGCCGTGGCATGCTATTAGGGATCAGCTGACGGCGCACAGTCTAAAGAAGGCGGAGGGAGATGGGCAAAAGCCCGAGGTGAAGATATGCACTGCGCATGCCCATGGATCCCAGGCTCGCAGTGTGATTCAATCAGAAGACACTGCAAGGCGGGTTCTCGGGCAGCGCGGGCGCACAGGCGCAGCCATCCTGACACCAAATTATGTCAGAAGACAGGCAGCGCAAACTGGCCATGGCCAAGGGATAACAGAACAGCGCAGGCTCCGTGACAGCTTAAAACATGGCATGGCACCAAGGGGGTAGGAATGACGGCTGTGCTGCGTCACATTATGAAGGAAAGTCCCAGCTCCGGGACGGTATAACGGTATCAGTGAACACATTTTATAAGTGTTAAGTTCTGCGTGTGCAAGGAGCTAAAATAAAAGAGCTACCTTTTCCTTGTGCAACATTACTGCTGCACAAGATGGCTCTTTCAGTAACAAACGCCGAGGGGGGGGGGGGGTACAGGTTCCCTTACATTTAGGTTGTTGTGCCAGCGTGGCGGTCGCAGGACACATTGCCGGCTACACAGCTGGGGATCAGCTGACATTACTAAAACCCAATAACACTGGGTCGTATGTTTAGACTGTGCAGCCTGCACTTCTGAGCCGCAACTGGCGGTGTTGGAGCCCAGGAATAGCAGTTCAGGTGGTAGAAAGATGAACACATCAGGAGACCTGGATGACACCCAATTACTTAATCAGGCAGAGGAGTGGCAAATTCCTGCGAGATCCAGGCCTGGTTCATTTTCAGGAAAGTAAGCCGGTCAACGTTATCGGAGGATAGTCGCATGCGATGGTCTGTTAGTACACCACCTGCGGCACTAAAGACACGTTCCGATAAGACACTAGCCGCAGGGCAAGCCAGCACCTCCAATGCATACTGGCTTAGCTCTGGCCATGTATCCAGCTTAGAGACCCAAAACTTGAACGGGGAAGAGCCGTCTGGGAGTACACTAAGAGGGCAAGCCATGTAGTCTGTCACCATCTGACGGAACCGTTGCCTCCTGCTGACTGGAGCCGCCGGTGATGGTGTAGACATTTGGGGCGGGCACACAAAAGTTTTCCACAGTTGTGCCATACTTGGCTTGCCTTGGGCAGAGTGTTATGAAAGGCAATTCAGTACCACAATGGACATAGCGGTCAGAGCACATACAGTGATCTGACAATAACCCAAAGTCATAGAACGAGCTCTGAGACGTGGGAACTCTGCAGACCGCAATCCCTAATCCTCTCCAAACAACACTAGAGGCAGCCGTGGATTGCGCCTAACTCTGCCTATGCAACTCGGCACAGCCTGAGAAACTAACTAGCCTGAAGATAGAAAATAAGCCTACCTTGCCTCAGAGAAATACCCCAAAGGAAAAGGCAGCCCCCCACATATAATGACTGTGAGTTAAGATGAAAAGACAAACGTAGAGATGAAATAGATTCAGCAAAATGAGGCCCGACTTTCTTAAGAGAGCGAGGACAGAAAAGGTAACTTTGCGGTCTACACAAAACCCTAAAGAAAACCACGCAAAGGGGGCAAAAAGACCCTCCGTACCGAACTAACGGCACGGAGGTACACCCTTTGCGTCCCAGAGCTTCCAGCAAAAAATTAGACAAGCTGGACAGAAAAAATTGCAAACAAATAGCAAAGAAGAACTTAGCTATGCAGAGCAGCAGGCCACAGGAATGATCCAGGGAAAAGCAAGTCCAACACTGGAACATTGACAGGAAGCCAGGATCAAAGCATTAGGTGGAGTTAAGTAGAGAAGCACCTAACGACCTCACCAGATCACCTGAGGGAGGAAACTCAGAAGCCGCAGTACCACTTCCCTCCACCAACAGAAGCTCACAGAGAGAATCAGCCAAAGTACCACTTGTGACCACAGGAGGGAGCTTTGCCACAGAATTCACAACAGTACCCCCCCCTTGAGGAGGGGTCACCGAACCCTCACCAGAGCCCCCAGGCCGACCAGGATGAGCCACATGAAAGGCACGAACAAGATCTGGAGCATGGACATCAGAGGGAAAAACCCAGGAATTATCTTCCTGAGCATAACCCTTCCATTTAACTAGATACTGGAGTTTCCGTCTAGAAACACGAGAATCCAAAATCTTCTCCACAATATACTCCAATTCCCCCTCCACCAAACCGGGGCAGGAGGATCAACAGATGGAACCATAGGTGCCACGTATCTCCGCAACAATGACCTATGGAATACGTTATGTATGGAAAAAGAATCTGGAAGGGCCAGACGAAAAGACACAGGATTAAGAACCTCAGAAATCCTATACGGACCAATGAAACAAGGTTTAAACTTAGGAGAGGAAACCTTCATAGGAATATGATGAGAAGATAACCAAACTAGATCCCCAACACGAAGTCGGGGACCCACACGGCGTCTGCGATTAGCGAAACGTTGAGCCTTCTCCTGGGACAAGGTGAAATTGTCCACTATATGAGTCCAAATCTGCTGCAACCTGTCCACCACAGTATCCACACCAGGACAGTCCGAAGACTCAACCTGTCCTGAAGAGAAACGAGGATGGAACCCAGAATTGCAGAAAAATGGCGAAACCAAGGTAGCCGAGCTGACCCGATTATTAAGGGCGAACTCAGCCAAAGGCAAAAAGGACACCCAGTCATCCTGATCGGCAGAAACAAAGCATCTCAGATATGTTTCCAAGGTCTGATTGGTTCGTTCGGTCTGGCCATTAGTCTGAGGATGGAAAGCCGAGGAAAAAGACAAGTCAATGCCCATCCTACCACAAAAGGCTCGCCAAAACCTTGAAACAAACTGGGAACCTCTGTCAGAAACGATATTCTCTGGAATGCCATGTAAACGAACCACATGCTGGAAGAACAATGGCACCAAATCAGAGGAGGAAGGCAATTTAGACCAGTGTACCAAATGGACCATCTTAGAAAAGCGATCACAGACCACCCAAATGACTGACATCTTTTGAGAAACGGGAAGATCAGAAATAAAATCCATAGAGATATGTGTCCAAGGCCTCTTCGGGACCAGCAAGGGCAAAAGCAACCCACTGGCACGAGAACAGCAGGGCTTAGCCCGAGCACAAATCCCACAGGACTGCACAAAAGTACGCACATCCCGCGACAGAGACGGCCACCAAAAGGATCTAGCCACTAACTCTCTGGTACCAAAGATTCCAGGATGACCAGCCAACACCGAACAATGAACCTCAGAGATAACTTTATTGGTCCACTTATCAGGGACAAACAGTCTCTCCGTTGGACAACGATCAGGTTTATTAGCCTGAAATTTTTGCAGCACCCGCCGCAAATCAGGGGAGATGGCAGACACAATTACTCCTTCCTTGAGGATACCCGCCGGCTCAGACAAACCCGGAGAGTGGGGCACAAAACTCCTAGACAGAGCATCCGCCTTCACATTTTTAGAGCCCGGAAGGTATGAAATCACAAAGTCAAAACGGGCAAAAAACAGCGACCAACGAGCCTGTCTAGGATTCAACCGCTTAGCAGACTCAAGATAAGTCAAGTTCTTATGATCAGTCAATACCACCACGCGATGCTTAGCTCCTTCAAGCCAATGACGCCACTCCTCGAATGCCCACTTCATGGCCAGCAACTCTCGGTTGCCCACATCATAATTTCGCTCAGCAGGCGAAAACTTCCTGGAAAAAAAAGCGCATGGTTTCATCACTGAGCAATCAGAACCTCTCTGCGACAAAACAGCCCCTGCTCCAATCTCAGAAGCATCAACCTCGGCCTGGAACGGAAGAGAAACATCTGGTTGACACAACACAGGGACAGAAGAAAAACGACGCTTCAACTCTTGAAAAGCTTCCACAGCAGCAGAAGACCAATTGACCAAATCAGCACCCTTCTTGGTCAAATCGGTCAATGGTTTGGCAATACTAGAAAAATTGCAGATGAAGCGACGATAAAAATTAGCAAAGCCCAGGAACTTTTGTAGACTTTTCAGAGATGTCGGCTGAGTCCAATCATGGATGGCTTGGACCTTAACAGGATCCATCTCGATAGTAGAAGGGGAAAAGATGAACCCCAAAAATGAAACCTTCTGCACACCAAAGAGACACTTTGATCCCTTCACAAACAAAGAATTAGCACGCAGGACCTGAAAAACTGTTCTGACCTGCTTCACATGAGACGCCCAATCATCTGAGAAGATCAAAATGTCATCCAAGTACATAATCAGGAATTTATCCAGGTACTCTCGGAAGATGTCATGCATAAAGGACTGAAACACTGATGGAGCATTGGCAAGTCCGAATGGCATCACTAGATACTCAAAATGACCCTCGGGCGTATTAAATGCAGTTTTCCATTCATCTCCTCGCCTGATTCGCACCAGATTATACGCACCACGAAGATCTATCTTGGTGAACCAACTAGCCCCCTTAATCCGAGCAAACAAATCAGATAACAATGGCAAGGGGTACTGAAATTTAACTGTGATCTTATTTAGAAGGCGGTAATCTATACAAGGTCTCAGCGAACCATCCTTCTTGGCTACAAAAAAGAACCCTGCTCCTAATGGTGACGATGACGGGCGAATATGCCCCTTCTCCAGGGATTCCTTCCCATAACTGCGCATAGCGGCGTGCTCAGGCACGGATAAATTAAACAGTCGACCTTTTGGGAATTTACTACCAGGAATCAAATTGATAGCACAATCACAATCCCTATGCGGAGGTAGGGCATCGGACTTGGGCTCATCAAATACATCCCGGTAATCAGACAAGAACTCTGGAACCTCAGAAGGGGTGGATGACGAAATTGACAGAAATGGAACATCACCATGTACCCCCTGACAACCCCAGCTGGAAACCGACATGGATTTCCAATCTAATACTGGATTATGGGCTTGTAGCCATGGCAACTCCAACACGACCACATCATGCAGATTATGCAACACCAGAAAGCGAATAACCTCCTGATGTGCAGGAGCCATGCACATGGTCAGCTGGGTCCAGTATTGAGGCTTATTCTTGGCCAAAGGCGTGGCATCAATTCCTCTCAATGGAATAGGACACTGCAAGGGCTCTAAGAGAAACCCACAACGCTTAGCATACTCCAAGTCCATCAAATTCAGGGCAGCGCCTGAATCCACAAATGCCATGACAAAATACGATGACAAAGAGCAGATCAAGGTAACAGACAGAAGAAATTTTGACTGTACCGTACCAATGGTGGCAGACCTAGCGAACCACTTAGTGCGCTTAGGACAATCAGAGATAGCATGAGTGGAATCACCACAGTGGAAACACAGCCCATTCAGACGTCTGTGTTCTTGCCGTTCAACTCTGGTCAAAGTCCTATCGCACTGCATAGGCTCAGGTTTAAGCTCAGGTAATACCGCCAAATGGTGCACAGATTTACGCTCACGCAAGCGTCGACCGATCTGAATGGCCAAAGACATAGACTCATTCAAACCAGCAGGCATAGGAAATCCCACCATGACATCCTTAAGGGCTTCAGAGAGACCCTTTCTGAACATAGCTGCCAGCACAGATTCATTCCATTGAGTGAGCACGGACCACTTTCTAAATTTCTGACAATATACCTCTATCTCATCCTGACCCTGACAAAGAGCCAGCAAATTTTTCTCTGCCTGATCCACTGAATTAGGTTCATCGTACAGCAATCCGAGCGCCAGGAAAAACGCATCGATATTACTCAATGCAGGATCTCCTGGCGCAAGAGAAAATGCCCAGTCCTGAGGGTCACCGCGCAAAAAAGAAATAACAATCAAAACCTGTTGAACTGGATCACCAGAGGAGCGAGGTTTCAAGGCCAGAAATAATTTACAATTATTTTTGAAACTCAGAAACTTAGTTCTATCTCCAAAAAACAAATCAGGAATAGGAATTCTTGGTTCTAACATAGATTTCTGATCAATAGTGTCTTGAATCTTTTGTACTCTTGCCGAGAGCTGATCCACAGATGAAGACAGACTTCTAATGTCCATCGCTACACCTGTGTACTGAACCACCCAAATGTCTAGGGGAAAAAAAAGGCAAAACACAGTGCAAAGAAAAAAAAATGGTCTCAGAACTTCTTTTTTCCCTCTATTGAGAATCATTAGTACTTTTGGCTCCCTGTACTGTTATGAAAGGCAATTCAGTACCACAATGGACACAGCGGTCAGAGCACATACAGTGATCTGACAATAACCCAAAATCATAGAACGAGCTCTGAGACGTGGGAACTCTGCAGACCGCAATCCCTAATCCTCTCCAAACAACACTAGAGGCAGCCGTGGATTGCGCCTAACTCTGCCTATGCAACTCGGCACAGCCTGAGAAACTAACTAGCCTGAAGATAGAAAATAAGCCTACCTTGCCTCAGAGAAATACCCCAAAGGAAAAGGCAGCCCCCCACATATAATGACTGTGAGTTAAGATGAAAAGACAAACGTAGAGATGAAATAGATTCAGCAAAATGAGGCCCGACTTTCTTAACAGAGCGAGGACAGAAACGGTAACTTTGCGGTCTACACAAAACCCTAAAGAAAACCACGCAAAGGGGGCAAAAAGACCCTCCGTACCGAACTAACGGCACGGAGGTACACCCTTTGCGTCCCAGAGCTTCCAGCAAAAAATTAGACAAGCTGGACAGAAAAAATTGCAAACAAATAGCAAAGAAGAACTTAGCTATGCAGAGCAGCAGGCCACAGGAATGATCCAGGGAAAAGCAAGTCCAACACTGGAACATTGACAGGAAGCCAGGATCAAAGCATTAGGTGGAGTTAAGTAGAGAAGCACCTAACGACCTCACCAGATCACCTGAGGGAGGAAACTCAGAAGCCGCAGTACCACTTCCCTCCACCAACAGAAGCTCACAGAGAGAATCAGCCAAAGTACCACTTGTGACCACAGGAGGGAGCTTTGCCACAGAATTCACAACAGCAGAGGCACTGCTTCTGCTCCCTCTTTGTGCAGAGCCTCCTCCTCCACTGCCTCGACGCACTGAGCTGCTTTGTAAAGCACTAGCAGCACTCCTCTCAGTTGGACTGGAGAAGATGGTGGAATTCACCAGTGTGTCGTGGGACTCCCGCATTTTACGCTCCCGTGTCAACGCCGGGATGAGGTTTTGGACATTGTCACGGTAGCGAGGATCGAGGAGGGCGTACACCCAATAATCAGGCACGTTGAGAATGTGGTTGATGCGGCGGTCGTCTCTCAGGCACTGCAACATGAACTCAACCATGTGCTGCAGACTGCCAACTGGCCCAGAAACGCTGTCCCCTGCTTGAGACATGATCTCTGCCTGCTCTTCATCACCCCACCCTCGCTGTACACACTGACCACTGGACAATGGTGGAACTCCCTCCTCTGGACGTAGCTCTTCCTCGTCCATTGACTCCTCCTCATCCTCCTCACAAAGGGTCCCCTGCCGACCCCTTTGTGAGGAACCACGTGGCGCTGACTGTCCAGAACCTGATGGAAAAGGTGACTCCTCATCCTCCACCTCTTCCACATCATCCCTTATCCCTTGCAGGGTTTCTTGAAGCAAGCAGATAAGGGGGACAGTCATGCTGACTAGTGCATCATCTGCACTTGCCATCCGCGTGGAATAATCAAAAGGACGCAAAACCTGGCAGACGTCCTTCATAGTAGCCCACTCTGTGGTTGTGAAGTCTGAGCGGCGCTGACTGCGACTTTTTTGCGCCTGATGCAGCTGGTACTCCATTACTGCTTGCTGCTGCTCACACAACCGCTCCAACATATGTAACGTGGAATTCCACCTGGTAGGTAGGTCACATATGATGCGATGTTCAGGAAGGCGAAACCGACGCTGCAGAGCAGCAATGCGGGATCTTGCCAAGCTGGAACGCCGCAAGTGAGCACACTCTAGGCGGGCCTTGTGCAGAAGTGCATCAAGATCCGGATAGTCCCTCAGAAAACTCTGCACAACCAAATTGAGCACATGTGCCAGACATGGGATGTGAGTGAGGTTGCCAAGGCCTAAAGCTGCCACCAGATTTCGGCCATTGTCACACACTACCATGCCTGGCTGGAGATTCGCTGGCACAAACCACACATCGCTCTCCTGCTTTAGGGCATTCCAGAGCTCCTGCGCTGTGTGGCTTCGATTCCCCAAAGAAACTAATTTCAAGACGGCCTGCTGACGTTTGGCCACGGCTGTGCTCATGTCAGTCGTAACAGGTAAACGTTCACGGGTCCATGTGGAGGTGGACTGTGACGGATCCTGCAGCGAGGAATCTGAGGAACTGGTGTAAGAGGAGGAGTCAATGCGTACAGACTGGATTCCTGCAATCCTTGGAGTGGGCAGGACACGTCCTGCGCCACTCGCACGGTCTGTACCCGGTTCAACAACATTAACCCAATGGGCAGTGACGGAAAGGTATCGCCCCTGTCCATGTTGACTGGTCCACGCATCGGTGGTGAGGTGGACCTTGCTACTGACGGCGTTCAGTAGCGCATGTTTTGTTTGTCCCTCCACATGCTTGTGCAGGGCAGGGACAGCTTGCCTGCTGAAGTAAAAGCGGCTGGGCACCTGGTACTGTGGGACTGCCAATGGCATCAAGTCACGGAAGCTGTCAGTCTCCACCAGCCTGAATGAGAGCATTTCCAGGGACAGAAGTTTGGCAATGCCTGCATTCAGAGCCTGTGCTCGGGGGTGGTTTGCCGAGAATGCCCGCCTTTTCTCCCATGCCTGTACTACTGATGGCTGTAGACTAGGCTGGGAGTGTGAGGATGACTGGGAACGTGGTGCTGTGGGTGGAATTACACTAGGTCTCTGGACAATAGTGCCAGAGGTTCTTCCATGGCGATCCAAGGAGGAAGCCAAACCAGCCGTGCGTGAGCTGGAGGAAGAAGCAACACGAGCTGAAGAGGTGGTAGCTGCCGCTGTTGGTTGGCCTAGGTCTTCAGTGTGTTTTTGGAACTCCACCGCGTGCCTGGTCCGCACATGTTTCCACATATTTGTGGTATTGAGGTTGCTGACACTTTTACCTCTTTTTACTTTCTGATGACACAGCTTGCATTTGACAAAACAAATGTCATCTGCAACTGTGTCAAAAAAGGACCAGGCACTGCAAGTCTTGGGAGCACCCTTTTTGGCTTTTGAAAGAGACAGGCTCCTAACTGGTGCCAAAGTGGAGGCTACAGGCTCCGCAGTCTTCCCCCTCCCTCTCCCTCTTTGGCCCGTTCGGGGAATCTCTTCCTCTGAGCTGCTCCCACCACCTTCCTGTTCCTCACGCCACGATGGGTCAACGACCTCATCATCTCCACTACCCTCTGCCACCAACTGCTCCTCCTGGGTAGTCTCGGCAGCACAGTACACACCAGAAAGCGGCACCTGAGTTTCATCATCAGATGCGTACTGCGCTGTGGTCACCGCAGGCACTGACCCACCCGCCTCTTCAGAGTCAGAGAGACAAAGCTGTTGTGCATCACTGCACACTGCCTCTTCTTCCATTTCTCCAATACTGCTTGGCTGGCCCCCTGTTTCCAAGCCAAGAGATTCAGAGAACAGAAGTAGAGACTGCTCCTGTCCTGGGCTCTCTGACTGCCTGGCCAATTTGGCAGGTGGTGAAGAGACAGATGTCTGCTCTCCAGTGGTCTGTGCCTGAGAGGATGTGGCACTAATTGAAGTCGATGCGTTAGCTGCCATCCATCCGACAACGGCTTCAATTTGATCTTCACGCAGCAGCGGTGCACGGCGCTCTCCGACAAAGCTGCGCATGAAGGACTGTTCCCTGCTGAAACTGGGTGATGGTGAGTCACCAGTGCCCGCAGCAGGCACAGAATCACCACGTCCTCTCCCTGCTCCTCTCCCTGCTCCACGCCCACGCCCACGACCCTTACTCCCTGCCCTCTTCATCTTGGTTGACAGATAAAGATAAGCAGAAAAGTACTAAGGCCTTAGTGTGCTTATTCCTGAAATGCTCCTCCTAACAGGTGTAAGAAACACTAATGTTGTAAAGTGAGGACTAGACTTTATTATTAATAAAATGTGGCCTACACAAGTGTTAAGTGGTGTTTGGTGAACTTTACTTTTTTTTTGTGCAGATCGGGCTACAGAGCGAGTTTAACTCACACGGAGACCGTGCAGACAGCCGTAAACGGCGCTGCAAGGCCCAAAAACCCTCCTCTAGGTTATCCTATCTAGTGTTTTTCCATTATTTAGCTGGAGACGGGTGGAAAGACACTAATAGGAATTTTTTTAATAATTTTTAAACAGGCTGCACTAGTTGAAAAAAAGGAAAAGTTTTTTAATGGTATGAGGCAGTGACAAACCCTGAGCTGAATACAACGGGCTGTTGCTGCACACAGACTACAGGGCGAGCTGCGCTCACACGGAGACCGTGCAGACAGCCGTAAATGGCGCTGCAAGGCCCAAAAACCCTCCTCTAGGTTATCCTATCTAGTGTTTTTCCACTATTTAGCTGGAGACGGGTGGAAAGACACTAATAGGAATTTTTTAAATAATTTTTAAACAGGCTGCACTAGTTGAAAAAAATGAAAAGTTATTGAACGGTATGAGGCAGTGACAAACCCTGAGCTGAATACAACGGGCTGTCGCTGCACACAGACTACAGGGCGAGCTGCGCTCACACAGAGACCGTGCAGACAGCCGTAAATGGCGCTGCAAGGCCCAAACACCCTCCTCTAGGTTATCCTATCTAGTGTTTTTCCACTATTTTGCTGGAGACGGGTGGAAAGACACTAATAGGAAATTTTTAAAAATTTTTTCAACAGGCTGCACTATTTGAAAAAAGGACAAGTTATTTTACAGTATGAGGCAGTGACAAAACCCTGAGCTGAATACAACCGGCTGTGGCTGCACACAGACTACAGGGCGAGCTGCGCTCACACGGAGACCGTGCAGACAGCCGTAAACGGCGCTGCAAGGCCCAAAAACCCCCCTCTAGGTTATCCTATCTAGTGTTTTTCCACTATTTGGCTAGAGACGGGTGGAAAGACACTAATAGGAAATTTTAGAAAAAATGTGCAGCAGGCTGCACTATGAGCAAAAAAGGACAATGGATAGAACTGTGTGAGGCAGTGTGAACCCCCCCTGAGCTGAATACAACCTGGTATATGGCTGCACACAGACTACAGAGTGAGCTGCACACACACACACACACTGAGACCTTGCAGAACGCTGTTAAAACAGCGCTGCAAGGCAAGAGCAAGGTGAACTGAACAGTGAACACAGCGTTTGCTAAATTAGCCTTGGAAAAGCAAAATAAAGCAATTAGCTATCTCAACTGGCCCTCAGTTAGAACACAGCGTCCTGTCCCTAACTGAAATCACAGCAGAGTGAGCGCAAAATGGCGGCAGCGTTTTTTATAGTGCAGAGTGACATCATTTCAGCAGCCAATTACAGCCTTGCCAGTACTTACATGCCCACCATGCTAAACAGGATGTGCCCACACTTCCATTCATTCCTCATTGGCTGCTGCGTTCAGTTTGAATTATGGGAACTTCCGATTCCGGTATCCGATACGCGGGAAGTATCGGAATTCGGTATCGGAATTCCGATACCGCAAGTATCGGCTGATACCCGATACTTGCGGTATCGGAATGCTCAACACTAGTCACTGGTGAGTCAGTGTGTTACCTGTACACTGACACTATACACTGTATACTATATACAAAGCTCCTGTGTATAAAGTTACTGGCAGTCGTGATCACTGTATTACCTGTACACTGACACTATATACAGAGCTCCAGTTTATAATGTGACCAGTGATCCCTGTATTACCTGTACACTGACACTATACACTGTATACTATATACAGAGCTCCTGTGTATAATGTCACTGGCACTGGTGATCACTGTATTACCTGTACACTGACAGTAAATACAGAGTTCCTGTATACAATGACACTTTGTATTGTGTTTTTTTTAAATTAATGATCAGTATTGTAGTATTCAGTCACTATGTGGTGTTAATATGTGGTCTGGTCATGGCGTGGCTATATTTGTTCCTTGTATGTGGTATTCAGTCACTATGTCATGGTAATTTGTGGTCTGGTCATGGTGTGGCAGTATTTGTTCCTTGTATGTGGTATTATTCGGTCACTATGTGGTGGTAATATGTGGTCTGGTTTAGAGTAGAGTAGGGCCCAGCCGAAAGAGTCTTCCGTGTCATGGTGTCAGCTTAAAAATTAGTTTGGCCAGAACAAAAGCTGCTGGTTATAAATGTGATCTGGTGTTTGATGGGAACTGTTAATATCTGATCGTGAGGATGTGGTGAAGTTCAGTTTTTCCAAGAGTGGGCTATGGGACGGTGGAGGCGGAGCTGGTGTGGAGCCTGAACATTTTGCCAAAATTCCTAGTCGAAGCCCTGGTCTGTCTCATATGCTGCAGACCGCAGTTTCCTGAGACTTCAGTGTGCTCACGCAGGCAGCGCGATGACATTATTGCCTCATGCCGCTCTGCGGACCAGAAGAGAAAATGGAGGCTGCATTGCCGGGAATCAGGATGAGGTGAGTATAAACTTCATTATTTTTAATATGGAGACCTGGGGCCATCATACTATATATATGGGCAGAACTGGGCCATCATACTGTATATATGGGCAACTGGTGCCATCGTACTATATTTATGGTGGGAACTAGGGCCATCGCACTCTATATACTATATATGTGGGGTTGTGGGGACCACCATACTATATATGTGGGGCAGTGGGATATATTCATACTATGTATAATATATATAAATAAAATAAACTGTGGGGGCCACCATATTCCATATAAGGGGCTGTAGGCACATGATACTATTAGTGATGAGCGAGTGTACCTGTTGCTCGAGTTTTCCCGAGCACGCTAGGGTGACCTCCAGGTATTTATATGACTGCTCGGAGATTTACTTTTCATCGCGGCAGCTGAATGATTTACAGCTATTAGCCAGGCTGAGTACATGTGGGGGTTGCCTGGTTGCTAGGGAATCCCCACATGTAATCAAGCAGGCTAGTAGCTGTAAATAATTCAGCTGCCGTGATGAAAACTAAAACTCCGAGCAGTCTTAAATACTCGGAGGTCACCCGAGCAACGAGTACACTCACTCATAGATACTATATATAGAGGGGATGCGGGATCATCATACTATATATAGGAAGCTGTGAGGTACATAATATAGCATTTAGAGAGCTGTATGGGACCATCATACTATATATAGGGGTTTTTGGAGACATAATATTTGTATATAGAAAACTGTAAAGCCTCATACTATATATAGGAGGCAATGGGGACATCATATTGTATATCCCATATCTACTGTATGTACCAGTCTGTTTTTAAAGCCGGTTATCTCTGCTGCTTTAATGCAATGGCCAGAGATAAGCAGGAAAAAGGAGGGCCACCGCAACTCGAGGGCCACTGCCTTGTGATTGCCCTCCAGGCTGAAAAGTGCCAGCCAGCCCCTGAGTAGGTGGGAGAAAACACCAGGACAGGGTGGTAAATATATCTAATATATAGGTCCATTTAATTAAATGTTCCATCATTATGAAGACCTACCCAGCCCTGAGGTCCTTACCCATTTTGCAGTATAAATGGGTCCACGTGATATCTGATTCAAACCTTATTCCTTGTTTATGATTTAATTCGTAATTAATTTATACCTTTCAAATTAATCTGGATTTGTACTCCACTTTCTTTGGGTGTGTTGATTCATATTTTGGAGTGTCCAATTAGTATTCTGGTGTGGTCTTTCTGGTACTAGCTCCTCCACATGGTGTTGAGCATGTATGAGAGCTCTGTTTTCATGTTTTCCATCTTGGGCTGTATTTATTTAGTGAAAGGTTCAAGCAGGAACGGAGGGATGCAGTGACAGATGGGAGACAGAGCAAGGGTTAACAGTTTTTTTGACAGGGGAATACTCCATGCAGGGGGTAAAGAGTTAAACGGTATAAATGGTAAAGTGACGTTCAAATAACAACAGTTCTGTAGCAAGCGTATCAAGAAGACCCAAAACTACAGCTCATGCTGTGAACTCAATAGCGCCTCCAATGGTGGGCACGGTGTCCTTACTAATGGGGTTCAGCACGCAACAATACCCCATCTTCTGGTGACAGTGGCCGGTCTCCGGTACCTTCTACTGCCCCTAGTCCATATACTGTTGTGGCTAACTAATTGTGAGGGCCACAGTCCTGTACGAGCCCAGCGTGGCTCTGCTAACATATGCTGGCAAGGTTAGGTCACAAGTGTCTGGGCCGATATTAACCAGCACAGTGAGGGGTAGCTGACGGCCACACTCCGGTCTCTGTCAAGCAGCACGTGCGCGGAACTCACTGTCCAGGAGCGACTAGCACCTGGCTTTATGGCGGTCACTGAGCACACACTGCCTGTCTCTCTGGTCTCCGCTGTCGACGGCGGGCAACAGCGGTCGCTGGTCTGTGTGCCACTAGTGCTCCCTGTATGGAGCATTCCTCCCTTTGACTGCTGCAGCACTCGTCTTGGCTCTGCTCTGCGGGCACGGCTTTGCAAGACTCTGCTCTGCACAGCTCTCTCTGCTGGCAAAGATCTCTCCACAGGCAACAGGGGCTCCTTCTATATGGCCTGTTGGCGGTGCCAAGTCAGTCCTCTTAGGTGAGGAAAGCAGCGTGTGCCGCTCACCGTTCCGCGCGCTGCTCTCTGTGCTGCTCTCCGCCTGCGCCAAACTGCTCTGCTTCGCACGCTTTCCTCCTCTTCTACTTCTTCACTGCGCATGCTTCTTTAGCTCTCGTCGCCCTCCCGTGGCAACAGGAAACTCTGTCTCCCTAAAGCTTCCCCCAGGCTGCAGGGGAAGGTCCGCCTCCTCAAAGCTTTCCTCCAGGAACAGAGGATGCAGCCCTTTCAGTTCTGGACCCGGCATGCAGGTACCTGCAGTCCAGTCTATCTCCTTACACTCCCCCTCTCTTTTATCTTGCCATTCCATGGGCAAAAACTCATCAAGCTCTTTTTCGTTCTTTTGAGGGGAGACCAACTCCCGCAATTTTCACGTCCTCTCCTTCCTCTCTTCTTCCACACTCTGCCAAATGAAACCACCTAGGAGTTGCTCGTCAGTTGAGAAATTCTTACTCTTCTTCAATGGCAGCCATAGAAGAAAATTCCTCAGAAGAATTTTGTGTTGTCACCTTAGGTTTTTCAATGGCTTCCATCACCTTCTTCTTCTTTTTCATTTTCTTGGATTTGCTGCCAGCAGAAGTTTGAGCAGACAGTTCGCCCTTTTCTTTTTTTTTCAGCGGAAACCTTAGGAACTTCTTGCTCGGGCTCCTCAACTCGGAGACTTAGTACTGGCAATTCTTCTCCATAGCTCCCTAGCTCTTTGACAGGCGCATTCCCGTCATAACTGGAATTGGATGAATTAAGACCATGCAGGCCGGAACCTTTGTCATCCGTGCTGGGCTCTACGGGCATCAGTCCCCATTGCTTTTCAACCTCACTCTCTGTCTCACACATGCTTCATCTCTTATATCCAGTCAGGATCTTGTGAGCTAGCGGATGGCAAACTTTCCACTTCAGAGAAACTTCTCCTTCGGGTTGAATTTCACAGACGGGGCCTTCGGATCAAGTTTAGAGTTCCACCAGACACACCTCCACGTGCCTGGAGAGCGCAGACATCTTGCCGTGGCCAAAACTTTCTCCATCTCTTCTTGGCGTCCGTCGTCGTTACTCTGTCTGGCTCTAGTTGCGGCTTCTCTCCTCTCGCCATACCATTTTTCCCAGGGGTGACATTCTCTCAATTAGCAGATCCTTTGGAGGGATGAGCGTATCTTCTCCGTCGTCTCTCTCGGGTAGGGCAACTTCTGGACAGGTGCCCCACTTTTCCACACGTACAACACCCTCTTCTACGCGTGTCTGGTGGGCGTTTTGGTCAGGATCGCCGTCTTCTACGGGAAGTATAGTTCCTCCACCTTCGCTCTTCTCCCCAAAATATGGGGTTGAGTTCTGGAGCTGTTGCTGAAGTTTTTTTTATGCTCTGCACCTCTCCTCTAACCTCTTTCATCTGTTGACGTGAGTTACCTTGGGTATGGCGTTAGTCTCCAAGGTGGCAATATAGACTTCCTTCAGGTTCTCGATTGCTGTCCTTGTTTTCTCCATTCTATGCCGATACCTCGCAACTCTGGACCATCCCTGTCAAGCCTGCAATCCCCTGCTCTCGCTCGCCTATGCATGCCTCTGCCACAATGTCAGCAAAAGTCATGTGCGGGTCAACTTGCAGACGCTCACGTAAAGCCTGCCCAAGCAGCGCGTCTCTCTGGCCCGTCACTATGTGGTCTCACAGCACTATGTCGGGGGTCCTAAGCCTATGCCGTCTTCCTTAAGAATTGCAGTGTGTAACTCCTGTAGCACGTTCATGTACTGTCTCACAGTCTCCCTCTCTCTTTGAATACGCCTAAACAAATGTATGCGCAACTCTCCTATGTCAGTGAGGTCTCCAAGCGTCTCTTCAAGTATTTGCAGTATTTTGTCAAAGGTGTCTCACGCCTGGGGAGGTTGTAGCATGATGGACTTCCTGGCCTCTCCGTCCAGAGCCATCATGGCAACCTCCGCCTCTATTGGAGATGTTATGGGGTACATCTTCATCATCCCCCTGACGCACTCAGTCCAGCTCCATAATGGAACATTGCTCCCTGTGAACTTGGGGAAATTATCCAATATTGTCCCCAACCTTATGTTGGCTCTTGGGGCACCCCTGAGCGCTTGGTCTGCCACCCCCGCGTCCGTAGACTGTATCCTGGCCACTTATGCCAAGTGAAATATTCAAGCAGGAACGCGGGATGCAGTGACGAATGGGAGATAGAGCAAGGGTTAACATGTTTATTTACAGGAGAATACATGCAAGGAGGTAAAGAGTAAAATTGTATAAATGCTAAAGTGAAGTACAACCGTCCAAATAACAACATTTCGTTAGCAAGCGTAGTCCCAAATTACAGCTCCTGCTGTGAACTCAATAGCGCCGGCAATGGTGGGCGTGGTGCCCATCTGTCTCTCTCTGGTCCCTGCTGTTGATGGCGGGCGCTGATCTGTGTGACGCTGGTGCTCCCTGTATGGAGCATTCCTCTCTTTCTGCTCCATGGGCACGGCTCTTCAAGGCTCCGCTACGCACGGCTCTCTCTGCTGGCATAGCTCTCTCCACAGGCAACGGCGGCGCCTTCTATGCAGCCTGTTGCCAAGTCAGTCCCTCAGGTGGGGAAAGCAGAGCATACCGCTCACCGTTCTGCTCTCCGCCTGCGCCAAACTGCTCTGCTTCGCACGCTTTCCTCCTCTTCTACTTCTTCACTGAGCATGCTTCTTTAGCTCTCGCCGCCCTCCCGTGGCAGCAGGAAACTCCGTCTCCCTAGAGCTTCCCCCAGGCTGCAGGGGAAGGTCCGCCTCCTCAAAGCTTTCCTCCAGGAACACAGGATGCAGCCCTTTCAGTTCTGGACCCGGCATACTGATACCTGCAGTCCAGTCTATCTCCTTACACTACCTGAGCATCGCTTTACTCGCGGTGCTCGGCGAGCGCTGAGCATTTCTGGAATTATTCAGCGGGAGTTTGGGTCCACGCCCTGCATATTTGGAGCTCTTTAGAGTGCCAGTCTGTTAGGTGTCGAGTTCACGCCTCTGCACAGGGGGAATCTCGAACCATCTCTGCTGCGATCTCCCATTCTTCTCCAGCCGCAATGGAGTCTGCTAAGCGGAGACGTCGTTCCCAGCGTCTTGCTCAGTCTCACTCTGTGCATAGGATTACTGCTGCTTTGCCTGCTTCTGCCATTGAAGCCAGTGCTTGGCAGCGGCGAGCAGACACTTTTGGGATCTAAGTCCTGCTTTTTCCCTTCTGAGCATGCCCAGGGTGAGATCTCCTATTGGAGATTGATGGTCACATGTGTTATGACCTGGTGGTCAAAACAATAATGGACCTGGTGGTTAAGAGCACACGGAATGACCTGATAGTTACTGATAATAAAGTACGAGCTCTGGGACGTGGGAACTCTGCTGACCGCAATCCCTAATCCTATCAAACACACTAGAAATAGCCGTGGATTGCGCCTAACGCTCCCTATGCAACTCGGCACAGCCTAAGGAACTAGCTAGCCCTGAAGATAGAAAAATAAAGCCTACCTTGCCTCAGAGAAATTCCCCAAAGGAAAAGGCAGCCCCCCACATATAATGACTGTGAGTAAAGATGAAAATACAAACACAGAGATGAAATAGATTTAGCAAAGTGAGGCCCGACTTACTGAACAGACCGAGGATAGGAAAGGTTACTTTGCGGTCAGCACAAAAACCTACAAAAAGACCACGCAGAGGGCGCAAAAAAGACCCTCTGCACCGACTCACGGTGCGGAGGCGCTCCCTCTGCGTCCCAGAGCTTCCAGCAAGCAAGACAACAATAAAAATAGCAAGCTGGACAGAAAAATAGCAAACCAAAGAAATACAAGCTGGAACTTAGCTTCTGCTGGGAAGACAAGTCACAAGAACGATCCAGGAGTGAACTAGACCAATACTGGAACATTGACAGGTGGCATGGAGCAAAGATCTAAGTGGAGTTAAATAGAGCAGCAGCTAACGAATTAACCTCGTCACCTGTGGAAGGAAACTCAGAAACACCCACCAGAGGAAGTCCATGGACAGAACCAGCCGAAGTACCATTCATGACCACAGGAGGGAGCCCGACAACAGAATTCACAACAGTACCCCCCCCTTGAGGAGGGGTCACCGAACCCTCACCAGAGCCCCCAGGCCGACCAGGATGAGCCAAATGAAAGGCACGAACCAGATCGGCAGCATGAACATCAGAGGCAAAAACCCAGGAATTATCCTCCTGACCATAACCCTTCCACTTGACCAGGTACTGGAGTTTCCGACTCGAAACACGAGAATCCAAAATCTTCTCCACCACATACTCCAACTCCCCCTCAACCAACACCGGGGCAGGAGGATCAACGAATGGAACCACAGGCACCACGTATCTCCGCAATAACGACCTATGGAACACATTATGGATGGCAAAAGAAGCAGGAAGGGCCAAACGAAATGACACAGGATTGATAACCTCAGAAATCTTATACGGACCAATGAAACGAGGTTTAAACTTAGGAGAGGATACCTTCATAGGAACATAACGAGATGACAACCAAACCAAATCCCCAACACGAAGTCAGGGACCCATACAGCGCCGGCGGTTAGCAAAACGTTGAGCCTTCTCCTGGGACAATGTCAAATTGTCCACCACATGAGTCCAAATCTGCTGCAACCTATCCACCACAGTATCTACACCAGGACAGTCCGAAGACTCAACCTGCACTGAAGAGAAACGAGGATGGAAACCAGAATTGCAGAAAAACGGCGAAACCAAAGTAGCCGAGCTGGCCCGATTATTAAGGGCGAACTCAGCCAACGGCAAAAAGGACACCCAATCATCCTGATCAGCAGAAACAAAGCATCTCAGATATGTTTCCAAAGTTTGATTAGTTCGTTCGGTTTGGCCATTTGTCTGAGGATTAAAAGCCGAGGAAAAAGACAAATCAATGCCCATCCTAGCACAAAAGGATCGCCAAAACCTCGAAACAAACTGGGAACCTCTGTCAGAAACGATGTTCTCCGGGATACCATGTAAACGAACCACATGCTGGAAAAATAATGGCACCAAATCAGAGGAGGAAGGCAATTTAGACAAAGGTACCAAATGGACCATCTTAGAAAAGCGATCACAAACCACCCAAATGACCGACATCTTTTGAGAGACGGGGAGATCCGAAATAAAATCCATAGAAATATGCGTCCAGGGCCTCTTCGGGACCGGCAAGGGCAAAAGCAACCCACTGGCACGAGAACAGCAGGGCTTAGCCCGAGCACAAGTCCCACAGGACTGCACAAAAGAACGCACATCCCGTGACAAAGATGGCCACCAGAAGGATCTAGCCACCAAATCTCTGGTACCAAAGATTCCAGGATGCCCAGCCAACACTGAACAATGAATCTCAGAGATAACTCTACTAGTCCATCTATCAGGGACAAACAGTTTCTCCGCTGGGCAACGGTCAGGTCTATCAGCCTGAAATTTTTGCAGCACCCGCCGCAAATCAGGGGAGATGGCAGACAAAATTACCCCCTCTTTGAGAATACCCGCCGGCTCAGGAACACCCGGAGAGTCAGGTACAAAACTCCTTGACAGGGCATCAGCCTTCACATTCTTAGAGCCCGGAAGGTACGAAACCACAAAATCAAAACGGGAGAAATATAACGACCATCGAGCCTGTCTCGGATTCAACCGTTTGGCAGACTCAAGATAAGTCAAATTCTTGTGATCTGTCAAGACCACCACGCGATGCGTGGCTCCTTCCAGCCAATGACGCCACTCCTCGAAAGCCCACTTCATGGCCAACAACTCACGATTACCAACATCATAGTTACGCTCAGCAGGCGAAAACTTTCTAGAAAAGAAAGCACATGGCTTCATCACTGAGCCATCAGAACTTCTTTGTGACAAAACAGCCCCTGCTCCAATCTCAGAAGCATCAACCTCAACCTGAAACGGGAGCGAAACATCTGGCTGGCACAACACAGGGGCAGAAGAAAAATGACGCTTCAACTCCTGAAAAGCCTCTACAGCAGCAGAAGACCAATTGACCACATCAGCACCCTTCTTGGTCAAATTAGTCAACGGTTTAGCAACAGTAGAAAAATTAGCGATGAAGCGCCAATAAAAATTAGCAAAGCCCAGGAACTTTTGCAGGCTCTTCACAGATGTCGGCTGAGTCCAATCGTAAATGGCCTGGACTTTAACAGGGTCCATCTCGATAGTAGAAGGGGAAAAAATGAACCCCAAAAATGAAACCTTCTGAACTCCAAAGAGACACTTTGACCCCTTCACAAACAAGGAATTAGCACGAAGGACCTGGAACACCATTCTGACCTGCTTCACATGAGACTCCCAATCATCCGAAAAGACCAAAATATCATCCAAATACACAATCAGGAATTTATCCAGGTACTCTCGGAAGATGCCATGCATATAGGACTGAAATACTGATGGAGCATTGGAAAGCCCGAATGGCATAACCAGGTACTCAAAATGGCCCTCGGGCGTATTAAATGCTGTTTTCCATTCATCGCCTTGTTTAATACGCACAAGATTATACGCCCCTCGAAGATCTATCTTGGTGAACCAACTAGCCCCTTTAATACGAGCAAACAAATCAGACAGCAACGGCAAAGGATACTGAAATTTGACTGTAATTTTATTAAGAAGGCGGTAATCAATACAAGGTCTCAAAGAACCATCCTTCTTGGCCACAAAAAAGAACCCTGCTCCTAACGGTGATGACGACGGGCGAATATGGCCTTTCTCCAAGGACTCCTTTATATAACTCCACATAGCGGCGTGCTCTGGCACAGATAAATTGAACAATCGGCCCTTAGGAAGCTTACTACCAGGAATCAAATTAATTGCACAATCGCAATCCCTATGAGGAGGTAGGGCACTGGCTTTGGGCTCATCAAATACATCCCGATAATCCAACAAAAACTCTGGAACTTCAGAAGGAGTGGAAGACGAAATAGACAAAAATGGAACATCACCATGCACCCCCTGGCAACTCCAGCTGGACACAGACATAGATTTCCAGTCCAATACTGGATTATGAACCTGTAGCCTTGGCAACCCCAAAACGACCACATCATGCAGATTATGCAACACCAGAAAGTGGATATCCTCCTGATGTGCAGGAGCCATGCACATGGTCAATTGGGTCCAGTACTGAGGCTTATTCTTGGCCAAAGGCGTAGCATCAATTCCTCTCAATGGAATAGGATACTGCAAGGGCTCCAAGAAAAAACCACAGCGCCTAGCATACTCCAAGTCCATCAAATTCAGGGCAGCGCCTGAATCCACAAATGCCATAACAGAATAGGATGACAAAGAGCAAATCAGAGTAACAGACAATAGAAATTTAGACTGTACCGTACCAATGGTGGCAGACCTAGCGAAACGCTTAGTGCGCTTAGGACAATCGGAGATAGCATGAGTGGAATCACCACAGTAAAAACATAGCCCATTCCGACATCTGCGTTCTTGCCGTTCAGCTCTGGTCAAAGTCCTATCACATTGCATAGGCTCAGGCCCATGCTCAGATAGTACCGCCAAATGGTGCAGAGCTTTACGCTCATGCAAGCGTCGATCGATCTGAATGGCCAAGGACATAGACTCATTCAGACCAGCAGGCATGGGAAACCCCACCATGACATCCCTAAGGGCTTCAGAGAGACCCTTTCTGAAGATTGCTGCCAGGGCACATTCATTCCACTGAGTGAGCACAGACCACTTTCTAAACTTCTGACAATATATCTCCGCTTCATCCTGACCCTGACACAGAGCCAGCAAGATTTTCTCTGCCTGATCCACTGAATTAGGTTCGTCATAAAGCAATCCAAGCGCCAGGAAAAACGCATCAACATCACGCAATGCCGGATCTCCTGGCGCAAGAGAAAATGCCCAGTCTTGAGGGTCACTACGTAACAAAGAAATAATGATCTTTACTTGTTGAACAGGGTCACCTGAGGAGCGAGGTTTCAAGGCAAGAAACAATTTACAATTATTTTTGAAATTCAAGAACTTAGATCTATCACCAAAAAACAAATCAGGAATTGGAATCCTAGGCTCTGACATCGGATTCTGAACCACAAAATTTTGAATGTTTTGTACCCTTGTAGTGAGATTATCCATCCAAGAGGACAGACCTTGAATGTGCATGTTTACACCAGTGTCCTGAACCACCCAGAGGTAAAGGGGAAAAGAGAGACAAAACACACTGCAAAGAAAAAAAAATGGTCTCAGAACTTCTCTTATCCCTCTATTGAGATGCATTAGTACTTTGGGCCACCTGTACTGTTATGACCTGGTGGTCAGGACAATAATGGACCTGGTGGTTAATGACCTGATAGTTACTGACGGAATGACCTGATAGTTACTGATAATAAAGGACGAGCTCTGGGACGTGGGAACTCTGCTGACCGCAATCCCTAATCCTATCAAACACACTAGAAATAGCCGTGGATTGCGCCTAACGCTCCCTATGCAACTCGGCACAGCCTAAGGAACTAGCTAGCCCTGAAGATAGAAAAATAAAGCCTACCTTGCCTCATAGAAATTCCCCAAAGGAAAAGACAGCCCCCCACATATAATGACTGTGAGTAAAGATGAAAATACAAACACAGAGATGAAATAGATTTAGCAAAGTGAGGCCCGACTTACTGAACAGACCGAGGATAGGAAAGGTTACTTTGCAGTCAGCACAAAAACCTACAAAAAGACCACGCAGAGGGCGCAAAAAAGACCCTCCGCACCGACTCATGGTGCGGAGGCGCTCTCTCTGCGTCCCAGAGCTTCCAGCAAGCAAGACAACAATAAAAATAGCAAGCTGGACAGAAAAATAGCAAACCAAAGAAATACAAGCTGGAACTTAGCTTCTGCTGGGAAGACAGGTCACAAGAACGATCCAGGAGTGAACTAGACCAATACTGGAACATTGACGGGTGGCATGGAGCAAAGATCTAAGTGGAGTTAAATAGAGCAGCAGCTAACGAATTAACCTCGTCACTTGTGGAAGGAAACTCAGAAACACCCACCAGAGGAAGTCCATGGACAGAACCAGCCGAAGTACCATTCATGACCACAGGAGGGAGCCCGACAACAGAATTCACAACACACATGCTCAGATGCTGCAGCGGTTCCCATTGGTCCTTTATTGGAAGGTCCTGAACGTGCTGCAGCTATATACGCTGCGCATGACAGCACGGCCATGCGCTAGTGTATATTTTTAAACGTGTGTGTTGTGAGTGAAAGTCGTTCATTAAAATCCCCTCCCTATTGGATGACTGTTCGCGGAAGGTGGGTGATTGCTATCTAGCGCCCGACTTAGCTACCAGCACGTTACACACCTTACAGTGTCTAATTGCTGTGACCGCCAGTGCGGCGCCATGCGCTTTCACAGCGCTTTCCTGACCCAAGCCTGAGTGGTTAGTGGCGTCCGCCAGTGCGGCACCGCATGCACTCTCGTGCATCTTTTGTTATTACTTTGGGTACGCTGACACCCCATTAGCGGTGTCGAGCGCAAGTAGTCTAGTCGGACTCGGATCCCAAGTCTTGGGACTGAGCTTGGTGACTCCTTGCTTGCGCTCTTGTGTGCGGTACCGCGGCCCTGTAACTTAACAGGGTTCGCTTCCTTCACACAGTGTGAACTTAACCCGTGTGTGTATTCACATTGTACCGCCATATAGTCCGTCATTACTTGGCAGCAGGTTCCATCTCTGCACGGTGGACCCCGGGCTGCGAATGCACCTTAATCTATCTTATTATTTGGTGCGTTCCGCTAGCCCTAACACAGTCAACATGCAGAGATTGTCTGCCAAGCACTGTAATAACACAGCCATGTTGGTTGGGGCATTACAGTGATTGGCTGGCCGCACAACGTCATCAGGTTTATATCAGACCTGGCGTTGACCTGCTCGGCACAGTCACCTCCTGAATCAGACAGTGTAGGGAGATTTGCTGGCAAGATAGGGTTAGATTTGGGGGTTTATAAGTTAGTGTGGGTATACCATAATAGAATACACAAATCCAGCTTAATCAACAGTCCTTCTAAAAACTAATTATAGATATCAGTAGCACGCAGGCTTTTTATGTGGCTTACTTCATTGCATACATCAAGTGGGTCCATTCCATTATTGTCTGCTGCTGCTTATTACATATATTGACTATATATACATAGCCCCAGGTATCAGTGGCCATGAATATTTTTTTTGCATCTTAATTATTTTATTGCAAAGCAATCCAGAGCCCCCTTTTTAATCTCCATTTGCTTGTTGACACTGCAGAATACAGACAGATCCTTTTTATAGTACAGCATGAAAAGGCAGCTATTTTAAACGGGTTTGCCCGTTCCAGCCATCACATCTGAGTGCGCAGAAAATTCTGCCATTTTTGTGGTACTGTAAAAAATTTTTGGAGTGTCTTATCTAATTTCTTGACACCATTTTGCTGCCCAAAAATATTTTACACTGGGATGTGTCCGCCCACACGGATCACATATCATTGCGCTCAAAATTGTGCCATTTCAGGCCTCCATAGAATTTTTTTTTGTTGTGTCTTAGCCTACTCATTGACACAATTTAGCTGGGGAAAAAAAAAATACAGGCCAGATTTTTGAATGTGGGCTACCTCCGTCAGACGTCTCATCTATCTGTGGGCTACAAATTGTGGCATTTGAGGTCTACATTCAAATGTTTTTCTGTGTGTTACCCTAGTTCTATACACTATTTTGCGTTAAAAAAAACAAAAAAGACAGGCCACTAGTGTTGAGCATTCCGATACCGCAAATATCGGGTATCGGAAAGCAAGGCGGTTGCAGCGGTGATGACCAGGGCGCGTCAGAGGGTGAGTATATCAATATTTTTTTTTTTTATTCTTTATTTTGCACATGAATATGGATCCCAGGGCCTGAAGGAGAGTTTCCTCTCCTTCAGACCCTGGGATCCATTACAGGATACCTTCCGATATTTGTGTCCCATTGACTTGTATTGGTATCGGATATCGGTATCGGCAATATCCGATATTTTTCGGATATCGGCCGATACCATCCGATACCGATACTTTCAAATATCGGACGGTATCGCTCAACACTACAGGCCACATATTGAACAGTGTGGTATCTCCGTCAGAGTCCTCATCTACCTGTGGCCTACAAATTGTGGCATTTGAGGCCAACATTCAAATGTTTTGGCTGTGTGTAACCCTAGTTCTATACACTATTTTGCGTAAAAAAAGGCTACATATTGAACAGTGTGGTATCTCCGTCAGATGCCTTATCTCTCTGTGGCCTACGAATTGTGGCACTTCAGGCCTCCATTCAACTGTTTTTGCTTTGTGTTACCCCAGTTATTTACAATAGTTTGCTAAAAATTGTTACCTACAGTCCAGATATTTTAAACTGTGCTTTTTCCGCACATGGATCACATATAAGTTCGCTCCAAATTCAGCCATTTTAAGTGAATGTGGAAAATATTGTAGTCCATTTAAAATGGGCAAGACGCGTGGCAAGAGATGGGGAAGTGGACGTGATGGCGATGGTGCATGCAGAGGCGAAGTCCATGGGCAAGCTGAAATTGTGCCACAACAAACACCCACATCTTCGGGCCCGACCTTCCTGTCCGAATTACTAGGGTACCACAGAACACCACCATTGAACCCAGAGCAGTGTCAAAAGGTTGTTGGTTGGTTATCGGATAATGCTCCAGTCACTTTGCCACCATCACCAGCAACCTGTCTTCCACACGGTCAAGTCTGGGTAGCCATGAGTCTGGACCGCATATTCCTCACCTTTATCCTCTTTCCTCCCACCATGCCGAATGCCCGGAGACACCTGATCCCACACTTGGACACTCTGAAGAGCTGTTCACTTTTCCATTTATAGATTTGGGCCTCTCGCCAGTTCCACTTGAAAAGGGAAGATGAGATCGTATGTAGCAATGCCCAAATATTTGTGCAGGCATGGTCACACAAAGGCAATGGTGGGAACATGTCACAAGAGGTGGATGAAGCTTAGACACAATTGCCAGAAAGTCAGGCGGAGGACCAGGCTGCAGAAGTGGAAGACAAGGTGGTGGATGATATAGTAACTTACCCAACCTGGCAGAAGAACATGCAGAGTGAGGACAGCAGCACACAGAGGTAGGAAGGCAGGAAGAAGCAGTGTGATGGCCACAGATAGAAGGCGGGAAACCGTTCCTCGTATCACCAACACGATGGAAGTTTGCAGTCCAACTGTTAGGTCTTCCCGAGTCTTGTTGTTTTTTAAAGATTCTGCCGATAACCCCAAACAGGACATTTTCATCAGCAGGGGTAGCAAAACTACCAGCCTCAACACCACCAGCATGATCAGGGACATGGCAGCAAAGCACCTGACTTTGTGGGCTGAACCCCAGGCTCTAGGAACACTGCGGGTGACACCACTGCCTCTTCCGCTGTTGTGCGTGCAAGCCAATCCTCTGTGCATGATGCATGCAAAGATGTCTCCTGCCCTGCACCTGTCGTTGCCCACACTCAACTAGCACCATCATCAAGCACATCCATGTCCTTGTCCCAGCGCAGCCTTCAGTTGTTCATACCCCAGTCATTGGAATGCAAGCAGAAATACTCAGCCAACACCCCACATGCCACAGTACTAAACTCACATATTTCTTGTCTGCTTGCACTCAGAATGTTGCGGAGATGGAACCTGATGGCAGTGGCTGTCCCAAGGTATTCGGTCCCCAGCTGCCACTATTTCTCCCGGTGTGCCGTCCCGGCATTACATAAGCACGTATCCCACAACATTACCCATGCCCTCAACAATGCTGTAACTGGGAAAGTCCACATAACCACGGACATGTGGACAAGTGCTTGTGGGCAGGGACAGTACATCTCACTGACGGCATACTGGGTTAACATTGTGGAAGCCGGGACCCAGTCAGACCTTGGGATGGAACAAGTCCTCCTGATGCCGAGGATTGCAGGCCCTGTGTCATTCAGGGTTGCCCCCACAGTCTACAGCTCCTGCACCTCCTCCTCCTCTTCCGTCTCCATCTCTGAAATGAGCACATCAGTCACAGGCTGGAAGCACTGCAGCACTGCCTCAGATAAGAGTCAACAGGCTGTGCTGAAGCTAATATGCTTAGGTGACAAACCGCACAATGCTGAAAAGTTGTGGACAGCTTTGAAAGAGCAGGCAGATCTGTGGCTGACACCGCTGAACCTACAGCCAGACATGGTCATGTGTGACAATGGCCGGAACCTGGTGGCAGCTCTGAGGCGAGGCGAGCTCACACACGTACCATGTCTGGTCCATGTGCTTAACCACATTGGTCAACGGTTTCTCAAAAGCTACCCTGAGCTGCTGGATCTGCTTGTGAAAGTATGCCGCCTTTGTGACCATTTTAGAAAGTCAGTTACAGCTTTAGCCGCCCTTGCCATGCTTCAGCAGCGTTTGCAGCTTCCAGCTCACTGACTGTTGTCACCATGAGTTGGAAGTCTACACTGCATATGTTGTAAAGGATTTGAGCAGAAGAGGGCAGTTGTTGACTACCAGCATCACAAAGGCCATTCGTATTCAGTTCAGACTCCACACATACGACCTCAGGAGTGGACATTGATGTCAGACATATATACCATCCTACAAAACTTTGAGTACTCCACCAAGATGGTGAACGGCGATGACACCATAATTAGCATCACCATCCCACTTTTCTGCATTCTAAAAAGCTCTCTGCTCATAGTGAAAGAGTATGCATTGCAGGCAGAGCACGATGAGATGGAGCAAGAAACCATACAGGGTGATTACACACAGTCCAGCCTCATGTCATCCCAATGTGGATTGGTTGACAATGAGGAAAAGGAGGAGGAGGAACAAGAGTTACTTTCATAAGCTATAGAAGGTACTACAAGCACAACTGTCATACCGTCTGTTCAGCATGGATGGCCTGAGGACAGGGAGGTGGAGGAGGAGGACAGCATGGTCAGTCGTGCTGATGGTGAGGACACGGAAGTATTGCTTGTTAGCAGTCTGGTATGCATGAATGACTTTATGTTGTGCTGCATTTCCTCGCATTATCAAAATATTCCGCGACAATCATTACTGGTTGGTGACACTTCTAGACCCATGGAGAACTTTCAATCTCTTCTTCCAGAGGCAGATAGGCGTACTAAAATGTTGCAGTACCAAGGACCTTTGTTGCGGAATTATTTAAAAAATTCCCACCTGAAAATGCTGGCAGTAGAGGTCACAGTTCATTGAACAACCAAGGAATACAGACGAGAGAGACACAACTCCAATCCAGCAGAGGCAGGGGAACCCTGGCAAAGTTCTGGGAGAGTTTTCTCAGGCCCTCCCATCACCCTGGCCCAAAGGCACGTGGTACTCTCACAAGGAGTGCAAAGTTTGGGAAGATGCTGAGGGAAGATGCTCAGGGAGTTACCAATGTCCTGTGTGTGGGTATCCAAGCTGGACACGTGGCATGAACTGGCTCTCTATGCCTTGGAGGTTGTGACCTGCCCTGCCGCTAGCGTTTTGTCAGAGCGGGCTTTTAGTGCAGCTAGTGGAATTATAACTGATAAGCTCATCCACCTGTCAACTGAAAATGCTGACAGGATGACTCTTATGAAAATGAACAAGGGCTGGATAGGGCCAGACTTCTTTACACCACCGAATGATAACAGCGAAACATAACCTCCAGTACAGTGTCTTTTTTTGGAGGTATATTCCCATGCACCTCTACACACCCACACATGGGTTTACGCTTCCTGATTTTGGCTATTTGGTGTTATCCTCCTCCTTCTCCTGATCCTCATCATCCACCACCACTAGATCACCATGGTGACCGTGGTCTGTGATGCAACAGCCAACTTATTGTGTAAAAGGGTGTTTTGATGCCTGTTCCAAAAAATGTTTAAACAGTATGTTGAGGTGTACTTCCCCAGGGGGAAATGTTTGGCAGCCCATATATTTAGTGTATGGGTATTACAAGCATAGGAGACCCGCTCTTCGGGTGGAGGGACCAGGTCGAAATGGGAGACTGGCCCGGAACTAGTCGAGGAACTACAGGTCCTGGCTAGAGATCCGGGGGGCTGGGAGGAGAGGTGGAAGCCAGGGCAGTGAGTCCACCTGGAAAGGATATGCACGTAGGGATCTTGGACAAGTGCCCCAAGCTACCGGAGAGTTGGCTGGGCCACTGACCCGGAGGACACAGCACCTGGCTGAGAACTGTGTGTAAAATGTGAGAACTGCACCCTGCTATTCTTTCCTTCGACACTTGCCCTGCACTACTACCATCCATCGGTAACCTTACTTAGCACCTTTAATTGCCCTGGTGTCTAGCTCAACCCGTGGAGAGCTGTAACAACTCGGCCGCGTTACCATCTGCCACAGTGGATCTGAACTGCAGCGTTGGCTAATCCTGGCCGAACACCACTTGTGGCGTCACGAACAATTCCCTTATCCCCTATAAACTTTAATCTCATACACAAATCGTTCTTAAATTATTTAATTGCACACCCAGGGCCACGGACCGGGTCACCGCTGCCGTGACCACCTCTTTAAGAACCATCCGACCTGGTTCCGAGTACCCCACGGCTCTAGCGGGGGTCGCATAGTCCCCCTGTCCTCACTCACTTCATCAAGTTAAGGCCTACTCCCCTCACTCACTTCATCATTTGCAGTCTCCTCCCCCCACTTAATCATTTGCAGTGTCCCCCTCCACTCACTTCATCATTTGCAGTCTCCCCTCCCCCAACTTCATCATATGCAGTCCCCCTCCCCCCAACTTCATCATTTTCATCCCCCTCCCACCCACTTCATCACTTGCAGTCCCTCCTCCCCCCACTTCATCATTTGCAGTCTCCCTCCCTACCACCTCATCATTTACAGTCTCCCGTCCCATTCACCACTTGCAGTTTCCCTCCATCTCCCTCCTCACCATTTAATTCATTTTATTAAGAAAAGAAAATAATAAAAAAAATTGATTTTCATACTTAAATATACTAATAGCTGGAACCGCGCTTAGGTGATAAAGGTGACCCAACCCTAATTGCAGGGGTGCAGTCAACCTGAGTGCAGTGGTGAATACAACAAATCAAATGTCCCACTGAAAATGATAGTGAGCTCAGTACCCCACAGGATCACAGGCTGCCCACCTAAAGATAACAATATTAATGTGCACTACACATGTAAAGCTACTGGCTCCCCCAATAGGATAGATGTCAGCAAGCTCGGCGGCCGCGGAAACAATAGTAATATAAGGCTCTTACTGTATGCTGAATCTGCTTGGACGCCCGGCTGTTCCTAGTGAATGTCAGAGGGGATGTGCGGTACTCCTACATGTGACCGTGGCGAATTTGGGAGTAGAGCGAGTATGCAGGTGGTGACCGGAGGGTAGGCACACTAGTGTGTACTCGGGCGAGACCGGGACGGGGTATTGCTGGTAAGTGCAGAGCCAGGGAACGTCCCGGCCAGGCTTTTAACCCTGAGGAAGAAGGGCGTTTACCCTTCGAAACGCGTCGGTTTGTCTTTTGGTCCCAGCGAGGCTCCGTAGGCCTGTGACGTCACACGCTGCTAGTCAGCGGCGGCCATCTTTGTTTCTAAGTGCAACCAGGGACGCCTCCGGCGGGGACGTTCCCTGGCTCTGCACTTACCAGCAATACCCAGTCCCGGTCTCGCCCGAGCACACATGTAGGAGTACCGTACATCCCCTCTGACATTCACTAGGAATAGCCGGGCGTCCAAGCAGATTCAGCATACGGTAAGAGCCTTATATTACTATTGTTTCCGCAGCCGCCGAGCTTGCTGACATCTATCCTATTGGGGGAGCCAGTAGCTTTACATGTATAGTGCACATTTATATTGTTATCTTTAGGTGGGCAGCCTGTGGTCATGCAGGGTACTGAGCACACTATCATTTTCAGTGGGACATTTGATTTGTTGTATTCACCACTGCACTCAGGTTGACTGCACTCCTGCAATTAGGGTTGGGTCACCTTTATCACCTAAGCGTGGTTCCAGCTATTAGTATATTTATTTTGGTTTTACAGAATTAGCACATGTTCTGAGGATACCAGCAGCTAGGGGATTCTATTAGTGACTCCCACATACACAGTGGGCATTAGTGTTGAGCGCTAGTGATATTGTTCTGTATATTTGATTTTCATACTTACCTCACTGACCAGATTTGGACTGGAGCACCTTGGGCCCACCAGAGAAAATAATTCTTGGGGCCCACTATGTAGCTACATAGAAATAAATACAAGACCACCAATTGTGTGGTAAAACACGCTAATATCAGGGTATAATATAAGGTAGTACATGTCCTAATTATGTAGCAGGGGTTGGGCTAACCCCCTCATAGAATATAATGTAGCCCCATCATAGAATATATTGTAGCCTCCCCCATGGAATATAATGTAGCCCCCTTCATGGAATATAATGTAGCCCCCCTCACAGAATATAGTGCAGCCCCCCTCACAGGGTATATTGCAGCACCCCACAAAATATAATGTAACCCCCTCATAAGGTATAATGCAGCCCCCCTATAGAATATAATGTAGCACCCTTATAGGGTATAAAGCAGCCCCCCTCATACAGTATAAAACAGCCCCTCCACACAGAATATGATGTAGCCCCCTCAGAGTATAATGCAACCCCCTGATAAGATATAATGCAGCCCCCCATAGAATATACTGTAGCCCCCTCTTAGGGCATAATGCAGCCCACCTCTGTTACGTGTTACGGAACCACTCAGCACCCAGAATATGTTGTGCAGTTATATGTATGTATAATAGGTTCCATGTGAGATGCATGTCCCTAATGCATCAGCCCACAGGCTGCGCCCCTGGGCAGAGGGGACACGATATTCCCCTTTTGTCCTCCCCCCACCTTTGTAATTCCCACAGTAAATATCGGCAGGTTCCAGCCACCTGCGGCTATTGTAATCTATGTCTGGCCTGCCGCTTTTCTATTGGCCTGCCCTCTGTATCTGTGTGATATATTCTGTGTCCTGTGAGTAAAGTTTTGTCAGACTGGAAATACGTGGAGAAGAAGTGATCTTTTATATGCGCCCATGTAACCAAGCAATTCCAGCCAGCGTCCTTCATTCAGACTCCAGCCAAAGCAGAGTGGACCTCCTGAAACATGGGGTGGTACTGAAAGAGGTACCCCAGCTTGGTAGACCCCGTTACAACCTCCTTAAGTATTATGTAGCCCCCTAGAATATAATGTAGCCCCCTGAGAGAATAATGCAGCTCACTCACAGAATATATTGCAGCCCCCCTGAAGTATAACGTGGCTCCCCCATAGTGTATAATGCAGACCCCCTCCACCTCCATCATTTTCCTCATCACCACCTCCATCATTGCCTTCTCACCCACAACACCAATCATTGCCCATTCCACCACCTCAATCATTGCTTTATTCCCCACCACTCCCATCATTGCCCATTCCACCACCTCCATCATTGCCTACTCACCCACAACCACCATTGTCCTTTCCACCACTACCATCATTGTCCTTTCACCACTACCATCATTGCTTGCTCCCCCATCACTCCATCATTGCCCATTCCAACACCTCCATCATTGCCTCCCCCCACCACCACCATCATTGTCCTTTCCACCACCTCCATCATTGCCTTCTTCTCCACCACCCTATCATTGCCCATTCCACCACCTCCATCATTGTCTACTCCCCACAAACCCGATCATCCTTTCCACCACCATAAGCATTGCCTTCTTCCCCACCATTCCCATCACCGCTCTCTCGATCACCCACATCATTGCCAATATCCAATATACACACAGCACCACATACACACACACAGTACCACACACACAGCACCACATACACACACACAGCACCACATCCACACATCCACACAGCACCACATACACACACACAGCACCACATACACACCCCCACACACACAGCACCATACACACACACAGCACAACACACACAGCACCACATACACTCACGCAGGCAGACAAACAGAGACACAGCAACACTCACCTCTCCGTATGTTCCCTGCAGCCACAGCACATTCAGGAAGCAGCATCTTCGGAGCCGGCAGATTTCTCTCTCTGAAACAGCCGTGCTGAATGATGACGTCATCCAGCCGGTTTGTGTCAGAAAGGAAGCACCAGGCAGCGGACAGAAAGCAGGATGGCACTGGATCCCTGCAGCTCTGCTTCGTGGCCAAGCTGCAGGGATTAGTCGCCCTGCAGGGACCCACCTCCGGGGCCCCAATGCAGCTGCTCCGGATTTACATGTGGGCAGTCTTAGCCTCAGCCTGCGTACTCCTTACTCCATACTTAATCCTCTCCATGCCCATGGGGGCATGGGGAAACGTGAATATTCATTTCTCTTTAGCAGTGGGGACATGCTCTTGTCTCCAGCTGCTGCTCAGCTGACACGGGGTGGACCCCCTGACTCATGGGTCCTATAGCTGCTGGGAGTGCCGCTATTAGTGACACCTCACTGGCTGGGTGCCTCTGGAGCAGTGGGGGCCCTAGGCAGCTGCTGGCCAGTATGCCAGCAGATGTCAGTGGCTGGGCCCTCCAGGGAATCCTCCGGTTCTCCGGTGGGCCAGTCTGACCCTGTCTCTGACGATCCCTTGCAGGCACAGCTCTTCTTCTGGTGTCCTGGTACAGGACAGCACCTATGCAATGACATCATTGCGTGCACGGAGTCATCTGACCGGAAGTCGAAAGAGTGGATGGAGCGGGAGCTGTGCAGCTGTCCAGATTATATGAGAAAAGCTCCCAGTGATGAGGTGTGTGCCGTGCACAGAACTGTGCACGATGGGGTCGGTGAGCAAAAGCAAAAGAAGGGGGGGCCCTGGGTAAGGTCTCACAGCATAGCAGGCTTACACCCATCGATCACCAACCTCAACTTAATTTAAACTTAAATTCAAAGTTGTAAATGCTGGCCCAGACCCTGACACCTCATGTATGGCCTATGGCTAACTGCTGCTGTGCCATTATCAAATTTCTACTGTGGGTCAATTGATGCCAATTTTCCTCGTGGCTGCCTCTAATTTTTGGAAATGTTTGGACTCCAATTCAGGTCTCCTGCATATGTGTTGCCTGAATTTGGCAGGGCTCTCAGAGCACCAGACCTACACCTGTCACTCATCCACCTGTTACTGATCAATTTTTAGCTTAGAAATGCTGGTCCAAGCCCTGTCCTATGCATCCATGCTGCACAATTATACTCTTTGTTCTCTGGATCAATTAATGCCACTTTTCCTGGTATTTGCCCATAATTTGAGCTCTTTTGGCAGCTTCTTTGCCCTCCGAAAGGTGTTGTCTATGCATTTGGCTTTGCCTCCCATTGAATTCAATGGGGACAATAGAGAAACTTGGCACTCAAAAATACTTTAGGGTGGATAGTTATTTATTCAATGTGCATCCATAGAGACAAAAGTTGAACGTTTTCGGTCCACATCCGGACCTTCATCAAAACAACTCACCATGCGACTTCTGTCGCCCTCCATGTGCACGGACACAATCAGGATTCCTCTTCGCATCCAGGCTTCTTTGAAAACTCTGTTGGAACCAGTTTTGACTAGATATACATATTTCCCAGTATACCAGTATAATTGTTCTGATGAAGGTCCGGATGTGGACCGAAAATGTTCAACTTTTGTCTCTATGGATGCACATTGAATAAATAACTATCCACGCTAAAGTATTTTTGAGTGCCAAGTTTCTCTATTGTCTGGATTGCTTTGGGCTGGATGCCCTACTTGAGCACCTAAGGCTTCTTTCACATTTCCATCAGTACGGCGCCGTCATGAAGCGTCGGCGCAACGTACCAACGGAAGTTTGTGCTTTCACATTTCCGTCAGACTGCATGGTGAAGAAAGATCGTGAGAGCGATATTTCCTGCTGGGCATGTGCAGTCTGAAACACTGGATGCGACGTACAGAAAAATGTTCCCATGAACGTTTTTCTGTGACGACGGTCTGCCAAAACCCGACGCAACCAGTGCACGATGGATGCAATGTGTGGCCATATGTTGCGATCCGTTGGCAATACAAGTCTATGGAAAAAAAACGTATCCTGCGGGCAAATTTGCAGGATGCGTTTTTTTCCCAAACGAAGCAATGTGACGGATTTAAAAAGACGGAAATGTGAAAGTAGCCTTACTCGCATGATAGTACGAGTGCCGTGTTGTACCACTACAAATTGAATTCAATGGGTTTTGGGTATGTTCACCAAACCATTCGGCAAACATCGGGACATTCACCAATCCGAACAGAACCGCACCTTGAAAGTTTCGCTCATCTCTACTCTTAGACTCATAAAAGCTATGCACTAAGTTCAAATCCTACCAAAAATTACAAGCAGGATCATCCATACACCATGGAAGGCACCAGCTGCAGTTTCTCATTCAAAAATTGTGAACAAAGTATGGTTGTGGTACTCCTACACTCATAAAAGTTCTGCACACAGTGCACAGCCTGCCAATAATTGCAAGCAGGGCCATCTATACAACGTTCAAGGCACCAACTGGAGTGCATCATAAAAAAATTAAGAAAGTGTAGTTGTGATACTTCTACACTCCTAAAAAATTTGCACAAAGTTCAAATCCAGTTAAAATTGTAAGGAGAGTATTACCACAATGCTCTTCAGGTTTCCACTTCTTCTTCCTCCGGAGGCCGGGAGATGCGGAGTCTGCCTCCAACTGCTTCCTGGAGCCCGATTTGCAGGTGACTAGGCTGTAATTGAACCAACTTTGCGCCCTTGACATATACAAATGAGCAAAAGCCCCCTCAGTCACCTGCACCACCGCCTGCTCCAACATAGGGTGTGAGAAACACCAAGGACAGTACGATCTCTTGGAGGCTGTAGGAGCCTTGTTTCGAGCAGCCTAAAGGAGCCTCTCCCAGGCCTATTCACTTTTTAAGAAGGGTTCATCCTGCTCCTTTCCTTCACAGATAACACCCACAGCATAACAGCAATATTTCCCCTCCATTTTGAGGAACATCACCCTGGTACCAGCTGTCAGCACTTACAGCCATCGAGGCAAGTGTTCCATATCTACTGCTTGCTGGTTGAACGAGATGTGATGACAGGTCCCAAACTCTTTTATGGACCCCATTTCCACTACCGTTCATACAAAATGACCTTCTCCTGGGATGCCAACTGTAGGTACCTTGCGGCTATCGGACCTAATAGCATTTCTCTATGGCTGGTCCTGGTTCACCTCCTTGTCTCTTCTGACCTGCCTAGACCCCGCAGTCTGTTCACCAGTTCCTGGATCCTGGCTCTCCCTTCCGCAGCCTGCAATAACTGCAACGGTGAAGTCTGCAGTCTGGGTTCGGGCCTTGGTTCGGGAAAAGCGGCCGTTTTTATGAACCACAGGCTCCTGTTACCTCCACTATTGTGTCAGCTTTCTTTGGCACCACCATTCCTCCGGTCACTCCCTCAGGAGTCTCGTGTGATTCTGCCATCTTTGTCACCCAATAAGCACTTTACACTCTATGGATGACTATTTGAATCCAGAAAATATTTGATGGAGTGTTATATGACACAGAAATGTACACCAGAGCACGGAATACTCTATGAATGAGTAAAGGAATACAGAAACATTTTTCCACATTTTTGGAGTGTTATATGCATCAGAAATGTACCCCAGAGCATGGAATACTCAAAGCATGAGTAAGTGAATACAGAAAAATGTTTGAACACCTTTTCAGCCACTCTCCCTGCTCCTGCAACTTTCTCTCCCTCCCTATGCTAAATGCGGAATGCATTTGATACAAACTGAAAAGCACAAGTTTAGTCCTTAGAAGTGCTGTTAGTATGATGGTTCAGCTTCAGCACCAATATTAACCCTACAGGATTCTGATTTGCCTGGACAAGCACTCTCTCCCTCCAATAACAACTGTCACAGAGATGGGTAATGGCGTCAGTGTGCTGAACTTCATGGCACCTGTTCTTTTATAACCCCTGATGATTTTATATGGCCAGCTATACAAATATCTCGCTGAGGATCTGTTTATACCAAGGAAGGTGACGGGCACAAGGGGGCATTCTTTGCGTCTGGAGGAGAGAAGGTTTTTCCACCAACATAGAAGAGGATTCTTTACTGTTAGGGCAGTGAGAATCTGGAATTGCTTGCCTGAGGAGGTGGTGATGGCGAACTCAGTCGAGGGGTTCAAGAGAGGCCTGGATGTCTTCCTGGAGCAGAACAATATTTTATCATACAATTATTAGGTTCTGCAGAAGGACGTAGATCTGGGGATTTATTATGATGGAATATAGGCTGGACTATGTTACTATGTTACTAATCACATTAATTCTACTTCCAAGATGGCTATGGCATTAAAGTGTCTCACAGGCAATCCCGGCATGCTTATTGGCTGTGTAACAGGCGCCAAACATGCGGGGCAGGGATTTGAGTTTGAAATCGAGCACCGCCTAATGCATGCCGAGTTAAGAACACTTCCGAAATGATATCCGAGTATCACCGAGCACATTCTCTCATCCCTAGTCAATATATAATTAAGAAAAAAGAAACCATTCCTCTGAGGTTTTGTTCATGTGTTCATGCTAATGTTATGTCTTACACTCATAATCAAGCCATAATATTTGACATGGATACTTTTTTCGAGTTGTCCCAGCATATTCTGATAGATCCTACTGACTTATATTATTGGTTCCACCAAGATTCCATTAAAGTTTTCCTGAACTCCTTTCTCAACTGAGGGAAACGATAGGGAAACGGGAGTTTAATTTCTCCTCCATACTTTACCTTCTTCCGTGAAGAATTTCTTATACTCTTATTATGAAGTTCTTCATGTTCTAAAGTTGAGATAAAATCATGGAACTAATGGCAGGTTTTATATTAAAGAGAGAATTTAACTTTACTACAAAGAATGAGTGAATATTTATTCCAGACACCTCTTGGAACACTTTTTCCCATCTGCCCTTTTATCAGTTGGAGAACTTGAACCACAGAATTCTCATTTCTTTCATGACTTTAGAAATGTATTAAAATGCCACCCGGATTAATGTCTGTGATGTTGTACATTCATTTCTTCACAAAATAGTTTTATACGACACAACATAGCCCCGCAACATAGCGAGAGTTATTGAATCTAACTGTACAGACATTTTCTGCGAAAACCAGATATTTCAATAAGCTTTATTTTTTATAAATCTTGTTAATTGAGTCTAATAATCATCCAGCTAATAGAATTGCATGGTTAAAATAATCATTTCATTTTCTAGAAGGATCCATATGCTTGAGTCTTATATATAGTTGATAAATATTACCTGACAAACTGATAAGGTTCTCCGGGATATAGAAACGGCTTCCAATTGCATTCTCCCAGACAAACGCCCAATATATATTCATAAGAGCAATTCAGGAACCTGATTATACCCTTATTGAGTCTCCGCATAGTGAATTTTTTGAAATAGGGTAACTACTAATATTATGAAGTAAAGTGTATGACACTCTAAAAAGGAATAAGAAAAAATGAAAATGTAAATATGAAATCAGTTCCAAGTGCTATTTTAGAAGTGAAGGTTAACCCCAAAGTAACTCAATGAGGATATAATGATACTGAATAAAACAAATTATATTGCTGCGCTGAATGATATCGTACTAAAGTCATCATTGCATGAAATAAGAAAAACTCACCACATAGAGGCTTATTACAAATATTTTACCCATTTTGGTCATTACAAATATTTTTTTTTTTTATTATACAAGCCTAGAACTAACTGTATTAAAGAAAAAGTAAGTGTACAGTAGGATGTACAACAATGGATGTTATATTACTGCAATCCATGTGTTATCATGCTTAGAATAGGTTCACACTTCTGTATTTCTTTGCATTTTGTAGAAAATGTTTATTAGACCTAAAAAAAATTGTTCTGAAAAATCCAAACTTGGTAAAAAATAAGTTGTAATGTACAGTAGTTTACTTTTGAGTTTTAATTGGCAATGTCACCATGTACAAAATATTATGACAAAAACTATTGTTTGCCTGTTTTGATCTTCTGGTTCCAAACAATACATCAGCATCATGGGATATGAGATCAACACTATGTGGTGGGGAACTCAGTGACCAGTGTGACAACTCTGGGTCAATGAGGAAAATCTGGCCACTTGTGAGGGGGTGAACTATTCTTAATTATCCCAGATATACTATACCTTTGTTCGGTAATTCATGGGACATGAGCGATTGTTTCATGTAAGACTGTCTAGTGGCCCTTTTTGTATACTAATTTGTGTAATGCCTGCTGATTATGGATTGCATCAGCCCCCTATGGTGTACTAGTCTGCATCATTTAGAGGACAATTTTGCAGTCTAATTGAACTAGTGAAAAATAAGGGGAACAGCCATGATTATCTCCCAAAATTCTGTGGGATACAATGCTCTAAAATGGGAGCTGAGGGATATAAAAAGGGGCCTGCTTCTGTCACCGACGTGATTCTATGGGATGTCAGCCTATGGACCATGGTTCCAGATGATGGATTGCAGAACTGCTCCACACTGAGCCCATTCATTCATTTGGATAACCCAGGTTGGAACAACAGTCACCTAGTCACATACCTCTCTGTGCTCGGCCAGCTTCCTAAGATAGCCACTACCTCCTCTCAGTGGGTGTCCACCAAAAGCGGTATGCTGCTGGTTGTGGTAGTTGGTCCTGGATGCCGCAAAGTCACAGAGGTTCTAATTACTTGCGAGACAGTGGAAGGGTGAGACTCTCTCTTTTGCACCATTTTGTGTCTTTGCTGGGAATGTAATGTATGCTACTAACTTTTAGTGACTCAGTAAAGTTTTACCGGAGTGTGGTACCCTCACTTTGTGTTGACTGGGTAGTGTTCTGCCCACGTGGAAGGAGTACAGGCGTTCAATGAGATGAGTCCCGGCCCGTGCAATCTTTCTAAAGACAGTCAGGCCTGTGGACGAGAGCAACCCTCTTTTCTGTACCTTTCACCAAAATGGCCCTGATTCATTGAAGCATTAACTCCAGGAGGCATATTCAGGTGTTCTATGGTATCTGACAATAAGACATTAGCAGATCTTTTAAGTGTTATAGGTTGCATTATAAGTTGCAAAGTGAGGTTTCCATGGTTTTTCCAGGAACATCCCACATATGCTTGATTGGATGGCGATTTGGGGTGTTTGGAGGCCAAGCTAGCACCTTCAATATTTTGTTATGTTTATTAAACCATTCCTGCATAATTTTTGCTTTGTTGAAGAAGAAAACATTATCCTGCTGGAGGAAGCACTTGCAGTTGGACTGCAGCATTGTTAACAAGGTATGGCATTTGCCAGAACTTAAGGTTTTCCCAGAAGAACAGTGCCCCAAGCATCACATTGCCTTTGCTAGCTTGCCTCCCATATTGCATCTTGGTTTAATTTCTTCCCCAAGTAAGGTATGCAAATACACTCAGCAATTCAAATGATGTAAAAGAAAATGTGATTCCCCAAACTATCTTCTGTCATGGCTCTATGGTCCAGTTCTGATGCATTACTAACAGCAGTTTGATAAAAGACATCTCTACTATATTCTCATGAGGAAAAGGACTAGAACTCTAGTGCCACCTATAGGAAGCAGCAATCCTAAAAGTCAATGTCAACCCTTTAACGAACCTTGTCACATGACTTAGGATAAAAGCTAAAACCAGAATTTCAATTTGCAGACACTATGTTTCAGGGTGTTGCCCCTTGTCAGTGCAAAGTGTGAAATCTGGTTTGGCTGTGTGACAGGCGCCTGATAGGGATCCTTGTGGAGCATGACATGTCAAGCATGCCATGATAAGGAGACTTTTAAGCCACAATGCTCCTCTGGGCAAATTGTCTCTTCAGAGAGGAAGATACTAGAACTCTAGTGCCACCTATAGGAAGTATCAATTCTAAATGTCAATGTCGACCCTTTAACAATCCTTGTCATATGACTTAGGATAAAAGCCAAAACCAGAATTTCAATTTATGGACACTGTTTCAAGTTAGTGCTCCTCATCAGTGTGAGATTTGGTTTGGCTGTGTGAGCGACGTCTGACCGGGATCTAAGGAGTAACATTTGTGACAAGTTATGTGACAAGGCTCGTTAAAGGGTCAACATTGACTTTTAGGAAACATTACCCCTTGGATCCCTACTGTATTCTCGAAACGTCACTAATTTATGTGACAAATAGAGATGAGCGAGTTGATTAAAATTGTCATAATAAATTTCTCCAAGAATTCATATTCTGACGACTCCAACTATAATGGAATTTTATTTACACAAACCTAGCAAAGAGTGACCAATCTGCTGGAAAGGAGTTAAAAAGACGGTAAACTAATATATTCTTCTCTCCTTGGCCTTACCCATACCTTTCATTGAAATGTAGCTGCCTGCCCTGTCCTCTGTACACTCCTCTTTAGGTTTTTTTGTTTCAGGTCTTACATCATGAGAAGAAGAAGAATGAAGAGGAGCAGTCAGATGATTGGGAAATGGGACAGGTATGGTGAGGGGCTGAGGACAAGTATTATAGTTTTGTTTTTTAGCCCTTTCCTGGGTTCGATTAGCACCAAATTTATTCACTACAAGTTGAATCTCTCCAAATTAATTTTGAGATTTAGCGACTAGCAAAAGATTAAGAAAACAACATACTTACCTAACCTCTAACTTATTTGTCCCCTTTGCTGCTCATTGCCCGCTACCCAGCCCTCAGAGCCCCAATGACTTCTGAGGCTTGGTCAAAACTTGAAGTCCCTGCCGAGGGTGTTCCGGTTGAAAATGCAACAAACACTAGCATAGCTACCTGGGGGGGCAGAGGAGGGAGGCTGTCCCAAGCTTCGTGCTCAGAGGTGCCCACCCGGGGCTGCCTCTACCCTTAGGGTTCCGTCACACAGTGCAATTTTGATTGCTACGATGGCACGATTCATGATGTTCGAGCGATATAGTTATGATCTCGCAGTGTCTGACACGCTCCTGCGATCAGGAACCCTGCTGATAATCGTACGTCGTAGCAGATCGTTTGAAACTTTCTTTTGTCGTCGTCGTCGTCCCGCTGTGGCGGCATGATCGCATGGTGTAACAAAGGTGTGCACGATATTGTATACGATGTAATGGGTGGAGGAGCTGGCTACGTAGGAGCGCCAAATTCTCCACCTCCTGTGTGCTGATTGGGCGGTACAATACTGTGCGCTCATTCGACAGACAAAGTACTATTGTTCCCGGCTGATAAAACCGGAGCTGTCGAGCGCTGTACTCTTTTCTCTCTGGTGCACGTGCTGGAAACAGAACTCCTAGATTCGCTGGATTCCCTGGACTTTTATAACTACTATAACTACAGACTTTTACCACAAGAGGTATGTATAACGCTACAGCGTAGCAGATGTTGCGCTTCAACAGGGATAAACGCTGGAGCGTGGTTGATTGTTCCTTTATGGAGAGTAGGGTAGGCCAGAGAGCCTCAGGTACACAGCTGTAGCGTGGCCCAATTAATCCTTTTACAGATCGAGCTGTAGCATGGTGGACTGCCCCGTTTATGCCAGTAGCAACATATATAGTTATTAGATCAGTGGTCAAAACATTGTTTTGTAAGCACGTGTATTTATTGTACGTTTGTTTTCTTTTTAGGAAGTATGCTCACTTCCGGTGAGAGTTCTGTCGTTGCTGCTGCCCTGGTGTTTGAGGCAGCACGTCTCCAAAAGGAGAGACGTCCTAAACGAAAACGTCGTATGTGGACCCGGAGCTGGCTGCAGAAAAGATCCACATTGTCACACATGGGTCTCATAAAAGAGTTACGTGATAATAACCCTCATGATTTCCGAAACTACCTTAGGATGTCAGAGGAATCGTTCAAGATTATACTTGCTGCTGTTACGCCACTCATACAAAGGCGTGATACGCCGATGCGTGCAGCCGTGCCCGTGGATGAAAGGTTGGCGGTGACACTGCGGTTCCTGGCTACAGGAAGGTCCCTTCAGGATTTGCAGTTTTCCGCTGCTGTATCCAGACCTTTACTGAGCGTTGTGATTCCGGAGACATGCGAGGCCATTGTGCAGAGCTTAAGGCATTATATGGAGGTACTACAATTTTTTTTTTGGCTGCTGTGTTATGTTATGTCGATATATTATACTAGCTATTGAACCCGTTCTACGCCCTGGTGGCGAGCATTTCTATTGGTATATGGTCTCCACCCTATCATGTGCTGCTCCCATCCTGCGCCCCCATTCTGACATGTGCTGCTGCGATCCTGCGCCATCCTGCGCCTCCATTCTGACATGTGCTGCTCCCATTTTGCGGCTCCATTCTGACATGTGCTGCTCCAATCCTGCGCCACCCTTCTTTTATTTGCTGCTCTCAACGTTATTTTATAGGTTATATTATTTCGATATATTGTTTAGCACCCCCTCTCAGTCAGTGAAGCCGTCTGATAAAATGGCTGCCTGCATACTCAGGATTGTTGACTTTGTTTTACTACTCCATACTGCGCGTCAATCACTCTAGGATGTCCACATGAGAGTGTATGTGCACAACAATATATTTGACCTAATTTGTACATGTTTCCTTCTCATCTTGCAGTTTCCCAAGACGGCGGATGACTGGAAGAGGATTGCTTCCGATTTTGATCAGCTGTGGCAGTTTCCAAACTGCGGTGGCGCATTAGATGGAAAGCATGTGCGCATCACGCAGCCAGCCAACTCTGGATCCTTTTTTTTCAACTATAAAGGATATTTCAGTGTGATCCTAATGGCCCTTGTGAATGCGAACTATGAGTTCGTGGATGTGGATGTTGGCATGAATGGTCGAGTCTCCGATGGTGGAGTTTTTGAACACACTTCATTTGGGGATAGCTTGAGGAACAATAAACTGCAGTTGCCACAAAATGAAGACACAAAAGCAAACCTCAATTTTGTTTTTATTGCAGATGAAGCTTTCCCTCTTCATCCACATCTGCTGAAGCCATTTGCGCAGCGAACACTCACAGCGGAGCGCAGAATCTATAATTACCGGTTGTCTAGGGCCCGTCATGTGGTTGAAAATGCCTTTGGGATAATGGCAAATCGGTTTAGAGTGTTCCACACTATCAACCTGAAGCTGCCGTCTATAGACTTTGTGGTTTTGGCATGCTGTGTGCTCCATAATTTCCTGAGACGTCATGATACCAGCTCCTATTCTCCTCCTTCATTTATTGATGCTGTGGACCCAAGAACCGGAGATATTGTGCCCGGGGAATGGCGTACACAACCTGAAAATTTAGCAGCTCTTCAAGCGCTGGGATCTGGCAGACAGGCAGACGATGCAAGGGACTGTCGAGATAAATACTGTCTGTACTTCAATGGTTCTGGAGCTGTACCCTGGCAGAATCACGCCGTATAAACAATTTCTTTATTTTTTTTGCGTTAACTCAACAATATGTTTCTTATGCTTTCGTGTCCACAATGTAAATTTTTGAGAAGGTAACTGTTTTTTGTTTAATAAAATTTTATTGTATTTATTACTCCCGTTATTCTTGGTTGTTCATTTTATGGCAATGCAGCAATGCTTATCTATGTAGTAGGTTGAAAGATGTATAAAACATCTCTGGCAGCCATCTTGTGCATCTTGCAAGCCGATGCACAAAATGGAGGCACTTCGGGATGCGTTTTGCAAACTCTTTTGCTATGGCTGCCATTTTGTGCGCACACTATATGGAAAGGTAAACCTACTCTTTTGTGTCTGCCTTGGCTTGGCTGTCCCGGGCCAGCTTCACTAGTTAGCACGCAACATTACTGTCAACTCATTAATCCCATATGACGTCCTACCACGTGGCATCCCACACCGCCTATGATATACAAATTCTTGATTTTGTAATATTGATTTATTGTAAAACATTTACCATACAATTAGACAAACAATTAGAAAACAACATTAATAAGTCCTCCCACGGCCCAACAGGTGTCGCAGCGTGCGCCCATGCTGTTCTACTTGAGCCATTAGGAAGGCTGCTGTCCGCTCCAGGCGCTCTAGCTTCGCCAGCAGCTCTCTCACGGTGGCCGGTTCTGTGGATAGAAGAGGTTGGAGAACGGACGGTGATTACGCTGCAAATACAGCACGTGTGAACATACCCTGACAATTACAACACACTCAAATTGGTCCTGTCACAGAGGGCGAAAAAATTTTTATTTTTATTTTTATTTCAAATGTGACCTCACACCGATAACCCCTCCCACTTTCTGTATACTTACGGAGAATGGCCGCCGGTTGTTCTTCGGCGGCACTAGAGCTGCTCATTTCCCAGCCCCTCAATCTGGCCACAAATGACACTGCAAAAAGGAAACAATATCTGCTTAACAATGGAACACGGCGTTGGGAGGAGCTCGCACTTTTGTTCACTTACGAATGGTCGCTTCTGGTGAGAAGGCCGTCGACCCGGGGGAGGAAGATGAGTGACGGAAGGGAGGTGTTGAGGATGGTGAAGGGGTGCGAGGGAGCCAGGTCTGAAGGGATGTTGGAGGCATGGTAGGGCGCCTGCTCCTTAAAGGGACACTGTCACCTGAATTTGGAGGGAACAATCTTCAGCCATGGAGGCGGGGTTTTTGGGTTTTTGATTCACCCTTTCCTTACCCGCTGGCTGCATGCTGGCTGCAATATTGGATTGAAGTTCATTCTCTGTCCTCCGTAGTACATGCTTGCACAAGGCAATCTTGCCTTGCGTCTTCGTCTTTCCCTGACGAAGCTGCCTAGCGCAGCGATACGCGTGGGATTCTCCCACACCTCCTCCTATTTCGCCCGCAGATCCGCCAGCATTGGGGTCCTCTCCATGGCAGCCACTGACATGTGAATTACTACTTTTTGTGGCTCTCTCTTTATTGTTATGAGCCGGTTGTGTAGCTTTGGCTTTATTTTTTGGCTGTGCGATTTTCCAGCTATAGTCACAGCTTTTGTTTATTGTGTGGATGTTGTATACATATCCATAGTGGCTTGCTTCTTTGTGCCCCCTTGCTGATTGAGCCTATATACTTTGTGACCCTCTATTCCCTGTGATAGATTATCAGTTTGAGTCACAGGGTTTTTCACACATAGTGATTTTTTCACATGGTTGGACCTGGCTCTTGGTGTGATAATTTTGGGGACGCCCATATGTTATTAGGATTTGTGCGGTTGATTTATGATTTAGTTTTTTATTTATTTAGGTTATATATGCTCGGCCCTTACTTATTTAGATTATTACATATACAGTGGGGAAAAAAAGTATTTAGTCAGTCAGCAATAGTGCAAGTTCCACCACTTAAAAAGATGAGAGGCGTCTGTAATTTACATCATAGGTAGACCTCAACTATGGGAGACAAACTGAGAAAAAAAAATCCAGAAAATCACATTGTCTGTTTTTTTATCATTTTATTTGCATTTTATGGTGGAAAATAAGTATTTGGTCAGAAACAAACAATCAAGATTTCTGGCTCTCACAGACCTGTAACTTCTTCTTTAAGAGTCTCCTCTTTCCTCCACTCATTACCTGTAGTAATGGCACCTGGTTAAACTTGTTATCAGTATAAAAAGACACCTGTGCACACCCTCAAACAGTCTGACTCCAAACTCCACTATGGTGAAGACCAAAGAGCTGTCAAAGGACACCACAAACAAAATTGTAGCCCTGCACCAGGCTGGGAAGACTGAATCTGCAATAGCCAACCAGCTTGGAGTGAAGAAATCAACAGTGGGAGCAATAATTAGAAAATGGAAGACATGCAAGACCACTGATAATCTCCCTCGATCTGGGGCTCCACGCAAAATCCCACTCCGTGGGGTCAGAATGATGACAAGAACGGTGAGCAAAAATCCCAGAATCACGCGGGCGGACCTAGTGAATGAACTGCAGAGAGCTGGGACCAATGTAACAAGGCCTACCATAAGTAACACACTACGCCACCATGGACTCAGATCCTGCAGTGCCAGACGTGTCCCACTGCTTAAGCCAGTACATGTCCGGGCCCGTCTGACGTTTGCTAGAGAGCATTTGGATGATCCAGAGGAGTTTTGGGAGAATGTCCTATGGTCTGATGAAACCAAACTGGAACTGTTTGGTAGAAACACAACTTGTCGTGTTTGGAGGAAAAAGAATACCAAGTTGCATCCATCAAACACCATACCTACTGTAAAGCATGGTGGTGGAAACATCATGCTTTGGGGCTGTTTCTCTGCAAAGGGGCCAGGATGACTGATCCGGGTATATGAAAGAATGAATGGGGCCATGTATCGTGAGATTTTGAGTGCAAACCTCCTTCCATCAGCAAGGGCATTGAAGATGAAACGTGGCTGGGTCCTTCAACATGACAATGATCCAAAGCACACCGCCAGGGCAACGAAGGAGTGGCTTCGTAAGAAGCATTTCAAGGTCCTGGAGTGGCCTAGCCAGTCTCCAGATCTCAACCCTATAGAAAACCTTTGGAGGGAGTTGAAAGTCCGTGTTGCCAAGCGAAAAGCCAAAAACATCACTGCTCTAGAGAAGATCTGCATGGAGGAATGGGCCAACATACCAACAACAGTGTGTGGCAACCTTGTGAAGACTTACAGAAAACGTTTGACCTCTGTCATTGCCAACAAAGGATATATTACAAAGTATTGAGATGAAATTTTGTTTCTGACCAAATACTTATTTTCCACCATAATATGCAAATAAAATGTTAAAAAAACAGACAATGTGATTTTCTGGATTTTTTTTTTCTCAGTTTGTCTCCCATAGTTGAGGTCTACCTATGATGTAAATTACAGACACCTCTCATCTTTTTAAGTGGTGGAACTTGCACTATTGCTGACTGACTAAATACTTTTTTGCCCCACTGTATATCTATCTAGGCATGTACACATATGAGTATAGGAGCATTTTCCATCTTGATGGGCTTTATGCTGTATTATTATAATAGGAGTATGGTGTGTTTGTCTCTTTGATCCTCATTGGATATGGTTTTAAATGTTTTTACATTTTGTATGTTTTTTTTGCCTGATAATAAAGTTGTTATTCATTGATACATAGGTGTGCACACATTTATGCAGTGTCTTTTTTCTCTGGTTTAGTAAGTCCAAAAGCCCAGCGCGCCTGCAGGAGCTTCGCCGCGAGATCCGCAGAGGTGAGTACGCAGGTACCCAAAATTATTCCACGCCGAAGGGTTAATTGGGTGTGTATGTGGTGTGTATGTGGCACAGCTATGGCGCAGTATGAACGGTGCAGAGGACTATGTGGCCCAGCTATGGTGCAATAATGAACGGTGCAGAGCACTATGTGGCCCAGCTATGGGGCAGTATGAACGGTGCAGAGCACTATGTGGCCCAGCTATGGGGCAGTATGAACGGTGCAGAGCACTATGTGGCCCAGCTATGGTGCAATAATGAACGGTGCAGAGCACTATGTGGCCCAGCTATGGTGCAATAATGAACGGTGAAGAGCACTATGTGGCCCAGCTATGGGGCAGCATGAACGGTGCAGAGCACTATGTGGCCCAGCTATGGGGCAGTATGAACGGTGCAGAGCACTATGTGGCCCTGCTATGGGGCAGTATGAACAGTGCAGAGCACTATGTGGCCCAGCTATGGTGCAATAATGAACGGTGCAGAGCACTATGTGGCCCAGCTATGGGGCAGTATGAACGGTGCAGAGCACTATGTGGCCCAGCTATGGGGCAGTATGAACGGTGCAGAGCACTATGTGGCCCAGCTATGGTGCAATAATGAACGGTGCAGAGCACTATGTGGCCCAGCTATGGGGCAGTATGAACGGTGCAGAGCACTATGTGGCCCAGCTATGGTGCAATAATGAACGGTGCAGAGCACTATGTGGCCCAGCTATGGTGCAATAATGAACGGTGCAGAGCACTATGTGGCCCAGCTATGGGGCAGTATGAACGGTGCAGAGCACTATGTGGCCCAGCTATGGGGCAGTATGAACGGTGCAGAGCACTATATGGCCCAGCTATGGTGCAATAATGAACTGTGCAGAGCACTATGTGGCCCAGCTATGGTGCAATAATGAACGGTGCAGAGCACTATGTGGCCCAGCTATGGTGCAATAATGAACTGTGCAGAGCACTATGTGGCCCAGCTATGGTGCAATAATGAACGGTGCAGAGCACTATGTGGCCCAGCTATGGTGCAATAATGAACGGTGCAGAGCACTATGTGGCCCAGCTATGGTGCAATAATGAACGGTGCAGAGCACTATGTGGCCCAGCTATGGGGCAGTATGAAAGGTGCAGAGCACTATGTGGCCCAGCTATGGGGCAGTATGAACGGTGCAGAGCACTATGTGGCCCAGCTATGGTGCAATAATGAACGGTGCAGAGCACTATGTGGCCCAGCTATGGTGCAATAATGAACGGTGCAGAGCACTATGTGGCCCAGCTATGGTGCAATATCACTGTTGCCATATCTGCTGACAGAACTTTATTTTTTCCTTCACAGAGGCAAAGACACAGCGCCGCCGCCACGAGGCATCCCACACCGCCCCTGATGTACCTGTGCCCTCCGGGTCAACGCCTACAGATCCTAGCAGGTTCCCACAATAATGTGATTTGGATTTGGTTGCAGGTCCCCTCTTCCACCCCCCCCCCCGCAGTCACTGTTGCCATATCTGCTGACAGAACTTTATTTTATCCTTCACAGAGGCAAAGACACAGCGCCGCCGCCACGAGGCATCCCACACCGCCTCTGATGAACCTGTGCCCTCCGGGTCAACGCCTCCAGATCCTAGTAGGTTCCCACAATAATGTGATTTGGATTTGGTTGCAGGTCCCCTCTTCCACCCCCCCCCCCCCGCAGTCACTGTTGCCATATCTGCTGACAGAACTTTATTTTTTCCTTCACAGAGGCAAAGACACAGCGCCGCCGCCACGAGGCATCCCACACCGCCTCTGATGAACCTGTGCCCTCCGGGTCAACGCCTCCAGATCCTAGTAGGTTCCCACAATAATGTGATTTGGATTTGGTTGCAGGTCCCCTCTTCCACCCCCCGCAGTCACTGTTGCCATATCTGCTGACAGAACTTTATTTTTTCCTTCACAGAGGCAAAGACACAGCGCCGCCGCCACGAGGCATCCCACACCGCCTCTGATGTACCTGTGCCCTCCGGGTCAACGGCTCAACAACCTAGTAGGTTCCCACAATAATGTGATTTGGATTTGGTTCCAGGTCCCCTCTCCCCCCCCCTGCAGTCACTGTTGCCATTTATGCTGACAGAACTTTTTTTTTTTTCCTTCACAGAGGCAAAGACACAGCGCCGCCGTCGACAGTACGAGGCATTTAACACGGACTCTGAACCAGAAGTGCCCTCCGTGCCTCAACATCCTAGTAGGTTCCCACAATAATGTGATTTTGATTTGGTTGCAGGTCCCCTCTTCATCAAACCCCCCCCCCCGCAGTCAGTGTTGCCATATATGCTGACAGACCTTATTTTTTTCCTTCACAGAGGCAAAGACACAGCGCCGCCGCCACGAGGCATCCCACACCGCCTCTGATATAGCTGTGCCCTCCGGGTCAACGGCTCAACAACCTAGTAGGTTCCCACAATAATGTGATTTGGATTTGGTTGCAGGTCCCCTTCCCCCCCCCCTGCAGTCACTGTTGCCATTTATGCTGACAGAACTTTTTTTTTTCCTTCACAGAGGCAAAGACACAGCGCCACCGCCACGAGGCATCCCACACCGCCTCTGATGAACCTGTGCCCTCCGGGTCAACGCCTCCAGATCCTAGTAGGTTCCCACAATAATGTGATTTGGATTTGGTTGCAGGTCCCCTCTTCCACCCCCCCCCCCCGCAGTCCCTGTTGCCATATCTGCTGACAGAACTTTATTTTATCCTTCACAGAGGAAAAGACACAGCGCCGCCGCCACGAGGCATCCCACACCGCCTCTGATGAACCTGTGCCCTCCGGGTCAACGCCTCCAGATCCTAGTAGGTTCCCACAATAATGTGATTTGGATTTGGTTGCAGGTCCCCTCTTCCACCCCCCCCCCCCCCCGCAGTCACTGTTGCCATATCTGCTGACAGAACTTTATTTTTTCCTTCACAGAGGCAAAGACACAGCGCCGCCGCCACGAGGCATCCCACACCGCCTCTAATGAACCTGTGCCCTCCGGGTCAACGCCTCCAGATCCTAGTAGGTTCCCACAATAATGTGATTTGGATTTGGTTGCAGGTCCCCTCTTCCACCCCCCACCCCCCGCAGTCACTGTTGCCATATCTGCTGACAGAACTTTATTTTTTCCTTCACAGAGGCAAAGACACAGCGCCGCCGCCACGAGGCATCCCACACCGCCTCTGATGTACCTGTGCCCTCCGGGTCAACGGCTCAACAACCTAGTAGGTTCCCACAATAATGTGATTTGGATTTGGTTCCAGGTCCCCTCTCCCCCCCCCTGCAGTCACTGTTGCCATTTATGCTGACAGAACTTTTTTTTTTTTCCTTCACAGAGGCAAAGACACAGCGCCGCCGTCGACAGTACGAGGCATTTAACACGGACTCTGAACCAGAAATGCCCTCCGTGCCTCAACATCCTAGTAGGTTCCCACAATAATGTGATTTTGATTTGGTTGCAGGTCCCCTCTTCATCAAACCCCCCCCCCCCCCGCAGTCAGTGTTGCCATATATGCTGACAGACCTTATTTTTTTCCTTCACAGAGGCAAAGACACAGCGCCGCCGCCACGAGGCATCCCACACCGCCTCTGATATAGCTGTGCCCTCCGGGTCAACGGCTCAACAACCTAGTAGGTTCCCACAATAATGTGATTTGGATTTGGTTGCAGGTCCCCTTCCCCCCCCCCCTGCAGTCACTGTTGCCATTTATGCTGACAGAACTTTTTTTTTTCCTTCACAGAGGCAAAGACACAGCGCCGCCGTCAACAGTGTGAGGCATTTAACACGGACTCTGAACCAGAAGTGCCCTCCGTGCCTCAACATCCTAGTAGGTTCCCACAATAATGTGATTTTGATTTGGTTGCAGGTCCCCTCTTCATCATACCCCCCCCCCCCCGCAGTCAGTGTTGCCGTATATGCTGACAGACCTTATTTTTTTCCTTCACAGAGGCAAAGACACATCGGGAGACTACTGTGTTATTAATGTTATGTTTTTTTGACCCACAGCTGCCGGCAGTGTGAACAAGGAGGATCTAGAGGCCGGAATAGAAAGGCTGATAGAAACTATGGCGCGGATTCAGGAGCAGCAGAATGTGGCAATGGGGGAGCTGCAGAAGCTTCGGGACATGTGCCAACAGTTGGAGGCGGGGCCAAAATAAAAACCAAGTGTCTGCTTGTACAGTTTAGTTTGTTAATTAAAAAATATACATATATATATAGACGTTTATCCCATTCTCTATTTTTTGTTTTGTTACAGGTACATTTCTTTGTAAAGTTCATTTCTGCCGTCATACTGTGCTGTGGACCCATTTTGTCTCTGTGATCGAGACCCACCAATCAAGCTGTTGAGATTGAAGTTAAATGAAAAGTTTTTATTATGAACAAATTATTAACAAAATTACAATTTAAAAATCCGTAAGAAAACAAACTATCACAAATCGTGATACACCGAATCTTCGTTGCGAACATGAAGGTGCCTGATGGGCGAAGCAATGTGAGACGGCATTGTCGGGTCGGAGTTTTGGGGTGACGGGCCAAAGTGGGACACGGGGAAATTGGGGCGTACTGGTGTTTGTGGCCAATATGGTGGACAATATGCGGACTCTGGCCGCTCGATTGGCCGGGAACAAACCAACCGTGTGTGTTCATCCAAACTGCCATCCAAACCCTTATTAACAGCCTCAAAAATAAGATGCTCGGTTAGAGTTCGCTGCCTCTCTTCCATTTTAGAAAGTGTATCAACGATGTAGTGTCCAAAACCCTCCAAAGCAGGGCTGGCTTTGTTCGTCAACACCTTTTTGGCCAGGGTCAACAGTTCATGGGAGACGTCTGAGGTGGCTTTCCGCTTCCTTGAACCCTGCCTCCATTGACTCCGTGCAGGTGCAGCCTCCACTATTTGACTCGTGGAGCAGTCCTGTGCATTGTCCTGTGCACTGTCCTGTCCACTGTCCTGTGCACTGTCCTCCTAGGGTGAAAATAAAAAAGGAAGTTATTTAAAAAAAAAAAACGATGTACACCACCCTAACAGCATTAAAAATATATATTCGTATACATGCGAAAAGTTGCTATATATAGATGGTATAGGTTATGAAGTTCGCCATGTAATACTTTTCTGCGACAGGGTTATGGTCTATACAGAAAAATGTTAAAACTTCGAATTGATGGTATAATCAGATGGAGAAAATGCTGAAAAATTATATCTAATTATACACAGGGGAACAATTTGAAAAACATTTTCTGTTGAGTTAGGTTTTTGAGCTGATTTATACTAAAATTGGCATGCTGATTCCAAAAATGTAGTCAGTTTTTTTCTAGCACATCAAGTTTTTCCTCCACAACTTACCTGCCAGAGAAGCACAATTGCACTGATATCTGTAATAAGACTTGTCATCTGATTACAATTCGACTCATATAGAGCTACGTGGCAACTTGTAAGAGTAGTCACAACTTTGTCATGCCTATTTCCTATATATATCATTTTTTGTTCATATTTGTACTATTTAACCCCTTAAGCCCCGAGGGTGGTTTGCACGTTAATGACCGGGCCAATTTTTACAATTCTGACCACTGTCCCTTTATGAGGTTATAACTCTGGAACGCTTCAACGAATCTTGGCGATTCTGACACTGTTTTCTCGTGACATATTGTACTTCATTTTTTTAGTAACATTTATTTGATATAACTTGCGTTTATTTGTGAAAAAAAACGGAAATTTGGCAAAAATTTAGAAAATTTCGCAATTTTCCAACTTTAAATTTTTATGCCCTTAAATCACAGAGATATGTCACGCAAAATACTTAATATGTAACATTTTCCACATGTCTACTTTACATCAGCACAATTTTGGAACCAAAATTTTTTTTTGTTAGGGAGTTATAAGGGTTAAAAGTTGACCAGCAATTTCTCATTTTTACAACACCATTTTTTTTTTGGGACCACATCTCATTTGAAGTCATTTTGAGGGGTCTATATGATAGAAAATACCCAAGTGTGACACCATTCTAAAAATTGCACCCCTCAAGGTGCTCAAAACCACATTCAAGAAGTTTATTAACCCTTCAGGGGTTTCACAGGAATTTTTGGAATGTTTAAATAAAAATGAATACTTAACTTTTTTCACACAAATTTTATTTCAGCTCCAATTTGTTTTATTTTACCAAGGGTAACAGCATAAAATGGATGCCAAACGTTGTTGTACAATCTGTACTGAGTACGCTGATACCCCATATGTGGGGGTAAACCACTGTTTGGGCGCATGGCAGAGCTCGGAAGGAAAGGAGCGCCATTTGACTTTTCAATGCAAAATTGACAGGAATTGAGATGGGACGCCATGTTGCGTTTGGAGAGCCCCTCATGTGCCTAAACATTGAAACCCCCCACAAGTGACACCATTTTGGAAAGTAGACACCCTAAGGAACTTATCTAGATGTGTGGTGACCACTTTGACCCACCAACTGCTTCACGGAAGTTTATAATGCAGAGCCGTAAAAATAAAAAATCATATTTTTTCACAAAAATGATCTTTTCGCCCCCAATTTTTTATTTTCCCAAGAGTAAGAGAAGAAATTGGACATCAAAAATTGTTGTCCAATTTGTCCTGAGTACGCTGATACCCCATATATGGGTGTAAACCATTGTTTGGGCGTATGGCAGAGCTCGGAAGGGAAGGAGCGCCATTTTACTTTTCAATGCAAAATTGACTGGAATTGAGATGGGATGCCATGTTGCGTTTGGAGAGCCCCTGATGTGCCTAAACATTGAAATCCCCACAAGTGACACCATTTTGGAAAGTAGACCCCTTAAGGAACTTATCTAGAGGTGTGGTGAGCACTTTGACCCAACAAGTGCTTCACAGAAGTTTATAATGCAGAGCCGTAAAAATAAAAAATCATATTTTTTCACAAAAATGATCTTTTCGCCACTAATTTTTTATTTTCCCAAGGGTAAGAGAAGAAATTAGACCACAAAAGTTGTTGTGCAATTTGTCCTGAGTGCGACGATACCCCATATGTGGGGGTAAACCACTGTTTGGGCGCATGGCAGAGCTCGGAAGGAAAGGAGCGCCATTTGACTTTTCAATGCAAAATTGACTGGAATTAAGATGGGACGCCATGTTGCGTTTGGAGAGCCCCTGATGTGCCTAAACATTGGAACCCCTCACAAGTGACACCATTTTGAAAAGTAGACCCCTTAAGGAACTTATCTAGATGTGTGGTGAGCACTTTGACCCAACAAGTGCTTCACAGAAGTTTATAATGCAGAGCCGTAAAAATAAAAAATCTTATTTTTTCACAAAAATGATCTTTTCGCCCCCAATTTTTTATTTTCCCAAGGGTAAGAGAAGAAATTAGACCACAAAAGTTGTTGTGCAATTTGTCCTGAGTGCGACGATACCCCATATGTGGGGGTAAACCACTTTTTGGGCGCATAGCAGAGCTCGGAAGGGAAGGAGCGCCATTTGACTTTTCAATGCAAAATTGACTGGAATTAAGATGGGACGCCATGTTGGTTTGGAGAGCCCCTGATGTGCCTAAACATTAAAACCCCCCACAAGTGACACCAGTTTGGAAACTAGACCCCCTAAGGAACTTATCTAGATGTGTTTTGAGAGCTTTGAACCCCCAAGTGTTTCACTACAGTTTATAACGCAGAGCCGTTAAAATAATTTTTGTTTTTTTTCGCAAAAATTATTTTTTAGCCCCCAGTTTTGTATTTTCACAAGGGTAACAGAATAAATTGGACCCCAAAAGTTGTTGTCCAATTTGTCCTAAGTACGCTGATACCCCATATGTGGGGGGAACCACTGTTTGGGCGCATGGCAGAGCTCGGAAGGGAAGGAGCGCCATTTGGAATGCAGACTTAGATGGATTGGTCTGCAGGCGTCACGTTGCATTTGCAGAGCCCCTGATGTACCCAAACAGTACAAACCCCCCACAAGTGACCTCATATTGGAAACTAGATCTCCCACGGAACTTATCTAGATGTGTTGTGAAAACTTTGAACCCCCAAGTGTTTCACTACAGTTTACAACGCAGAGCCATGAAAATAAAAAATCTTTTTTTTTTCCCACAAAAATGATTTTTAGCCCCCCAAATTTTTATTTTCCCAAGGATAACAACAGAACTTGGACCCAAAAAGTTGTTGTCCAATTTGTCTCGAGTACGATGATACCCCATGTGTTGGGGTAAACCCCTGTTTGGGCGCACGTCGGGGCTCGGAAGGGAAGTAGTGGCGTTTTGAAATGCAGACTTTGATGGAATGGTCTGCGGGCGTCACGTTGCATTTGCAGAGCCCCTGATGTGCCTAAACAGTAAACCCCCCCACAAGTAACTCCATTCTGGAAACTAGACCCCCAAAGGAGAGCACGGAAGTGAAGGAGCACTGTTTTACTTTTTCAATGCAGAATTGGCTGGAATTGAGATCGGACGCCATATCGCGTTTGGAGAGCCCCTGATGTGCCTAAACAGTGGAAACCCCCCAATTATAAATGAAACCCTAATCCAAACGCACCCCTAACCCTAATCCCAACTGTAACCCTAACCACTAGGGTTGAGCGACCTTGACCTTTTTAGAGTCGAGTCGTGTTTCGCGAAACCCGACTATCTTAGAAGTCGAGTCGAGTGGAATCGGCCGATTATGGCGAAAAGTCGGGTATCGCCCGAAACACGAAACCCAATGCAAGTCAATGGGGGAGCATAGTCGGCAGTGAGTGGAGGCCAGGAAAACACCTACACTGCCCATTTTAATGGCAAAAACATCCATTCTTGTTACAGAAGCTTGTCAATCGTAATTTAGCTTATAATAATTGGAAGGCATTTGAAATTGGGGGTCATTTGGCTAAAGTTGTGGGGGGTAGGGCTGGTTCAAGTAATTAGTGGGCCCAGTAAATCTGGACCACGTCACGGCAGTGGAGCAGGGAGAGGTAAGTATTTCAACTTTGCAAGTGCTGTGATCCTGAGCAAGCAGGGGGGGCCCACTCGTTGGCATTGGCACTGGCACAGGGCCCCTCAAAGTACAGCGGTGTGTTTGCACGGCGGGGCGCCTCCCACCGGCAGCAACACTTTTGCGTACTATGAGAGGCCCTGTGCCAGTGACGTCGCCAACTAGTATTCCTCCCCCCACCTGATGAAGGAACCTGCACTTTCATCTGCACCTTCCTCTTTGTCCCCGTGTAAGGTGGTATGGTATGCGGGAAGAGGAACCTGACTTTCAGCAGGGTCACAATCTTGCTGTGTAGCGTGCACGGGGAATTTTGCGTTATGGGTCAATGTACCAGCAGACTCATCTATCACTGGCTGGGCAATGGGCAGGATGAGGAGGAAACACAGATATAGGCCCAAAGAATAAAGTTGGCTAAATGCAGTTCAAAATTGGTAACACAGGACTAACCAGGGGGCATTGCAGTGGAGGACAACTGGAATGAGAGGCTGACACAGAGAGTAGGCCCAAATCAGTAAGTAGTCGAAATGCAGTTCAAAATTGGCAACCGTAGTAAACAGGCGGCACAGCTTTGTTCAGTGGAGGAGAACAGCAAGGAGTGGCAGACACCGATAGTAGGCCCCAACCCAACTAGTAGGCCAAATGCAGTCTAACATTAACAACTACTTAACGAGAGCCTGAAAATGGAATTTCAGGACAGGAAACCAGGAGAACAGCAAGGAGTGGCAGACACCGATAGTAGGCCCCAAACCAACTAGTACGCCAAATGCAGTTGTTCCATTTAACCACAATTTAATGAGAGCCTGAAGATAGAAGTTCAGGAAAGGCAACCTGGAGAACACCTTGGAGTGTAACACACCATCTCTCTACACCCCATACCCAATTTGTAGGCCTAATGCAGTGTAGTTTCCAACAACTACTAAACGAGAGCCGGAAGATCGAAGCTCAGGAAAGGCAACCTGGAGAACACCTTGGAGTGGAACACACCATCTCTCTACACCCCATACCCAATTTGTAGGTCTAATGCAGCGTAGTTTCCAACAACTACTAAACGAGAGCATGAAGATCGAAGCAATGGAGAGGAAACCTGGGGAACACCTTGGAGTGGAACACACCATCTCTCTACACCCCATACCCAATTTGTAGGCCTAATGCAGTATAGTTTCCAACAACTACTAAACGAGAGCCGGAAGATCGAAGCTCAGGAAAGGCAACCTGGAGAACACCTTGGAGTGGAACACACCATCTCTCTACACCCATACCCAATTTGTAGGCCTAATGCAGTGTAGTTTCCAACAACTACTAAACAAGAGCATGAAGATCGAAGCATTGGCGAGGAAACCTGGGGAACACCTTGGAGTGGAACACACCATCTCTCTACACCCCATACCCAATTTGTAGGCCTAATGCAGCGTAGTTTCCAACAACTACTAAACGAGAGCCGGAAGATCGAAGCTCAGGAAAGGCAACCTGGAGAACACCTTGGAGTGGAACACACCATCTCTCTACACCCCATACCCAATTTGTAGGCCTAATGCAGTGTAGTTTCCAAGAACTACTAAACGAGAGCCGGAAGATCGAAGCTCAGGAAAGGCAACCTGGAGAACACCTTGGAGTGGAACACACCATCTCTCTACACCCCATACCCAATTTGTAGGCCTAATGCAGTGTAGTTTCCAACAACTACTAAACGAGAGCATGAAGATCAAAGCAATGGAGAGGAAACCTGGGGAACACCTTGGAGTGGAACACACCATCTCTCTACACCCCATACCCAATTTGTAGGCCTAATGCAGCGTAGTTTCCAACAACTACTAAACGAGAGCCGGAAGATCGAAGCTCAGGAAAGGCAACCTGGAGAACACCTTGGAGTGGAACACACCATCTCTCTACACCCCATACCCAATTTGTAGGCCTAATGCAGTGTAGTTTCCAACAACTACTAAACGAGAGCATGAAGATCAAAGCAATGGAGAGGAAACCTGGGGAACACCTTGGAGTGGAACACACCATCTCTCTACACCCCATACCCAATTTGTAGGCCTAATGCAGTGTAGTTTCCAACAACTACTAAACGAGAGCATTAAGATCGAAGCAATGGCGAGGAAACCTGGGGCACACCTTGGGGAGGCAGACACCGTTAGTAGGCCCTACCAAAGTTGTACCCCCAATGCAGTTTTAAAATTCCTAGAAGCTGAAAACAAGACTATTGACGCTCAGCTTTTTTCAAAGGAACACAGCTGAATTGAGTGGCGCAGACAGACACAGGTAGTAGGACTTAAACCAAAAATGTGGCTCACTGCAGCTTAAAAAAGTTACAGGGGTACACAAGCAGCAGTGCTCTGGGCAGTGGAGGACAATTTCAATAGTGGACCGCAGACAGACTTTGTACGCCTACTATTAAAAAAAGGATGCTCTATGCAATTAAAAATAGGTTCCAGGGGTCCACGGGCAGCAGTGGTGTGGTCAGTGGACGAGTATTGGAAGGAGGGACCGCAGACAGGCGTAGTAGGCCTAACATAACAAAATTAGGCTGTAGACACTGTAAAATTGGTTCCAGGGGTACACGGGCAGCAGTGGTGTGGTCAGCGGAGGAAAATTGGAATTAGGGACTGCAGACAGACTTTGTAGGCTGTCCCCTGTGGACCATGCATCCAACACATTAACCCAGTGCGCCGTAATGGACACGTAACTTTTTGTGGACATGCCTACTGGTCCATGCGTCTCTTGTCAGGTGCACCTTTCTACTGTTTGATTGCCTGAGTGCTATGACAATGCAGACTTTTTCATGCCGGTGGAGGGCTGGGATGGCTTTTCTCGCAAAAGAAATGTCGACTGGGTAGCTTGAACCGTTGCACAGCGTAGTTCATCTGGGCTTTCTAAATATAAAACAAAGAAAAAAAGGAGGCTACATGCACTTTCAGCTGGGTTCCAGGGGTACACGGCCAGCATTGGTCTGGTCAGTGGAGAACTATTGGAAGGAAGGACCGCAGACACGCTTCGAAGGCCTAACATAATAACAGATGGCTCTAGGCAATTTAAAATTGGTTCCGTGGGTACACGGGCAGCAGTGGTGTGGTCAGTGGAGGCCTAGTGGAAGGAGGGACCGCAAACAGGCATCGAAGGCCTAACATAATAACACATTGCTGTTGGCAATTTTAAATTGGTTCCAGGGGAACACGGGCAGCAGTGGCCTGGTCAGTGTAGTAGTAGTAGAAAGAATGGACCGCAGACAGGCATCGAAGGCCTAAAATAAAAAAATTGGGCTGGCTGTAGGCAATTTAAAATTGGTTCCGTGGGTACACGGGCAGCAGTGGTGTGGTCAGTGGAGGCCTAGTGGAAGGAGTGACCGCAGACAGGCATCGAAGGCCTAACATAATAACACATTGCTGTTAGCAATTTTAAATTGGTTCCAGGGGAACACGGGCAGCAGTGGCCTGGTCAGTGTAGTAGTAGTAGAAAGAACGGACCGCAGACAGGCATCAAAGGCCTAAAATAAAAAAATTGGGCTGGCTGTAGGCAATTTTAAATTGGTTCCAGGGGTACACGGGCAGCAGTGGTGTGGTCAGTGGAGGCCTAGTGGAAGGAGTGACCGCAGACAGGCATCGAAGGCCTAACATAATAACACATGGCTGTAGGCAATTTTAAATTGGTTCCGTGGGTACACGGGCAGCAGTGGTGTGGTCAGTGGAGGCCTAGTGGAAGGAGTGACCGCAGACAGGAATCGAAGGCCTAACATAATAACACATGGCTGTAGGCAATTTTAAATTGGTTCCGTGGGTACACGGGCAGCAGTGGTGTGGTCAGTGGAGGCCTAGTGGAAGGAGGGACCGCAGACAGGCATCGAAGGCCTAACATAAAAAAAAAGGCTGTTGGCAATTTAAAATTGGTTCCAGTGGTACAAGGGCAGCAGTACAATGGTCAGTGGAGGCCTAGTGGAAGGAGGGACCGCAGACAGGCATCGAAGGCCTAACATAATAACACATGGCTGCAGGCAATTTTAAATTGGTTCCATGGGTACACGGGCAGCAGTGGTGTGGTCAGTGGAGGCCTAGTGGAAGGAGGGACCGCAGACAGGCTTCGAAGGCGTAACATAAAAAAATAGGGCTGTTGGCAATTTAAAATTGGTTCCAGTGGTACAAGGGCAGCAGTACAATGGTCAGTGGAGGCCTAGTGGAAGGAGTGACCGCAGACAGGCATCGAAGGCCTAACATAATGACACATGGCTGTAGGCAATTTTAAATTGGTTCCGTGGGTACACGGGCAGCAGTGGTGTGGTCAGTGGAGGCCTAGTGGAAGGAGGGACCGCAGACAGGCTTCGAAGGCCTAACATAAAAAAATAGGGCTGTTGGCAATTTAAAATTGGTTCCAGTGGTACAAGGGCAGCAGTACAATGGTCAGTGGAGGCCTAGTGGAAGGAGGGACCGCAGACAGGCATCAAAGGCCTAACATAATAACACATGGCTGTAGGCAATTTTAAATTGGTTCCATGGGTACACGGGCAGCAGTGGTGTGGTCAGTGGAGGCCTAGTGGAAGGAGGGACCGCAGACAGGCTTCGAAGGCCTAACATAAAAAAATAGGGCTGTTGGCAATTTAAAATTGGTTCCAGTGGTACAAGGGCAGCAGTACAATGGTCAGTGGAGGCCTAGTGGAAGGAGGGACCGCAGACAGGCTTTGAAGGCCTGACATAAAAAAATAGGGCTGTTGGCAATTTAAAATTGGTTCCAGGGGTACACGGGCAGCAGTACAATGGTCAGTGGAGGCCTAGTGGAAGGAGGGACCGCAGACAGGCTTCGAAGGCCTAACATAACAAAAATGTCAATACAATGGTATTGTCAGTGCCAGGCATTGAAGGATGTCAGCGCATAGACTAAACATTGGTGGAGCTGTGAGAGATAATTTTGCAAGTGGTAGAGCACTGTTTGAGCTGGGGGGGGGAACTGTCTTGTGGCCGGCGGTACAGGCCCAGGGCCCCTCATATTACAACGGTGTGTCTGATGTTGGGTGCGCACCACCACCGCCAGAGACACTTTATTGTACTATGAGGGACCCAGTGGCAGTGCCGTCGACCAAAAGCGGGCACACCCACCTCTTTAGACAAACAGCACTCTCACGGGTGCTGGCGCCAAGTGGCGATACCACGGCCCCGTGTGGGGAGTTTGGCCATTTAGTGAGGTGTAAACATGTCGTATGCTGGACAATTAGGTGCAGAAAATTACGAGATTGGAAAAGTCATTCAGAATAGTCCACAGGCAAGACCTTTTCATAGGAAAGCCAGGTGTCAGCCGGGCAAGGTGGGGCAAAAGATTTTGAAATCCAGTTGTGGTTCATTTTAATGAAGGTAAGATCATCTACATTTTGGGTAGCCAGACGAGTCCTTTTTTCTGTTAGTATTGAACCTGCAGCACTGAATACTCTTTCTGATAGGACACTAGCTGCCGGGCAAGCAAGCTCCTGCAATGCATATTCTGCCAATTCTGGCCAGGTGTCTAATTTGGATGCCCAGTAATCAAATGGGAATGACGGTTGAGGGAGAACGTCGATAAGGGATGAAAAATAGTTTGTAACCATACTGGACAAATGTTGTCTCCTGTCACTTTGAATTGATGCTGCAGTACCTGTTCTGTCTGCGGTCATAGCAAAATCACTCCACAACCTGGTCAGAAAACCCCTCTGGCCAACGCCACTTCTGATTTCTGCCCCTCTAACACCTCTGGTCTGCTGGCCCCTGCAGCTCATGTGAGAACGATCACGGGTGCTGTGTGCAGGGAATGCCAGAAGCAAACGGTCAACAAGAGTTGATTGTTTGGTTGCTAATATTAGTTCCAAGTTCTCATGTGGCATTATATTTTGCAATTTGCCTTTATAGCGAGGATCAAGGAGGCAGGCCAACCAGTAATCGTCATCGTTCATCATTTTAGTAATGCGTGTGTCCCTTTTGAGGATACGTAAGGCATAATCCGCCATGTGGGCCAAAGTTCCTGTTCTCAAATCTGCGGTTGTGCTTGGTTGAGGGGCAGTTTCAGGCAAATCCACATCACTTGTTTCCCTCAAAAAACCAGAACCCGGCCTTGCCGCGCCAACAATTTCCAGTGGCCCCGGAAAAGCTTCCTCATTAAAAATATAATCATCCCCATCATCCTCCTCGTCCTCCTCCTCCTCTTCGCCCGCTACCTCGTCCTGTACACTGCCCTGGGCAGACAATGGCTGACTGTCATCAAGGCTTTCCTCTTCCTCAGCTGCAGACGCCTGATCCTTTATGTGCGTCAAACTTTGCATCAGCAGACGCATTAGGGGGATGCTCATGCTTATTATGGCGTTGTCTGCACTAACCAGCCGTGTGCATTCCTCAAAACACTGAAGGACTTGACACATGTCTTGAATCTTCGACCACTGCACACCTGACAACTCCATGTCTGCCATCCTACTGCCTGCCCGTGTATGTGCATCCTCCCACAAAAACATAACAGCCCGCCTCTGTTCGCACAGTCTCTGAAGCATGTGCAGTGTTGAGTTCCACCTTGTTGCAACGTCTATGATTAGGCGATGCTGGGGAAGGTTCAAAGAACGCTGATAGGTCTGCATACGGCTGGAGTGTACGGGCGAACGGCGGTTATGTGAGCAAAGTCCACGCACTTTGAGGAGCAGGTCGGATAACCCCGGTTAACTTTTCAGGAAGCACTGCACCACCAGGTTTAAGGTGTGAGCCAGGCAAGGAATGTGTTTCAGTTGGGAAAGGGAGATGGCAGCCATGAAATTCCTTCCGTTATCACTCACTACCTTGCCTGCCTCAAGATCTACAGTGCCCAGCCACGACTGCGTTTCTTTCTGCAAGAACTTGGACAGAACTTCCGCGGTGTGTCTGTTGTCGCCCAAACACTTCATAGCCAATACAGCCTGCTGACGTTTGCCAGTAGCTGCCCCATAATGGGAGACCTGGTGTGCAACAGTGGCAGCTGCAGATGGAGTGGTTGTGCGACTGCAGTCTGTGGACGAGCTCTCGCTTCTGCAGGAGGACGAGGAGGAGGAGGAGGGGGTGCGAACGGCTACAGCCAACTGTTTCCTAGACCGTGGGCTAGGCAGAACTGTCCCAAACTTGCTGTCCCCTGTGGACCCTGCATCCACCACATTCACCCAGTGTGCTGTGATGGACACGTAACGTCCCTGGCCATGCCTACTGGTCCATGCATCTGTTGTCAGGTGCACCTTTGTGCTCACAGATTGCCTGAGTGCATGGACGATGCGCTCTTTAACATGCTGGTGGAGGGCTGGGATGGCTTTTCTGGAAAAAAAGTGTCAACTGGGTAGCTCGTAGCGTGGTACAGCGTAGTCCATCAGGGCTTTGAAAGCTTCGCTTTAAACTAGCCGGTAGGGCATCATCTCTAACGAGATTAGTCTAGCTATGTGGGCGTTCAAACCCTGTGTACGCGGATGCGAGGCTAAGTACTTCCTTTTTCTAACCATAGTCTCATGTAGGGTGAGCTGGACTGGAGAGCTGGAGATCGTGGAACTAGCGGGGGTGCCGGTGGACATGGCAGACTGAGAGACGGTGGGAGATGGTATTGTTGCCGCCGGTGCCCTAGATGCAGTGTTTCCTACTACGAAACTGGTGATTCCCTGACCCTGACTGCTTTGGCCTGGCAAAAAAACCTGCACAGATAAGGCAGGTGGTGCAGAAAATGGTGGCCCTACACTGCCGGAAGGGATGTTGCGTTGATGACTAGCTTCATTGGCCGAGGGTGCTACAACCTTAAGGGACGTTTGGTAGTTAGTCCAAGCTTGCAAATGCATGGTGGTTAAATGTCTATGCATGCAACTTGTATTGAGACTTTTCAGATTCTGCCCTCTGCTTAAGGTAGTTGAACATTTTTGACAGATGACTTTGCGCTGATCAATTGGATGTTGTTTAAAAAAATGCCAGACTGCACTCTTTCTAGCATCGGATACCTTTTCAGGCATTGCAAACTGAGCTTTAACCGAATGGCCACGCTGTCCTCCAACAGGTTTTGGCTTTGCCACGTGTTTTGGGCAAGATACGGGCCCGGCAGATGGAACCTGTTGCGATGTTGATGTCTGCTGCGGCCCCTCCTCCTCCGCTTCAGAACTGCTGCCGCCTGCACCCTGTTCCCCCAATGGCTGCCAATCGGGGTCAACAACTGGGTCATCTATTACCTCTTCTTGTAGCTCGTGTGCAACTTCGTCTGTGTCACCGTGTCGGTCGGTGGTATAGCATTCGTGATGGGGCAACATAGTCTCATCAGGGTCTGATAATTGATCATTACCCTGCGAGGGCAATGTTGTGGTCTGAGTCAAAGGACCAGCATAGTAGTCTGGCTGTGGCTGTGCATCAGTGCACTCCATGTCAGATTCAACTTGTAATGGGCATGGACTGTTAACTGCTTCACTTTCTAAGCCAGGGACGGTATGTGTAAAGAGCTCCATGGAGTAACCCGTTGTGTCGCCTGCTGCATTCTTCTCTGTTGTTGTTTTTGCTGAAGAGGACAAGGAAGCGACTTGTCCCTGACCGTGAACATCCACTAACGACGCGCTGCTTTTACATTTACCAGTTTCACGAGAGGAGGCAAAAGAGCTAGAGGCTGAGTCAGCAAGATAAGCCAAAACTTGCTCTTGCTGCTCCGGCTTTAAAAGCGGTTTTCCTACTCCCAGAAAAGGGAGCGTTCGAGGCCTTGTGTAGCCAGACGACGAACCTGGCTCCACAGCTCCAGACTTAGGTGCAATATTTTTTTTCCCACGACCACCTGATGCTCCACCACTACCACTACCCTCATTACCAGCTGACAATGAACGCCCCCGGCCACGACCTCTTCCACCAGACTTCCTCATTGTTTTAAAAACGTAACCAAACTAACGGTATTTGTTGCTGTCACACAACTTACACGGTGAGCTATAACTTCAGTATGATTTAGCTACCCCTTTACAGGTGGGTGAGACCGCAAGGAAAATCAGGCACAATGTTACACACTCTGTTTTTGGTGGCAACAAATGAGAGAGATGCCACACACGCAGGACTGTCACTGAAGCACAAATGTAAATATTATTCTCCCACTGATTTGTTTTTTTTGTTTTTTTTTCAGGGAGACTTTAGAAAAAAAAATAATAGAATAAAATGATATTTTAAGGAAGAATTTAGAAACCAAATAAAATAAAATGATTTCTTCAGGGAGAATTTAGAAAACAAATAAAACAAAAAATAGGCTTTCTATGGCCCACTGAGTGAGAGATGACGCACACAGGAGTCAGGAGTGGCACACAAGCCCAGAGGCCAATATTGTTCTCCCAATGATTGATGTAGTGATTTGTTCAGGTAGATTTTGGAACTCAAATCAAGCAAAAAAAATAATAGGCTTTCTATGGCCCACTATTGGAGAGAGAGAGAGAGATGGCACACCCAGGAGTCAAGACTGGCACACAAGCAGAAAGGGCAATATTAATCTCCCACTGATTTGTTTTTTTTGTTTTTTTTTTCAGGGAGAATTTAGAAAAAAAAAATAATAAAAAAACATGATTTTTTCAGGAAGAATTTAGAAACCAAATAAAATAAAACGATCTTTTCAGGGAGAATTTAGAAAACAAATAAAACAAAAAATAGGCTTTCTATGGCCCACTGAGTGAGAGATGACGCACACAGGAGTCAGGAGTGGCACACAAGCCCAGAGGCCAATATTGTTCTCCCACTGATTGATTTCGTGATTTTTTCAGGTAGATTTTGGAACCCAAATCAAGCAAAAAAAATAATAGGCTTTCTATGGCCCACAATTGGAGAGAGAGAGAGAGATGGCACACCCAGGAGTCAAGACTGGCGCACAAGCAGAAAGGGCAATATTAATCTCCCACTGATTTTGTTTATTTTATTTTTTTTCAGGGAGACTTTAGAAAAAAAAAATAATAAAAAAAAATGATTTTTTCAGGAAGAATTTAGAAACCAAATAAAATAAAATGATTTTTTCAGGGAGAATTTAGAAAACAAATAAAACAAAAAATAGGCTTTCTATGGCCCACTGAGTGAGAGATGACGCACACAGGAGTCAGGAGTGGCACACAAGCCCAGAGGCCAATATTTATCTCCCACTGATTGATTTATTGATTTTTTCAGGTAGAATTTAGAACCCAAATCAACCCAAAAAATAAATAGGCTTTCTATGGCCCACTATTTGTGAGAGAGATGGCACGCTCAGGACTGGCACACAAGCCCAGAGGCCAATATTAATCTCCCACTTTTTTTTTTTTTTTCAGGGAAAATTTATAAACCCCAAAAAATAAATAATAAATAAGCTTTCTATGGCCCACTATCTGAGAGAGAGAGATGGCACGCTTAGGACTGGCACACAAGCCCAAAGGCCAATATTAATCTCCCTTTTTTTTTTCAGTGAGAATTTATAATACCAAAAAATAAAAAATAAATAGGCTTTCTATGGCCCACTATTTGTGAGAGAGATGGCACGCTCAGGACTGGCACACAAGCCCAGAGGCCAATATTAATCTCCCACTTTTTTTTTTTTTTTTTTTTCAGGGAAAATTTATAAACCCAATAAAAAAAATAAATAGGCTTTCTATGGCCCACTATCTGAGAGAGAGAGATGGCACGCTTAGGACTGGCACACAAGCCCAAAGGCCAATATTAATCTCCCACTGATTGATTTATTGATTTTTTCAGGTAGAATTTAGAACCCAAATAAAGCAAAAAAAAAAATAGGCTTTCTATGGCCCACTGAGTGAGTGATGATGCACACAGGAGTCAGGAGTGGCACACAAGCCCTGAGGCCAATATTTTTCTCCCACTGATTGATGTAGTGATTTTTTCAGGTAGATTTTGGAACCCAAATCAAGCAAAAAAATAAATAGGCTTTCTATGGCCCACTGAGTGAGAGATGGCACACACAGGAGTCAGGAGTGGCACACAAGCCCTGAGGCCAATATTTTTCTCCCACTGATTGATGTAGTGATTTTTTCAGGTAGATTTTAGAACCCAAATCAAGCAAAAAAATAAATAGGCTTTCTATGGCCCACTGAGTGAGAGATGGCACAGACAGGGATGGCACTCTAGCAGAAATGCCAATCTTAATTTCCCACAAAAAAAAAAAAAAAAAAAAAAGGAACTGTCCTTCAATTACTATCTCCCTGCAGTAATCTCAGCCAGGTATGGCAGGCAGCAATAAGGAGTGGACTGATGCACAAATTAAATAAAAAGTGTGGACAAACAAACAAGATAGCTGTGCAGAAAGGAAGGAACAAGAGGATTTGTGCTTTGAAAAAAGCAGTTGGTTTGCACAGCGGCATACACACAGCAATGCAGCTATCAGGGAGCCTTCTAGGGCAGCCCAATGAGCTACAGCGCTGAGGAAAAAAAAAATGTAGCTTCCACTGTCCCTGCACACCGAAGGTGGTGTTGGACAGTGGAAATCGCTACAGCACAAGCGGTTTGGTGGTTAATGGACCCTCCCTAACGCTATCCCTGCTTCTGACGAAGCGGCAGCAACCTCTCCCTAAGCTCAGATCAGCAGCAGTAAGATGGCGGTCGGCGGGAACGCCCCTTTATAGCCCCTGTGACGCCGCAGACAGCAAGCCAATCACTGCAATGCCCTTCTCTAAGATGGTGGGGACCAGGACCTATGTCATCACGCTGCCCACACTCTGCGTTTACCTTCATTGGCTGAGAAATGGCGCTTTTCGCGTCATTGAAACGCGACTTTGGCGCGAAAGTCGCGTACCGCATGGCCGACAACGCACAGGGGTCGGATCGGGTTTCATGAAACCCGACTTTGCCAAAAGTCGGCGACTTTTGAAAATGAACGACCCGTTTCGCTCAACCCTACTAACCACACACCTAACCCTGACACACCCCTAATTCTAATCCCAACCCTAATCACAACCGTAAATGTAATCCAAACCCTAACCCTAGCCCTAACCCTAGCCCTAACCCTAGCCCTAACCCTAACCCTATCCCTAACCCTAATGGGAAAATGGAAATAAATACATTTTTTTAAATTTTATTATTTTTCCCTAAGGCTAGGTTCACATTGCGTTAGGGAAATCCGTTTAGCGCTAGCGGATTGCGCTAACGCAATGTCTTTTTAGGTGTCGTGTTTAGTGGTCGCGTTAACGTCCCCGCTCTGGAAGATCGGGGATCGGACCTCGGGCGTGCCGCGGACGCTGCAAGCAGCGTCCGAGGCGTGCCACAAAAGAACGGCACCTTGCTAGCGCGAGCCGAAAATGGCACACTCTAGCGATGCGCTACACCCGAAAATCACATTGCTGTCAATGGGTGTGCTAACGGACCCGTTGCACGGCGTTAATTGTGACATTTTCGCCGTGCAACGCTGTCCGTTAGCGTTAACCCATTAACGCAATGTGAACCTAGCCTAACTAAGGGGGTGATGAAGGGGGGTTTGATTTACTTTTATAGCGTTTTTTATATCGGATTTTTATGATTGGCAGCCGTCACACACTAAAAGACGCTTTTTATAGCAAAAAAGTTTTTGCGTCTCCACATTTTGAGACCTATAATTTTTCTATATTTTGGTCCACAGAGTCATGTGAGGTCTTGTTTTTTGCAGGACGAGTTGACGTTTTTATCGGTAACATTTTCGGACACGTGACAGTTTTTGATCGCTTTTTATTCCGATTTTTTGTGAGGCAGAATGACAAAACCAGCTATTCATGAATTTCTTTTGGGGGAGGCGTTTATACCGTTCCACGTTTGGTAAAATTGATGAAGCAGTTTTATTCTTCGGGTCAGTACGATTACAGCGATACCTCATTTATATCTTTTTTTTATGTTTTGGCGCTTTTATACGATAAAAGCTATTTTATAGAAAAAATAATTATTTTGGCATTGCTTTATTCTGAGGACTATAACTTTTTTATTTTTTTGGTTATGATGCTGTATGGCAGCTCATTTTTTGCGGGACAAGATGACGTTTTCAGAAGTACCATGGTTTTTTATATCCGTCTTTTTGATCGCGTGTTATTCCACTTTTTGTTCAGCATTATGATAATAAAGCGTTGTTTTTTGGCTCGTTTTTTTTTTTTTTCTTACGGTGTTCACTGAAGGGGTTAACTAGTGGGCCAGTTTTATAGGTCGGGTCGTTACGGACGCGGCGATACTAAATATGTGTACTTTTATTGTTTTTTTGGTTTTTTTTTTAGATAAAGAAATGTATTTATGGGAATAATATTTTTTTTTTCTTTTTTATTTAGGAATTTTTTTTTTTATTTTTTTTTACACGTGTGGAAATTTTTTTTTTTACTTTTTCACTTTGTCCCAGGGGGGACATCACAGATCACCGATCTGACAGTGTGCACAGCACTCTGTTAGATCGGTGATCTGACATACAGCTGGGCAGGATTAGAGCTGCAGCTGCAGCCTGATCCTGACCCGGAAGTGCTCCCTGCAGGACCCGGATGCAGCCCCGCGGCCATTTTGGATCCGGGGACTGCAGGGAGAAGACGCTTGGTACACCGTGTACCGATCGTCTCAGGGAAGCCCGCAGGGAGCCCCCTCCCTGCGCGATGCTTCCCTGCACCGCCGGCACACCGCGATCATCTTTGATCGCGGTGTGCCGGGGGTTAATGTGCCGGGAGCGGTCCGTGACCGCTCCTGGCACATAGTGCCGGATGTCAGCTGCGATAGGCCCCCGTGAGCGCGGCCGATTGCATATGACGTACTATCCCATCACTGGGAATTAAGTCCCAGGTCACCTGGACGGGATAGTACGTCATATGGGATTAAGGGGTTAAAAAAATACAACACTTTTTAGGTACAGTAGTTTACATAGTTTTGAGAAGACAAAAATCCTATAGTTCAAAAACTTGACGTGATAGAGAAAAACTGAGATCATTTCTGGATTCAGCATCCAAAAATTAATTAAGAACAGTTGTCTGACCTAACTCTTAAAAAATTGTGTTCCCCAGTGTTATAGGCCACATTGGTGAAACAGTGGTGCAAAGATGTACTTACTGGTTGCCCTTGTGAGTCCAGCTCGACGTGGTTCTGAGATACTGTAGGTTCCACAGGTGCCAACGAGCGCAAACACGTTGATGTCCGTGGCACCTCTTGGTCCCGAAGAAAATTAAGGTAATCAAAATACCAGAGCTTCGGCACATAAACCTCTTCAGTTGAAGCCCCGGACTTGGAACTGTGCAGGACCTTATTAAGCTCCTTCCTCCACACCGTGCGCAGCGCCTGAATTTTCTTCTTAACTACTGCTTCTGTGGCTTGCTCTTCCGGTGCATGGAGATTGTATAATTCTATCAGCTTCGAATATCCGGCCTTACGCTTTTCCCTGTTTGAATACTCTGGCGATTTTATCTTCCAAAGGCATGGAAAAGACTGGTAGATCTCCAGGAACTCGCGTATAAATTCAATACGATTTGACATCTGTAAAAATAAAAACAAATAAAGTTAGGCGTTTGACAAATAGTACATTAAAACAGCAACAGCGAAAGGTGGACAAAAAAAAAAGGTCACAGAGGTGCAAACGCCACTTTGAAAAACAGCTTTCATTTTCCCATCTACGCCCTAGGCCACCATAACCCACAACAGCGTACCACCCGCTTCGCTACAGCAGCCGCACAAAGCACTCAAGCCTACCATACATTGTTCCATCTGCCACGCCCTAGGCCACTATAACCCACAACAGCGTACCACCCGCTTCGCTACAGCAGCCGCACAAAGCACTCATGCTGACCCTACATTGTTCCATCTGCCACACCCTAGGCCACCATAACCCACAACAGCGTACCACCCGCTTCGCTACAGCAGCCGCACAAAGCACTCATGCTGACCATACATTGCTCCATCTGCCACGCCCTAGGCCACCATAACCCACAACAGCGTACCACCCGCTTCGCTACAGCAGCCGCACAAAGCACTCATGCCGACCATACATTGTTCCATCTGCCACGCCCTAGGCCACCATAACCCACAACAGCGTACCACCCTCTTCGCTACAGCAGCCGCACAAAGCACTCATGCTGACCATACATTGTTCCATCTGCCACGTCCTAGGCCACCATAACCCACAACAGCGTACCACCCGCTTCGCTACAGCAGCCGCACAAAGAACTCATGCCGACCATACATTGTTCCATATGCCACGCCCTAGGCCACCATAACCCAAAACAGCGAACCACCACATACATACAAGCAGCCGCACAAAGCGCTCATGCTGACCACACATTGTTCCATCTGCCACGCTCTAGCCCACCAGTCACAACAGCGTACCATCTGCTTTGCTTCAGCGGCGGAACGAAGCGCTCATGCCGACCATACAGCGTTCCATCTGCCACGCTCTAGCCCACCAGTCACAACAGCATACATACGCCTTGCTTCAGCGGCGGAACGAAGCGCTCATGCCGACCGTACAGTGTTCCATCCACCATGCCCAAGCGGCACAAAGTACTCATGCCGACCATACATTGTTCCATCTGCCACGCCCTAGGCCACCATAACACACAACAGCGTACCACCCGCTTCGCAACAGCCGCCGCACAAAGCACTTATGCCGACCATACATTGTTCCATCTGCCACGCTCTAGCCCACCAGTCACAACAGCGTACCATCTGCTTCGCTTCAGCGGCGGAACGAAGCACTCATGCCGACCATACAGCATTCCATCCACCACGCCCAAGCGGTTTACATACCTCGAAGCTGCGGTGCAAAGTGTGGAATATTCTGAGAAGTACAAAAATCCGACGTCCAGGTCCACCAAGTGTCCAAGTACAAAGTGAAGAAAGGAAATTTTGAAAGCTGTAAGGTGGCATTGGGAACAATAGCGCTCAGGTGACAAATTTTCCGACCAATTGTGTGCACAGAACCTGTGGCCTATCAGCACATTAGCTAGCAGCACAACACGCCCCTAGTGAACAACGTCACGCACAGATTATGCAAAATGTGCTCTGAATTGTCTTGTGTGACATGACCGTACGACTGTCCCATACGACTTCTACATCGCAAATACGTCATGAAATTATCGCTTCAGCGCCGTGCATCGTGAAGTGTGACCGCAATCTACGATGTTGGAGCGATAATTGTGCGACGATGTAACGTCACGAATCGTGCCGTCGTAGCGATCAAAATTGCACTGTGTGACGGTACCCTTACTTATATTGGTGTGTGCAGCATTCGGATATATTTAAGCTGTGTGATAGAGCAGAGAGCCATCTGTAGACTGCAGGTAACTATAAGCCTTCGGTCTACAGAATGGCAGAGAGATGCAAAGAAGACAGGACAGAGGAACCGAGTCACGCGCAGGACATCAGAATCCTGGCGCCGTATGTCATCAATACTGGTTGAATTGTTGTTTTGGTTTAATTAAAACTAGTGGTGTGAATGTGGAGACATCATAAAGTATTGGGTCCTCTTATACAGAGGAGATGGGGGTCCTCATAAATTTCTGGCGCTACTGTGGGGCTATCATAAAGTGCAGGGACAATTATACAGCTTGGGGACTGCTATGAGAACCATCATACATTGTGAGGCCATTATGTAGTTTGATAGCTAATGTGAGGGCTGTTATGCAGTCTGGGGTCTAATACAGCAGTCATCTTACACTCTGGGAGCTAATATGGATGTTATTATATAGTTTGGGCACTATTGAGGAGGCTATTAAATAGTGTGGGAGCTAATGTGGAGCATTCATGCATTATTGGGACAACTTGTTGGGGACCATCATACAGTGTTCGGGCTACTCAGTGATCAATCTTACAGCATAAGAACTACTGAAGGGTTAATCATACAGTGTAGGGACAAGTTAGGGGTTCTTCGTACTGTGAAAGCTAATGTGGTGGTCATCATACAATGTGGGGGCCATCATAAGGACTGAGGACTAGGGTTGAGCGACCTTGACCTTTTTAGAGTCGAGTCGTGTTTCGCGAAACCCGACTATCTTAGAAGTCGAGTCGAGTGGAATCGGCCGATTATGGCGAAAAGTCGGGTATCGCCCGAAACACGAAACCCAATGCAAGTCAATGGGGGAGCATAGTCGGCAGTGAGTGGAGGCCAGGAAAACACCTACACTGCCCATTTTAATGGCAAAAACATCCATTCTTGTTACAGAAGCTTGTCAATCGTAATTTAGCTTATAATAATTGGAAGGCATTTGAAATTGGGGGTCATTTGGCTAAAGTTGTGGGGGGTAGGGCTGGTTCAAGTAATTAGTGGGCCCAGTAAATCTGGACCACGTCACGGCAGTGGAGCAGGGAGAGGTAAGTATTTCAACTTTGCAAGTGCTGTGATCCTGAGCAAGCAGGGGGGGCCCACTCGTTGGCATTGGCACTGGCACAGGGCCCCTCAAAGTACAGCGGTGTGTTTGCACGGCGGGGGCGCCTCCCACCGGCAGCAACACTTTTGCGTACTATGAGAGGCCCTGTGCCAGTGACGTCGCCAACTAGTATTCCTCCCCCCACCTGATGAAGGAACCTGCACTTTCATCTGCACCTTCCTCTTTGTCCCCGTGTAAGGTGGTATGGTATGCGGGAAGAGGAACCTGACTTTCAGCAGGGTCACAATCTTGCTGTGTAGCGTGCACGGGGAATTTTGCGTTATGGGTCAATGTACCAGCAGACTCATCTATCACTGGCTGGGCAATGGGCAGGATGAGGAGGAAACACAGATATAGGCCCAAAGAATAAAGTTGGCTAAATGCAGTTCAAAATTGGTAACACAGGACTAACCAGGGGGCATTGCAGTGGAGGACAACTGGAATGAGAGGCTGACACAGAGAGTAGGCCCAAATCAGTAAGTAGTCGAAATGCAGTTCAAAATTGGCAACCGTAGCAAACAGGCGGCACAGCTTTGTTCAGTGGAGGAGAACAGCAAGGAGTGGCAGACACCGATAGTAGGCCCCAACCCAACTAGTAGGCCAAATGCAGTCTAACATTAACAACTACTTAACGAGAGCCTGAAAATGGAATTTCAGGACAGGAAACCAGGAGAACAGCAAGGAGTGGCAGACACCGAAAGTAGGCCCCAAACCAACTAGTACGCCAAATGCAGTTGTTCCATTTAACCACAATTTAATGAGAGCCTGAAGATAGAAGTTCAGGAAAGGCAACCTGGAGAACACCTTGGAGTGTAACACACCATCTCTCTACACCCCATACCCAATTTGTAGGCCTAATGCAGTGTAGTTTCCAACAACTACTAAACGAGAGCCGGAAGATCGAAGCTCAGGAAAGGCAACCTGGAGAATACCTTGGAGTGGAACACACCATCTCTCTACACCCCATACCCAATTTGTAGGCCTAATGCAGTGTAGTTTCCAACAACTACTAAACAAGAGCATGAAGATCGAAGCATTGGCGAGGAAACCTGGGGAACACCTTGGAGTGGAACACGCCATCTCTCTACACCCCATACCCAATTTGTAGGCCTAATGCAGTGTAGTTTCCAACAACTACTAAACGAGAGCCGGAAGATCGAAGCTCAGGAAAGGCAACCTGGAGAACACCTTGGAGTGGAACACACCATCTCTCTACACCCCATACCCAATTTGTAGGCCTAATGCAGTGTAGTTTCCAAGAACTACTAAACGAGAGCCGGAAGATTGAAGCTCAGGAAAGGCAACCTGGAGAACACCTTGGAGTGGAACACACCATCTCTCTACACCCCATACCCAATTTGTAGGCCTAATGCAGTGTAGTTTCCAACAACTACTAAACGAGAGCATGAAGATCAAAGCAATGGAGAGGAAACCTGGGGAACACCTTGGAGTGGAACACACCATCTCTCTACACCCCATACCCAATTTGTAGGCCTAATGCAGCGTAGTTTCCAACAACTACTAAACGAGAGCCGGAAGATCGAAGCTCAGGAAAGGCAACCTGGAGAACACCTTGGAGTGGAACACACCATCTCTCTACACCCCATACCCAATTTGTAGGCCTAATGCAGCGTAGTTTCCAACAACTACTAAACGAGAGTCGGAAGATCGAAGCTCAGGAAAGGCAACCTGGAGAACACCTTGGAGTGGAACACACCATCTCTCTACACCCCATACCCAATTTGTAGGCCTAATGCAGTGTAGTTTCCAACAACTACTAAACTAGAGCATGAAGATCAAAGCAATGGAGAGGAAACCTGGGGAACACCTTGAAGTGGAACACACCATCTCTCTACACCCCATACCCAATTTGTAGGCCTAATGCAGTGTAGTTTCCAACAACTACTAAACGAGAGCATTAAGATCGAAGCAATGGCGAGGAAACCTGGGGCACACCTTGGGGAGGCAGACACCGTTAGTAGGCCCTACCAAAGTTGTACCCCCAATGCAGTTTTAAAATTCCTAGAGGCTGAAAACAAGACTATTGACGCTCAGCTTTTTTCAAAGGAACACAGCTGAATTGAGTGGCGCAGACAGACACAGGTAGTAGGACTTAAACCAAAAATGTGGCTCACTGCAGCTTAAAAAAGTTACAGGGGTACACAAGCAGCAGTGCTCTGGGCAGTGGAGGACAATTTCAATAGTGGACCGCAGACAGACTTTGTACTCCTACTATTAAAAAAAGGATGCTCTATGCAATTAAAAATAGGTTCCAGGGGTCCACGGGCAGCAGTGGTGTGGTCAGTGGACGAGTATTGGAAGGAGGGACCGCAGACAGGCGTAGTAGGCCTAATATAACAAAATTAGGCTGTAGACACTGTAAAATTGGTTCCAGGGGTACACGGGCAGCAGTGGTGTGGTCAGCGGAGGAAAATTGGAATTAGGGACTGCAGACAGACTTTGTAGGCTGTCCCCTGTGGACCATGCATCCAACACATTAACCCAGTGCGCCGTAATGGACACGTAACTTTTTGTGGACATGCCTACTAGTCCATGCGTCTCTTGTCAGGTGCACCTTTCTACTGTTTGATTGCCTGAGTGCTATGACAATGCAGACTTTTTCATGCCGGTGGAGGGCTGGGATGGCTTTTCTCGCAAAAGAAATGTCGACTGGGTAGCTTGAACCGTTGCACAGCGTAGTTCATCTGGGCTTTCTAAATATAAAACAAAGAAAAAAAGGAGGCTACATGCACTTTCAGCTGGGTTCCAGGGGTACACGGCCAGCATTGGTCTGGTCAGTGGAGAACTATTGGAAGGAAGGACCGCAGACACGCTTCGAAGGCCTAACATAATAACAGATGGCTCTAGGCAATTTAAAATTGGTTCCGTGGGTACACGGGCAGCAGTGGTGTGGTCAGTGGAGGCCTAGTGGAAGGAGTGACCGCAGACAGGCATCGAAGGCCTAACATAATAACATATTGCTGTTGGCAATTTTAAATTGGTTCCAGAGGAACACGGGCAGCAGTGGCCTGGTCAGTGTAGTAGTAGTAGAAAGAACGGACCGCAGACAGGCATCAAAGGCCTAAAATAAAAAAATTGGGCTGGCTGTAGGCAATTTTAAATTGGTTCCAGGGGTACACGGGCAGCAGTGGTGTGGTCAGTGGAGGCCTAGTGGAAGGAGTGACCGCAGACAGGCATCGAAGGCCTAACATAATAACACATGGCTGTAGGCAATTTTAAATTGTTTCCGTGGGTACACGGGCAGCAGTGGTGTGGTCAGTGGAGGCCTAGTGGAAGGAGGGACCGCAGACAGGCTTCGAAGGCCTAACATAAAAAAATAGAGCTGTTGGCAATTTAAAATTGGTTCCAGTGGTACAAGGGCAGCAGTACAATGGTCAGTGGAGGCCTAGTGGAAGGAGGGACCGCAGACAGGCATCAAAGGCCTAACATAATAACACATGGCAGTATGCAATTTTAAATTGGTTCCGTGGGTACACGGGCAGCAGTGGTGTGGTCAGTGGAGGCCTAGTGGAAGGAGTGACCGCAGACAGGCTTCGAAGGCCTAACATAAAAAAATAGGGCTGTTGGCAATTTAAAATTGGTTCCAGTGGTACAAGGGCAGCAGTACAATGGTCAGTGGAGGCCTAGTGGAAGGAGGGACCGCAGACAGGCTTCGAAGGCCTAACATAAAAAAATAGGGCTGTTGGCAATTTAAAATTGGTTCCAGGGGTACACGGGCAGCAGTACAATGGTCAGTGGAGGCCTAGTGGAAGGAGGGACCGCAGACAGGCTTCGAAGGCCTAACATAACAAAAATGTCAATACAATGGTATTGTCAGTGCCAGGCATTGAAGGATGTCAGCGCATAGACTAAACATTGGTGGAGCTGTGAGAGATAATTTTGCAAGTGGTAGAGCACTGTTTGAGCTGGGGGGGGAACTGTCTTGTGGCCGGCGGTACAGGCCCAGGGCCCCTCATATTACAACGGTGTGTTTGATGTTGGGTGCGCACCACCACCGCCAGAGACACTTTATTGTACTATGAGGGACCCAGTGGCAGTGCCGTCGACCAAAAGCGGGCACACCCACCTCTTTAGACAAACAGCACTCTCACGGGTGCTGGCGCCAAGTGGCGATACCACGGCCCCGTGTGGGGAGTTTGGCCATTTAGTGAGGTGTAAACATGTCGTATGCTGGACAATCAGGTGCAGAAAATTACGAGATTGGAAAAGTCATTCAGAATAGTCCACAGGCAAGACCTTTTCATAGGAAAGCTAGGTGTCAGCCGGGCAAGGTGGGGCAAAAGATTTCGAAATCCAGTTGTGGTTCATTTTAATGAAGGTTAGATCATCTACATTTTGGGTAGCCAGACGAGTCCTTTTTTCTGTTAGTATTGAACCTGCAGCACTGAATACTCTTTCTGATAGGACACTAGCTGCCGGGCAAGCAAGCTCCTGCAATGCATATTCTGCCAATTCTGGCCAGGTGTCTAATTTGGATGCCCAGTAATCAAATGGGAATGACGGTTGAGGGAGAACGTCGATAAGGGATGAAAAATAGTTTGTAACCATACTGGACAAATGTTGTCTCCTGTCACTTTGAATTGATGCTGCAGTACCTGTCTTGTCTGCGGTCATAGCAAAATCACTCCACAACCTGGTCAGAAAACCCCTCTGGCCAACGCCACTTCTGATTTCTGCCCCTCTAACACCTCTGGTCTGCTGGCCCCTGCAGCTCGTGTGAGAACAATCACGGGCGCTGTGTGCAGGGAATGCCAGAAGCAAACGGTCAACAAGAGTTGATTGTTTGGTTGCTAATATTAGTTCCAAGTTCTCATGTGGGATTATATTTTGCAATTTGCCTTTATAGCGAGGATCAAGGAGGCAGGCCTACCAGTAATCGTCATCGTTCATCATTTTAGTAATGCGTGTGTCCCTTTTGAGGATACGTAAGGCATAATCCGCCATGTGGGCCAAAGTTCCTGTTCTCAAATCTGCGGTTGTGCTTGGTTGAGGGGCAGTTTCAGGCAAATCCACGTCACTTGTGTCCCTCAAAAAACCAGAACCCGGCCTTGCCGCGCCAACAATTTCCAGTGGCCCCGGAAAAGCTTCCTCATTAAAAATATAATCATCCCCATCATCCTCCTCGTCCTCCTCCTCCTCTTCGCCCGCTACCTCGTCCTGTACACTGCCCTGGCCAGACAATGGCTGACTGTCATCAAGGCTTTCCTCTTCCTCAGCTGCAGACGCCTGATCCTTTATGTGCGTCAAACTTTGCATCAGCAGATGCATTAGGGGGATGCTCATGCTTATTATGGCGTTGTCTGCACTAACCAGCCGTGTGCATTCCTCAAAACACTGAAGGACTTGACACATGTCTTGAATCTTCGACCACTGCACACCTGACAACTCCATGTCTGCCATCCTACTGCCTGCCCGTGTATGTGTATCCTCCCACAAAAACATAACAGTCCGCCTCTGTTCGCACAGTCTCTGAAGCATGTGCAGTGTTGAGTTCCACCTTGTTGCAACGTCTATGATTAGGCGATGCTGGGGAAGGTTCAAAGAACGCTGATAGGTCTGCATACGGCTGGAGTGTACGGGCGAACGGCGGTTATGTGAGCAAAGTCCACGCACTTTGAGGAGCAGGTCGGATAACCCCGGATAACTTTTCAGGAAGCACTGCACCACCAGGTTTAAGGTGTGAGCCAGGCAAGGAATGTGTTTCAGTTGGGAAAGGGAGATGGCAGCCATGAAATTCCTTCCGTTATCACTCACTACCTTGCCTGCCTCAAGATCTACAGTGCCCAGCCACGACTGCGTTTCTTTCTGCAAGAACTCGGACAGAACTTCCGCGGTGTGTCTGTTGTCGCCCAAACACTTCATAGCCAATACAGCCTGCTGACGTTTGCCAGTAGCTGCCCCATAATGGGAGACCTGGTGTGCAACAGTGGCAGCTGCGGATGGAGTGGTTGTGCGACTGCGGTCTGTGGACGAGCTCTCGCTTCTGCAGGAGGACGAGGAGGAGGAGGAGGGGGTGCGAACGGCTACAGCCAACTGTTTCCTAGACCGTGGGCTAGGCAGAACTGTCCCAAACTTGCTGTCCCCTGTGGACCCTGCATCCACAACATTCACCCAGTGTGCCGTGATGGACACGTAACGTCCCTGGCCATGTCTACTGGTCCATGCATCTGTTGTCAGGTGCACCTTTGTGCTCACAGATTGCCTGAGTGCATGGACGATGCGCTCTTTAACATGCTGGTGGAGGGCTGGGATGGCTTTTCTGGAAAAAAAGTGTCGACTGGGTAGCTCGTAGCGTGGTACAGCGTAGTCCATCAGGGCTTTGAAAGCTTCGCTTTCAACTAACCGGTAGGGCATCATCTCTAACGAGATTAGTCTAGCTATGTGGGCGTTCAAACCCTGTGTACGCGGATGCGAGGCTAAGTACTTCCTTTTTCTAACCATAGTCTCATGTAGGGTGAGCTGGACTAGAGAGCTGGAGATCGTGGAACTAGCGGGGGTGCCGGTGGACATGGCAGACTGAGAGACGGTGGGAGATGGTATTGTTGCCGCCGGTGCCCTAGATGCAGTGTTTCCTACTACGAAACTGGTGATTCCCTGACCCTGACTGCTTTGGCCTGGCAAAGAAACCTGCACAGATACGGCAGGTGGTGCAGAAAATGGTGGCCCTACACTGCCGGAAGGGATGTTGCGTTGATGACTAGCTTCATTGGCCGAGGGTGCTACAACCTTAAGGGACGTTTGGTAGTTAGTCCAAGCTTGCAAATGCATGGTGGTTAAATGTCTATGCATGCAACTTGTATTGAGACTTTTCAGATTCTGCCCTCTGCTTAAGGTAGTTGAACATTTTTGACAGATGACTTTGCGCTGATCAATTGGATGTTGTTTAAAAAAATGCCAGACTGCACTCTTTCTAGCATCGGATACCTTTTCAGGCATTGCAGACTGAGCTTTAACCAGATGGCCACGCTGTCCTCCAACAGGTTTTGGCTTTGCCACGCGTTTTGGGCAAGATACGGGCCCGGCAGATGGAACCTGTTGCGATGTTGATGCCTGCTGCGGCCCCTCCTCCTCCGCTTCAGAACTGCTGCCGCCTGCACCCTGTTCCCCCAATGGCTGCCAATCGGGGTCAACAACTGGGTCATCTATTACCTCTTCTTGTAGCTCGTGTGCAACTTCGTCTGTGTCACCGTGTCGGTCGGTGGTATAGCATTCGTGATGGGGCAACATAGTCTCATCAGGGTCTGATTCTTGATCATTACTGTTGTGAATTCTGTGGCTGAATTCACTCCTGTGGTCACAAGTGGTACTGCAGCTTCTGAGCTTCCTCCCTCAGGTGTTCTGGTGAGCTCGTTGACTGCTTCATTACTTAACTCCGCCTGATGCTGCTATCCTTGCTCCTTGTCAATGTTTCAGTGTTGGATCTGAGCTTCTCCTGATTGTTACTGTGACCTGCTGCTCTGTATAGCTAAGTGCTTTTTGCTTTTTTGTTGCTTTTTTTCTGTCCAGCTTGTCTTTTGTTTTGCTGGAAGCTCTGAGACGCAAAGGGTGTACCGCCGTGCCGTTAGTTCGGCACGGTGGGTTTTTTTGCCCCCTTTGCGTGGTTTTGCTTTAGGGTTTTTTGTAGACTGCAAAGTTCGCTTTACTGTCCTCGCTCTGTCCTAGAATATCGGGCCCCACTTTGCTGAATCTATTTCATCCCTACGTTTTGTCTTTTCATCTTACTCACAGTCATTATGTGTGGGGGGCTGCCTTTTCCTTTGGGAATTTCTCTGGGGCAAGTCAGGCCTATTTTTCTATCTTCAGGCTAGCTAGTTTCTTAGGCTGTGCCGAGTTGCCTAGGTAGTTGTTAGGCGCAATCCACAGCCGCTTTTAGTTGTGTTTAGGATAGGATCAGGTGTGCAGTCTACAGAGTTTCCACGTCTCAGAGCTCGTCCTTGTATTTTTGGGTATTTGTCAGATCACTGTGTGCGCTCTGATCGCTAAGCACACTGTGTTTCTGGATTGCCTTCATAACACCTGTCATTAGCAAACATAACACATTACCCTGCGAGGGCAATGTTGTGGTCTGAGTCAAAGGACCAGCATAGTAGTCTGGCTGTGGCTGTGCATCAGTGCACTCCATGTCAGATTCAACTTGTAATGGGCATGGACTGTTAACTGCTTCACTTTCTAAGCCAGGGACGGTATGTGTAAAGAGCTCCATGGAGTAACCCGTTGTGTCGCCTGCTGCATTCTTCTCTGTTGTTGTTTTTGCTGAAGAGGACAAGGAAGCGACTTGTCCCTGACCGTGAACATCCACTAACGACGCGCTGCTTTTACATTTACCAGTTTCACGAGAGGAGGCAAAAGAGCTAGAGGCTGAGTCAGCAAGATAAGCCAAAACTTGCTCTTGCTGCTCCAGCTTTAAAAGCGGTTTTCCTACTCCCAGAAAAGGGAGCGTTCGAGGCCTTGTGTAGCCAGACGACGAACCTGGCTCCACAGCTCCAGACTTAGGTGCAATATTTTTTTTCCCACGACCACCTGATGCTCCACCACTACCACTACCCTCATTACCAGCTGACAATGAACGCCCCCGGCCACGACCTCTTCCACCAGACTTCCTCATTGTTTTAAAAACGTAACCAAACTAACGGTATTTGTTGCTGTCACACAACTTACACGGTGAGCTATAACTTCAGTATGATTTAGCTACCCCTTTACAGGTGGGTGAGACCGCAAGGAAAATCAGGCACAATGTTACACACTCTGTTTTTGGTGGCAACAAATGAGAGAGATGCCACACACGCAGGACTGTCACTGAAGCACAAATGTAAATATTAATCTCCCACTGATTTGTTTTTTTTTGTTTTTTTTTCAGGGAGACTTTAGAAAAAAAAATAATAGAATAAAATGATTTTTTAAGGAAGAATTTAGAAACCAAATAAAATAAAATGATTTCTTCAGGGAGAATTTAGAAAACAAATAAAACAAAAAATAGGCTTTCTATGGCCCACTGAGTGAGAGATGACACACACAGGAGTCAGGAGTGCCACACAAGCCCAGAGGCCAATATTGTTCTCCCACTGATTGATTTAGTGATTTTTGCAGGTAGATTTTGGAACCCAAATCAAGCAAAAAAAATAATAGGCTTTCTATGGCCCACAATTGGAGAGAGAGAGAGAGATGGCACACCCAGGAGTCAAGACTGGCACACAATCAGAAAGGGCAATATTAATCTCCCACTGATTTTGTTTATTTTATTTTTTTTCAGGGAGACTTTAGAAAAAAAAATAATAAAAAAAAAATGATTTTTTTCAGGAAGAATTTAGAAACCAAATAAAATAAAATGATTTTTTCAGGGAGAATTTAGAAAACAAATAAAACAAAAAATAGGCTTTCTATGGCCCACTAAGTGAGAGATGACGCACACAGGAGTCAGGAGTGGCACACAAGCCCAGAGGCCAATATTTATCTCCCACTGATTGATTTATTGATTTTTTCAGGTAGAATTTAGAACCCAAATCAACCAAAAAAATAAATAGGCTTTCTATGGCCCACTATTTGTGAGAGAGATGGCACGCTCAGGACTAGCACACGAGCCCAGAGGCCAATATTAATCTCCCACTTTTTTTTTTTTTTTTCAGGGAAAATTTATAAACCCAATAAAATAAATAATAAATAGGCTTTCTATGGCCCACTATCTGAGAGAGAGAGATGGCACGCTTAGGACTGGCACACAAGCCCAAAGGCCAATATTAATCTCCCTTTTTTTCAGGGAGAATTTATAAAACCAAAAAATAAAAAATAAATAGGCTTTCTATGGCCCACTATTTGTGAGAGAGATGGCACGCTCAGGACTGGCACACAAGCCCAGAGGCCAATATTAATCTCCCACTTTTTTTTTTTTTTTTTCAGGGAAAATTTATAAACCCAATAAAAAAAATAAATAGGCTTTCTATGGCCCACTATCTGAGAGAGAGAGATGGCACACTTAGGACTGGCACACAAGCCCAAAGGCCAATATTAATCTCCCACTGATTGATTTATTGATTTTTTCAGGTAGAATTTAGAACCCAAATAAAGCAAAAAAAAAAAAATAGGCTTTCTATGGCCCACTGAGTGAGTGATGATGCACACAGGAGTCAGGAGTGGCACACAAGCCCTGAGGCCAATATTTTTCTCCCACTGATTGATGTAGTGATTTTTTCAGGTAGATTTTGGAACCCAAATCAAGCAAAAAAATAAATAGGCTTTCTATGGCCCACTGAGTGAGAGATGGCACACACAGGAGTCAGGAGTGGCACACAAGCCCTGAGGCCAATATGTTTCTCCCAGTGATTGAGGTAGTGATTTTTTCAGGTAGATTTTAGAACCCAAATCAAGCAAAAAAATAAATAGGCTTTCTATGGCCCACTGAGTGAGAGATGGCACAGACAGGGATGGCACTCTAGCAGAAATGCCAATCTTAATTTCCCACAAAAAAAAAAAAAGGAACTGTCCTTCAATTACTATCTCCCTGCAGTAATCTCAGCCAGGTATGGCAGGCAGCAATAAGGAGTGGACTGATGCACAAATTAAATAAAAAGTGTGCACAAACAAACAGGATAGCTGTGTAGAAAGGAAGGAACAAGAGGATTTGTGCTTTGAAAAAAGCAGTTGGTTTGCACAGCGGCGTACACACAGCAATGCAGCTATCAGGGAGCCTTCTAGGGCAGCCCAATGAGCTACAGCGCTGAGGAAAAAAAAAATGTAGCTTCCACTGTCCCTGCACACCGAAGGTGGTGTTGGACAGTGGAAATCGCTACAGCACAAGCGGTTTGGTGGTTAATGGACCCTGCCTAACGCTATCCCTGCTTCTGACGAAGCGGCAGCAACCTCTCCCTAAGCTCAGATCAGCAGCAGCAAGATGGCGGTCGGCGGGAACGCCCCTTTATAGCCCCTGTGACGCCGCAGACAGCAAGCCAATCACTGCAATGCCCTTCTCTAAGATGGTGGGGACCAGGACCTATGTCATCACGCTGCCCACACTCTGCGTTTACCTTCATTGGCTGAGAAATGGCGCTTTTCGCGTCATTGAAACGCGACTTTGGCGCGAAAGTCGCGTACCGCATGGCCGACAACGCACAGGGGTCGGATCGGGTTTCATGAAACCCGACTTTGCCAAAAATCGGCGACTTTTGAAAATGAACGACCCGTTTCGCTCAACCCTACTGAGGACTACTGAGATGTCAATTATACAGTGTTGGGACTGTGTAGTGGTTCATCATAAAGTGTGGGAGCTAATGTGGGGACCATTATACAGTACGGGGGCTAGTTTGGGGCCCTTATATAGTACGGGGACTACGGTGAGCGGCTTTATACACTGTTAGGGACTGCTGTGGGTGCCATTATACAGTGAGGTAGCTGCTGTGGGAGGTCGTCATAAAGTGTAGGGACTACTGAGGGGTCCATCATACAGTGTGGAACTACTGTAGGGATCATTTTACAGTGTGGGAGCTAATGTAAGGGTCATTATTCTGTTTGGATGCTACTATGGGGGCTCTCATGCAGTATAGGTGACCCTCTTACAGTATTGGGGACTACTGTGGGCGCTAATATACAGTGTGAGAGCTAATGTGAAGGCCATTTTGCAGTTTGGAAGCTACTGTGGGGGCCATTAAACAGTATGAAGACTACTCTGGGGGTCATTATACAGTGTGGAAGCATTATACATTCTGAGGACTAGTGTGGGAGTCATTATACTAAGTTTTGGGGAGCATTAAGGACATCACACTATGTATAGGAGAGCTGTGGGTATCTCTCATATGTTGTGTAGGACGGGTATCTAAAACTATATTGTCAACATGTGATGGTAATTTCAGTGTGGGTCTTTGTATATAGATTTATTTTCAGAAACACCATGGTCACCTGCTTAGGTTCCCCTATAATCACAATTGGGATGCGCTACCATAGTTATAATTAGGGTTACCTGGGTATGGGCCCACTCTGAACCCCTAGCTACGCCTCTCTGGTGACAACGGATAGAAGAAGCGGTGGGCAGTGCTGCTCACCACTCACCATCTGGCACTCAGAGCTTCTTATTTCTGCTGTTGTAGTCCCAGACTATTCTCACTGTAGGCTGGAACTTCTGGCCAGAGGTCACTATATGTCGCACGCCCATGATATGATGATTGTTCAAACTCCTGGTCTTGGTGGAAAGTCCCAACATAGAGTGAACAGACCAAAAGATGTGGAATGTGACAAGGAAAAAGAAGGTGTTGATTTGAAATCCGGACAGTGCTTTTTGTTTGCTTTTACATTTTACGTTTATTATGCCCTGGGGTCTTTAATAAGAAGGGTCATTAAATGCAGGGAGAATAACTAGTGTGAATCAAAGTTCCCGACAAATTCTATGACTTGTTCGATTTGAATTTTGCCAGATGCATTCATCTCTAGTAGGAGCTAACAACTGCATGCATACTAGGAACACCATGCAAGATTTGGTATTTTGGAGATGCTCTGACACATTTGTCTAACCAACAAAATATTTCCCTTGTCAAAATCATTCAGTTCCTTACACCTGCCCACTTTCCTGTTTCCAGTATATCACCCTCAAGAGCTTACTTGCATCCTTCTATATGTGACCTTTGACTGATGCCTTTGTCCCATGATATCAATGTTATTCACTTCACCTTTCTCTGGTTTTAATACTATTTGATTAGGTTTGGATTAGTTCTAAATGAAGAAAAGGGAAATTTAAGCAAATAACTTGTCCATTACTTAAGGTCCACACACACATTAGACTAGCATCATCGGATATCGACGGGTTTGACCGACAGTCTAATGTGTATAAGACCCTGATACATGATTGACAAGGGACATAAGGATCCGGCCTGTACGATTTCAGACTGATGATTTTTTTAGTTTTCTGAGAGAAAAGCCTCCACCCGATATGTCTCCAAATGGCTCTCTCATAGAGAAAATTGGAGTGCTCAGCAGGGCAAGTGGGAGAGGGGGAGTTGGGAAAGGGAGATGCCAGCCAAACCACTGGAAAAACCATTGTTCGGCAAAGTTTGGGGTCTTTAGTCCTCATGCATGCAGTCTTATTACTGCTCTTTGTAAGCAATATTTCATGATATGGTACTCATCAAAGTTTAAGGGTAATGGGGCTATGCTGCAGTTTTCTCTGCTTTCTAATTTACATATATGTTTTTCTGCCATATTCATATGAAAGTTGACATGTTCCATTGGATGCTGTATTAGAGGAATTTCTATCTATAAAACATTGCTCGTAGAAGACAGTGCAGTGCCACAGCAAAGAATGGTACAAAAAGTGCCTACTGCTCCATAATGAAACCATAAGGACCCTGTATGAGAATACATAGACTCATTGTACATGACTGCACTATCCAATTACCAGTTATGAGCATAAGATTCTTTCGTCTTTGCCAAATGTAATTAATATCAGCATGAATGGGTCCTCGATTACATCACTAATGTAGAATAAAATATTCCAGCCAATATCATGTCCACCCACATAACCTTTTCATTAGTTGGTGTTATCAACAGCTTAAAATGAAATGATACATTGTGGAGTCAGCTTTTTATCTCTTTGTTGGATGGAGACAGTCATATACCCAGCAGTGACTGGAAAACACATTACTACAACTCTGACTGATTTACAGAATTTCATTGGGACTCCTCATCTGATTGACCTTGTAAATGAACAATTCTAAAATATTATAATCAGATTATTTATATTCAAATTGAATATTTTCTATGTTATGCTGTCCTTCTCCTTGGTGACCTGCCTGAGAGCTGAGCTGCTTCTCTTCTTATGGCACCTCTCCAACTAACTTTGTAAAAATGCTTTAGCCAACTCCACGTCTGTAGCATCATCTCTCTTCTACAATATCACCTCTGACCATTTCTCACTGAGGCAGTAATTGGCTCTAGGGTATGAATTAACCTTTGTTAGAGCTTATAAAATAAGTCAGATTGAGAGTCTCCCACCAGCTTTACATACAACCTTCAAAAAGTTCTGGTCCAAGTTCTAGGTTTTAAAATGACCTATTTAATTTTCTTACCTGTGTCCAATGGCATAGCTTAAGTGGGTGCGAAAGCAACAGTTGTGCCCAGTCCCTGGTGCCTAAAGGTAAAAAGGTCTACTGCCATGTAAGAAGACAACAGTGGCCGGAATCCCTTAAAGGCCTCAAGTATATACAACAGAAACTTTATTGATAATAATGGCATTATCAGTGTAGTTTTCAATGTTGAAACTGCTCCTGTGTCTGTGGTAAAATCACAGTCGTGTTGTGTATGTAGCATCCACATGTATAAATACCAGCAGCGCAGACAAGAGTTCATAGGTTTAATCATTAGTGATGATCGAATAGTGAAATATTCGGATCTGGGAAAATCAGTAAAAGTAATTTCTAATATCCGTGTATACATTCCGAATAACAAATACAGTGTAAGTCAATGGGAATGAGGAATATTTTTCTACTGGACCCAATAAACAGGTGAAATGGATGGGAAGGTGCTAAAAGTAAATGGGAACTGCATGGAGAACATGCATGCATGCCTTTCTGACTCACGCATGGTATCTGGGAATAATGTTGTCAAATGTTGGTCATGATTAAGGGAGCTTAGTCTCCAGAAAAGTGTTGAGATTCACACCCACATGGTTTGTGCTGAAGTTTGTACCCTCTACGTTAAAGTTTGTGAATAAAGAAATTTTATCTTCACGGATTCGTTGGAGCTGGACATTTTTCTTCTTTTGGACTTTACACATTTGGACACAGCGGGTCCGTGCTCCCAAAGGTCAACTAATGCATCATGGGTGAGATGATTTATTTTTCTATTCAATAATGTTGTTAGCCTATTGCGCCGGTTTTACGGATTTTTGAAAAGACCTACCAATCCAAACAAAAAAAAATTTTAAAAGGGAAAAATGCTAAGAAACATTATTTCCTTCATAACTAAATGATACCTTTCCTTTAGCATATGCTCACACATGTTTTGGCTTCATTTTTTACTTTAACATTTGTGAGGGCTCTCACTCTTACATTTGGGAGGACCCTTCATGCTAAATAGTTAGCAAGATAGTGGAATACATATTCCCCATCCCTTTACAATGCCATTTCAAACATAATATAGCAAGATTACACTGGCGCTGTCCTAATTAGCTATACTGTGTAAGCTGCTGGCACACTGGCAGGTGGGATGTGCAAACCTGCCCAAGCAAATGTCCAAAAAGAAAGTCAAACAGAGGGCTGCCGCGCTGATACACATGTAACAATGCCCACCCTACTGTGCCTGCGATCATACGTGCCTGCACGATTCCTTGATGCGCTTGATGGTTTTTGCCATTGCACTTGGGACACTTTCAAAGATTTCCAAATTTTTCAGACTGGCTGACCTTCATTTCTTAAAGTAATGATGGCCACTCATTTTTCTTTACTTAGCTGCTTTTTTCTTGCCATAATACAAATTCTAACAGTCTATTCAGTAGGACTATCAGCTGTGTATCCACCAGACTTCTGCTCAACACAACTGATGGTCCCAACCCCATTTATAAGGCAAGAAATCCCACTTATTAAACCTGACAGGGCACACCTGTGAAGTGAAAACCATTCCCGGTGACTACCTCTTGAAGCTCATCAAGAGAATGCCAAGAGTGTGCAAAGCAAAAGGTGGCTGCTTTGAAGAACCTAGATTATAAGACATAATTTCAGTTGTTTCACACTTCTTTTTAAATATATAATTCCACATGTGTTAATTCATAGTTTTGATGCCTTCAGTGTGAATGTACAATTTTCACAGTCAAGAAAATACAGAAAAATCTTTAAATGAGAAGGTGTGTCCAAACTTTTGGTCTCTACTGTACACATTTTCTATTGGTTTAATAAACAGCGTTATCATTATCTAGTAGTTGTGCGACTGGCGCAAAGCCTGCAGAGTACGCAAGCATGAATGTTTATCTCTAATTTTTGTGAGTCTGCTTTTGCCTTGTATAATAAAGCTCATAGCTTTAAAAAAAAAGCCACACATTGCTAGATATGTTGAATTTGTACTGTACATAACACCTCTGTGAGGGTACTTGTCAAAAATAAAGCCAGGTTTGTTTGTTTTTCATAAGCATAAAGCATTCAATATGAGAAAGGGTGACATTAAGGGACGTGGATGTGGTGGTGCCCGCCAGGGCCATATTACAGATCAAGGGGTGACAGGATCTCATTCTAGCTTCCTGTCAAAATGTCAGCGCGGCACACTACTGACGAACCCAGACAATTGCCAGGATGTTGTGGGTTAGATGTCAGACAAAGGATCCAGTATGTTGACAATGGCAAGCAGCACCAGGAAACCTTGTACACGGTCCAGTCTCAGTAGCCAAGAGGCTGGGCCTCTGAATACTCAACCTGGTCCTCCTTCCTCCCACCATCAAGAGTCCCAGGAGACATATGACCCCAATGCTGGCAACTCTGAGGTACTGTTTATGTTCCCTTGTAATGTGTCAGGCCTCTCAACGTGCACCATTAAAGAGGTTCATGAGGAGGTGGAGTGCAGTGATGCCCACACATTTTAGCCCCCACGGCCAGGAGAAAGCCACGATAGGGAAGGTCAGAGGTGGCGGATAATCATGATGCACAGTTGCCATCAGGTTAGCCTAAAATTGCAACTCAGATGGAGGATCCGATTGAGGAATTGGAAGATGACATGGTCGCTGATAGGGCCACTGATCCAACCAGGCACGGTGGCACTCCTAGCCAGCATAGCAGTGCAGACAGGGATTGGTCCATCTCCTTCTACACCTTGGAATTGCTGCCATGCCGTGCTGCAAGTATGTTGTCTGAGCGTGTTTTTAGTTTGGCTGTTGCAATCATAACGGATAAGCGCACATACCTGTCAATGGAAAATGCAGACAGGCTGACTCTTCTAAAATTGAACAAGGGCTGGATTTCTGGCAACTTTGTAAACCCTACGGATATGACTCGGTAATACCATGCATGTTATTCCATCTAGCTGGTGCCACCTGTGCGCGATTAATAATCCCACATACACCTTATGATTGGCTCTTTCACTTTATATACCTTATCACACACCTCCTTTCTATCTCCCTCATCAAAGCCAAAGTGAAATATACATTAGGAACCTGTGGGTCAGACAGAGGGTTTGTATTGAATGGTCAGCATTCCTCTGCTCCTTTATGCATTGGCATTTTCCATGCAATAGCACTTTGTAGGCATTGGCACTTTGGTATGTTGTTTACTTTTATTATTTATGACATTGATCCTTGATATTTCCAGATGTTCCCCTGTCTCGATATTAGCAGTCCCTACATGGGTGGTAACACAATCTTCTTCCTTCTATAATACTACTACTGCACATTGGAACAGAGGATTATCGCTATTTGTGTGATTTATTTATTCAACAGCTGACCACATCACCACTATACTCTAGTACATGATATTATTATAGCACACTCTAATGTGGACATTTATATTTAGTACTCACTTTATTAGGATTCAATGCTCTTATATATTTAAAGCATATCTACGAGGGGCGATCCAAAAGTAATGATAATCAATACTAAACACAATGAATATAGTCAAAAAAATTTTTTATTTTTCTACATAGTCTCCTAACAAGTCTATAAATTTAGTCCATCTCTTTTCTAGACTTAGAATTCCCTTCGAAAAAAATTCTTGATCTTGACCCTCAAAAAAATCCTCAACAGCGGTTATCACATCACTATTGTCGTCAAATTTCTTGCCCCGTAGGTGTTCCTTGAGCCGAGGAAAGAGAAAGAAGTCACTGGGTGCTAGATCTGGCGAATAGGGGGGGGGTGTTCCACCAGTTCAAAGCCCGCTTCTTGAATGGTAGCCATGGCAACTGCAGCTCTGTGAGCTGGCCCATTATCTTGGTGAAACGGCACTCCAGTCCGCAGTTTGCCACGCCTTTTCTCCTTGATAGCCTCCCGCAATCTTCTTATTTGTTCTGCGTAGTAGGAGCCTGTAATACTGGCTCCCTTCTACAAATAGTCCACCATAATAATTCCTTCAGCGTCCCAAAAAACGGACGCCATAACCTTCCCTGCTGAGCTTGACACTTTGAATTTCTTCAGCGTCGGTTTGACGGCTCGTTTCCATCTCATCGATTGATGTTTAGTTTCGGGATCAAAGTGGTGGATCCAGGTCTCGTCCATGGTCAAAAAACGTGACAAAAAATTTTCCTTGTCTGCTTGGAACTTTTCGAGATTTGCTATTGAAATGTCAACTTGTTTCTTCATTTGCTCGTCGGTTAACATTTTTGGCACCCAACGCGTGGAGACCTTTCTCATATGCAATTCTTTTGCAAGGATTCTTTGAATACTGCCATATGAGATCCCTGTGACCTCAGCTACATGCCTGATAGTCACTCTTCGATCTGCCAATACAACTTCTTCAACTTTTTTCACATTTTCTTCATTGAGGGACGTGAATGGGCATCCTTCACGATGTTCATCTTCCGTCGATGTTCTTCCCAGCTTAAATTCCTTGGCCCAGCTTGCAACTGTGGAATATGGAGGAGAAGAGTCCCCCAATGTTTCCACCAAGTCGCTGTGTATGTCTTTGGTAGTCATTTTTTTCAAGCAGAGGTATTTGATGACACCTCTGAGCTCGTTTTTTTCCATTTTGATGTTCACTCCTCGGCAGTTCATATTCAAATGAATGTAGCTCCCGGGAATCATGGTCTATTTCAGTGATTTTTTTTTCCTGGACTAGTGGGTACCTAAGAGAGAAGAAAACATTTTATTTTAATTTCTGTGGGCAATAGAAATAACAGATTATCATTACTTTTGGATCGCCCCTCTTATTTATTTATAGTATTTGTCTCATCAATGAGTCATCTTTATTTTTTTTAATATGCATAACTTATTCTCTTGATCCATGTGTATGTTTGTGCTGTAAATTATCAAAAAACATTTTTTATCTAATCATACACCCCATATCTGCCCTGCATTTTGTTGCCACCTGGGGGTTGTTTCCTTGACATTACTCTTTTGAGTGTATGTAATCTACAAATAAAACAATTTATCATCTATATATTTGGTTGGGTATCATGTTTTAGGTATTTATTTCTAGTGGATAGACAACATCTATACAACTTTATGTATTTATACTAACAATTAGTATAAAGCCTGCAGAGATGCACAAAAGTGACTACTAATCTCTAATTTTCGTGAGTCTGCTGTTGCCTTGTGTAATAAAGCTGATATCTTAAAAAAATGCCACACATTGCTATATACAGCTCTGGCAAAAATTAAGAGACCACCACATCCTAACCCTGTCATGGCCAGCCCAATCTCCAGACTTGAACTCCATTGAAAACCTCTGGATGGATAGTCACAAGCCATCAAACAAAGAAGAACTGCTTAAATTTTTGCGCCATGAGCAGTGTGAAAGACTGGTGGCAAGCATGCCAAGACGCATGAAAGCTGTGATTAAAAATCAAAAGAGGAAGGATTCTTGGATATGGTGAAACAATTTTCCACTCTACCAGCACCTTGAGCTATCCTGAGTGCAAACCAATTTCTTCTTCTCGGTCCATTCTTCTGGCGGCTTGGAAGCAGCCACTATGATCAACATGGAATTTTTTTTTAAAAATGCTTCAAAAGACGTTCAAAAAGTTGTCAGAAGAGACACAACAGGAAAAACACAGCTTGCATTTCCCTGTAGCATCTTCTTCGTAGTGGTTTAATCAAAGGTTTGTTTACCACTAATCTATTGCAGTGTGCTCTATAACCATAGCGCTCCTTAAATTGACCACATACATCATTTTTCAAAAACACAGTGACCATGGATTGACACGGGCATTTAAAAGGATAAACACCAGTGACCAGAGTTGTTCCAAGTCACTTATTGTACAGGCAGATAGCAGCTGTTTAACGCAGCCAACACCTGCTTGGTATAGAGTGGGATCAGCTGCATATACCCTGCTTGTGACCTGTGATGATAATGTACATTACAGGTAGTTAAGTGGCTGACCATGGCAATATAACTCCAAGAGAGAGTTAGGCTGGTTTCACACTTGCGTTTTCATCTGCAGTGTTTTTACCGCAAAAAAAGCATGCGTTTTTTTCCCTATCTTTAACATTAAAAACGCATGCGTTTTTTGTATACGTGTTTGGTCGTGTTTATGAACGCATGCGTTTTTTTCTGCATGCGTTCATTTGCAGAAATGCAACATGTATTAATTTTTGCGGCGTTTTTTTTGCCGCAATAAAACGCATCCGTTTTTTCGCGGCAAAAAAACCTATTGATGTCTATGTAAACGCATGCGTTTTTAAGCACATGCGCTTGTTTGCGTTAAAAACGCATGCGTTTTTATTAAAAAAAAAAACAGAAAACACACTAATATGCCACCCACCACCATAAAGGTGATAAAGGGATCCTAACCCTAACCCTAAAGGGATCCTAACCCTAACCCTAAAGGGATCCTAACCCTATCCCTAACCCTAACCCTACCCCTACCCCTAACCCTACCTCTACCTCTAACCCTAAAGGGATCCTAACACTAACCCTAACCCTAATCCCTTTAGGGTTAGGGTTAGGATCCCTTTAGGCTTAAGGTTAGGGGTAGGGTTAGGGTTAGGATCCCTTTAGGGGTAGGGTTAGGGTTATGATCCCTACCCCTAAGCCTACCCCTTAACCTAACCCTAACTATTTCTGTTTATAGTGGGTTTTTTACTTTATTTTTATGATTGGCAGCTGTCACACATTTCTCAGCATGCGCTTAAAAAACGCAAATGCATGAAAAAATGCATGTAAACGCGTCAAAACGCTGCATTTTTTTCACAACATGCAAAAAAGCATGCGTCAAAAAACGCAGCGTTTGCACGCGTTTACATGCGTTTTTTTAAACGCATGCATTTTGAAACGCAAGTCTGAAACCAGCCTTATATTGCCATGGTCAGCCACTTAACTACCTGTTTTACAGTGAAAGTATTTGCACGTTTTCTCTTATTCATTTTTATATGCTATGCCTTTTGGTTATTATATACAGTACATGTATACTTTTAGGCCTTTATGCAAAAATACAACTCAAAATCCAACTTATGACCTATATATTAATGTAAAATGCATAGATACTTCTCCTTCCTTCACAGCTATTCAAACTACCGTATATCCTACCATGTGCACGAAGCCATCTTCTGCTTTCATCTCTCTTTGTCTCTATTCACACATGATTACAGGTCTTCTCTTGTGCTTCACCCATTTTCCATAATTATCTTTTTCAATACCTTGATATCATCTCAAACAAAGCTCATCAGTCAGGATAAATGGATCTATTCTAATTATCTTTTATCTCTTAATCAAGTCATTACTGATCAGTACTCCTTATCATGTTTGCCATTAACAATGTTTGTGCCCTATACAGGTGGAAATATGGAGCCTAGATCCAACCAACTGATTGATTTTCTGGTTATAGTGTAAAACAATACAACATAAACTTACTCCATTGAGTTAGTGCAATCAAAACACCATTGGGGTAAAATAACTGAATAGAAGCAAATCAATTTCCACTCAACATTCAAGTACGGTAATAAATTCCACAAATAGAATTTTTTTTCACTAGGGATTTAATGCCAGACATTTACTCTTTTAATGACCTACCGTTGCATATGTCTAGGGTATTTATTCGGTGGACCAAATTTTACACCAATCTAGCAGTAAAATCTCAGAAAACGTAATACTTTACTAAGCTTCCGATTATAATGAGGTGTTGGATTATATGATCCAATTTTTGACACACAAGCTATACATGGATGCCTACAGTCAGGGCCGTATTTGGCTTTAATGCTGCCCCAGCTAATTTAAGTGGTCATGCCGCCTACTAGAAAGCCAGACAAGGACCATATTCACACTTCCAGTATTTGGTCAGTGTTTTAGCTTAGTATTTGTAAGCCAATACCAGAAAGGGGTGGAAAATATAGACGTGGTGCACGTGTTTCTATTATACTTTTCCTCTGACTGGTACACTCGTGATTTTGGCTTACAAATACTAATGTAGAATACTGACCAAAAACTGTACATGTGAAGGTGGCCTTAGTCTGGCTTACCAGATATTTCTCACAAAACTATATATCAATCTGCATCTGTTCAGCTCCCCATTCTATAACATGGTGCCTGCAGATTGGACACTATTTTGATTGTGACTGATTCCCTTTTAAGGATTGCTACAGGATCAGAGCCACCATCAACACATGTATACATCACCAAGCTTAACCCCTTAACCCACAGGCCATTTTCTGTTTTTACTTTTTTGTTTTTTGCTCCCCTTCTTCCCAGAGCCATAATTTTATATTTTTGGTCAATATGGCCATGGGAGGGCTTGATTTTGCTGGACAAGATGTACGCTTGAATGATGTAATTGGATTTAACCCCTTCCCGACCCATGACGCCACGTAGGCGTCATGAAAGTCGGTGCCAATCCGACCCATGACGCCTATGTGGCGTCATGGAAAGATCGTGTCCCTGCAGATCCGGTGAAAGAGTTAACTCCAATTTCACCCGATCTGCAGGGACAGGGGGAGTGGTACCTTAGCCCAGGGGAAGTTGCTTCACCCCCCCCCCCCTCCCCGTGGCTACGATCGCTCTGATTGGCTGTTGAAAGTGAAACTGCCAATCAGAGCGATTTGTAATATTTCACCTAAAAAACTGGTGAAATATTACAATCCAGCCATGGCCGATGCTGCAATATCATCGGCCATGGCTGGAAACACTGATGTGCCCCCCCCCACCCCACCGATCACCCCCCCAAGCCACCGATCTGTGGTCTGCTTCCCTCCGTCCTGTGCTCCGCTCCCCCGTCCTCCTGTCCGCTCCCCCGTGCTCCTATGCCACCCCCCGTGCTCCTATGCCCCCCCGTGCCCCGATCTCTCCCCCTTATACTTAGCGAGGCTCCCGGGGTCCGTCCAACTTCTTCATGGGCGCCGCCATCTTCCAAAATGGCGGGCACATGCGCAGTGCACCAGCCGAATCTGCCGGCCAGCAGATTCGTTCCATGTACATTTTGATCACTGTGATAAAACATCACATTGATCAAAATAAATAAAAAGTGCAGCGCCCCAGAGACCTAGTCATTGCAGTATAGCGCTCTGCCACTAAGGGGAGCAGCGGTACGTCTGATGGCACTAAGGAGTTCTCCTGACCAGGTATCACTAGAACACATTACACTTCACACTCCGGCCACTAGGGGGAGAAAAAGGCTTTATTTATTGGGCCACTCCTCACACTGGTAAAACTAGGGGCTGGGGAGGAAGTTAGTCAGAAGCAGACTGGGTTGGAACCAGGCAACATCCCGTGGCAGGGGGTGTTGCAGGGAGAAGGCACAGGGGGGTCCCTGTCAGGTGTGGGTACCTGGCAGGTGCCTAGCGAACAGAACAGAACATAACGGAACCGCGCCTGCACACCTTGCGGCGGTATCCTAAGAAAGAGACACGAAGGGAAGGATATTGTGGAAACGTGGAAACGAGATCAGCACAAAGCAGAGCCAGTAAGAGTCGTGCCGAGAGAGAAAGGCAACATCTTACTGAGGCGCGTAGTCGGTGGCCGGATCACCGTAGGAGTAACTGACTTCAGGCCTTACTTCAAATTCCGCTGGACAGTTAATCATAGGTTGGCTGTCTACCTTCTACACTGTTGTAAATTCTGTTGTTAAACTCCCTCCTGTGGTCGTGAATGGTACTTCGGCGAGTTCTGTCTATGGGCTCCCTCTGGTGGCTATGAGTGAAGCTGCTGCTTCTGAGGTTCCTTACACAGGTGACGTGGGTTATCCTTTGGTTGGCTGCTCTATTTAACTCCTCTCAGATCGTTACTCCATGCCAGCTGTCAATGTTTTTGCATTTGTTCAGTTCGCTCCTGGATCTCTCTGGTGACCTGCCTTCCCCTGCAGAAGCTAGTTCCTGATAGTCATTATTTGTTCATTGTTTTCTTGTCCAGCTGGTTATCATGATTTTGCCTTGCTGGCTGGAAGCTCTGGCATGCAGAGTGGCCCCTCCGCACCGTGAGTCGGTGCAGAGGTCTTTTTTGCACACTCTGCGTGGTCTTTTGTAGGTTTTTGTGCTGATCGCAAAGTTACCTTTCCTATCCTCTGTCTATTTAGTAAGTCTGGCCTCCCTTTGCTGAAACCTGTTTCATCTCTGCGTTTGTGACTTCCATCTTTACTCACAATTAATATATGTGGGGGGCTTCCTTTACCTTTGGGGAATTTCTCTGAGGCAAGGTAGGCTTTATTTTCTATCTCTAGGGCTAGCTAGATCTTGGGCTGTGACGAGGCGCCTAGGGAGCATCAGGAGCGCTCCATGGCTATTTTTAGTGTGTGTGATAGGATTAGGGCTTGCGGTCAGCAGAGCTCCCACATCCCAGAGCTCGTCCTGTTTGAGGTTTAACTATCAGGTCATTCCGGGTGCTCCTAACCACCAGGTCATAACAGTACAGCTGGCCCAAAGTATTAATGCATCTCAATAGAGGGATAAGAGAACTTCTGAGACCATTTTTTTCTCTTTGCACTGTGTTTTGTCTTTGTTTTCCCCTAGACCTTTGGGTGGTTCAGGACACAGGTGTAGATATGGACATCCAAGGTCTGTCCTCTTGTGTGGATCATCTCACTGAAAGGGTGCAAAACATTCAAGATTTTGTGGTTCAGAATCCTATGTTAGAGCCTAGAATTCCTATTCCTGACTTATTTTCTGGGAATAGATCTAGGTTCTTGAATTTCAAAAATAATTGTAAACTGTTTCTAGCTTTGAAAACCCGCTCCTCTGGGGACCCTGTTCAACAGGTAAAAATCATTATTTCTTTGTTGCGTGGTGACCCTCAAGACTGGGCATTTTCCCTTGCTCCAGGAGATCCTGCATTGCGTGATGTTGATGCGTTTTTTCTGGCGCTTTGATTGCTTTATGATGAACCAAATTCAGTGGATCAGGCAGAGAAAATCTTACTGGCTTTTTGTCAGGGTCAGGATGAAGCGGAGGTGTACTGTCAGAAGTTTAGGAAGTTGTCTGTGCTTACTCAGTGGAATGAATGTGCCCTGGCGGCAATTTTCAGAAAGGGTCTTTCTGAAGCCCTTAAGGATGTCATGGTGGGATTTCCCACGCCTGCTGGTCTGAATGAGTCTATGTCTTTGGCCATTCAGATCGATCGGCGCATGCGTGAGCGCAAAGCTGTGCACCATCTGGCGGTATTCTCTGAGCATAGGCCTGAGCCTATGCAGTGTGATAGGACTTTGACTAGAGCTGAACGGCAAGAACACAGACGTCGGAATGGGCTGTGTTTTTACTGTGTTGAATCCACTCATGCTATCTCCGACTGCCCTAAGCGCACTAAGCGGTTCGCTAGGTCTGCCACCATTGGTACGGTACAGTCTAAATTTCTTTTGTCCGTTACTCTGATTTGCTCTCTGTCGTCCTATTCTGTAATGGCATTTGTGGATTCAGGCGCTGCCCTGAATTTGATGGACTTGGAGTTTGCCAGGCGCTGTGGTTTTTTCTTGGAGCCCTTGCAGTGTCCTATTCCATTGAGAGGAATTGATGCTACGCCTTTGGCCAAGAATAAGCCTCAGTACTGGACTCAATTGACCATGTGCATGGCTCCTGCACATCAGGAGGATATTCGCTGTTTGGTGTTGCATAATCTGCATGATGTGGTCGTTTTGGGGTTGCCATGGCTACAGGTCCATAATCCAGTGTTGGATTGGAAATCTATGTCTGTGTCCAGCTGGGGTTGTCAGGGGGTACATGGTGATGTTCCATTGCTGTCAATTTCGCCCTCCACTCCTTCTGAAGTCCCTGAGTTTTTATCAGATTACCGGGATGTATTTGAAGAGCCCAAATCTGGTGCCCTACCTCCTCATAGGGATTGTGACTGTGCTATTAATTTGATTCCTGGTAGTAAGTTTCCTAAGGGTCGTCTGTTTAATTTATCTGTACCAGAGCACGCCGCTATGCGGAGTTATATAAGGGAATCCTTGGAGAAGGGTCATATTCGTCCGTCGTCGTCACTATTGGGAGCAGGGTTCTTTTTTGTGGCCAAGAAGGATGGTTCTTTGAGACCTTGTATTGATTACCGCCTTCTTAATAAGATCACGGTCAAATTTCAATATCCTTTGCCGCTGCTGTCTGATTTATTTGCTCGGATTAAGGGGGATAGTTGGTTCACCAAGATAGATCTTCGTGGTGCGTATAATCTTGTGCGAATTAAACAGGGTGATGAATGGAAAACGGCATTTAATACGCCCGAGGGCCATTTTGAGTACCTGGTTATGCCATTCGGGCTTTCTAATGCTCCATCAGTGTTTCAGTCCTTTATGCATGACATCTTCCGAGAGTACCTGGATAGATTCATGATTGTATACTTGGATGACATTTTGGTCTTTTCGGATGATTGGGAGTCTCATGTGAAGCAGGTCAGAATGGTGTTCCAGGTCCTTCATGCGAATTCCTTGTTTGTGAAGGGGTCAAAGTGTCTCTTTGGAGTTCAGAAGGTTTCATTTTTGGGTTTCATTTTTTCCCCTTCTACTATCGAGATGGACCCTGTTAAAGTTCAGGCCATTCACGATTGGACTCAGCCGACATCTGTGAAGAGCTTGCAGAAATTCCTGGGCTTTGCTAATTTTTATCGTCGCTTCATCGCTAATTTTTCCAGTATTGCTAAACCGTTGACTGATTTGACCAAGAAAGGTGCTGATGTGGTCAATTGGTCCTCTGCGGCTGTAGAGGCTTTTCAGGAATTGAAGCGTCGTTTTGCTTCTGCCTCTGTGTTGAGCCAGCCAGATGTTTCGCTCCCTTTTCAGGTTGAGGTTGATGCTTCTGAAATTGGAGCAGGGGCTGTTTTGTCGCCAACAAGTTCTGATGGCTCGGTGATGAAACCCTGTGCCTTCTTTTCTAGAAAATTCTCGCCTGCTGAGCGCAATTATGATGTGGGCAATCGGGAGTTGTTGGCCATGAAGTGGGCATTCGAGGAGTGGCGACATTGGCTTGAAGGAGCTAAACATCGCGTGGTGGTCTTGACGGATCACAAGAATTTAACTTATCTCGAGTCTGCCAAACGGTTGAATCCTAGACAGGCTCGATGGTCGCTCTTTTTCTCCCGTTTTGATTTTGTGGTTTCATACCTTCCGGGATCTAAGAATGTGAAGGCTGACGCCCTGTCAAGGAGTTTTGTGCCTGACTCTCCGGGTGTTCCGGAGCCGGCGGGTATTCTTAAAGAAGGGGTAATTTTTTCTGCCGTCTCCCCTGATTTGCGGCGGGTGCTGCAGAAGTTTCAGGCTGATAGACCTGACCGTTGTCCTACGGAGAAACTGTTTGTCCCTGATAGATGGACTAGTAGAGTTATCTCTGAGGTTCATTGTTTGGTGTTGGCTGGTCATCCTGGAATCTTTGGTACCAGAGATCTGGTGGCTAGATCCTTTTGGTGGCCTTCTTTGTCACGGGATGTGCGTTCTTTTGTGCAGTCCTGTGGGACTTGTGCTCGGGCTAAGCCCTGCTGTTCTCGTGCCAGTGGGTTGCTTTTGCCCTTGCCGATCCCGAAGAGGCCCTGGATGCATATTTCCATGGATTTTATTTCTGATCTCCCTGTTTCTCAAAAGATGTCGGTCATTTGGGTGGTTTGTGATCGCTTCTCTAAGATGGTCCATTTGGTACCCTTATCTAAATTGTCTTCCTCCTCTGATTTGGTGCCATTGTTTTTCCAGCATGTGGTTCGTTTGCATGGCATTCCAGAGAACATCGTCTCGGACAGAGGTTCCCAGTTTGTTTCGAGGTTTTGGCGGTCCTTTTGCGCTAAGATGGGCATTGATTTGTCTTTTTCTTCGGCTTTCCATCCTCAGACTAATGGCCAAACCGAAAGAACTAATCAGACTTTGGAGACATATCTGAGATGCTTTGTTTCTGCTGATCAGGATGATTGGGTGTCCTTCTTGCCTTTGGCTGAGTTCGCCCTTAATAATCGGGCCAGCTCGGCTACTTTAGTTTCTCCTTTTTTTCTGTAATTCTGATTTCCATCCTCGTTTCTCTTCAGGGCAGGTTGAGCCTTCGGACTGTCCTGGTGTGGATGCGGTGGTGGACAGGTTGCAGCAGATTTGGACTCAGGTGGTGGACAATTTGACATTGTCCCAGGAGAAGGCTCAACGTTTCGCTAACCGCCGGCGTTGTGTTGGTCCCCGACTTCGTGTTGGGGATTTGGTTTGGTTGTCATCTCGTCACGTTCCTATGAAGGTTTCCTCTCCTAAGTTTAAGCCTCTTTTCATTGGGCCATATAAGATTTCTGAAGTTCTTAATCCTGTGTCATTTCGTTTGGACCTTCCAGCTTCTTTTGCCATCCATAATGTGTTCCATAGGTCGTTGTTGCGGAGATACGTGGCGCCTATGGTTCCCTCCGTTGATCCTCCTGCCCCGGTGTTGGTCGAGGGGGAGTTGGAGTATGTGGTGGAGAAGATTTTGGATTCTCGTGTTTCGAGACGGAAACTCCAGTACCTGGTCAAGTGGAAGGGTTATGGTCAGGAAGATAATTCCTGGGTTTTTGCCTCTGATGTTCATGCTGCCGATCTTGTTCGTGCCTTTCACTTGGCTCATCCTGATCGACCTGGGGGCTCTGGTGAGGGTTCGGTGACCCCTCCTCAAGGGGGGGTACTGTTGTGAATTCTGTTGTCAAACTCCCTCCTGTGGTCGTGAATGGTACTTCGGCGAGTTCTGTCTATGGGCTCCCTCTGGTGGCTATGAGTGAAGCTGCTGCTTCTGAGGTTCCTTACACAGGTGACGTGGGTTATCCTTTGGTTGGCTGCTCTATTTAACTCCTCTCAGATCGTTACTCCATGCCAGCTGTCAATGTTTTTGCATTGGTTCAGTTCGCTCCTGGATCTCTCTGGTGACCTGCCTTCTCCTTCAGAAGCTAAGTTCCTGATAGTCATTATTTGTTCATTGCTTTCTTGTCCAGCTGGTTATCATGATTTTGCCTTGCTAGCTGAAAGCTCTGGGATGCAGAGTGGCCCCTCCGCACCATGAGTCGGTGCGGAGGTCTTTTTTGCACACTCTGCGTGGTCTTTTGTAAGTTTTTGTGCTGATCGCAAAGTTACCTTTCCTATCCTCTGTCTATTTAGTAAGTCTGGCCTCCCTTTGCTGAAACCTGTTTCATCTCTGCGTTTGTGACTTCCATCTTTACTCACAGTCAATATATGTGGGGGACTTCCTTTACCTTTGGGGAATTTCTCTGAGGCAAGGTAGGCTTTATTTTCTATCTCTAGGGCTAGCTAGATCTTGGGCTGTGACGAGACGCCTAGGGAGCGTCAGGAGCGCTCCACGGCTATTTTTAGTGTGTGTGATAGGATTAGGGCTTGCGGTCAGCAGAGCTCCCACATCCCAGAGATCGTCCTGTATGAGGTTTAACTATCAGGTCATTCCGGGTGCTCCTAACCACCAGGTCATAACACTACACCTACGAAGACATAGGGGGCAACATTGGGAGAGGGGCGTCTCTTGGGTCCCGGAAGACCTCCAAGCCTTCCCGTCAAACGGGTGGCGTCCTAGCCAAAATATACCTGGGGGACGTTAGAAACTAGCAACATCTTGAACCAAAGAACGAGAGAGAGAGAGAAAGCTGTAGAGAACGAACGAAGGAGAACAGCAGTTGTGAGGACTATTCCGAATGCTCAGCAGGGTAGGACTACAACACACAGGCGCTATTGGTTGGCAACGATTTCCATCTGCGAAGGAAACTCTGGATGTGCCCATCGGACCGGCCGGTCTCTGATAGCCTGGTTGAACGTGCTCTGGACTGAGTATATTGAAGCCTTCAGTAAAAAGGTAAAGAGACTGCAACCTTGTGTCCTCGTTATTGCCTGCACCTCACACCATCACCATTCACCTTACTGGGAAGCCCTGGGGATATACTTCACCTGTGGGAAGGTACACCATCCAGCTGCCATTCCATCACCCCAGCGGACCCCACAGCAGCGTCGGTCACCCTGACCGAACACCACAGGTGGTGTCACGAACCCCTGACAGACTGTACTACCACCTTCATTGGACGCACCTTAGCAGGGTCACGACCGGGTCCAGCCACCGTGACAACCGCATAACCGAGCAGAAAGGACCGGTACCAAGTGACTTGTGGCCCTGTGTCTGGGGGCGCTCCAACTTGGCGTCATGAACAGGATCGTCCTTAAGCCTGAGAAACAGGTCATGTGTGCCTTGGAACTGTGATTGAGACGTGTGGAATTGTGATTTATTGCAAGGACTGTGAATTGCTATTAACGCATGATTCCCGCCAAATCCGCCGCCATTGCCGCGCCACGAGGAGCGCAGGAGAAGAAGGAGGGCGTGTCATGGGAGGAGATCGAGAAAACGGCGCTAACAGCAGAACCCGCCCACTCCGACTACCGCTGCAGGAGGACGAGCTCAGGAATGGAGGAGCTCCAGCCCCAGAGGATGATGGAGCCTCGTGCGTGTGCTGTTGTAGACCCAGGGGCGGAGCTGAAGACCAGCGGGTGCCTGAACGATGGCAAAGTGGTCCGGGAGCAGCGCAGCCCGGCGGAGTTGGCCCAGGGCTTGCCGTTGCAGGGGAACCTGGATCCTCTGGAGTTGCCGGAGGAGGCCCCGGACTACCTGACTCCGGACGGGGGGTCGGCAATGGCGAGGAAATGGAAGTCGGAGCTGTGCTGGATGGCCGCCCAGGGGGAATCGTGGTCCGGGCCGCAGCGGACTCCAGCGTCCTCATCAGCGGAGCCGACTGACATCAGTGGAACCACATCAGACGCAGGTACCAACAACGCCCCTGCCCCACCACCCGCTCCGGCTCCGGTGATCGCTCCCCAGCCCATTGATGACTGGTGTCCCGCTACTGAGATCGTGGTGGCGGCCCTTTACGCCATGAAGGGGATCCTGCCCCCACTACCGACACCTCTGGGTATACCGATCAACATCAGCCCCAGGGGAGTGGTCTTTGAGTGGAGTGCTCCCCGGTTTCAGCCAGACGGGTCCCGACAGGAGGGTTCCTGTTGTGAATTCTGTTGTCGAACTCCCTCCTGTGGTCGTGAATGGTACTTCGGCGAGTTCTGTCTATGGGCTCCCTCTGGTGGCTATGAGTGAAGCTGCTGCTTCTGAGGTTCCTTACACAGATGACGTGGTTTATCCTTTGGTTGGCTTCTCTATTTAACTCCAGATCGTTACTCCATGCCAGCTGTCAATGTTTTAGCATTGGTTCAGTTCGCTCCTGGATCTGCCTGGTGACCTGTCTTCTCCTGCAGAAGCTAAGTTCCTTATTGTTATTTTTGCTCATTGTTTCTTTGTCCAGCTGGTTATCCTGATTTTGTCTTGCTAGCTGGAAGCTCTGGGATGCAGAGTGGCACCCCCGCACCGTGAGTCGGTGCGGAGGACCCTTTTGCACACTCTGCGTGGTCTTTTGTAGGTTTTTGTGCTGACCGCAAAGATTCCTTTCCTATCCTCTGTCTATTTAGTAAGTCTGGCCTCCTGTTGTGAATTCTGTGGCCAAGCTCCATCCTGTGGTCGTGAGTTTTACTTCGGCTGGTTCTGTCTATGAGCTTCCTTTGGTGGATGAGAGTGGTACTGTGGCTTCTGAGTTTCCTTCCTCAGGTGATGAGGTTAAGTCGTTAGGTGCTGCTCTATTTAACTCCACCTAGTGCTTATATCCTGGCCTCCAGTCAATGTTCTAGTATTGGTCTTGCTTTCTCCTGGATCGTTCCTGTGGCCAGTCTATCCTGCATAAGCTAAGTTTTGCTTGTGTTATTTTTGTTAGCTATTTTTACTGTCCAGCTTGGTATATTGGTTTTTCTTGCTTGCTGGAAGCTCTGGGACGCAGAGGGAGCACCTCCGTACCGTTAGTCGGTGCGGAGGGTCTTTTTGCCCCCTCTGCGTGGTTGTTTGTAGGGTTTTGTGTTGACCGCAAAGCAATCTTTCATATCTTCGGTCTGCTCAGTAAGTTGGGCCTCACTTTGCTAAATCTATTTCATCTCTGCGTTTGTATTTTCATCTCTACTCTCAGTCATTATATGTGGGGGGCTGCCTTTTCCTTTGGGGTATTTCTCTGAGGCAAGGTAGGCTTATTTTTCTATATTCAGGGCTAGCTAGTTTCTGAGGCTGTGCTCGAGGCGCATAGGACTGGTCAGGAGCGCTCCACGGCTACCTTTAGTGTTGTTGGATAGGATTAGGGATTGCGGTCAGCAGAGTTCCCACGTCTCAGAGCTCGTCCTATGTTTTTGTTAATTGTCAGGTCACTTTGTGTGCTCTGAACTTCAAGGTCCATTGTGGCTCTGAATTACCTGTTCATAACAGTCTCCCTTTGCTGAAACCTATTTCATTTCTGCGTTTGTGACTTTCATCTTTACTCACAGTCATTATATGTGGGGGGCTGCCTATTCCTTTGGGGAATTTCTCTGAGGCAAGGTAGGCTTTATTTTCTATCTCTAGGGCTAGCTAGCTCTGAGGTTGTGACGAGGCGCCTAGGGAGCGTCAGGAGCGCTCCACGGCTATTTTTAGTGTGTGCGATAGGATTAGGTCTTGCGGTCAGCAGAGCTCCCACATCCCAGAGCTCGTCCTGTATGAGTTTAACTATTAGGTCGGGTGCTCCTAACCACCAGGTCATAACAGGTTCCTACGTCATCAGGCTCACCTGGGATCAGTATAGGCGAAGCCTGATCTCACAATGGGAAGATCGGGAGCGAATGGAACAGACTGTCCGACCCGAGGAAAGAGTGCCCCTCGTCAATTGCTGCCCTGAGAGTTTGATAAAACAAGGGATTGTGCTGGCCTTCCACCGGGGGAGGGGTTGTGGCTTCATATTAGAGCCAGGGCTGCTGACCGAGGTCTATGTGACTAGCTGCAACGTGGAACCCCAGTCCCGCAGTATACCTCCACTCCAAAACTTGTATAGAGGTGACCATGTAACCTACACCCGCCACTGGAGTGAGCGAGGGTGGTATGCTAAGAGAGTCAAACGCTGTGCGCTAGTGGTTGCACCATCTACGATCACGACTGAAACTGGTGGCGGGACTCCACTGACTCCTGACCCCACTGGACCCAGCACTACCACCTTGGCGCGGGGTGTCCTGCTTGAGGAGTCTGCCACCGGCATCACCGCTCGTACCCAGACCGCTGCTGATCTGACGACGCCGGTGCTGGACTGTGACACAGGGCCAGACCTTCCCCGGCCGGGACGTGGTCACCACCAGCTGATGTCGTGTCACCGATTACCGCACTAAACCTCGAAGATCCGAAATGTGTACACAGTTCACTGTGTTTCTGCTGCTACCCTTAACCCGTCCAGGGTTAACCCCTAGGGATCCCTTTGTTTACCCGGGATTCCTATTGTTTTCTACGCTTGCACAAGTTATTATTGTTTGAAAGACTGTCGGATCATGGACGGTGAATGATTCAGAACTGCCTTGTAAATATTTTGCACCTTCTTAAAGGTGCTCCCTACTGGTTTTATAAGTCGAAGAAGACTTTGCGAAGACCTGATGCAGAAGGACTTGCTGATTGCGAACTTGCTGCTGAAAGAGAGTCTGCACCAGAGACTTGGGTCCCTCTTAAAGGGAATGTTTGACGATTACTTTCATAGAGGTTGAAACGTTAATAATGTTGGTAAAGATTGAGGACAGGAAAGCCTGGAAGGGATCCCGTAGGGGTTAGAGAGAGGGTCCTCTTGAGAAACGTAGAAAGATGGTTGGTACAATGAC